>NC_056629.2:46106349-46785278 GCF_002870075.4 Lactuca sativa | reverse complement strand
GCAGTCAACCAAAGAGTCGCCCGCAATTGAACACCATATCGGAAAAAAAAAAAAAAGGCATTCCAAAGACGATTATTCCAAAATCAAGGTCAAATATACACCCCACAAACGTAGATATATTTCCCTTACAAAAATTCAACCATTCTCTTAATTTATATAGGATATAAATATGACAAACATAATAAATACACTAACATTATGTTCATGTACTAGTTATTTTTGTCACGAATGAGACTTAAACCCTCAACCGATGACTAAAACATTATTCCACTAAAACTTGATACCGCTATACTATAAGCTATTTTTATAAATAATTATCATATTTGATTAGTTAAGGTAACAAACTAACAATAAAAGCCTCCACCTTACCTTCCATGTTATAACTGAAGGGTAAAATTAAATTATTTTAATAATAACTTAGTCATTTTTAATCGTACAAATTATTCATATAATTTTTAACAATATAAAAACATGTTGGTGGCTTAATCTATTCACACAAACTCATTCTTACGGAAATTGAAAATTTTATAGGTTTTGTTACAGATCCATTTACCTTGGTTTACTATAAAATGACAATATAATCTGGTTTTCGTGTTATACTTAGCAGACAAACAAACAATAAAGCCAGTATCATTTAACTATAAAATGATATTAGATAAATATAATATTTTAAATTTGTATTAAGAATATAAATAATATTTTAAATTTAAATTTATAAAAATGATATAATAATTAATTATAAAAAATAAAATTTAAATTTATTATTAAATGTTAAAAATATATTTAACCAAATCTGATATGTTTTAAAAGCTTTAAAAGTATATTTAAAAATTAGCCTACACAAACATTTTGATATGATATACGTATTTCTCTCTATTTATTTTGGGTCATACATCAATGGATACAAATTTCAAGTCTTCGAATATGTCTTCTAGAGTACTTCTTCGAATATGTCTTCTAGAGTACTTCTAACATATAACATCTAAGCATATTGAATATAACAAATGTTTATTGAATGTCACACGTACGTCATTCATTGAAAATAGCTTTTGCTTTTTGGTGTACAATTTGCCACGTGAGTTAGTTAATCACACGCGTAAATGATCGACCTAGATAGCATTTGGTGTACAATTTGACATTTTGACCATACTTAGCATATTTAAAGTTTATTTTTGTCGTCATAACTTTATTAAAAAAAATACAAAACTAGCCATATTCTTTTATTACAATTTATTTAATAGTCAAAAATTTGCAATTAGCTAAAAATAACCAACAAAACTGTAGTTCATCATAGACGCCTGCGGTTCTGATTAAAGTCTATTGTTTCGCACAAATAATCTACTGTTTCGTTCTTTGCATTCAATTGTTATTTCGTTCACACTACCAAATCAAGTCAAACAACATACCACATAATAAAACTATATCACTATACATGTTAAAAACAAAAAAAAAATCTGCAAACCGTAGATGCGGTATGCCATCTATGGTGTACAAACTTATGCACACTAACATTTTTTATACCATAGGTGGCATACCAAACATACGATTTCGTTATCTTTGTTTTCGGTTTTTGCAAAAAAAAAAAAAAAAAAAAAAAAAAAAAAAAAAACTATACCTAATACTATTAGATTTCAAGGTTAACAATACAAAGCAAATAAAAAATGAAGCTTACGAGAAAAAATGGTTGTTGTTCGGAACCGTCATTAAGAGTGTTTCTTTAACTTCAAACGCTAAAAAATTACCTAAACGAAAATTTAGAACTTTATATATTATGGGCTAATGAGCCCACAAACCATAGATAAGCTTCAAAACTGTAGCCTATTAGCCCTAAACCGTACTTCCTTATACAAAAATGTAGCTTTCCTTAATCGTATACTGTTTGGTTGACTATTTTTGGCTAAAGGCTAATTTTAGGTTACTAACTGAAAAGTACTTAAGTAATATAGCTAATTTCATCATTTAAAAAAAATAAAACTATTAACTAATTTATTTAGGGTTAATATTATTGTAGCCAAACTAATTATTAGGTTCTATTTTAAATGTTCATTAATGATTTTTTTTTTCGTAGTTTTTAGGCATAAACCATTTTTACCTGCTAAAAAGGACTTTAACTTGTAATTGCCGGTTACTTTGATGACTTACTTTTTTTCACTATAAAATAATTTAAGCTATATTCCACCTCAAGAATCCAAGTCATGGTATGACCAATTTGATGAGTTTTGGTCATAAGAACATCCTATGTGCTCATACAAACCCTAATGCCTGGATCTAGGTTTCTCTATTGTATATGCAATTTATCAAAGACTATAAACCCTAGATCTAGCATATGATAATCAATATAACATATAATTAAGGTTTAGATCATACGTTGATTGTTATGTAGCAATAACAATATCAAATCCTCCTTGTAATACCTTTAGAAAGCTTAGAGTCACAAATGTCACTCCTCTAATGGTTCACAAACACCAAGAGCAAGAGGATGAAGAAGAGAAGAGAAGGAGGCTGCCCAAAACGTGTGGAAACCCTAGAAGGAAGCTTGTCCACGTTTTTGGGGCATAAGGGCTCTTTAAATAGTGAGGCTATTAGGGTTATAAAACAAGAAAACCCTAATTTTGATGCTTAAGCCTTAAGCAACCCATGGACTCCTTTCCTTAAAGGCCTTGGACGATTTCTAATGGGTTTCCCCATAGAATTCATCCAACCTTATAATATAAGGTAATCCATAGCCTAATTGCAATTATCTTATAATTACAATTCCAGTCCCTTAAGTTTAATTAATCTCTTTTAGTCACAAACTTAATTCTTATTAATTCTTGACTAATATTAATTAAACAATATGATTTCTCCTTTAATATATTATTCCCATAATATATCAATAAATCATATTTAATCCTTTCTCTCCATAATTCATCCTATCAAGTTGCTTTGGTGAAGGCAACCCAAAAGGACCATGCACCATCGGGTCAAGTACATACCAAAATAGTTATGGACTTAGACACTAATCCAATAGTCTCCCACTTGGATAAGTCTAATAACTATTCTACGTATGACTTCAGATCCTGATCTGCAATTTTAGCTTTCCAAAGCCGCTGTCAACTCTGATCCTATCAGATACGCGTGTCCTTTAGATAACGGATCACATATTCCTCCATTCTAGATATTGTAAGACATGATTTATAATCATTCTTTTTGTACTATTTCTCGACTTCCGATTTATGAAGACTGACTAATTGAACAAATCAAATTAGCCCTAGCCCGGCCGAGCATTTACGTTTGTCATCACTAAATCATCGAGGGGCCCAAAGATATCGCTTTTATCCTACTTTTGATAAAAGGAACGGATAAACTTTGATTCAATGCTCGCTTGCACTTACTCACCGAATCACACACAACAATATGTTTTATAACACCAAGTTACTGGTGCGTTTACATATTATCAATGTGCAACCGATTTGCAAGATACAACTCACACATCTCGGTTTCAAGAATATAAGATGTTATCGTCTCACCAATCACTCGTGATACAATTCATGGAGTGATCCAAGTGAGCGTGGGTTTAATCCAATGCTCAAATCATATTCATAAGCACTCATGAACGTTGCAGCAAACATTTGCTTATGTCTAATACTCTTTAGACAATCCACACACCAATTCATGACAGCCTTTGTTCATACCTACTTCCAACATATGAACGACTGTGGGCCGTTCGAATAATTTGACTGTTCTAAACCAATTAAATTATTCAGGAAGTCAAAACATGCAAAGTGAAACACAAGGATAATACTAATCCCATATGGCCTCAAACCTTTGAGTATAAATAAAACACCTTTTATGTATCACCATATCGATTACTCATTATTTGTTGTTTCGGGTAATCAACTTCTTACTTAAATTATTACACTTGTCCCATGCTCTTAGCATGCACACAATGTTTACCTATGGTTCTTACTTTGTGAAATAGATCAAATGAACACATTTCCAATCATACTCATTTCACAACTCCAAATCCTTTTTCATAAGTGAAAGAATATCAAATTCTTGCCACTTATAGAATATGTTAGATTCTAACATTTGACGCAATGATCCTTTTTCGTAATGTCATAGCACAAAAAGTCACAAAGACTATTGCCAACGATATTACAAAGTCCTCTATCGGAGATTGTTACAATACAATTCCTTAGATAAGATGTCTCTCACTCAAAGTACATTCCTTTGAACATCCAGTTGCATAAAATTTCTAATCTAGACATAGATTCTTAATATTTAACTCCCAATATGGAAACCTTTCCATATTTCCCATATGACAACTCATTCTCAATAGAATCTTATCTATTCATAATAATGTCGATATGGTCCATCCAATACTATACTTCCAACTACTCACAAGCGACCAATCCTAGGCGAACTTTGGATTGTCCTTTGATAGTTGTTTATCTTAGTCAAAACCGATTCTTGTCCTTTTTCCCTCTAAATGCGCTAGATATTTGGAAAATTTTAGAATGGTCAAATATTATAGCATTTGCAATCGATCCTATGTCTGAAGCGTATGGGACACGATGCATAATGTCTTACATAAAGATTTGATACTTTATCAATCTTCTGCTATAATATTTTATGTGCTATGTTCACAAAATTCGAACTATGAAGAGGAATGCCGTAATCATAATCAAAATTTGTGAAAACACTATGTTTCCTTGACTAAATTATTAACTTTCCACAACCTAAGCCTTTAGATTTGAAATGAAGCATAATATTCTCTCCCTTAATTATAGCAAAACAACTTTTCAACTCTTGCAACTTTGCAAAGTATAACTATTGTTTTCTATAATTAATATTGCTAACTTGCAATACTTTCCATAATAATCATACAATCATAACATTTATGCTCCCACTATCATGATTATTATTATAAAACATAAAGCTTATGCTCCTACTAGCTCTGACATGTATTCAGAAAAACAGCTTAACTTTTCAGAAAGACAATACTTATCGAATCTCTTAAGTTCATGTTTCTAATACCTAATGCTTTGATAATCCTTTATCTAAGCTTATACACATTTCCTCTAGATAGCTCATATGTGTGTCTAAAGAATTCAGACTAATTGTCAAATCTCACAATTCGAATCATGGAAAGGGATACCGTAACCATAATCGAATTCGAGAATTCATTTTCACAATCACTATCTTCTTAAAATCTTTCTTAGTGAAAGCATTTCCTCACAGTCACTTTCATGAACGAGGGAATCTTATGACACTTAGATTTTAATGGTGTATGTGTTCCTGTCCATGTCAATTTGTCAAAACCAAGGTTTACGACAAATTCAAACTCATATAGACCGAATTTTCTTAATCTTGATTTCTTGCCTTATGGTAGCACAGCTGCCCACCATGTCTTCCAAGTAGTTAAGCAGCTCACCTTTTCCTATCAATGTATTTTCCATTGATCAAGGTCCTTGCCTTTTATTCATTCAAATGCGAACCCATAGAACTCATATGCATAATTAATTCGATTGGAATGGCACAGAAACAAAATAGTGTCAACACGATAGGTTGTAAACCTCAACTCGTGTGCTAGTGATGATCGATAAGGTTTATTTTGAGTTGTTCTTGAATCCTTTCAAGACCATTAAGACTCCCACTGACTCCTTGACATATAAGATTCTCTTGTCAATAAACATTTCTTGACAAACAAATATTCAAGAGTTAGTGTAGTTTTTATCAAAACACTTCATAAATTGGTCCTAGTTAGTCTTTGTCTTATCCAAGACATCACAACTTTCCACATTTGATGAATGTTATAAACCTTCTTAATACTTATCACTCAATCATAACTCTAAGACTTGTTTTGGAACAAAGTATGATTGACTTCTTGATTTAACCATTTCTTCAATTCTTGATTCCTCTTCTTAGACATACAATTGTACTAAGACTCACTTAGAGGATCAATTGAGATATGGTTCTTAATCATTAAGACCTATCATAAAGCATAAAAGGTACTCTCCCTTCTTCTTAGAATGGAGAAACTTTTATCTTTCTGCCTACTTGATTCTTCTTATTCATTCTGCTATTGATTTAAACATTTTCAATCAATTCAGAATTACACTTAATCTTATAAGTATAATCATATTTACTAAACCTTTAGTAAATCATGACGAATATCTTTGTTACTCTTATGGCGGACTTTGATCAACACACAACTTTGTGTACTCGATCTCCTCGTCCTTCACTTAACACTTTGTCAATGAATTGGTCTAATTTCCAAATATGAAATTTCTCATTCATTGTGCAACCAAGTTGCATGATTCCAAGTTTCTGTCCAATTGAAACTTGGGCAATGAGAAACTCTCCTTAATTTTTTCTACATTTCCATAATTAAGAATCAAATCCATTATTTCTAATAATAGAAACATTCAAACATCAATTTTTCATACATGCCATTGCAAGGATAATATAAAGTTAAAATTTATTTTATTGCGAAATTTTTTTTTGTCCTTACAACGCAATTCATTGAAAAACTGTGCTAATACATATTTCTTAGCAATCTAATTCTAACTCTAAGTAGTAGCTCAAGAATCTAATCTTCAAGTAATGTGATCGAAATCCATTTCTTCACGGTTAGATTTTGCTCACTTCTTCCCTTAAGCTTCCTCTCTTTTCTTTGATCCTACAAAACATCAATAGTAATCTTATCACATTATGTATTAAGAATCTAGAATAGGAGCTTAAAAGAGTTAGTCAATGGATTTTACCTAAAGCAGAGCCATACGTTTTGACTCTCCCATCTCTTAGGTAAATAGGGCAGTTTCGTCTCCAATGCCCTTTCTCTTGGCAATAAAAGCAAATTGACTCTTTTGGAACAACACATGGAACTACTTCAGATATTGCCTTTCTCTTATGATCAAACTCTTCGATCATAACATGTCTTTCATTGCCATTGTCTATATCCATAGAGGTCTTGAAGGCAGATTCACCAATCAACTTTGCTTTTCTATTGCGCCAAACCATTGTTGATTCAGCAGCAATAAGCATATAGGTGAGATTTTTGAGGGTCACGTCGCAATTCATCATATAGTACTCTTTTACGAACTCACTATACGAGTTAGGAAGTGACTGAAGAACCCAATCAACAGCCATCTCCTCACAGGCAACGGATCCCAACATTTTTAACCTATCAATGTGTGACTTCATCCTTAGGACGTGTGCACACACCGACTTTCGTTCTTCATGTCTACTTGCCAAAAGGGCTTGAGTGAGCTTGAACTTTTCAAGCCTTCGAACTTGTGGGTTAGGGAGAATTATTGGAGGAGATGGAGGAAGTGAAGCATGATTTCTTGTTCCTCGATCGAATCGTGGAATATCATCTTCATTTGGAAGGCTTGTTCCACGGGATTTGGGAAGACCATAGTTGTCGTACTTTGACATCTACAAAATGGGAGAAAACAAATTCAAGTTAGTTGATTGATTGAGTCCTTAGTAAATCACCCAAATGAGATACTAAGGCTAGGACCCAACACAATACGCTACAACCTAGAAAAGGGATGCCGTAATCTAGTTGCAGAATACTTGAAGGTAAGTAAATGACGATTCACTAATTTCCACCACGAAAAACGAAAAATAAATTGAAGTTTTAAATCTATGAAAACTCCTAGATCATTTGAGATTCATTGAACATTTCAATGGCATGTTTAAATCTCGATATGCCCCTCTAGTTTGTGACTGGGATGCCGAGGATCACAAAGCGGGTGTGAATAACCATGCAAACTTACATGGTACCCTCACATGTTACAGTCACCTATTCGATGTGCCGGTAAACCACACACGCTCCACCGAACTATGACAAACATTGAGTCACCCTTTGCTACCTTTGATTAGAACCATTTAGTGTGCCGGTAAACCACACACGCTCCACTAACGTCTTCGGAAGGGCACAAAGTGTAATTTCATGGAATTGCATCAATTCACTTTTGCGTAAGTAACTAAGATTGGGAATTTGTAAAACAGTGAGTTACTTTTGTACTTCATTATACCTATAATGGAAGGTTTTGTCCTATCCTACTCGTTTGGCTAACGACCCTCCACTAGTCAAGAGTGCGGTGGGTAAGAGTGGATACCCATTCAATCGCCATTTTATAGGCAATTTCCTTAAACACCCCTTATAAACTAGCTTCGTGAATGAGGTCTACTAACGGTAATACTGACTTTTACTCATACACACACACACACAGACATATATATATATATATATATATATATATATATATATATATATATATATATATATATATAATGTTAGACTATTAATGTTATATATAGTATAGGGTGTATTTTACACTTTTAAAATACTAAGTGGTCAAATTTAACGATTATACTTTTAATTCAATTAAGTGTAAACCAAAACTTTTATGGATTTATTAAACCTCTTTTAATTATACACTTTAATTAATTAATAAAACCATAACGGTGTGATTTGAACTTTTCAAAACAATACTAGGGTTTTAGAATTTAACATTCCTAGATTAAACTTTTAATCAACTTTTAAATTCCAAAACTTGAGGGCAAGTTTTGAAACATTTCAAAAACATTTAGGTTTAGAATTTAAATATACATCAAAATTAAACTTTTAATCAAAATTTAAATTCCAAAACTTGAGGGCAAGTTTTGAAACCTTTTCAAAACATTAGGGTTTCAACTATTTAAATTTCAAAACTAAACTTTTGAGTTTAAATTTAAACTAGAAAACCTAAAGGGGAAAATTGAAACTTTTCATAACACAAAGATCAAATAACAAATAATATAAATTAAACAATTAATTTCATCATTATCTATATTTGACCTAATTTCATTTTCTTGCAAAATAAGTTACCCAATTAATACAAATAATCCAATCTTTATCATATAAGGAAGTTATGATCTAATCAATTGGTAATTATCTTGTGTTTTGGCAAGGATATCCTTTAAGAAACAATAAAATTCGTATTTTATAGGTTTAAAACGAATATGGTAATTATCCTTAAGCAAAACAGCAACAAAATCCGAAGTTTCCTCTGTCTGACGCTCTGACTGACCGAGTCACACTCTGGAACTCGCCGAGTAGGGCTGACTCGCCAAGTCCAGGTAGTGACTCGCCGAGTCAGGTCGAACAGAAGGCCAGAAAATGTTTTTCAGCTACATAATGCATCAATACAATAGAAACCAATCTAGGCTCTGATACCATTGATGGGTTTTGGTCATAAGAACATCCTATATGCTCATACAAACCCTAATGCCTGGATCTAGGTTTCTCTATTGTACATGCAATTTATCCAAGACTAGATCTAGCATATGATAATCAATATAACATATAATTAGGGTTTAGATCATACCTTGATTGTTATGTAGAAATAACAATATCAAATCCTCCTTGTAATGACTTTAGAAAGCTTAGAGTCACAAATGTCACTCCTCTAATGGTTCAGAAACACCAAGAGCAAGAGGATGAAGAAGAGAAGAGAAGGAGGCTGCCCAAAACATGTGGAAACCCTAGAAGGAAGCTTGTCCACGTTTTTGGGGCATAAGGGCTCTTTAAATAGTGAGGCTATTAGGGTTATCAAACAAGGAAACCCTAATTTTGATACTTAAGCCCTAAGCAACCCATGGACTCCTTTCCTTAAAGGCCTTGGACGATTTCTAATGGGTTTCCCCATAGAATTCGTCCAACCTTATAATATAAGGTAATCTATAGCCTAATTGCAATTATCTTATAATTACAGTTCCAGTCCCTTAAGTTTAATTAATCTCTTTTAGTCACAAACTTAATTCTTATTAATTCTTGACTAATATTAATTAAACAATATGATTTCTCCTTTAATATATTATTCCCATAATATATCAATAAATCATATTTAATCCTTTCTCTCCATAATTCATCCTATCAAGTTGCTTTTGTGAAGGCAACCCAAAAGGACCATGCACCATCGGGTCAAGTACATACCAAAATAGTTATGGACTTAGACACTAATCCAACACAATTCACTACTGTCACTCTCCATCTTATCTCCTCCATACACCTACCTCAAGAAGTAAGACAGTTCTTTGTTTGACTCATATTTGTAGAGAATACCTTTGCATACGTATATATACACCATCATATTTACAAAAATGGCTACCATAATTGGTTGATTAGTTATCTTAGGTACGATCGACCATCAAAGCTTAAAGCTTCTGACCAAACAAAAAGCAGTGTGAAGGGCCTCATTGTTGTCAGAATCCCGAAAATCCCTCCCATCTTCTTCCATCTTCGGGAAGCCTCTAGCAAAACATACATCGCTACTGTGGAGATTCCGGTCATAAACCTTCAATCGATCCATAAAGCATCGATGGTAGAGATGATTTGTACTTTTCCGACTATTCTCAGAGGCCTTAGGGTTGAATGCAAATCACCTTGGAGATCTTGATTATGGAAAATTGCTTTTATTCTCCGACCATTGTTACTCTGCTTGTCCACAACCACATCTAACAATAGACAAAAGCAACCATACAAATGATAGATTCCTAGATGTGCTTCTACAAGATCAAATCGGAGGCTTTCACCTCCGCCATTAAAATCAATGTATTGACATTCTTCCGACACCTGGTGCGCTCGTGATCAACATTGGGGATCTATTACAGGCATAACATTCGATATTTGAATCTAACTATGAGAATTCAAAATTGGAGTATGATGTTTTTAGGGTTTTTTAGATGATGTCGAATGATAAATTGACGAGTGTCTAGCATAAAGTGTTGGCAAATGAGGAAGGTCGAGAGTGTCGACGACTTGTTTCTTTGGAACCCATTTAACGCCTTCGGAAAAGCTGTATAGACCTGATATATGAAGAACATGGAAAACACCAACGATGTTCTTGTGTATGTGTGTTCTAGAAACAAAGAAAGATAGAAAAGAGAAAACTAGATATGAGAGAGAAAAGAGGTTAAGTTTCCCTAAAAAAATTTATATACATGTCATATGAGTTGTGTTGTGGGCATAAATTTTGACTTACCATTTATATCTTGAACTTGAGCTAACATCTCAAGAAAACTCAAGATCTTCGATTTATTCAGTATCTTGGACCGTCATTGTTTTTCTTTTAAAATCTTGTGTAGGAACTTAAGGCTTAATGAATAATAAATAAACCAAGTCAACTACACATGGGTGTTGCCTCATGAACACTGAAGACCCTAGAGAAATCCGGGTCAAGCAAAGATAAAGGAGAATCCTAAGAATGTCAGACTTTTAGTATTCTTGTTATGTACAAAAGACTAGTTGATCAATGCACATATGGACACTTCCATTTCTTATTTCTCAATACTTGAGCACAATCATATTTTTTATAAGATCAGCTAGCAGCTATAATTGTTATTATCAATTTAATATAAGTTCTAAGGCAGGTGATTTATCACCTCCCGATATTTTATGTCGGAGATCCAAAAGGATTAAGGGATTTCCTCGTACATCACTGTGTTCTTGCTTTCATTTTACTCATTTATAATTGTGTGATCGATTACAACATTTTTTGCATAGTTGTTTGATTGCTACTATGTTTTCATATCATATTATTGAGATATTCTATGGTATCTTGATACTTTTCTTTTAGTATCTTATCACTTTCTTACGCAAAATCCCTTATCAATCATTTTAACACTGTTTTTGTCCCAAATATTTCAAGTACATTTATGTACGCTCCAAAATGAATCAATTTCATTAAGTTGATTTTCTATATATAATTACTTTCTTCCCAGGATCACACTTTTGAGCATGTAGAAAAGACTCTTTCTTTATGGTTGGCTAGTAGTATCATGTTCTTAGTATTTTGGAGCATAAGGATTTGCCCCCGGTGTGATTGCCATAATCTCCTTCGTATATATTCTTTAAGACTTCTGCAGTGTCAGGATCTTCCAAGAATCTTAGGTATGGTCATGCCATGGATTTTTTTGTAAAGTTTACCTTGGATTAACACGAATCTTGAGACTCTCGTCCTGAATGGTCTTTCACTTTTTTTCTCCTGTCGGGATTGTGCCATTTTGGAGATACTCCATAATGGTTTGGTTCCATGATCGCAAACTTCTTTGGGGATCCTCTTCATCGAGATCCCTTTAAGGAAGGATCCTATGATCATGATCTTCAATAGCTACTATGCTTGTCGGATGCTTAGGATCTTCTGATTTATCGGAGAGGGTTTCTACGGATGGGGTTATTATGTAAGTTATAGAAATCTTCGTCTCTGGTGGGATCCTAAGGGAGGATCCTAAATTGGCTAATGCATCCGCTTGTGTGTTTTCCTCTTTGGGGACTTGGGTTAGGCTATAGTTTTCGAAATCAAAAGCTAATTTTTTGAGGATCTCTAGGTATAATGCTAATTTCTCACCTTTCAATGCATAAGATCCATTGTAGTGATTAGGTAGTAATGAAGAATTAACAAATACCTGAAGATCCTTTATTTGGAGGTCCTTAGCTAATTGTAGTCTCATGATGAGTGCTTCGTATTCTACTTCATTGTTGGTAGTTTTGAATTCACAACTATTTGTCTAGGGTATGATGTCCCCCTGTGGCAACTTTAGTATGATCCCTAGGCCTGTTCCGTTCTGATTTGAAGCTCCATCTATGAACAATGTCCATCTTCCCAAGTGTTCATCTTCTAGGGATCTCTTGGCTTCCATGTCTATTTCGTTTTGTAGATCATCACTAAAGTCAGCCACAAAGTCTGCTAGTGCTTGTGATTTTATGGCGAATCTTTGTTCGTATCTGATGTCAAATGTGCTTAACTTCACCGACCATTTTTCCATCCTTCCTCACATTTCTGGTTTTCTCATGACATTCTTGATAGGATAGATAGTTTTTACATGTATAGTGGGTGTTTCGAAGTAGTGTCTTAATTTGGTAGAAGTAGTTACTAAGGCAAGAATTAATTTTTTTGAGGTGAGAGTACCTGGTTTCAGGATCCATGATACTTTTACTTCGAGGATTTTGAACACCACAACCCCACGGTGGGCGCCAAATTGTTTTGGTAAAAAATTACACAAGTACTAATCAACCAAATTTAATGAGAGACTGTGATGTTCAGATTGTGTAATAACAATTGGTAAAAGAAAGTGACACAATGGTTTACAAGGAAATCCCTTGATCCTTGCTAGGATCTCCGGCATAAAACCTTGGGAGGTGATAATGATCACTTGGCTAGATGATTTTATTGATATAAAATGAAGGTTAAAGTGAGTTCTTAGTAAGAATAAGTATACAATTTCATAGAGTAAGCTTATGCTAAAGAACAGTGTGTTGTGTGCAGATTACAAGTGTCAATTTATAGTTTAATCTAGCCAAGAAGATGTTCGATATTTCCGAGATCCTCTATGACCAACTTCTCGAACGTTATTTGACCAAGTATTCCGGGTTTTTAGCATAGTTGAGATGATTCTTCGCTGAGAATTTGTCTTCTCTTGACTACTTTTGCACATGTGTTAGTTATAGACAAAATATGACCATTATAAATATTAATAAAAATAATAAAGGTAATTAGTCGGGATCCTGATGTAGCTGAGGATCATGGATATTTGAGGATCCTAAATATCGTAAGTATCATGGCCCTAACATGTATTAACTCATGTCACACCCCCAAACCTGAACGGCGGAAACGTTCGGGGGCGGATGACTTCATGTGGTAACGTAACAAATGAATACATATTAAAGAAAGCAATACAACCATCATATATATAATTGAAAGTTTACATTTGTCAAAAGTTACATGTTCAAAACCAATTACAATATGATGTCAAAATACGAGATTAAACTGGCGCCGCAGCATCCCTTCATCAAAAGCATACTGAATACCTGAAATTACTGATTTCCTGGGACATACAAGTAATTTTGAAAGAGTAGATCATCATTTAAGCTGGTGAGTTTCATAAGTATTTAAGTGACAATGTTTGTATGAAATGAAATGTTTTGTCTCTGTTTGTTTGTGTTTAGAAAATCCTATATTTTCTACTAGTATAAAAGTAGCCTTCACTCAAGACCAATGTTTGTTTCTAAAATGTATGTAAGTGTAAAATAACCAATGTGTTTGAAAACCTCGTAAATCAATGCATTTTTCATACCCCATGTGAGTTTTATAACCATACTATTGACTCGGAATGCCTATACACAACGTTCTTCAGGCGTTGGAATGTTATGACGTTTGTCACCCCAAACGGTGGACTGCAGCTAACAGTCAGGGCGCGGGTTGTCAAGCCCGTATAGATCTATACACAAACACCATGCTCCCCCCCCCCCCCCCAAGGGATTCTGGTATATAATACAGGACTTGAAATGTGTACTCGAACGTACATGAAGTTAGTGCCTCACAAAAACCGTGGTATAAAAACAGATCTACTTGTTAAAATGTTACGTTTGTTCTTGTACACAAAAGTGACTTCTTGAAATTCATGTTTCTAGTACATAAGAGTTAGAAATTTGTTCGTAAAACTATACCTGTTATAGTTTTCTAAAAGTATGTCTCGTTTGTTTAGAAATACCTAGAAAAGGAATCATTTGCTATGAAAGCATAGATTTTTGGTGTAGAGTCTAAGATAGAAAAGTATACAAATAATCTAAGAAAAGTTTAGTTTATACATGCATTACAACAAATTTATATTTCAAAAGATAGAATGCTATTTTAACATATGTTATATATATGAAAGTTCCTTAAAAGTTTGTAAATCGCATGTGATTTGGATATATAACAGCATATAAAAGAGTTCTTTATGTAACACACGATAATACTCGTGTGTTTTACTTGTAATCCCCCCCTTGAAAGCATATAAAAGAATTTATAGAATATTTAAAAGGTAAATTAAGGGGTATGAACTCACTTGAAAGTTTGAAGATAGCGAGGTGGAAAACCGGGCAGAGTTTCGTCTCGGGAAACGGATTTTTCTCGGGATTCTCGGGAGTAAAATCGACCCTCGGGACTTGAGCAAAAAGACCAGAGCTTCGGGTTTGAACGGGCATGGAAAACGAGGCAAGATTGTGAGAGAAAGGAGAGAAATGAGCATTTTTCTCGGAAGCCCTCGCATGCTATTTATAGGAGGGTCTGAGAAGCCTCATACGCGGGGCGTACGCTCGTACGCAGCGCGTACGCGTACGTCATGCATGACCGAAGCCTCGACTTCCTCGGCTTCGGATGGGACGGATCAGTTTTTCGGGTCGGATGGGACGGCGGGTCGGACGGGTCGGTCAGACGGGCGGGTCGGACGGGTTGGTAGCCTCGCATAGGTCGACGTGGACGATCCGAGGCCAAGTCTCTCGGGTACGTAGGGCGTACAGGGGTATGCAGCGCGTACCTTGGATGAGGACGCTGACTCCTCTTCGGATAATGCTTGAATTTTGAATTAAATAAATATATAATTTATTTAATAAACTTAAAAAATTCATATCTTCTTCATACGAACTCCGTTTTCGATGGTCTTTATATCCACGCGTAGGTGAGACTACGCTCTACAACTTTCGTTTAGACTCCGTTGGCAAATTCCAAATTTTTTTTTATTATTTATTTTATAACTCATCGTGTTTAAGGAATTTCTTCAAAAATTCATAACTTCTTTATCTGACGTCGGTTTTTGCCAGACTTTTTACCGCTGAAATACCATTGTCGAGACCTTCGATTCTCGTTTAGGTCATTCCGGCCAAAAGTCGCTCGATCTCCGATTCGAGTTTTTAGCTGTCTGTTGCTAAGCTGAACTTGAAAAAAATCATAACTTCAATATACGAAGTCGGATTTGGGCGTTCTTTTTACGTACGATAATGGTTTAAAGATATTTAAATATAGAAGGAATTTAAATAGAACTATTTGGACATTTTATTATGAAAGTTAATTTTATTAACTCAAAAATGGTTACAATACTTGACCTTTCAGGTCATTACAAAGAGTTGAAATATCAGGTTGTCACATCATCCCCCCGTTAGAGAGAATTTCGTCCCGAAATTTAAAGTAGTAAAGATACTAGTGAACATGAAAAAGTTGAGGGTACTTTTTTTTCATCTGATCTTCGCGTTCCCATGTGAATTCAGGTCCCCGCTTGGCGTTCCAGCGAACCTTCACGATGGGTATGCGACTTTGTTTTGTTTGTTTGACCTCTCGGTTCATGATTTCTACTGCTTCTTCCACAAAGTTGAGGCTCTCGTTGATCTCGATCTCGTCGAGTGGAATAACAAGAGTCTCGTCGGACAGACACTTTTTCAAGTTTGAGACGTGAAAGGTTGGATGGATGTTACTAAGTTCGCGCGCTAGGTTAAGCTTGTAAGCCACAGGGCCGATTCTGGCAAGAATCTCGAAAGGCCCTATGTATCTGGGATTTAGTTTCCCACGCTTTCCAAAGCGTATTAAACCCTTCCACGGTGAGACCTTTAATAAGACGTGGTCTCCTACCTGGAATTCCAAAGGTTTACTCCTTTGGTCAGCGTAGCTTTTCTGTCGGTCTCTAGAGGCTTTCCGGACCGGTGAGAGTGATTTCAGGAACTCTTCCTCTAGCCAATTGGGCATCGCCAACTTCAGTCCAGCACAGAGGGGATCTGCACTTTCGACCATAGAGGGCTTCAAACGGAGCAGCCTTTATGCTTGTATGATAACTATTGTTGTATGAAAATTCGACAAGGTGTAAATGGATATCCCATGCCTTTCCAAAGTCAATCACACAGGCTCTCAGCATATCTTCTAAAGTTTGTATTGTTCTCTCACTTTGTCCGTCTGTTTATGGGTGGTAGGCTGTACTCATGTCTAGCCTAGTTCCCAGGGAACTTTGTAGTGACTGCCAGAATCTTGAAGTGAATCTACTATCTCGATCGGAGATAATGGATATCGGAACACCATGCAGTCGCACTACTTCCCTTAAGTAAGTTCTTGTAAGCTTCTCCATTTTGTCAGTCTCCTTGATGGGTAGGAAATGCACGGATTTGGTCAATCTGTCGACAATGACCCATATGGTATCGAGTCCACTTGTCGTCTTGGGTAACTTGGTTATGAAGTCCATAGTAATCCGCTCCCATTTCCATTCTGGTATCTCTGGTTGTTGTAGTAATCCTGACAGTTTCTTAAGATCCAGATACATTTTATCTGAACCCGGGTGAACGGAATACCTTGAGTTGTGAGCTTCGGTCATGACTACGTTTCTGAAACCACCATGTTTCAGGGTCCAGATTCGGTCCATGAGATAGTAGGCTCCGCCACCCTTGACTTCTAGATTCTTTTCCATTCCTCGCAGGGATTCACCCGCCACATTTTCAGGTTGCAAAGCTTCCATTTGTGCCTCCTTAATTTGTGTGGATAAGTGGGAATGGATAGTCATGGTCAGAGATTTGACCCTCCGACCAGTGTATTCCTTTCGACTGTGGGCGTCAGCTACTACGTTGGCCTTGCCAGGATGATAACGAATTTCGCATTCGTAGTCATTTAGTAACTCAACCCATCGTCTTTGTCGCATGTTGAGTTCCTTTTGATCGAAAATGTGTTGAAGGCTCTTGTGATCGGTGAAAATAGTACTCTTTGTTCCGTATAAGTAGTGCCTCCAGATCTTCAGAGCAAATACCACTGCTCCTAACTCGAGATCGTTTGTCGTATAGTTCACTTCGTGTGTCTTAAGCTGTCGGGAGGCATAAGCGATAACCTTCCCTCTCTGCATAAGAACACAACCAAGTCCTTGATTTGACGCATCGCAATACACTACGAAGTCTTCTATCCCTTTGGGGAGGGATAGTATCGGTGCAGTGCACAAGGCCTGCTTTAGTGTCTGGAATGCCTTCTCTTGTTTCGCTTCCCAGTCAAAGGCCACGCCTTTCTGGGTTAATGTAGTAAGAGGTTTCGCAATGCTCGAAAAGTTCTTTATGAATCTGCGATAGTAGCCAGCTAGACCTAGAAATTGACGAATTTCTGTAGGTGTCTTTGGTGCCGACCAGTTCTCAATGGCCTTAATTTTGGAGGGGTCCACGTGTATACCTTTCTCGCTAACAACGTGGCCTAAAAATTCGACTCTTCGAATCCAAAATTCGCATTTAGAGAACTTCGCATACAGTTTCTCCGTTCGCAGTGTTTCTAGGACTTTTCGTAGGTGCTGACTATGCTCTTCTCACTTCGAGAGTAGATAAGTATATCATCGATAAAGACGATGACGAACTGATCCAAGTAAGGGCGGCATACCCTATTCATTAGGTCCATAAATATTGTTGGTGCATTGGTTAATCCGAACGGCATCACTACAAATTCGTAGTGTCCATAACGAGTTCGGAAAGCTGTCTTTGGAATGTCCCCCTCTAGAACTCGTAATTGGTGATATCCGGATCGTAGGTCTAATTTTGAGAAGTAGTTCGCCCCTTGAAGTTGATCGAATAGGTCGTCGATACGGGGTAGAGGATAGCAGTTCTTGACAGTAAGTTTGTTCAGTTCTCTGTAGTCGATGCACATACGAAACGATCCGTCTTTTTCTTTACAAACAAGACCGATGCTCCCCAAGGTGAGAAACTCGGTCTTATGAATCCTTTTTGAAGGAGTTCATTAAGTTGACTGGAAAGTTCCTGCATCTCTGCTGTGCGAGACGGTAAGGCGACTTCGCTACTGGGGTAGCTCCTGGAACTAAGTCGATTCTGAACTCGACTTGGCGTTGCGGTGGTAATCCTGGTAGTTCTTCTGGAAAGATATCGGGAAAGTCGCGTACTACCGAGATGCCCTTGATGTCCTTCAGTTCTTGACTTGTATCAACGATGTGCGCTAGGAATGCTCGACAATCCTTCCGCAAGCACTTGCGAGCTTGGATGCACGAAATGATGCGAAGGTTTGTACTAGATTTGTCGTCGTAGATAACTAATGTTTCGTTGTTAGGGAGATTAAGACGGACTGCTTTCTCAAAGCACATGATGTCGGCGCGAAGAAGACTCAACCAATCCATGCCGACTATGACGTCGAAACTTTTAATTTGGACCGGCATGAGATTGATTGGGAAAGAATGGCCGTCTAAAGTTAACGTACAGCCCATGTATATGCAGTTAGTGTTTTCGGTTTTTCCATTGGCCATCTCTACAGTGAATGATTTTTCTAACTTGCTAGGTTTAGGTTTAAGTAAATGAATAAAGTTTTGACTCACGAAGCTTCTCTCCGCTCCACTATCGAATAATATGCATGCATATGAATTATCGAGAAGGAACGTACCAGCAACTATAGTTGGGTCAGCTACAGCTTCGTCGTGGCCTATTGCCAAAACTCGTCCCACACCTCCGGTGCCTGCTGCCTTAGGACAGTTCCTCTTGTAGTGGTCCACCTCGCCACAACCGTAGCAAGTCTGCCCTACACCCGCACCGGGAACTTGAGTGATCGGCTTTGCGGGGTCCTTGCAGAAACGGGCTGTGTGTCCCTTCCTGTTGCAGTTGGCGCACTGCATTTCCCGACAAGGTCCATGGTGGTGGTAATTGCATTTGGTGCACTTTGGGAGGTTACCTATATAAGGCTTTGTTGGGTAGGTATTTGTAGGAGCTGTAGTAGGTACAGTGGCAGCATTCACTGAAACCAGTTGTTTCTTTGTGGGCTCTTGGGAAGACCCACCCTTCCCTTTATTCCACACTCTCTTTCTGCTATTGTTGTTGTTGTTGTTGTTGTTGTTGTTGTTGTTGTTGTTTCCTTTCTGTGGTTCTGGTGCAGAAGTGGTTGAGTTCTGATGACCTCCGTAGTCAATCAGAGATTGTGCCAGTTCCTTAGCACTTTCAAAGGTGTCCGGTTTAGAAGCTAACACGCTTGATCGCATTTGGGGCGTCAGTCCCCAGATGTACCTTTCTATTTTCTTGCTCTCGGGAGCAATCATATCAGGACAAAGGATTGCCAGCTCGCAGAATCTGTTGGTATAAGTAGCGATGTCGGTACCAACCATTCCGAGAGTCCATAGCTTGTGTTCAAGCTTTTGAATCTCTCCCCGTGGGCAGTATTCTCTCATCATCATGGCTTTCAGGCTCTCCCAACTTATGGAGTTTGCCACGATTAGGGTAAGTACTTTAACGTGGCCATTCCACCAAGTTAAAGCTTTATCAATAAGGGTGAAAGTTGCAAATTTGACTTTGCTGTGCTCGGGACAGGAGCAGATTTCAAAGACTGCCTCCGTCCTTTCAATCCACTGCCTCAGGGCCATCACACCACCAGTTCCATAAAACATCCGGGGCTTGGCATTGGTGAAGTCCTTATAGGTGCATTCTTGAGGTGGTCCATGAGTCTCGCCATGGTTGGATAGGTGTGTGCCAGATCCCAAGCCATTAGTACTCGAGTTATTGATCTGTGACATGGCAGCTGCCACCGCTGCGGTGACTGCTGCTTGAAACATAATAGCATCAAATTGAGGTGGTGGAGGTGGTGGTGGTACAGGTTCTTCCCCACCGTTGTTTCGCCTTGGATTCCTACGCGGAGGCATCCTTCAACTATAGGTTGAAAAGACAAGGATAAGAATTTCATAGAATAGAAAATGTATGTGTCTCATGAACTAAATCACTATAGTTCAACAACAGATGATAGTATGAGTCTTAAAATAGAAGGATGAAAGTTATTTGTAAGACTGAAGGTATGAAACAAGTATTTGGTTTCACAAAGACCTTTCAAGGTTTGAACGAAATACTTAACATAGTAGTAATAGTGTCACTTATATTAATATAAAAGTTGTTACAACGATCATGAAAATTTGACCCCTATAAGGGTATCCGATTACAAAGTTCGAGAAATTTAAAGACTTTTAGCCGATGTCCTAAGCTATAACAAAATTTGAGTCTTTGACAAGCACTACTTGCGACGTAGGTTGCGCTTGGAGCTTGACTCCGCATCTGATTGCTTCGACTCCATTAGTCGCCTATCAAAAGCGGCTTGTTGTTCCCTCAGTTCAGCGAGGGTTGCAATCATTTGTGCTTGAAATGCTTCGTTTTGGAGTTGAGCATTGTCTTGTATCTTGTCCAGCCTACGGATGTCAGAAGTGTGAACCTGCAATTCCACGTTGACATCCCGGAGTCGACTAGCTTGAACTCCAGACTGGTAGGACTGATTGGCTAATTTACCCACCATTGCCGGGAGTGCTCGATCAGCCGAACCTCTGCCGCGGACATCATAGAAGTCCCGGCACATGCCATAGGGAGGGCGTACGTTTTGCTGTTGGCTCCAATGGTGGAGGTGACTTCCCCAGACGGGAGTCGGTCCTTGAAAGTTCCTTATGAAGACGGGAGCTTGAATGGGTGGTGGATCGACAACTTCCGGCTCTGAGTCGGTACCAGAGTTATCACCCACTTCTATGGGTTCCTCGTCCTCTTCGGGATCATCTTCGATCCATCCTCCGTTGCTTTGGTTGGGAAAGTAGGGGTCGCCAGGGTGGTGAAATCCAGCCATTTGACTGTACGAGAAATAGGGTTATAAGAATTGAATAAAGTTGAAACATGCAAAACATGTAAGTTAAACTAGTTTAGATAGCAAATACTCCTATAGTATTTAAATTCTTGTGTTTGATTCTAGTAATGGTTTGGTAAGTTTTGACTTGTTGCTTGCTACGATCATTCCTCGATATACGTTGGTCCAATCTCAGGCAAATATAGTTGATCACGCTATATTTTTCCAAAATCTGATTACATATATCGAGTCTCAATCGTAGTGTCAACTTGTCTAAATACTTGTATAGTTGGATAACATGAAAATAATTGTGGTATGCATGCAATTGTACTTAAATGAACTATCAATTTAAGTTGAACGCAATGCTGCTTAAGCGTAAAAAGAAAATTTGTTTTGTCAGAGAGTATTAGTCCCTTAAGCATTTATAGTTTGTATATCCTATGTGGTTCGATATACTTAGTTCACTATAAACATTGCTCTGATACCAATCTGTCACACCCCCAAACCTGAACGGCGGAAACGTTCAGGGGCAGATGACTTCATGTGGTAACGTAACAAATGAATACATAGTAAAGAAAGCAATACAACCATCATATATATAATTGAAAGTTTACATTTGTCAAAAGTTACATGTTCAAAACCAATTACAATATGATGTCAAAATACGAGATTAAACTGGCGCCGCAACATCCCTTCATCAAAAGCATACTGAATACCTGAAATTACTGATTTCCTGGGACATACAAGTAATTTTGAAAGAGTAGATCAGCATTTAAGCTGGTGAGTTTCATAAGTATTTAAGTGACAATGTTTGTATGAAATGAAATGTTTTGTCTCTGTTTGTTTGTGTTTAGAAAATCCTATATTTTCTACTAGTATAAAAGTAGCCTTCACTCAAGACCAATGTTTGTTTCTAAAATGTATGTAAGTGTAAAATAACCAATGTGTTTGAAAACCTCGTAAATCAATGCATTTTTAGTACCCCATGTGAGTTTTATAACCATACTATTGACTCGGAATGCCTATACACAACGTTCTTCAGGCGTTGGAATGTTATGACGTTTGTCACCCCAAACGGTGGACTGCAGCTAACAGTCAGGACGCGGGTTGTCAAGCCCGTATAGATCTATACACAAACACCATGCTCCCCCCAAGGGATTTTGGTATATAATACAGGACTTGAAATGTGTACTCGAACGTACATGAAGTTAATGCCTCACAAAAACCGTGGTATAAAAACAGATCTACTTGTTAAAATGTTATGTTTGTTCTTGTACACAAAAGTGACTTCTTGAAATTCATGTTTCTAGTACATAAGAGTTAGAAATTTGTTCGTAAAACTATACCTATTATAGTTTTCTAAAAGTATGTCTCGTTTGTTTAGAAATACCTAGAAAAGGAATCATTTGCTATGAAAGCATAGATTTTTGGTGTAGAGTCTAAGATAGAAAAGTATACAAATAATCTAAGAAAAGTTTAGTTTATACATGCATTACAACAAATTTATATTTCAAAAGATAGAATGCTATTTTAACATATGTTATATATATGAAAGTTCCTTAAAAGTTTGTAAATCGCATGTGATTTGGATATATAACAGCATATAAAAGAGTTCTTTATGTAACACACGATAATACTCGTGTGTTTTACTTGTAATCCCCCCTTGAAAGCATATAAAAGAATTTATAGAATATTTAAAAGGTAAATTAAGGGGTATGAACTCACTTGAAAGTTTGAAGATAGCGAGGTGGAAAACCGGGCAGAGTTTTGTCTCGGGAAACGGATTTTTCTCGGGATTCTCGGGAATCTCGGGAGTAAAATCGACCCTCGGGACTTGAGCAAAAAGACCAGAGCTTCGGGTTTGAACGGGCACGGAAAACGAGGCAAGATTGTGAGAGAAAGGAGAGAAATGAGCATTTTTCTCGGAAGCCCTCGCATGCTATTTATAGGAGGGTCTGAGAAGCCTCGTACGCGGGGCGTACACTCGTACGCAGCGCGTACACGTACGTCATGCATGACCGAAGCCTCGACTGCCTCGGCTTCGGATGGGACGGATCAGTCTGTCGGGTCGGATGGGACGGCGGGTCGGACGGGTCGGTCGGACGGGCGGGTCGGACGGGTCGGTAGCCTCGCATAGGGCAACATGGACGATCCGAGGCCAAGTCTCTCGGGTACGCAGGGCGTACAGGGGTATGCAGCGCGTACCTCGGATGAGGACGCTGACTCCTCTTCGGATAATGCTTGAATTTTGAATTAAATAAATATATAATTTATTTAATAAACTTCAAAAATTCATATCTTCTTCATACGAACTCCGTTTTCGATGGTCTTTATATCCACGCGTAGGTGAGACTACGCTCTACAACTTTCGTTTAGACTCCGTTGGCAAATTCCGAATTTTTTATTATTATTTATTTTATAACTCATCGTGTTTAAGGAATTTCTTCAAAAATTCATAACTTCTTTATCTGACGTTGGTTTTTGCCAGACTTTTTACCGCTGAAATACCATTGTCGAGACCTTCGATTCTCGTTTAGGTCATTCCGGCCAAAAGTCGCTCGATCTCCGATTCGAGTTTTTAGCTGTCTGTTACTAAGTTGAACTTGAAAAAAATTATAACTTCAATATACGAAGTCGGATTTGGGCGTTCTTTTTACGTACGATAATGGTTTAAAGACATTTAAATATAGAAGGAATTTAAATAGAACTATTTGGACATTTTATTATGAAAGTTAATTTTATTAACTCAAAAGTGGTTACAATACTTGACCTTTCAGGTCATTACAAAGAGTTGAAATATCGGGTTGTCACATCATCCCCCCGTTAGAGAGAATTTCGTCCCGAAATTTAAAGTAGTAAAGATACTAGTGAACATGAAAAAGATGAGGGTACTGTTGTTTCATCTGATCTTCGCGTTCCCATGTGAATTCAGGTCCCCGCTTGGCGTTCCAGCGAACCTTCACGATGGGTATGCGACTTTGTTTTGTTTGTTTGACCTCTCGGTCCATGATTTCTACTTGTTCTTCCACAAAGTTGAGGCTCTCGTTGATCTCGATCTCGTCGAGTGGAATAACAAGAGTCTCGTCGGACAGACACTTTTTCAAGTTTGAGACGTGGAAGGTTGGATGGATGTTACTAAGTTCGCGCGGTAGGTTAAGCTTGTAAGCCATAGGGCCGATTCTGGCAAGAATCTCGAAAGGCCCTATGTATTTGGGATTTAGTTTCCCACGCTTTCCAAAGCGCATTAAACCCTTCCACGGTGAGACCTTTAATAAGACGTGGTCTCCTACCTGGAATTCCAAAGGTTTCCTCCTTTGGTCAGCGTAGCTTTTCTGTCGGTGTCTGTATGCTAGTTGTTATGCCAGTTAGGTAGATCTATAGGACTACAAGTAGTATTATGTGATTATCTGTATGCGCATTAGTTGTGTTATATGTCGACATATTATGTGGGGTGCGTTGAGGTGATATTGCTCCATGTGGTAACCAACAAACCCGGGAGCATTCTAGATACGAGCTGAGGGAGACTCGTACTGTAGGCTCGGTGAAAATCCAGATGTGAGTTGTGGGCTTGGAAGGCAATCCAGACTCACACTGTGGGCCCAGGGGTAATCCAGTCTGCAAAGCTGTGGACCCAGGACATGCTGTTATTTGTATATGTGTTATGTGAAGTGTATTGGTATGTTGGCATTCGAAACCGATGGTTGAGGGCCTGGGGTATTCCATCCCGATGGATGATTGGACCCATAGTATGCTGTTTGTGATTATATGTGTATTTTTGTGTGTATGGGTATTTTGGGGGAACTCACTAGGCTTTGTGCTTATGGTTTCAGTTTATTGTTTCAGGTGCTTAAGATATATCGGCAAGGCGAAAGCGTGACCGTACACATCCTCGTGTTTTGGACTTATGGTTTCTGGGATACTTTGATATTAAACTATTTTGAAAAAATTTTGTAATAACTAATGATTCTTCGATGTTTGAAAAAGTTTTAAATTGGCTTGATTTTTATGGGTGTTACATTTGATTAAATTCTTCACAATTGATCAAATCCTTCACATTCGATCAACTCCTTCACATTCGATTAAATTCTTTACATTTGATAAAATCCTTCACCTTTGAGCAAATCATTCACATTTTTAATTAAATCACGGTGAGTAGGGAAATTTACAACCATCTATTGTTTTGATTGGGGGGAGGGGTATACGTTCTTTCTTGTAAACTTGATAGAATTTCATGTAACCAACATACATCCTAAAGGATTTATTCTTTTGATAGACAAAGTTGTTTCTCTCATTGAAGAAAAACTTGTTCTGATAAATTCCTCATCAAGAAAATCTTATAGATAGTTCTCGTATCTCTGATGGATTCTACCAAAGTGTGACTTTGAATTCCTTGCTCTTTTTATCTACCACATATGTTAGCGAAGCGTAATGTATTCTTGTATAGATATTTCTGATTTTTAGGGTAGGAAGGAAGCGTTAGATTTTTCTCTGACTTGTCATCATAAAGTATCATGGTTTTCCTGTTGGGTATATTTAGTCATATAACTCTCTCATAAGACAGATCTAGACACAATGGTGAGATATCTGATTCATACCTATGATCATGTCAAAGCTTCCGTTCGGGATTGGCGTAAGGTAAGTATGAGAAAAGATTGGCAATTCATGGTTAATTTATCAATATAAAGGGGGTTGTTCAATGTTTTTGTAGCACAATAACTTAGCATAACTCGAACAAAATTGTTTCATAAAGACAATGATATTGGCTTTCAGTGGACATACACACGAGTTTGATGTGAAAACTTGATTTGTTATATGTTAGGATGAAATTTATTAAATTTTGTCAAGTAGATTTTTTGACGGTTCACTAGTTTTCTCTATTCTTACAGGTTTCCTCTAATCTATGAAATTTTATGACTTAGTAAATGATTAATTTTAGGTTTCATGAAAATTTCTATGCATATCTGATTACAAGTATTTCATCATACAAGTGAGAAACACACCCATCAGTACTGATGGTTCCGGGTTTTCATTGCTTGTTTCGATCACGATTTCTCTAACTTGAGCTCTTCCCTCTTGGTTCTTTAGTCTTGGGGCATTTCTTTCGAAATCCCAACTTTCACCATTGTATAACAAGATTTCCTCCACTAGTGCTTGTTCTAATTTATGTATCTCATTTCTTGGTAGTATACGTCTATGAGCATCATCTTTAGTGCTTCTCAAGTCATGATCTAAGGAAAATCAATGCCTATAATTTTTATGTATAGTAGTTTTACTAGCTAAGGGCGACGTCTATAAAAGTGCAAGTTGCAAACCTAATACGACAACTTTCTGTACAGGAATTGAAATGGAATATTGACTGCATCTTTTCGATCCAGAAAGTCATTCCTACAATCCCCTCAATGTCGTAGACAGATCTAGGTTTGTAGTTCATGAATTCTTCGTATGTGCATGCCCTCAGAACATCACTATTATTTATATGGTTGCTTTTTCCAATTCGACCTTATTCATAGGGGTTATTTATGCTGGCTTTGTAAGTGGCCCAAAGTGTTAGCCACTTGTTCTTCGATCATTAACTCAAATGTATCTATGTCAAATGATTTTTTTGTATGCTCACTTGTTTATATCTTGTGAGACATTGCTTTGTACCACTAAAGTAGTTCAAGGAGAAATGGGTCACTTGAGAGTAACGTTGTAAATATAAGTGAGAATATTATAATTGTGCCAAACATGTAGAATTGATGTGGGTTCGCCCAAGAATGACTTTACTAAAAATATTATGTGTAGTAAAATGTTCAGTACTTCCAAGGACAAAATTTAACATCTGGAACGAGTGAAAGGGAACTATCAAGTAATGGGACAAGCAATGCAAATTCATGAAGAAAATGTTGAAGAGAAATCTTACCACTAGGCGATGTTTTCGTCATATGTCAAGATTTTGGATTCTGATTTGATTGGATCAAGATGTTTTGGAAACTAGACAAGATTTCTAGCAACTTTCAAGTTTTGTGTTTTTGTTGACTCTTAAGTTTTCTCCTTCAATTGGGTCACGATAGACGAAGGGAAACTGTAGGCATCCTTCTTTTGAACTTGGATGGTTCAAACATAAGTCAGGCCGTACACAACAAAAAGAAACAGACTGATGGAATACCTAAGCTGATATCCATAAATATTCGCGAGCACACATATTTCATAAGGTATTCATAAGATGTCTAACAGGAGCATTCATATAATATCATAGTTGATTAATATGTATTCTGAGATAAACTTCATACATGTAACATCCCTTTTTCAAGGCCAAAAATTTCGTTTTTGAATGAGTAACTTATAAAATCGTTTACTAAAAACATTGTCAATGTCATATCAATCCATAAAAGCATAACAAGCATGTCTCAAAGTCGTAACATCGAATAGTAATAAAATCAGAGTACAATCCCATGAATCTCAATATTCGGAATCCTGTGTGCGGGTGTGATGCACTGCTACCGCGCCGGCTCCTTCCCCTTTGACGAAGAGGTACCTAAAACAAAACTGAAAACTGTAAGTATGAAGCTTACTGAGTTCCCCCATCATACCACATACCACATAACACATAACATACATACTGCAAGGCAATTCTGGGGTGCCCGACCTAGCCTATCCGGCCATTCTAGGGTGCCGACCTACCCTGTCAAACAGTTCTGGGGTCCTGACCTACCTATATCAAGCAATTTTGTGGTGCTAACCTACCCATGTCAAGTAGCCTACCCTTCGATCCTAACAACCGAACTACAGGGACTATTTCACCCTACTACTACTACTACCACACATATCATAACATAACCATATTGCCAGGCATATCTAGGGTGCCCGACCTACCCTTCGGTCCTAACAATCGAACTTGGGGACTATTCCCCTCCTACTACCTCTATCACATATAATATATCATGCTAGCACATAAACATACCAAGTAGTAGCAAACCAGACAATTATCACAAAGACAATCATCTCAACTATAATCAACTACTAGTGGGCCGACCTTGGTGCCTTAGACCCACTTCTACTGGAAGGTAACTCACCTCGTAAAACTGTGTGTCGAATCTCGTGGAAAGTAGTCTCTAACAGCTGCTCCGATGACTCCCGGCTATCATAAACAAATTAACACTCAATCAGAGTCTATAACACTACTTATGGTAAAATGACCATTTTACCCCTTGTTCCAATTGGAACATTCATAAGACCCAATTCTAGCTTATTAAGCCCAACCCTCCTATGGCCCATCAAAGACTCCCTAAGGGCCCACTGATTGCCCAGTTTCTGAATTGGGCCTTATCCCCCAAATGGCCCCATTATAAGTGCAAATGTTCCAAGTCCAAATATAGTAATTCCAAAGGGTCCCATCATAGCCCAATACTCTAGTTCCATATTCCCAAGTCCAAAATTATACTCCATAGTGGACTACGGGGCCCGATAGTCCAAGTCCAGTCCCTTAAGGCCCAAAAGCCCAATATATCCATTCTGCATGCGTATGCGCGGCGTACCTGGCACGTACGCCCAACGTACATTGGCTTTGACCAAAACGGGACTTCATTTATGACTTAATCCAGTAAGTCCTTACGACCAAACTGTAGATCCAGGTCCTTTAAGACCTCCTAAACCATAAAGTCACAAACTTTTTCTTCTTGCATGCATGGTTGGGGTCAAAACATTATTTTGGTCCTTCTAACAAGCTTTAAGACCATCTATCACTTGCATGGTTGTGGCTCAACCATCAAGGTCCAATTTTTATGACCATAGGTGCTTCTAAGAGTCCAAAAGGACAACTCTTATGCTCTGAAACTAACAGTACTCAAGCATCCTCAACAATGGAGTCTAAAAGTGACCTTAAACACCCCCATAAACAAATCTAAGCATACAATGGCCAGGTATGGAACTTAATACCTCAAAAGAGTCAGAAGTGATGCTAATCTCCTGGATCTACTAGCTCTTGGTGGATCCTTGCTTCTTCTTCTTCAAGCTCCTTTTTTCCCTTCTCCCTAACACAACACACAAATACTCTTAAATGGATTCCAAATCACAAAGACACACAAATATGAGCTAGGTTTTTCGTGTTGGCTGTCTATGGGTCATGGGAGGCTGAGCAAACAAGGGTAATGTTCTTTATATACGGAGTAAACCCTAAATTTTAGGGTTTAAGGATCTACACACGTACGCTGTGTGTACTCCTGGTATGTTGGGCGTACGTGTATGGCTTCCGCAATCCATTCTCATGAGTACATTGAGCGTACATGGAAATGTACCCCCCACGTACGATGTTTCCCCAGCTCACTTGTAAGGGCCCAAAGGTCAAGCCCAACCCAAACAATTCCACAATTCACTTAGGATAAAAATATTAAATACCTGGAAATTCCCAAATGCTACAATACATGGTTCATGTTTATGAGATGTAACACCTTGATCTAGTTTTTTTTTTCCATTTTTACCCTTAAATATGGAATTTGTTGCAAAATCGGTCCCTTTGTCACATAAGTGAAAACCTGCCACTTTGTGCGTACGCTGGGCGTATGCTTTGGTATGCAGGGTGTACGTGGAAAAAGTGCAAACCCTAATATTTATGGTTTGAGCACTATTTAAGGATCTTTAGCTCTGCAAACCCTTTTCCCTCATTAACCTCCATCTCCCAATTCGTCCTTAACAAACCCTAATCCTTTGACTAAGCTTTTTTAAACTTAAGAGTGCATTTTTGGTGTTTTTGAAGGAAAGAGAAGGAAAGGAAATCATCTTGGAATCTCAAGGCATCTTGGATCTAGTAGTACTTCACCCTGAATCACCCTTTGGAGGAATAAAGTCTGAAACTTGATGAGTTAATTTCTTAGATCTTCTTAACCTTGAGTTTGCGTTCATTTTCATCCTATAGGCTTGGTGTTCATGAGTATCGATTAGTCTAAGCAGAACAATTGTCCTTTCAGACGTTTTTAGGTGTTCAAAACCATAAAATGTGATCTTGGTCTATCTATTCCATCCATGCAAGAGTTGTGATGTCTTAATGGAATAATAAATTAAGCTTTTGTCTTTTGGACCTCTTTTAGCGACGGAAAGTCATAAAGGTGGAAGCTTTATGACTTAGAATGATATTTTGGGTTTAGATCTGAATTTGGAAGAAAGTCTTTAAGAAATAAGCACTTAATGATAAAAAGTTAGTCCGGACGAAGTATGGTGGGCATAACAAGTGGTACGCAGCACATACTGGGTTGAAGCCTTGATGGGTTGCTTAGTCTTCTACTACACCCAGTGTAGTAACCGAGTACCCAAGGCATACTTAGCCTACCTTGAATTTCCTTGAGTGTTTTTTTTTTTACTTTCTGACTTTGACCTTTGACATGGGGTTTGACCAAGTTTGACGTAGTGTCATTTTGGATATTTTGAGCTGTAATTTGAGTCTAGGTCACTTTTTATAGGTGACATGTAGAGTTGGCATTGGAGCATCGTTCTTTTAAGCTATCTGTTCAGAATGTAAGGTGAGTTTTCCTCACTATACTTATGGGTTGAAGGCACCAATTCCGACCTAGTAAATTATGTATCATGGTTTAGGATGTTTCTATGTTGTAGTGATTTGATGAGATCTGCATGTTTATCTATTTACTTTTATATATTTATCTATTGCATATGTCAATATAGTGTGGTTTGAGTTGAGGTTGTACTACTTCGTACTATCGGCCAACAAACCCAGTGGCAATCCAACTAGGAGCACATGAGCCAGAGTGGCAATCCAATCGGGAGATTTTGGTCCAGTATCAATCCAATCAAGAGATTGTGGGCCAAAGTAGTAATCCAACTGGGAGGTTGTGGGCCAGGGTAATTCAGTCGGGAGACTATGGATCCAACATGCATTTTGTATATTTGTTTGGTCGCATGTGGTATTTGGGGGAATTCACTATGATTTGGCGTATAGTTTAAGTTTTATGGTTCAAGTACTTCATATGAATGGGGCAAGGCGAAAGGTTGATCATGCATATCCTTCAGTTTTTATGAGAATTAATTTTGGGATACCCTGATTTGTGATTTTGACAATTTGGAAACTATGTTTGTAAACATTTATGGATTTTGGTTGTTTTTGAAAAATGAAAAATTTACCTTGATTTTTTGGATGTTACAAGTTGGTGTCGAAGCCTTGGTTTGAGCGAATTGGAAAAGAACTCATGTGAATCTAGACTCAAGCTAAGGATATGTAAGAGTTTTCAAAATGGTTTTCAAAATTGTTTTAAAAAAATTGTTTTCAAAAGTAACCAAGGAAGGATGAGATGTGTACGATCAACAAGAGCAAGAAAGTATACCCCAAATTACCCACACTATTATTTGTTTACGATGTTTACGCTAGAACTGCATTCTAGTGCTAGGCTTGGGATCTTTAGGAATTTCATGATGTATAATGCCTGATAGCCTACGGGAACTTCTTGTATGTTAGATGAAATTGACATTATTAATGTAGTTGCTTATTGTGTGCATCATAGTTGTACATAACTAAGATTCTATAGCAGGGGAATTTTTGGTTTAAACTTATTTCCCATTCTTTGTTTGGTTGAGGGCTTAGGGTAGAATCTAGTATTCGACTGTCTATGGAATCCAACGTTATGTATGATTAGCATGCACGAGTGGCTGCAGGGTCGGTGGAATTACCATGAGTGAGTAGGGGTATAGTAGGCCAGTTGAGGAATAATTAGATACTCTCGAGAGATTAAGCATATGATGTATGTGTATCCTAGTTTTGGGTTGTTTTTGGGTAGTTTGTGATGATCCATTGAGACAAATGTAGGTAGGTGTGGAAGGTAGTATGGGTCCATACTACTTGAAGAATAAGACCCATACGTGTAGCAAGGAAGTCACAAACCCAGAGGGTTTTTGTCTCTTTTTGATGGTCATAACAGCTTGGATCATGGCATTTTTGATATATATTTTAGTTCATTTTCAATATGGTGTTCACGATAGGAACCGGTTATGGATCTGGAACGGGTGGCCAGGATAGGTCGGGGTTGATTGGTGGTCAGATGCGGGAGTTGATTGCCATTGAGGTGGCTACTGCTGTTCGGGATTCTATTTTGGAGTTGTTTGGGTCTATCAAGACCACGATAATTTAGTTGTTTGATGATCTCTATGTTGCCCTCAATAAGACTGCTACTTTTGTAGACACCTTACCCGTCGCTGCTGCGGGAGGCCAAGGGGGAGGTTCATTTCAATACTGGGACTTCGGCAACATGAAGCCCCCGATGATCGACGGGGTCCAGGACCCAACTGGGGTGTTGAGATGAATTTCGAACGTGGAGGGTTGTTTCTTCACATGCCTATGTGTAGAGGAATGGAAGGTCAGGTGCGCCCTATACCTCCTTCGACTAGGCATGAAGAACTGGTGGGACCTAGTGACCGATTCCTATAATCCCGAGTAGAGGGCTTCTGCTACCTGGAAGCTATTCTCGGAGATGTTTCGCACGAGGTATGTTCCCTGGTGGAGAGGGAGAGATTGGCTCAGGAGTACCTTGATTTGAGACAGACGACTAAGACAGTGATAAAGATCACCAAGATGTTCGCCTAGAGGGCTCTGTTCTGTCCTGAGTTTACTTTTTTGGAGTAGGCTCAGATGACGTGATACTTGAGCATGCTCAAGACTGATATTCGACAGTTTGTGAGTACCAAGCGAAGGCAGGCCCCCGTTCTTTCGCAGCAAGCAGCCAAGCGGTTCAAGCCCACTGACACATGATCCGAGTGACAAAGGATCCACACTCGTGGCAAGTGTGGGAGAGCTCATGAGGGGATGTGTCGATCATCGACAACATGCGCCAATTGTGGTAGGGATGGAAATATTGCGAAGGATGGTCGTCAACAGGATCCGCCGCTGAGTACCATAATTGGTTACCATTGTGAACAGGTGGGCCATGTAAAGGCCCGGTGTCCTTTGCTTGTTGCCCAATCCATGCAACTGCCAACTACTTCTACCATTCAGATCACAGATGGATGTCAGGGTAGGGTGGAGCCCCCGAGGGCTCGAGTTCATGCACTCCATCTCATTGTAGAGGAGGACAAGGTGGCGCCGGACATCGTTACTGGGATGTTTTCATTTGTTGTTCTTTCAAATTATTTTATGGTATGTTTATGTTTATGATTCTTCTAGTTACCTCCTTAGTGAATTCCTTGCCTGCTCTTATGCTTTTTGACTTTGGTCCGAGTCAGTCCTTTGTGTCTCAGTCCTTTAGTAGGAGTTTTGATATGAATCTGGGAGATTTGGAGTGTCGGTTGCGAGTTTCCATCGCTAACGAGCACAAGATTTTTCCGAATCATGCATTTTTTGGGGTTGCATTTTGGAGATTTTTAGGGTGTCTTACCCGATTGATTTGACCATATTCCCATGGGGAATATATGCGTGCTAATAGGAATGGATTTTTTGAGCAGGTTTGGTGTGATGTGAGAGTCATCGAGTTGTAGTTTGAATCCCAATTGGAGGAGAACTGATTTGACCCCTAATTTGGTGGTAATCTGTCGCAAACCAATCTTGGAAAACCAAGACGCACCCTGAAGCTGAACAAATAAATCATCAATCCTCAGAAGCGGATAACGGTTCTCCACCGTTAAGTTATTCAACTCTCGATAGTCAATGCATATGCTATGTTAATGTCATTCTTCTTCACAAACAGGATCGATGCTCCCCAAGGAGAGCTAATCGTCCGAATAAACCCCTTCTCTAGTAGCTCCTGATGTTGCGTAGACAATTCCTGCTCTCTGGTGGTGTCAAGCGATATGGTGCCTTGGATATCGGAGCCGCACCCGGAACCATATCAATTCGAAACTCGACTCGCCTCTCGGGAGGCACTCCTGGAAAATTCTCAGGAAATATACCCATAAAATCCCGAACAATAGGCACCCCACTCTGTTGTTACCTCAACTCGAGTGTCTGCAACATAAGCTAGGAACCCAAAACAACCCTGATGAAGATATTTCCTGGCCCTTGCAGTTGAACAGAGAGCCGATCCATGTAAGGCTCCCTCTCCAGGAATGTCCAGTTCTTTCCCATTTGGGGTTCAAACTGTTACTAGCTGTCACTCTAATCAATCATGGCCCCGTTGGGGACTAACCAATCTATCCCAATAATAACCTTCAACCCTCTAAACGGAATCGACACCAAATCAATAGAGTATCTCTCACTAAATAGATTCGTGACACACCCACGATGAACCCTTGAAGCACTCACAGTAAGGCATCTGCAATATCAAACTTCAATGGAAAATCCAGAGTCCCGGGGAGAATTACAAAACTTCTTGCTAAGCACAAGAGATACAAAGGACCGGGTAGCACACAAATCAAACAGAACATAAGTAGTCATACCATTGAGCAAAAGGGTCAATATCAAGATAAAATATAATCAGATGCATAAATAACGAAAGCAATAAAAGATAGAAATGAGTCACATACCCATAACCACATCCGGTGCTGCACGGGCCTCATCGGTGGTCAGCTGAAATGTCCTGCTCTTCACCACAGGTGCCTCGGCCTTGCCCAGACGGCCATCAGTAATCCTCAAGGTGGCTAGCGCAGGCGCTGCAACTGTTCCTCCTGCCAGTGTTGGACAATCAGCCTTTTTATGGTTGGTCTGATTGTAATGGAAGCAAATCATAATAACCTTGGGGCAGTACCTATTCATGTGGCCCGAGTGAGCATCACTGAAACATCTTTAAACCATCGCTCAACAAGCCCCACTGTGTGGCTTTCCGCAATGGACCTGACGCTGCTAGCCTCTGTTGTGGGAATCAGAGGTGTTGGGCCTCTTCACCTGGTCCACTGTTGTCTGCACCTGCTCCTACTTGAGCTTCAACCGAAGCTCTAGCTTACGGCCCTCAAGATCATATCATTCAGAGTCTTTCAACCTAATAAACTCATACACTCTCTGATATCATCTCTCAACATGTCATAAGACCTCGTCTACTTCATCTCCTCATCCATAGCGTACTACATAACCAACAACCCCTCTCACTGATTTTGGCGGTAATCTCCACCGTAGTCTCCGTAGTTTGGCGAAGGTCCCAAAACTTCCTTTCTGGTTGATACACCTCAATAACTGGTGTAAACTCCCATTGGAACCATGAAATGAAATCCTCCTAGGTCATGACTGCCAATGCCGCTGACCCTACAACTCGGCTAACCTCCTCCTACAAGTATCGTGCTCGATCCATCAACAGGCAGGATGAAAATCCTACATTTGACCCCTCAGGGAAAAACCCGTCTGATGTGCGTTCTCCATGTCAATGATCCAACGTCGGATACCGATGGGGTCCTTAGCCCCAAATAACTCAAGAGCTCCAAAGGCCTTGAACTCTCGGAAGGAAGGAGTTCGAGCTCCTATCTGGCCCACAATAATCTCAACTCGAAAAGACCTGAGCCTCTCATTCATCAACTACATAATCCCCTCCTTAATGGTACCGAACATCACAGGAGTAACATCAAAGATACCGCAAGTAACCTTGGCCGAAATGAACTCACGCAGCCTCTCATCAGTTGGTTCCGTGCCTGAGCCAAAACCAGAACCAGAATCAGAACCTGAAGCTGAACCTCCTCGAGTAGTCATCACCATATTTAAACTGAAACACAAATGTATAAATAACCAATACAAAACTCGAGGAATTCCTCACTATATAGGTCTCCTTAGAGTTTCTAGATCTACTCTTTTCTTAGGTATAGATCTTATGCTTCCAGTAGTACGGGACCCAATACTACCTTTCATGCCTACCTGTACCTACCTCAAGAGTAGCCATGATTCCTCTAAGTCACCAAACTATAACCATATACAAACCCTATGCAAACAACATACATATCCTAGGTTCTCCTAGTAAGTCTCAACTCCTACCGCCCACAATACTAAGAACCTCAATCAACACTGCTGTTTGCCTTATGCATGCAACTTATACACAAAATAGGATCAAATAGACTATAAAATGATGATTCTATCCCAAGTACGCAACCAAACAAGGAACATGAAATGAGGCCAAATCGATCATACACTTAGCAATTAGTTGAGCCGATATCAATATCAAGTACATAGCATCCAATCCTCCTAGGCTATCAGGCATAAAAAAGGTAATTCTATCATACCATTCCTGATAGTATCCTTAGCCCTAGTCTAGCATGCAATTGTCATATCAAGTATACTATTCATAATACATGGGTATGCGTAATCTTCGGAACCAATTACTTGAGCTCGGCTGATTGCATGCATCACATCCTTTTTCTTAGTACAAATCTTTTTAGAAGTTAAGTTTCATTTTTCTTTAAAAGAAGATTATCATTTCCACAGTTTGAGTTCTGACACATCCGAAAGTGTGCCCGAATCCCTCAAAGCAAGGCTCTCGTACCAACTTATAACATCCCAAAAACAGTAAAAAAAATTATGTTAAGGTCCATGAAATCATTCATCAATTATTTAAAATCCAGCACCAAATCATAATACTAAAAACATCATAGTACAATTATTCAAATTGTGGATGTCATAGAGGGAGGATGTTGTGCCATCATGTCGGGCCCTTCCCTTTTGAATTAGAAGTACCTGAAACCATAAACATAAATAGTAAGCACAAAGCTTAGTGAGTTCCCCAAAGTACCACGTACCAAACATACAAATATGGGCCTCGCCCTGGGGTATATTTCAACCCAATAAACAAATATAGGCCTCGCCTTGGGGTATATTGCAACCCACACATGCCATATTGGGCCCCGCCTTGGGTTATATTTCAACCTGGTGTACCGTATTGGGCCCCATCCTGGGTATATTTTAACCCGAACATGTCATAGTGGGCCACGCCTTGGGGTTTATTTCAACCTGAACATGCAAATGCATGTAAGCCACATAACAACTATCATTTTACATAACACTATAATGGGCTGAAATTGGTGCCTTTGACCCATATATACTATGAGAAAACTCACATTATAAACAGGTGAGAAACTAAAACAACACGCTGCTCCGAAATCAAATCCATCGATCACTTTTAAGAATGAAGTGACCAAACCTCAGAATATAGATCAAAATACCCCTAGGTCAACTTTGGTCAAAATGTAAGTCAAAGCCAACCGATTCAACTGGGTCAAATCGGCGAGTACACTTGGCGTACTCAGCACGTACGTGAGGCGTACTGTATGCGAGACGAAACGACGAAAGGCTGACCATGTACGCTCAACGTACCCTTTGGTATGCCCAGTGTATGCGACTGCCACCCAGTCAACCTATTAAGTGCTTAATCCTTAAGCACTTATGTCTAAAATCCGAATCTAGACCCTAAAACATGTTCTTAACCATAAAGTTTCCAACTTTTGTTTTGCAAGGCCATTAAGACCTTAACATCAAAAACCCTAGCTTCTTGACCCATTCAGACAACCTAGATCATGCTTGGAAATAAACTAATGTCTAAGGTCACATTTTTATGACTTAACACACCTTATAATTTGGGACAAAAAGGTGCCAACTTTAAGCTAAACTAGATCTTAATGAAATATTCATCAAGGTTGGAGATTTATACTTCCAGAAGATGCACAAGAGAGAGTGGTTATTAGATCCAATGCCTTGAGTGAAACACTACAACCTCCAGTTTCCTCGTTTACCACCAAGAGCACTAAACCAGCACCAAAATGGCTCTTTAATCTTCAAAACACACTCACACACTTTACGGTTTCAAGATAGGGATGAAGGATGAAGATAAGGAAGGGTATGGGGCTATAATGATGCTTAAATAGGGTCCAAACCATGGCCAAGTACGCCCAGCGTACGAGAGCCTTGCCCAAAAATTACAAAAAGCCCCTTGGGACTAAATTTGCAAACTAAACTCAAATCAAGGGTCAAATTTGAAAATATATGTAAATCAAGAGGTTACAACTTTCTACATATTTATAATCTTGAGAATACATGCATTAAGATACGTCAACAAAATATTGTTGATGAGTTCCACAGGTTTTGACTCGAAGTACTTTTATAACCGAAAGTAATTAATAAAACTTTATCTGGTTGACCAACTTTTATAAATATGTACTTTTCTATCAAAAGTATAAAATAGATGAGTGAATCTAGATGAATGAATTAAGTATGTGTGCCCTTCCACATGACATATATATTGGTTTATGATTCATCACGTCAAGTGAAACGATGTTATAAACAAGGAAGTTATATATGTTACTATTAGATATGACATGAAATTTACGAAGGATGCATATATTCAAGATTAGGGGTTTCTACTATAATCGTTAGATAACATACACTTGGTATAATCAAATATATGTTTTTTATGGCCATACACAAAAGATTGATTATCCATTAATTATGTTATCTTATACGACTTTGTCGATAGAGAAACTACTATTGATCCTATATGGTAATAATTAGATCCACATATCATATTTAATTATATTAGAACAATGGAGAATTAAGACGATAATGTATTCATGATTAAAAGTTAAGGGAAGCTTTGTGGGGACAAAAAAATTATGTCTCATTAGGGAAAGTGATTTGTTGCTAAGAACATAACATTGCTTGTATAATTTATGTATAGATGGGAGTCTATTAGATATAGCATGTAGGATACAAATAATTTACTCCATTGTTGAAGATATGTCAAACTATGTGTCATATAGCAAGAACTATAAAAAAGCTATGAAAATAAAATATATGTTTATGTGAAGATTTATTATTTACGAACTAGAATAAATAATTAAAAAATAATTTATTATTTATTAAATCAAAACAAATTAAATATTTTATTTAATAATTAAATCAAAATTATATTTTAGATAAATAATTATAAAAATTGATTTGATGAGTTGTGTCACTTCAAATGTTTGGCTAGAAACTGTTTAAAAAGTCACCAAACAGATAAAATATAAAAGAAAGTAACAAATAAATAAATAATATGTCACAAGTGAAACCCTAACTCTTCCCTCCTCCCTCCCTTGTATATTAACACTAGGCGAATGTATGCGCGTTGCGCAGTGGGATAATTATGTAGTTTAATATGGTTATATATGGTTTAATGTATTGTGAATAAGCCATACATAAAACTTGTATGCGATTAAATAGCATGTATATTTTTTGAGTTACAGATTTTTCATCATAATAAATAATGAAATTTTTTTACTATTAATTTAAAATTTTAAATGTAATTTTTATATACACATTAATATCTAATGTAATTAGCTGATGATTGATTAGATATGGATTCTCATTTGTGGCCGTCTATTTATGTTGAACCTCATAAAAATACATATTTAACGAGTTTTGTTAGTTTTACTATTGAATAGAAAATTGTGCCGTATTTTAAGTAAATATAAAAAATCTCATTCTTAATCTATTTTAAGATAGTGACATATTTTAAGTTAATATAAAAAATCATATTCTAGAACTAATGAAAAGAAAAAAACGGAGCCAAATTTTTTAACTATAATAAAGTTGATTCTAATTAAAAAGTGTTCAATCGAAGATAATATCATTCAATAAATATCATAAGATATTATGTTATATTCAAATTACAGACATCATTTTTGTAAGAGTCATTCAAAATATGTGAGACTATAGTGTCTAATACAATAATTTAATAACCAAATGACCCTAACATATTTTAAATGAAATATAATTATAATAGATTATCTATGCAACTAAATTTCTGCACAACATATGAGATTCGTCTACTATATGATATTCTTCTAATATATTATATTATAGTATAAACATTATATTTGGAAAACCACATTGAGTTATATTGTAGTTTATAACATTAAATTTGTGATGGGCTGTATTTGACATACATTTGTGTATTTATATCTATATTATATATTTAAAACAAATCTTATATAAACATCCAACCGAAATATTCATCTTCAAGTTTTCTTTCTTCACCACGTAAACAAACTTTTGTTATAAAACCAAAAATAGAATAAAAGACACTTAATTCTATGATCATGATATATTGTATTTTGATTGGGGCTTGTACAAAACATGCATGAGCATATATTATTAATTTATCTCTTGTTTTGGGTAATTCGAATAAGATAGCTTCAAATCCAACGTATCAAACGGATTACCCATTTACTAAAGTCTAAAACGCAAAAACTCAAACATGTTCTAATAACATAAAAATGCATAAGGTTTTAGGAAATTATTATCTCATATGAATTACCATTGATTATGTGTGATTAATTATTAAGAAGGTGAAAAGGTTTGAGAGTTTCAAATGCATGAGGTTTTAGCAAATTGTTGTGGGGGGTTTTAAATGCATGACAATCAAGGGAAAATGCAAGCTTTATAAGTATGTAAGAATGGCTCCGAACCATAAACCTAAATAAGAAGAGGATCAATTTGGAACTTGCTTTGAAGGTGTTACTTTAAATAGAAATGTTGACAAAATACATTTCAATCTTTGCAAACAAAAAACTGCATATTCCAATCTTTGAAAAAAAAAACATATTCGAATCAAATGTATGAAATGGTTTAACAACATGGGCATAACATCATTGGAATGTTTGAAATTGTATAACATCATGGACATACTGCCAAATATGGATTTTTGTTTAAATCCAATACAATATAGTACGTAAAGAAACAAAAATAATGTCATTTAAGAGTACCAAACTTTAAAAAAAAATTGATGTGCATGCGTAAATAAAATTATCAAAACATAATAAGATAAAAAAATATGTAATACATTAAGATGTAAATTGTAAGTCGTGCGTATTTTTTTAAACCGTCAAATTAACTTACTCCTAAATACCACATATGTCTCCTATTGAGACTTGAACGATTGAAACCATGACCTCTCATTTGAGATAAATTATTAATCATCGAAAGTGGGTAACGGTTCTTCACCGTTAACTTATTTAACAGTAGGTATTCAATGCACATCTTCTGTTAACCGTCCTTCTTCTTCACAAAAAGGATCGATGCTCCCCAAAAAGAGCTACTCGGCAGAATAAACCCCATGTCTAGTAGCTACTGAAGTTGCGTAGACAATTCATGCATCTCTGGTGGTTCCAAGCGATACGCTGCCTTAGCTATCAGAGCCGCACCAGGAACCATATCAATCTAAAACTCGACCTGCCTCTCGGGAGGCAATCCTGGCAAATCCTCATGAAATACATTGGAAAAATCCCAAACAATGAGCAGCCCACTCAACTCCGTCGTCCCCTCGACTCGAGTGGCTGCAATATAAGCTAGAAACCCAGAACAACCATGTTGAAGATATCTCTTGGCCATCGCGGCTAAACAGAGAGTTGGCCCATGCGAGGCACCCTTTTAAGAAATAACCAGTTCTCCCCCAGTTATGGTTCGAACTCTCACTAGCTGTCACTCGCAATCAATCATGATCCCATTGGGGCCAAACCAATCCATCTTGATGATAACCTTCGACCCTCTCAATAGAATCAACACCAAATCAATAGAGTATCTGTCACTAAACAGATTCAGGACAAACACGCGATGAACCCACTAAGTACTCATGGTACGGTCATCTGTAATCTCAACCTCCAATGGAAAATCAAGAGTCTCAGAAGCATCACAAAACTTCTTGCTAAGCACAAGAGCTACAAATGATTGGGTAGCAATCAAATAAAATAGGACATGATCAACCATACCATTGACCAAAAAGGCCCCTATAAAAGATCAAATGTAATCATAAGCATAAATAAGGAAAGCAATAAACAATAGAAATAAGTCACATATTCGTAACCACATACAGTATTGCACATGCCTCATTGGTGGTCAGCTGAAATGCACTTCTCTTCACCACAGGTGCCTCCGCCTTGTCCAAGCGGCCATCAATACTCCTCAAGGTCGTTGGCGTAGCGCCGCCACTTCTCCTCCTGCCAATCTTGGACAATGGGCCTTTTTATAGCCGATCTGATTACAATGGAAGCAAATTAGACTACCCCTGGGCCAACCCCTACTCATGTGGCCCGACTGGCCACAATTGAAACATCTTGAACCCGTCGCTCGACAAGCCCCATTGCGCGGCTTGCCGCAACAACCCCGATCTTGCCGGCCTTTGGTGTGGGAATCGTGGATCTTGGCCCTCTTAGCCTAATCCATTGATGTCTCCACTTGCTCCGGCTTGATCTTCGATGGAAGCTCTTGTCGGATTAGTGTCTAAGTCCATAACTATTTTCGTATGTACTTGACCCGATGATGCATGGTCCTTTTGGGTTGCCTTCACCAAAGCAACTTGATATGATGAATTTGATGGGTTTTGAGCATTCTAACACTTCCTAAGTGTACATGCAACCCTAATAACCATGGATCTATGTTTGTCTAATTATCATGCAAAGTTGATTTCCAAGGCTATGATCCTATCTAGCATACATGGGGAACAATTTTAACTTAAATAATAGATAGAATTACATACCTTGTTGTTGTAAATGTTCCTTGAAACCTTGTGAGCCTAGCATCCCAAGTGTGATGCCTCAAATGCTTTACACAACACCAAATGCTATGGAGTAAACTTGGAGAGAAAGTATAACACACTAAAATCGGCCAAGCCCTCTTGTTTCACTAGTAGTGCCGTTTTTGGGAGAACACATGACCTTTATATAGTGTTGACACATCTAGGGTTACACCATGTAAACCCTAATGTCTCATGACTCTTCATTTCCATGACCCATGGGTTTGTAACTCCCATGGAGCATCCAATGGGTTTAACCCAACTTGATTATCCATGGAGCCTCTTAGCCCACTATATAAGTTATGGATGATTTACATAATCAACCCATATATTTAATTAGTTATCTTTTTTATCACTTAATTAATTCTAAAATTAATTCTTGATCAAACTAATTAAATAATATTATTATTATATTAGAACTTATAATATATTAATAACCACAAGTGTTATTTCTCTCATTTAGTCTATCCAATTGCATGGTGCCATGCAACCCAAATGGACCATGCCAGATCGGGTCAAGTACATACCAGAAATAGTTATGGACTTAGACACCTTATCCAACAATCTCCCACTTGGATAAGTCTAATAACGATACCTGCAAGTATGACTTCAGGAACCGATCAACAATCGTAGCTCTTTTCAAGGTTTCTCGGAACTGAGAAGATGATGGTATGCCATTTCAGAGAAGGGATGATATAATCCTCTGTTCTAGATATCAGCCGGACAAACACATGGAACATAGTCTTGCTTATTGTCCAGCAGTTTGTTTCCCGATTTCCGATTTGTTTGACAAAGAACTCAATTGAACACATCAACTTAGTTCTGACCGGGCCCGGTACATAGGTCAAAACAAAATCATCGAGAGGCCCAGATATCGGCTTCTAATGCAAGAAGGAACAGATAAACTTCGACTCATATGCTTGTTCTACTACTTGTTAAATTACACACAAACGCACGTTTTATAACATCGAGTTACCAATGCGGTTGTGCACGTTCACTGCATAACTAACTCATAGTTAACAAGCCATATCTCTAGGTTTAAAGACTTATATAATATTACCGTCTCGCAATCACTCGAGATAAATTCCATGAAGTGATACCAGCGAGCGTGGGTTGAATCCAATACTCAGAACTTATGAGCACTCATGAGTGTTGAGGCCATGTCCAACATCTTAGACCTCTACATCCGACCAAGATTGAGGTGGTGATGAGTTGGTAGGTGCCGAGATCCCCCTCAGAGATCAGGAGTTTTTTGGGGTTGGCCGGCTATTATCGGAGATTTATCAAATATTTCTCCAAGATTGTTGTTCCTCTCACCGGGTTGACCCGGAAGGGCGTAGCATTCAGTTGGGGCCCAGAGCAGCAGGCCTCATTTGAGACACTTCGCCAGAGATTATGCGAAGCCCCTGTATTAGCCCTTCCGGGGGGATGGAGCATTTTGTGGTGTATTGTGACGTGTCGATATCAGGATTGGGTGCGGTGCTGATGCAGAGAGGTGATGTGATAGCATACACATCGAGGCAGTTGAAGCCTCATGAGACGAGATATCCCACTCACAATTTGGATTTGGGGGCTGTGGTGTTCTCCCTCAAGATCTGGCATCACTATTTGTATGGGGTCCGCTGTACCATATACACGGATCACAAGAGCTTGAAGTATCTGATGCATCAGCCCAACTTGAATATGCACCAGAGGAGATGGTTGGATATGGTAAAGGATTATCTGTGTGAGATCATGTACCACCCGGGCAAGGCTAATGTTGTAGCCGATGCCCTGAGTCGCAGGGCGGAGAGTGCCCTGATACGAGGTATTTGTTTGAGATTGACAGTGATGACTCCGGTGTTGGACAACATTCGGGAGGCCCAGGTAGAGGCCATGAGACTGGAGAACTGCAAAAGAGAGCGGGTGATTGGGCAGATATCTGAGTTCGTTGCCAATAGCCGTGGGCTTATGACCTTTCAGGGTCGGATTTGGGTGTCGTTTGAAGGCGGGGCACGTGCCATTCTGATGGAGGAGGTGCATAGATCGAGGTTCTCGATCCATCCCCGGGGCCACTAAGATGTATTTGGACCTAAATAGGGAGTATCGGTGGCCCTGTATGAAGAAGGATGTCGCGTGGTTCGTAGAGCGGTGCTTGACCTGTCATAGGGTGAAGGTTGAGCACCAACGTCCGCATGGCAAGTTGCAGCCACTTGAGGTTCCCGAGTGGAAGTGGAACATATTTCGATGGATTTTATCACCAAATTGTCGAGGACTGCGAGGGGTGTCGATGCAATTTGGGTGGCTGTTGACCGGCTAACGAAGAGCACTCACTTTCTTGCTATCAGTGAGAGCTCTTCTGCTGAGAGGCTGGCAGAGTTATATGTGAGAGAGGTGGTATCATGGCATGGAGTACCAATCTTGATCGTGTCAGATCAAGATGTGCGTTTCACTTCCAGATTCTGGAAGAAATTCCGTGAGGAGGTGGGTACGAGGCTGCATTTTAGTACCGCATACCACCCACAGACGGACGGTCAGAGTGAGCGGACGATTCAGACGCTCGAAGACATGTTGTGAGCACGTGTGTTGGACTTCGGAGGAATTTGGGACACGTATTTGCCGTTGGCTGAGTTTTCTTATAACAAAAGCCACGATTCGAGTCTCGGCATTCCTCCCTTTGAGTTGTCGTACGAGAAGAGGTGTCGGACTCCCATATGCTGGGGAGAGGTTGGGTAGCGAGTGATGGGCAACACTGAGATAGTGCTTCAGATGACTGAGCAGATACAATAGGTCAGACAGAGGTTGTTTACAGCTCAGAGTCGCCAGAAGAATTATGCGGATAAGCGACGATCCGCGCTTGAGTTTCAGGTGGGGATTTCGTAATCCTGAAAGTATCTCCTTGGAAAGGAGTGATTCGATTCAGGAAGAGGGGCAAGCTGGGGCCCCGGTACATCGGTCCGTTCAGGGTGACAGCGAGGGTAGGCAGGGTAGCATATCGTCTGGAGTTACCAGCAGAGTTGAGCCGGATCCACGATACCTTCCACGTGTCTCAGTTGAGGAAGTGTATAGCCGACGAGTCGGCGGTGGTACCGTTAGAGGATATTCAGGTGGATGCCAGCCTGAATTATGTTGAGAGGCCAGTTGCGATTGTGGATCGGAAGATCAAGGTTCTGAGGAACAAGGAGGTGCCCCTGGTGCAGGTCCAGTGGCAACATCAGAGAGGGTCCGAGCTGACTTGGGAGCCAGAGTTGGAGATGCGTGAGCAGCATCCAGAGTTGTTTGCGGAGTAAGACTTCGAGGGCGAAGTCTGATTCTAGTGGGGGAGAATTGTAACATCCAGATTTCCAGGTATTATATTTTATCATTTATTTTTGGAGTTAAGAGAGGGACTCGATGAGTTGACGCCTAGACTCGTCGAGTAGGATCGCGATTCGCTGACTGGATAAATGAAGGGACTCGACGAGTCGGTAAGGGTGGCCTCGACGAGTCTGTGCTGACGACTGGAACCCTAAATCCCCGGGCCTATGCCCTATTTAAAGGACCTTATAGCCCTCATTTGCGGCTACCAGTCCATAGAGAGATATCCTATTGATCTTGAGCGACTTGTGAGAGAGTTTGAGCCTCTTTGATCATTTTTTGTGTGATTTTGCAAAGGAGAAAGTGTTTCCAGCAAGGGAAGGTCAAGAGGATTGCATTTCAGTGGGTTTTCAGCTTGGATCTTTAGTTTTGAGGTAGCTATTCGATCCTATTCTTCTGTTTTGCTTAAGGGCATTGAATCTAGGATTTTCTATACCCTTTTATGGCTTGTTTAGTTGAGTATAGTGTCCCATTGAGTGCTAAACTCTAGATCTGGACCTTTTGAGGTCCAGAGAGCCTGAACCATTCTGTTTTTTGTGGTTCAATGGAGGAAATGGACATAGGTTGCCATGTTAGAAGGGATTTCACCAAAATAAGCCTTGGGTGCAATGCATGTGTAGCAAGATTCGACCTTTACGTGGTTATTGGTCATGGGGAAGTCAGATATATATATATTAGAGAAGCAGATCTGACCTCAGGAGGTCAGATGAATGTTGTCATGGGAGCAACTCGCCGAGTTCATAAGTGGACTCGACGAGTCGAGTCGGGGTTGCCCCGTGATTCGTAATTGAGTAACCCGGCGAGTGGAGAGGGAACTTGTCGTGCTAAGTGAGGCTTAGACAGATTCAGAGGAGCAGTGTGGACTCGTCGAGTCGCCCGAGTGCACTCGACGAGTCTAGTCAAGGTTTGATTGTTAACTTCGTTGACTTTTAGGGATTAGTCAATGCTTGGACTTTTGATCCATTATAGGGGTAGAATGGTCTTTTACCCTTCTTAGAGAACTTAGAGGGGAATTAGTCTAGCCTTTGAAAGTTATATTGATTAGAGTAATTAGTTATGTTATTAGGGGCAGACTAGTTCAGTATTTCCGAGTTCGAGATTCTTCGAGATTTCCTGAGGTGAGTCTTCTCACTATACTTTATCTTGAGTGGTAATTAGAGTTATGTGATAGAGTATCTTGTATGTTATTTATGTGATGTGTTACACTGCATTATTTCTATCTGATTTATGTTGTTTGTATCTCATAGTTTACAGAGTTAGGACCAGAAGGTCCACAGAGTTAGGACCAGAGGGTCCACAGAATTAGGGTCAGAGGGCCCACAGAGTTATGGCCTCGAGTGGCTAGTATGTGTTATATGTGGTATTCTGGGGAACTCACTAAGCATTTATGCTTATAGTGTTGTGTTATGTGTTTCAGGTACCAGTGAGGACCGCGGGAAGGTGCCGGCATGATCAGTACACACACGAGGAGTTTTTATACATTATGATCTTGGGTTGTGTTTCTATGGATTGATATGTGAAACAATGAGATTTTTATAATATTTATGAATGAAAGTATGTTTTTAATAAAATGTGAAAAACTGTTTGAAAAATTACGGTGATACATGTAACTACACGTGCCTCATCCGTGGTCAACTGGAATGCCCTACTCTTCAACAAAGGTGCATCCGCCTTGCCCAGGTGGCCATCAATAATCCTCAAGGTGGCTTGTACAGGCGCTGCCACTACTCTTCTACCAATCTTGAACAGTCGACCTTTTTATCGCTGGTCAGATTGCAATGGAAGCAAATCAAAGTACCCATGAGGCAGTCCCAACACATGCGGCCCGACTGACCACAACTGAAACATATTGAACCCGTCGCTCGAAAAGCCCCACTGTGCGGCTTTCTGCAATGGCCCCGACCTTGTTGGCCTCTGGTGTGGGAATCGAAGGTCGTAGGTCTCTTAGCCTAGTCCACTATTGTCTGTACCTGCTCCGTCTTGAGCTTCAACCTAAGCTCCAACTCAGTCTCCCACTCACGGGCCATCTCGATCATATCATTAAGGGTCTTGCACCCTGAGAATCTCATAAACTCACTGATATCATCTCTCAGCATGTCATGATACTTTTTTTTCATCTCCTCATCTGTAGCGTACTACAGGACCAAAAAGCCCTCTCCCTAAATTTGGCGGTAATCTCCGACACAGTCTTCGTAGTCTGGCGAAGGTCATGGAACTCCCTTGCCAGTTGCTACACCTCAATAGCTGGTGTATACTCCCTTTGGAACCACGAAACGAAATCCTCCCAGGTCATGACTGCGACTGTCGCTGACCCTACAACTCGGCTAACCTCCTCCCATAAGTCTCATGCTCGGTCCCTCAACAAGCAAGATGCAAAGCCCACCTATACCCCCTCAAGGAAAAAGTTCGTCTGCTATGCATTCTCCATGTTAGCGATCCAACATCGGCAAACGATGGTGTCCTTAGCCCCAAATAAATCATGAGCTCCACAGGCCTTGAACTCCCGGAATGAGGGAGTTCGAGCTTCTATGTAGCCCGTAGTAATCTCAACTCGAAAAGACCCGAGCCTCTTATCCATAAACTCCATAATCCCCTCGGTGATAGTTTAGGACATCACAAGAGTAACATCCAAGATACAATGAGTAACCTCAGCCGAAATGAACTCGGGCAACCTCTCGTCAATTGGTTCCGTGCCTGAGCTAGAACTAGAACCTTAACCTCCTCGAGTAGTCATCACCATACTCAAACAAAAACACAAATATACAAATAATCAATATATAACTCGAGGAAATCCTCACTATACAGGCCTCCTTAAAGTTTCCATATATACTCTTTCCTTAGGTACAGATCCTGTGCTTCTAGTAGTACGGGCCCAATACTACCTTTTTACACCTACCTGTACCTTCCTCAAGGGAAGTCTTGATTCCTCTAATCGACCACACTAAAATCATATACAAACCTAATGGTAATAGTATAAATATCCTAGGTTCTCCTAGTAAGTCTCAACTGCCACCGCCTACAATACTAAGGACCTCAATCAACACCACTGGCTGCCTTATGCACACAAGTTATACACAAAATAGGATCATATAGACTAGCAAATGATGATTCTAACCTAAGTCCAAAACCAAAAAAGGAACATGAAATGATGCAAAATCAATCATTCTAGGGCTATATAATGCTAATCATATACAAATTTGAAAACATACACTTAGCAATTAACTGAGCCGAACTCAATTCCATGTACATAGCATCCAATCCTCGTAGGCTACAAGGCATCACACAAACAAGGTAATTATGTCATATGATTCCTGAATGTATCCTTAGCCCTAATCTAGCATGAAATTGTCATATCAATCATACTACTCATAATACATAGGTGTGGGTAATCTTAGGAACCACTTACTTGAGCTTTGTTGATTACACGCATCATACCCATTTTCTTAGTAAAACTATTTTTAGAAGTTCAATTTCATTTTTCTTTAACAAAAAATTATTATTTCCTCAGTTTGAGTTCTGACACACCTGAAAGTGTGCCCGAATCCCTCAAACCAAGGCTCTTATACCAACTTGTAACATCCCAAAAATAGTAATAATATTTTTTATTTTAAGGTCCATCAAATTATTCATCAATTGTTTCGAATCCAACAACAAATTATAATATTAAAAAACATCATAGTACAATTATTGAAATTGCGGAAGTTATATGGGGAGGATATTGTGCCATCACGCCTGACCCTTCCCTTTCGAATCGGAAGTAGTTGAAACCATAAACATAAACTGTAAGTACAGAGCTTAGTGGGTTCCCCAAAGTACCACATACCAAACATACAAATATGGACCTTGCCTTGGGGTATATTTCAACCCAATAAAAAAATATAGGTCCTTCCCTGGGGCCTCGCCCTAGGGTATATTTCAACCCGACATACCATAGTAGGCCCCATCATGTGCTGTATTTCAACCCGAACATATCATAGTGGCCCCCGCCTTGGGGTGTATTTCAACTGGAACATGCAAAAAAAATATAAACCTCATAACAACTATCATTTTACATAACACTATAATGGGTCGTAATTGGTGTCTTCGACCAAGAGATACGATGTGAAAACTCACCTTATAGACAAATGAGAAATTAAAACAAAACGCTGCTCCGAAATCAACTCTATCAGTCACCTTTAAGAATACAATGACCAAAACTCAGATTACAGATCAAAATACCCAAAATACCTCTAGGTTAACTTTGGTCAAAATCTAAGTCAAAGTAAACCGAGTCAACCAAGTCAACTTGGTGAGCACGTTGGGCGTACTCAACACGTACCCGAGGCATACTGCATGCTAGACCAAACGACAAAGGGTTTACTACATACGCACAACGTACCCTTTGGTACGCCCAACGTAAGTAGCTTCCACCCACTCAACCCATTAAGTGCTTAATCCTTAAGCATTTACGTCCAAAATCCGGATCTAGAACCTAGAAGGTGTTCTTAACCATAAAGTTTCCAACTTTATGGTTTTGCATGGCCATAAAGACCTCAACATCCTAAACCCTAGATTCTTGAACCATTAAGACAACCTAGATCATGCATGGAAAGAAACTAATGTCCAATATCATATTTTTATGACTTATCACACCCTAAAACATCTGAAAGGACAACCCGAAGGTCTTAGATATGTCGTGCTCACAATGATCAACAATTGGGACAAAAAGGTGCCAACTTTAAGCTGAACCAGATCTTAATGAAATATTCATCAATGTTAGAGCTTTATACCTCCAAAAGATGCACAAGATAGAGTAGTTTCAAGATCTAAAGCCTTGAGTGAAACATCACAACTTCTAGGTTTCTCGTTCACCACCAAGAGCACTAAAATGACACCAAAATGGCTCTCTAAGCTTCAAAACACACTCACACACTTTAGGGTTTCGAGATAGGGATGGAGGCTGAAGTTAAGGAATGCCATGAGGTTATAATGATGCTTAAATAGGGTCCAAACCCTAAAATTTAGGGTTTACACCCAAGCCACGTATGCCCAACATATGAAACGTACGCCCAACAGTCGTGAGCCTTGCCTAAAAATTACGAAAATGCCCGTTGGGACTAAATTAGCAAACCAAACTCAAATCAAGGGTCAAATTTGAAAATACCTGGAAATCAAGAGGTTACAACTTCTTGCATGTTAATAATCCTGAGAATACATGCATTAAGATACATCAACAAAATATTGTTGATGAGTTTTACAAGTTTTGACTTGAACTACTTTTATTACCGAAAGTATTTTATAAAACTTTATTTGGTTGACAAACTTTTATAATTACGTACTTTTCTGTCAAAAGTATAAATTAGAATAGTGAATCTTGATGAATGAATTAAGACTATGTGCCTTTCCCCATGACATATATATTGGTTTATGATTTAACATAATGCCCTGCCTTGATGTCGTGAAATGATGTTATAAACAAGGCAGTTATATAGGTTACTATAAGATATGACATGAAACTTACAAAGGATGAATAAATTCAAGATTAGGGTTTTCTCCTCTAATTGTCAGAGTATGATACACTTGGTATAATCAGATATATGGAAGTTTAAGGCCATATACATACAATATTGATAATCAATTAATTATGTTATTTTATCTAACTTTTAGTTGATAGAGAAACTGTTGGGTTAATGTCTAAGTCCATAATTATAATTGGTAAGACTTGACCCGACCCGGCATGGTCCATTTGGGTTGCATGGCATCATGCATTTGGATAGACTAAAATGAGAGAAATAACACTTAAGGTTTGTTAATATATTATAAGTTCTAATATATTAATAAGGTTATTTAATTAGTATTGATCAAGAATTAATTTGGAATTAATTAAGTGATCAAAAGGAGACTAATTAAATATATGAGTTGATTGTATAAATCATTCATTCTTATATATGTGGGCTTGTGATTCAAGATTCCTTATGTTGGACTAACTCCATGGGGTGACCCATGGATGCTCCATGGAGGCTAAAATCCATGGAGCATAAGGAATGGGTAAAGTCATGAGTTACATGGTGTAACCCTAATAGCCACCATATAAAAGAATCCTATGGCTCAAGAAATCGTGCACTATGTGTGAGTGTGAGGGCTAGACGATTTCAAGGAGTGTTCAAGTTTCTCTCAAGTTATTCCATGTGTATTTGGTGTTGTGTGAACCATTGGAGGTGTCACACTTGGGGCACTAGGCACTCAAGCTTCATGAAGACTTTCTACATTAAAGGGGTATGTATTCTATCTTGTTATATTCATTGTTTTGTATGCTAGATTAGGATAATACCTTAGAAGTTCATATTTGCATGTATAATAGAGAAAACGTTGATCCAAGGTATTTAGGGTTGCATGTACACTTAGGAGTGTTAGAATGCTCAAAATCCAACAGTGGTATAAAAGAAAACGGTTTTGATTTTATTTATTTTAAGTATCCTTACAATGGCATTTGTGAAAAGTTGTTGCTTATAAGATTCCACTGATAGCAATATTGGAAAGTGAATTTGATTCTTTCATTTGTGGTAGTGTCTAAATTTACCAAATAAGGAAAGATTCTCATCACCCAAGTTTAAGTTGGATAGAAACTTGGAATCATGCAAGTTGTATAGCATGATGAATGAGAACTTTCAAGCATTGAAAAAAAATTAAGACTAACTACTTGTTCACATGGATGTGTGAGTCAAGTGAAGGACTAAGGGATCGAGTACACATTCTTGTGCACTGGTCAAGTCCACCACAAAAGATCAATAAGACTATTCGTCATGGTTTACTAAAGCTCAGTAAATATGATTATACTTACAAGCTTAAGTGTATCTCTGAGACATTGGAAAAGGTTCCAATGTATGGCAGAGAGAATAAGAAGAATCAAATTAGGCAGAGGATAAAAGTTTTCAAATCTGAAAAGATGGGAGAGTACTTTAGTATCAGTTTTGTGATCATCTTAATGATTAAGAAACCATAGCACAATTAGTTCTCTAAGGAAATCTTAGTGCATTCTTATGACTAAGACGAGGAATCTTGAATTGTTGAAATGGTTAAATCAAGAAGATGAGTCATACTTCATTCCAATACAAGTCTTAGATTCATACTCCAAGATTGTAATTTGAGTGACATGTATTAAAGAAGGTTTCGAACACTTGTCAAATGTAAGAGTAAAAGTTTCCTACTCTTGTACATTTGAAATTGGTAAGTTGTGATGTTTTGGATAAAACAAAGACCAACTAAGGCCAATTATGTGAAGTGTTTGTCTTGATTAGAATCTGCACTATCTCTTGGATGTTTGACAAGGGAGTCTTATAGGTCAAGAGGGCAGTAGGAGTCTTAAAGGTCTTGAAAGTCTCAAGAACTAATCAAGAATAAAACTTGAAGTTCTTCACTAGCACACGACTTGAGGTTTATAACCTGTCATGTTGACATATTCTATGCCCATTCCAGTTAAAGTTGGCTTTGCATATGAGTTTTTAGAGTTCTCAATTGGTTGCACAACTATTGGAAGCAATGGCAGGCCCTTGAGCTGCCAGGTGGCAAGAAATTAAGATTGAGTTCAATCCATATGAGTTTGGATTTGTCATTATCCTTGTCTTGTGATTATGGTTTTAACAAATTCATATGGGTAGGAACTCATACACCATAAAAACTAAGTGTCATAAGGTTTCTCTCCAATTCATGAAAATGATGGTGAGGAAACACTTTCACTAAGTAGATTTTAGCTAGATAGCAATTGCGATATTTGCATTCTCAAAGTTGTTAGTGGAGCATGTGTGGTTAACCGGCACACTAACCTGGACTTGCGAGAAGTGGAAAAAAGGTCTAACCATTATGATTACGGCATCCCTCTTCATAATTGTTTAGACACACCTATGAGCTATCTAAGGGAAGGTGTATGATTTTGATAAAGTTTTATCAAAACAACCTAGTATTAGAAATCTGAACTTTAGTAAGAAAGTCAGCTGATTTCTGAGTACATGTCAAAGCTAGTGGGAGCATAAGTGTCATGCTAATAATCATCATATTAGTGGGAGCATGATAATTATGATAAGTATTGCAAGTTAGTAATGTTAATTATAGAAAACAAAAGTTTCAATTGGGAAATAGTTGTTTTGCTATAATTAAGGGAGAGGAAATTATACTTAATCTCAAATCTAAAAGCTTAGATTGAGGTTTTAATCGTATTTAGTCAAGGATGTATATATATATATATATATATATATATATATATATATATATATATGAATTTCATGTTGGAATGGCTCAACATAAGAAAATTATGTATATGGGTCCATTATTTGCGTTCTAAAATTTAAATATGATTACGGCATCCCTTTTCATAATCTGAATTATGAGAACTTGGCAAATAGAAATGGAAATGTTATAGCAAAAGATTGGTTTAGTCTTTATGTGAGACATCATGAATCGTGTCCCATATGCTTCGGATATAGGATCGATTACATGTGCTATATTCATCCTTTCTAAAATTTTCCAAATGCCTGGGGCATTAAGAAGGGAAAAGGTCTAGAATTGGATATGACTAAAAGGATTAATCAATTGTCGAGGACAATCTAAGGTTTACCAAAGATTGGGTGCTCAAGGACAGTTGGAAGTATAGTGATAATTCTGGAACGACCATATTGACATAATCTGTAAGGAGGCAACTCTTGTTCAGAAGTGATAATCAAAATGAATCTGGAAATGTTTCAAAGTTAGAATTTTCAATCTATGTAAGATTAAGGAAACTTAATGCAAGAAGGATGTTTCTAAGGAGTTGATCTCCTTTGTAATACTTTGTAATGTTTGTTGTCAAGTCCTTGTGACTTTGTGCATAATCATTACAAGAAGATCAATGCATATAAGTTTAGAATCTAACAGATTTCAGTAAATCGCATGAATTTGGAATTTTTGCATTTGCAGTAAGGATTTGGGACTGTGAAAAGAGGATCATTGGAGTTATGTTGAATTGATCTATTTCATAAAGTAAAGATCATAGACAAACATAGTATACATACTTGGTGTATGACATGACTAGTGTTTAGAAAACATAGTGTACATGCTTGGAGCATGGGACAACTATTGTTTTAAATTCAAGAATAAAGTTGATAGCTGAAATAGTATACAATGAATAATGTGTAATCATATGGTGATAAATAAAAGGTGTTTTATTTATGTTCATAGGTTTTGATACCATATTGGATTCAATTATTCTTGTGTTTCATTTTGCATGTTTTGACTTCCAGAATAAACTAGGTTATTCTTCCGGAATGACTAAGTTATTCAAACCATCCACAGCCGGTCATATGTTGGAAGTAGATATGAATCAAGACTGTCATGGGTTGGCTTGTAGAGATCTAAGATGTTGGACAAAGGGCTACAACACTCATGAATGCTCATAAGTTCTGAGTATTGGATTCAACCCGCGCTCATTGGAATCACTTCATGGATTTTATCACGAGTGATCATGAGATGATAATATCTTATATTCTTCAAACCTAGAGATATGAGTTGTTACTATGAGTTGGTTGTACATTGATTGCACGAAAACGCATTCGGTAACTCGGTGTTATAAAACGTGCCTTTGTGTATGATTCAACAAGTAGTAGAACAAGCCATATGAGTCGAAGTTTATCCATCCCTTTTACCTTCGGGATAAAAGCGATATCTGTGGGCTCCTCGATGACTTGATGATGACAAATGAAAGTGCTTGGTCGGGCCAGGACTGATTTGATTTGTTCAATTAGTCAGTCGTCATAAATCGAAAATCGGGAAACAACAAATGGACAGAGAGAATGATTATAATCCATGTCTTAGTCCATATGATATCTAGAATGGAGGAATACATGATCCCTTATCTAATGGATAAGTCATTGAAAAAGGTCAGAGTTCATCTACAAGATCAGAGTTCGACAGAAGCTTTTGAGAGCTACAATTGCCAGTCAGTTTTTTGTCACACCCCCGAACCAGACGGCGGAAACGTCCGGGGGCTGTCGTGACTCAATTGAATACCATAACATTGAATATATATGAAACATAACAACATTCATCACCATTCATCAACATAGTACAACCAGTAGTGTTTACATATCTTACATTGTTTAAACATTACATTCCCCAAAAATTAATTTGTTCAATTCATACAAAAATAAACTGCAACCGTCACTGAATATGATTTCCCTTGATTCACTGGTTCCCTGAGAATACAAGTATTTTGAAAATCGTCAACATATGAAATGTTGGTGAGTTCATAAGTAGTGTTTGAAATCGAATGTTTGTATTGTTCGAAAAACCACCAGAAAATCCGATATTTTCTGAAAAGATAAGCTTTTGAAAACATTTGTGAAGATCCATAGGTATGCTTGTTTGTTTCTATACTTAAAAAAAATGTTCATTGAAAATGTATGCATTTCAAATTTGTAAGTATTGAAAACCCTAGGAAAACCCGATGTTCTCCTAGTTCCTTGAATTACGTGATGTTACATTGAAACCATTGCATAGCGTATAGTGTCAGTCCCAGGCGACGTTGGAAGGTTCTCGAGCAGGATTATTTACTACAAACCCGCGTTACACAAACGCCCAGTTTATAGTTATACTAACGACTCCGAAGGCGTCGTCAGTACTAATCGCGTTATCCAATCGCCCTGACTAGGTGTAGTCCCGCATCCGAAGAGAAAGAGGTCACGAAGACCCCGGTAACTCCATTAGCCGGTTGGGGATAAAATGTACGAGGGGTCCCCGACCCGCCTCGCATGAAATGTAGACTTTACTAGCAATACCAAAGGACCCTTGGGGACCAGTAGTATACAAGCCATTGAAAGTCCATTTACGTTGTGTCAGATCGGTAAAACCCAACACTCCGTAAAAAAAAATGTCTTCGGGCCTTAAGATCAGGTCATTGGGCTAGCTAGGCTCAACGAACAAGATTTTACACTTGTGGGGCCCAAAGATGGTGCGTAGACGTCTGTGCACACTCGCATGTTTATGTATTACCAAACGTTACTTGTATGATTCGTAGTGTCGAAGAGTTAGTAGTTGTAGATTTCCATTGGCTCGAGACCGAGCCAATTCGTTTAACAACGACTTTTGGTATTGTAATGAGTTGTATTTCGTTGATATTCGAGGTGTCATTATTTGATCAAATTGTACGTATTGAATTAGCCTTGAAATATTTCTGTTTTCAGCCCCTCATTATTTGTAAAAATTTACATTTTCAACCCTTTTTATGTAATATTTCCCGGTTTGGTCCTTAAACTATTTTTCTTGACATTTTAACACCAAAAAGTATTGAAATTAATATTTTCCAGCATATTTTTCATAGAAAACAGTTTAAGCCCCTGAAAATGCAGTTTTTCTCGGTTTTAGCCCTTCTTTTCGCAATTTTGACAATTTTGGCCCAAATTGGAAAATTTTTGCAACTTTGGTCCTTTTTAAATTTAAAAAGCATTTTAAACCTTTGAAAAGGATTTGGAACACTTGTAGTCCACTGTTTTACAGAAATTTACAGTTTTGGCCCTCCAAAACAGAAAAATTAGCATAATGGGCCTCCTTGGGCCGAAATTTTCATTTTTAGCCCAATAAGCTTGAAATTTATGTTTTTAATCCTCTAATTGAATATAATTCCAGAAATAGTTTTATGGAAACTGTTTTGGCACATTCCAACCATCAGAATCTGTGAAATGTCAATTTGGGCCCTTATTTTTGCATTTTTCACATTTTAGGCCCAAAATTTGTGTTTTTAACCCAAAGAAAATTATTACTAAACCACTTAGCCACTTTTCTTGAAGCACTTGGTGTTTAGAAATATATTTGAAGCTAAAATCATTTAACACAAGATATATCTCGGTTTTGATGAGTTTTAAGGCTAGATCCAACATAAAAACACATAAAAGCATACATATAAGCATGGAAATCATACAAGGCATACAAAACACATATAGATCTACACTTTCACTTGTATTCCCCCCCCCCCCCCCCACAAAACTCATAAAAACAGAAAATAGGGGGTATGAAGCTCACCTTGGGTGTGGTTTCGGTTTTGGAGAGAAGATGGGAGAAAAATGAAGTGATTTTTGGTCTTAGCACCCTTTGATGAAGATTTCGACCTCTAGGATGCAAGATCACAAGAGTGAATGAATTTAGAAGAGATTTTAACAAAATGAAGTAGCTAGATCATGGATTAGTCATCAACTTACCTTAGATGATGATTTTTGGTGATGGATCTTTCTTGTGAGCCCTTGATTCACGAAATTTTTGAAGAAGGGGGAAGGAGATGTTCTTCAAGATTTAGAGAGTGTAGGATAGATTTTTGTGAGTGTGTGTGTGTTGTGTTTGGCCGAGAGTGAGAGAGGAGAGAAGAAAGAAGTGATCTTGATATGATGCTTGCTTGGAAACATGAGTTATGTGCATGGAAGTCCAACATGTAAAAGTGAGGTGGCAACCCAAGGTCAACTCTCCCTTTTTCCTTGGGCTTGGGCCGAGAATGGGGAGAGAAGAAATGATTTTTGGGCTTTTTGCCCCTAAGCCCAACATTAGAGGTAGTTTGGGTGCTTATTAGCCTTATAAAATAAAATTGTGATTTTTATGCTTTAATGAGCTAGGTTAGATTAAATTATGGACCAAAGTTTGTGATTTATTTCATTCTAGGCCCAATATGACCCAAGATGTTGAAATAATTTAGTGTGGGTCCAATTAGAGCCCATTTAGGGTTCTAAGCCCATGATAGTCCAATTGGAAGCTTATTGGTCCATTTGGATCCAATAGGGGAGTCCTAATTCAAAATGGACTTAGCAAGGACTTTTAGGGTTTCCAATTGTTTGATGACTATTTGTAGTTCTAGCATGTTGTATTTACTTGAAGTTTTTGATTCATATTAACTTGGATATATAGATTACATGGCTCAAAATTTACAGTTGTGACATCATCCCCCCGTTAGAGGGAATTTCGTCCCGAAATTCTGTTTGAAAGCTAGATTTAAGAATGCTAGAATAGGTGAGGGTACTTCTGCTTCATTTGATCTTCGCGTTCCCACGTGAATTCTGGCCCACGCTTTGCGTTCCACCGTACCTTCACGATCGGGATGCGACTCTGCTTAGTACGCTTCACCTCCCTGTCCATGATTTCGATTGGCTCTTCGACGAACAGGAGATTCTCATTGATTTCGATTTCGTCAAGAGGAATGACAAGGGTTTCATCTGATAGGCACTTTTTCAGATTAGAAACATGAAACACGGGGTGCACACCGTTTAGCTCCGGGGGTAGTTGTAGTCTGTAGGCTACCGGACCTATTCGGGCGACGATTTCGAAAGGTCCAATGTATCGTGGGTTTAGCTTTCCTCGTTTTCCGAAACGTATAACCCCTTTCCAGGGTGAGACCTTCAACAATACTCGATCACCGACCTGGAACTCTAAGGGCTTTCGCCGTTTATCAGCGTAGCTCTTTTGCCGGTCACGCGATGCCTGTAATCGAGCTTTGATCTGGACAATCTTTTCTGTGGTCTCGCGAATGATTTCCGGTCCTGTCATTGCCCTATCCGACGTATGTGTTCTTGCTAGCTGGGTGTCACCTACTTCAGCCCAACATAACGGTGATCTACATTTACGCCCGTACAGTGCTTCGAAAGGGGCCACCTTAATGCTCGAATGATAACTATTGTTATATGAAAACTCGATCAACGGTAGGTGGGTATCCCAAGACTTTCCGAAGTCTATCACACATGCACGAAGCATGTCTTCAAGCGTCTGAATGGTTCGTTCGCTTTGACCGTCCGTTTGTGGGTGATACGCGGTGCTCATATCAAGATGAGTTCCCATGGCCTTGTGGAGCGACTGCCAAAAGCGTGACGTGAACCTACTGTCCCTATCCGAGATGATAGATCTTGGCACTCCATGAAGTCTTACAATCTCTCGTAGGTACAAACGCGTCAGCCTCTCCATCTTGTAGGACTCTTTGATTGGCAGGAAATGGGCAGATTTCGTCAGTCGGTCGATTATTACCCATATGGTGTCCAATCCGTCCGACGTCTTGGGCAGCTTGGTCACGAAGTCCATAGAAATCCCCTCCCATTTCCACTCAGGGATTGCCGGTTGTTGTAACAATCCGGAAGGTTTCTGGTACTCCACTTTCACTTTGGCACACGTAAGGCACTTACTAACATAAGTTGCGATTTCCGCCTTCATGTTAGGCCACCAATAGTGCTGCTTAATGTCCAAATACATCTTGTCCGAACCAGGATGAATGGAGTATCGCGTCTTGTGGGCCTCCTTCATAACGGTCTCCCTGAATCCTCCGATTTTTGGAACCCAAATACGGTTCATGAAGTAGTATACCCCATTCTCTTTGACTTCCAGGTTCTTCTCCATTCCGCGTAGTGCCTCGCTAGTTCTATTTTCCGCTTTCATAGCCTCTGCCTGGACTGATGCAATTTGAGTGGTCAGATGAGACTGAATGGTTATCGAGTGCGTTTTCGTACGGCGATTTGTGTATTCCTTTCGACTTAATGCGTCAGCTACCACGTTGGCCTTGCCCGGATGGTACTTGATCTCGCATTCGTAGTCGTTTAACAATTCCACCCATCTTCGTTGTCTCATGTTCAGCTCCTTCTGATTCAAGATGTGCTGGAGGCTCTTGTTGTCTGTGAAGATGGTGCACTTAATACCGTACAGGTAGTGCCTCCAAATTTTTAGGGCGAAGACCACGGCTCCCAGTTCTAGGTCATGGGTTGTGTAATTTACTTCGTGCATCTTTAGTTGACGGGACGCATATGCTATCACTCTTCCACGTTGCATGAGAACGCAACCTAAGCCTTGATTTGACGCGTCACAGTAAACTACAAAATCTTCCGTTCCTTCGGGTAGAGATAGTACAGGAGCGCTACAAAGAGCTTGCTTCAAGGCTCGAAACGCAATCTCTTGTCGGTCTGTCCACTTGAATGGCACACTCTTTTGCGTAAGTAAGGTAAGTGGCTTGGCGATTTTAGAGAAGTTTTGGATGAATCTCCTATAGTAGCCTGCTAGGCCTAAGAACTGACGAATTTCTGTGGGCGTAGTCGGAGTTGCCCATCCTTCCACAGCTTTGACCTTAGAGGGATCCACATGAATTCCATCTTGGCTAACTACGTGACCGAGAAAATTCACGCTCCGTAGCCAAAACTCACACTTAGAGAGTTTGGCGTAAAGCCTTTCCGATCGCAGCGTTTCTAGGACTTGTCGGAGATGTTGGCCATGCTCCTCTTTGCTTCGAGAATAGACGAGGATGTCATCGATAAACACAATGACGAAGTTGTCCAAGAACGGTCGACAGATTCGGTTCATTAGGTCCATAAATGCGGCAGGGGCATTTGTTAGACCGAAGGGCATTACGACGAATTCATAATGTCCATAGCGGGTTCGAAAAGCGGTTTTTGGAATATCCTCTTCTCGGACTTTGAGTTGGTGGTATCCGGACCGTAAGTCTATTTTAGAAAAATAGCTAGCTCCTTGGAGCTGGTCGAATAGATCATCGATTCGCGGGAGTGGGTAGCGGTTTTTAACAGTGAGTTTATTCAACTCTCTGTAATCGATGCACATTCTGAAAGATCCGTCCTTCTTTTTGACAAAGAGCACCGGAGCTCCCCATGGCGAGTAACTAGGTCGGATAAATCCCTTGTCCAGAAGCTCACTGAGTTGGCTGGATAATTCCTGCATTTCAGCAGGTGCCAACCGATATGGTGATTTAGCGAGAGGGGTTGCTCCTGGAACGAGGTCGATTCGGAACTCAACCTGTCTCTCTGGGGGTACTCCTGGAAGATCTTCGGGAAACACGTCCGGGAATTCACATGCTACCGGAATGCCTTGGATGTTAGTTTCTTCTTTAGTCTTGTCCACTATGTGAGCCAAGAACGCTAAGTTGTTCTTTCGCAGGTGTTTTTGTGCCTTGATGCACGAGATGAGGCGAAGATTCGTGCTAGGTTTGTCTCCGTAAATTACTAGGGTTTCGTGATTCGGGAGACGAAGGCGAACGGCCTTCTCGTGGCACAAAATCTCAGCATGGTGGGGGCTTAACCAATCCATGCCGATAATCACATCAAAACTCCTAATTGATATTGGCATTAGGTCTATTCGAAAGACGTGCTGGTTAAGGGTTAGGGTACATCCAGTGTAGATTTCCCTAGTGGATTCGGTCTTCCCATTGGCCATTTCCACCATATAGGTTTCATTTAGCTTTTGGGGTTGTTGTTTTAATAAATGTTTAAACTTCTCGCTTACGAAACTTCGCTCCGCTCCGGTATCAAATAAGATGCATGCATAAGTGTGGTTTAGGAGGAACGTACCGGTCACAACTGCGGGGTCCTGAACTGCATCACTCTGACCCATAGTCAGCATTCTTCCTGCTCCTCTGTTTCCTGAGTTGTTGTTGTTGTTAGGGCAGTCTCAACGGAAATGTCCCGTCCTTCCACACCCGAAACAGGTGTGGCTAGGCCCTGCGTTGTTGCCGCCGGCATTGGTGTTGTTGGTATTGCGGTGGTTGTTGTTGTTGTTCTGGTTGTTTCCCTGACTCTGGTTCTGAGAAGGATAAGTCCTGCAGAACTTTGCAGTGTGTCCCCTTCGGTTGCAACTGGTGCAATGGAACTCCCTACATTCTCCTTGGTGATGGAAACCGCACTTGTTGCATTTGGGATGATTGCCGGAATAGGGTCTTGAAGTATTTGAAGCAGCTGAGGCTGGAGCATGTGATGTGACTGGTACCGGCGCAGTGACAGCGTGAACTGCCACCGTTTGCTGCTTTTTAGAGGTCTCGGGACCTTGACGCCCCTTCCTCTTGTTGTTCCATCCTTTCTTACCATCGCTCTCCTTCTTCTTCTCAGTCTCTACCGGTTTCTCGCCCTTTTTGTGGTTATGATCATACAGCCTCTTTGCCAATCTCTTCGCACTGTCAAAAGTTTCAGGGTTCGCAGCTATCACATTCCCTTGAATGGGGGATGTCAGTCCCCAAATGAATCGTTCAATCTTCTTTCCCTCTGATGTGATCATACCCGGGCACAACAGAGATAGTTCGCTGAATCTCGATATGTAAGCATCGATGTTCCCATTCTGCACCGTGAGATTCCATAGTTCCTGCTCCATCTTCTGTATTTCGCCTCGGGGGCAGTACTCAGCCGTCAACATCTCTTTCATCTCTGCCCAGGGAATAGAGTTGGCGACAGGGAGTGTCATAGCTTCCACATGTCCATTCCACCAAGTGAGTGCTTGGTCCACAAAAGTGCAGGCCGCGAACTTCACTTTCATCTGCTTGGGGCACTCGCATATCTCGAATACCGACTCTACCTTCTCGATCCATCGCTTTAGGGCGATCACTCCTCCGGTACCGTTGAAAGTTCGGGGTTTAGCGTTCGCAAAATCCTTGTAGGTGCACGTTTTAGTGGGTCCTTGGTTCGTCCCGTTGTTCGAACTTCCGGATCCTTGCCCGTTACCTCCTCCGTTGTTCCCTCGGTGAAGTTGTGCCATAGCCGCTGTGACTGCAGCAGACACGGCTGCCTGGAAAGCAGTGGAGTCAACTTCCGGCGGAGTTGGTTCGGGATTTCCGCGAGTAGCTGGGCGAGGCATCTTTCTGTCATGAAACGGAAAGATGTTGAGTGTACGTGGTTTCTGTGAGGTGGCGACTCTACTAACTAGGTGTATGGTGCGAACCTAAACATTACTATCATCAAGCATGCAATCATAATGTCTCAACACATAGCAACTGAGAATAATTTAGCAAAACACACAAAAGTTTATTAATATTATCCGCATTTCGTACAAGAAAATTTGTTCGTAGGAGCATACATAAGTAACGCTAATCCGACAGCATAACGGCTCCATGAGTAGTGTAGTCACTTAAACATAGAGCCGGAGTACATAACATAGTTCCTAATAACCTACTATGATAAGTCTATTCCTAACCGCGATGAGCTGCGTCAGGAGGTGGTGCCGAAGTCATATGCCGAAATGTTGCGCCAGCAGCTGCGCCATCTCTGCCATGTCTCCTATAACCTCATCCCTCTCATGCTCTGCTTGCACTGCCCGAGCCTCCATAGCATACAGCTGTTGTCGCAGTGCAGCGATCTCAGCTTCGAGGGAACGGTTCTCTCTTGGGGGGTTCACTGGTGGGGCAGGGTGATCTGGTTGTGCCTCGTCCTCGCATGGCGGGATGGGGTCCTGGTCCCCGACCCGGCCGTCTTCGTCGTCATCGTCGAGCTCTCCAAATTCGTAGTCAGTGTCTACGTATTCGTCGGGTCCGACATCGTGTGCTTCGCCTGGATTCCCTTCTGGCTCATCCACAAGCATCCCGTGAGCTACTAAGGCCTGATGAAACTGGATACCCTGCTGCTCCTCCTCGGGCTCCTCCTCCTCCTCTAGCCACCCGTTGTTTCCCTGATTAGGGAAGTAGGGGTCTCCAGGGTGATGAAAACCAGCCATGCTGTCTGCGCGAGTACGTAATTATGCTACATTATTCCTAGGGTACTATGACTATTACACAGACTAAGCAAATATTCTCTTTTTGAGTGATAGAGGGTAAAATTTTTAGGTTCCCTGGCTATTCCGATCGCATCAAGACATGTGTTAGTTTTACCTTGGAGAGAATGTAGTTGATCAGGCTACATTCACTCCTTGGTATCACTAAGAACAGTCCCGAGTTAACCGAGATACCAGCATTATGGTGTTTGATTCAGCGTTGGATCCTTATTCCTAATACAAGCAAGTGTATTTTATTTATTTGTTTTGTTCAGAGTTATGTTAGTCCCTCTTTTTGGTTTATAGTTGCATATCAATGTATGGCTCGACATGCTAGTTCACTATAAACAAAGCTCTGATACCAACCTGTCACACCCCCGAACCAGACGGCGGAAACGTCCGGGGGCTGTCGTGACTCAATTGAATACCATAACATTGAATATATATGAAACATAACAACATTCATCACCATTCATCAACATAGTACAACCAGTAGTGTTTACATATCTTACATTGTTTAAACATTACATTCCCCAAAAATTAATTTGTTCAATTCATACAAAAATAAACTGCAACCGTCACTGAATATGATTTCCCTTGATTCACTGGTTCCCTGAGAATACAAGTATTTTGAAAATCGTCAACATATGAAATGTTGGTGAGTTCATAAGTAGTGTTTGAAATCGAATGTTTGTATTGTTCGAAAAACCACCAGAAAATCCGATATTTTCTGAAAAGATAAGCTTTTGAAAACATTTGTGAAGATCCATAGGTATGCTTGTTTGTTTCTATACTTAAAAAAAATGTTCATTGAAAATGTATGCATTTCAAATTTGTAAGTATTGAAAACCCTAGGAAAACCCGATGTTCTCCTAGTTCCTTGAATTACGTGATGTTACATTGAAACCATTGCATAGCGTATAGTGTCAGTCCCAGGCGACGTTGGAAGGTTCTCGAGCAGGATTATTTACTACAAACCCGCGTTACACAAACGCCCAGTTTATAGTTATACTAACGACTCCGAAGGCGTCGTCAGTACTAATCGCGTTATCCAATCGCCCTGACTAGGTGTAGTCCCGCATCTGAAGAGAAAGAGGTCACGAAGACCCCGGTAACTCCATTAGCCGGTTGGGGATAAAATGTACGAGGGGTCCCCGACCCGCCTCGCATGAAATGTAGACTTTACTAGCAATACCAAAGGACCCTTGGGGACCAGTAGTATACAAGCCATTGAAAGTCCATTTACGTTGTGTCAGATCGGTAAAACCCAACACTCCGTAAAAAAAATGTCTTCGGGCCTTAAGATCAGGTCATTGGGCTAGCTAGGCTCAACGAACAAGATTTTACACTTGTGGGGCCCAAAGATGGTGCGTAGACGTCTGTGCACACTCGCATGTTTATGTATTACCAAACGTTACTTGTATGATTCGTAGTGTCGAAGAGTTAGTAGTTGTAGATTTCCATTGGCTCGAGACCGAGCCAATTCGTTTAACAACGACTTTTGGTATTGTAATGAGTTGTATTTCGTTGATATTCGAGGTGTCATTATTTGATCAAATTGTACGTATTGAATTAGCCTTGAAATATTTCTGTTTTCAGCCCCTCATTATTTGTAAAAATTTACATTTTCAACCCTTTTTATGTAATATTTCCCGGTTTGGTCCTTAAACTATTTTTCTTGACATTTTAACACCAAAAAGTATTGAAATTAATATTTTCCAGCATATTTTTCATAGAAAACAGTTTAAGCCCCTGAAAATGCAGTTTTTCTCGGTTTTAGCCCTTCTTTTCGCAATTTTGACAATTTTGGCCCAAATTGGAAAATTTTTGCAACTTTGGTCCTTTTTAAATTTAAAAAGCATTTTAAACCTTTGAAAAGGATTTGGAACACTTGTAGTCCACTGTTTTACAGAAATTTACAGTTTTGGCCCTCCAAAACAGAAAAATTAGCATAATGGGCCTCCTTGGGCCGAAATTTTCATTTTTAGCCCAATAAGCTTGAAATTTATGTTTTTAATCCTCTAATTGAATATAATTCCAGAAATAGTTTTATGGAAACTGTTTTGGCACATTCCAACCATCAGAATCTGTGAAATGTCAATTTGGGCCCTTATTTTTGCATTTTTCACATTTTAGGCCCAAAATTTGTGTTTTTAACCCAAAGAAAATTATTACTAAACCACTTAGCCACTTTTCTTGAAGCACTTGGTGTTTAGAAATATATTTGAAGCTAAAATCATTTAACACAAGATATATCTCGGTTTTGATGAGTTTTAAGGCTAGATCCAACATAAAAACACATAAAAGCATACATATAAGCATGGAAATCATACAAGGCATACAAAACACATATAGATCTACACTTTCACTTGTATTCCCCCCCCACAAAACTCATAAAAACAGAAAATAGGGGGTATGAAGCTCACCTTGGGTGTGGTTTCGGTTTTGGAGAGAAGATGGGAGAAAAATGAAGTGATTTTTGGTCTTAGCACCCTTTGATGAAGATTTCGACCTCTAGGATGCACGATCACAAGAGTGAATGAATTTAGAAGAGATTTTAACAAAATGAAGTAGCTAGATCATGGATTAGTCATCAACTTACCTTAGATGATGATTTTTGGTGATGGATCTTTCTTGTGAGCCCTTGATTCACGAAATTTTTGAAGAAGGGGGAAGGAGATGTTCTTCAAGATTTAGAGAGTGTAGGATAGATTTTTGTGAGTGTGTGTGTGTTGTGTTTGGCCGAGAGTGAGAGAGGAGAGAAGAAAGAAGTGATCTTGATATGATGCTTGCTTGGAAACATGAGTTATGTGCATGGAAGTCCAACATGTAAAAGTGAGGTGGCAACCCAAGGTCAACTCTCCCTTTTTCCTTGGGCTTGGGCCGAGAATGGGGAGAGAAGAAAGGATTTTTGGGCTTTTTGCCCCTAAGCCCAACATTAGAGGTAGTTTGGGTGCTTATTAGCCTTATAAAATAAAATTGTGATTTTTATGCTTTAATGAGCTAGGTTAGATTAAATTATGGACCAAAGTTTGTGATTTATTTCATTCTAGGCCCAATATGACCCAAGATGTTGAAATAATTTAGTGTGGGTCCAATTAGAGCCCATTTAGGGTTCTAAGCCCATGATAGTCCAATTGGAAGCTTATTGGTCCATTTGGATCCAATAGGGGAGTCCTAATTCAAAATGGACTTAGCAAGGACTTTTAGGGTTTCCAATTGTTTGATGACTATTTGTAGTTCTAGCATGTTGTATTTACTTGAAGTTTTTGATTCATATTAACTTGGATATATAGATTACATGGCTCAAAATTTACAGTTGTGACATTTTTGAAGTCATACGCAATAATAGTTTTAGACTTATCCAAGTGGGAGAATGTTGGATTAATGTCTAAGTCCATAACTATAATTGGTAAGGCTTGACCCGACCCGACATGCTCCATTTGGGTTGCATGGCATCATGCATTTGGATAGACTAAAATGAGAGAAATAACACTTAAGGTTTGTTAATATATTATAAGTTCTAATATATTAATAAGGTTATTCAATTAGTATTGATCATGAATTAATTTGGAATTAATTAAGTGATCAAAAGGAGACTAATTAAATATATGGGTTGATTGTGTAAATCATTCATTCTTATATATGTGGGCTTGTGATTCAAGATTCCTTATGTTGGACTAAGTCCATGGGGTGACCCATGGATGCTCCATGGAGGTTAAAATCCATGGAGCATAAGGAATGGGTAAAGTCATGAGTTACATGGTGTAACCCTAATAGCCACCATATAAAAGAATCCTATGGCTCAAGAAATCATGCACTATGTGTGAGTGTGAGGGCTAGACGATTTCAAGGAGTGTTCAAGTTTCTCTCAAGTTATTCCAAGTGTATTTGGTGTTGTTTGAACCATTGGCGGTGTCACACTTGGGGCACTAGGCACTCAAGCTTCATGAAGACTTTCTACATCAAAGAGGTATGTATTCTATCTTGTTATATTCATTGTTTTGTATGCTAGATTAGGATAATACCTTGGAAGTTCATATTTGCATGTATAATAGAGAAAACATAGATCCAAGGTATTTAGGGTTGCATGTACACTTAGGAGTGTTAGAATGCTCAAAACCCAATAGAAACCACTATTGAACCTATATGATAATGATTAGATCCACATATCATGTTTAATTATATTAGAACAATGGAAAATTAAGATGATAATGTATTCACGATTAAAAGTTAAGGGAAGCTTTGTGGGCACAAAAAATTATGTATGATTAGGGAAAGTGATTTGTTGCTAAGAACATAGCACGTATAATGTATGTTTTTTCTATTGTATTGATGGGAACCTATTAGATATAGCAGTACGATACAAATAGTTTACATCATATTGTTGAAGATATGTCAAACGATGTTGTCATATAGTAAGAACTATAAAAAGGCTATGAGAATAAATTATATGTGTATGTTAAGATGTATTATTGGTTTAATGTCATAAAAACCCTCAAGTTTTCAGGGTTTTGTCGGTTTTGCCCAAAGTTGAAATTTATGTCCGTTTTTACCCAAACCTTTTCGAAAAAATGTTCGGTTTTACACTTTTACCGGTGATAATAGGTTTTCCAGGTTACCATTATATTAAATTCACAAAAAAAACCCCTTAAGTTTACCCTTTTTTTTTGCGTTTTTACCCTTAAATTTTTTTTTTTTTTACACTTTTAGCCTAAGTATATTTTTTTTTCAAATATACATATTCATTTAGAAAATTGTATTTATATACGAAAAAATATTTAATTAAATATTGTATTTATATTTTTTTTAATATTATATATATATATATATATATATATATATATATATATATATATATATGTTTGTTTGTTTGTGTGTGTTTATGTTTTTGCATGGTTATACCATTTAAAAAGATAAATAATATTTTTAGAATTATGAATATGTGTTTTATAGATATAGTTTTTAGAAGTCTAAATACATATTTTTATATTTTTATATATTAATATGTATCTATACTTCTAAAAATATATTTATACTTCAAAAAAAACATATATCAAAATATATATTTACAACTTCTAAAAATATATGCATATACTTATATAAACATGTTTATGAATGAACAAGTTTTTTTTTATTGATATGTATATTTTTAAATACATAAAAATACGTATTTGTAGTTCTAAAAACATATTAATTGGTTGTATTTTTACATCTTAAATGGTTTATCCAAGAAAAAAACCACACACACACACATACATATATATATATATATATATATATATGTATATATATATATACATATCTATATATATATATATATATATATATATATATATATATATATATATATATATAAAGAATTAACATTAAAAAAATGCAAATATAATATTTAATTAATTTTTTTTTGTTTATAAATATGATTTTTCTGCTTGAATACGTATAATATGAAAAAAAATACATAGGGTAAAAGTGTAAAAACAATTATAAACTTAAAGATAAAAACGTGAAAAAAAAAACTATAAACTTAAGGGTTTTTTTGCGAAGTTAATATAATGGTAACCTGTTATTATTGGTAAAATGGTCAAACCGAACATTTTTTGGAAAATATTAGGGTAAAAACAGATATAAAATTCAACTTTGGGCAAAACCGACAAAACCCTAAAAACTTGAGGGTTTTTATGACATTAGCCCTTTATTTTTTACTAACTTTAATAAATAATCAAAAAATAATTTATTATTTATTAAATCAAAACAAATTAAATATAATATTTATTTAATAATTAAATAAAAGTTATATTTTAGATAAATAATTATAACAATTGCCCTTCAACTGTTCGGCTACTTCCAATTGTTTGGCTTGAAACTGTTTAAAAAGTTAACAAACAGATAAAATATAAAAAAGAAGAAAATAACCAATAAATAAATAATGTATCACAAGTGAAACCCTAACTCTTCCCTCCTTCCTCCCTTGTATATTAAAAACTAGTTGTGTAACCCGTATATTATACGGGTTGATTAAAACAAAATGTTATAAAGAATTAAACAATAAGTTTATTTGAATTTGAAAAAAAATGAAAATTACGGAAATAAAATATGTTTAATAATTATAGTATTAATTTACACATTTAATACAATGAATACTTTACATATATAATAATAGAAGTATTATTAATGGAATTATAATTTTTGATTAATAAAGAAATATAAATCCACATAATGACACATAATGACATATGGAATTTAAATAATTTAAATATATTACATAATGACATGTGGCAAAAATGTATTAGAAGATGACATGTGACAAAATCATTTTTATTTATTAGGGAGGATGACCCAAACTATAAACCTAAACAGAAAGAGGATCAATTTGGAACTTGCTTTGACGGTGTTATTTTAAATAGAAACCCTAACTCTTTCCTTTCCCTCCTTCTTGGCTTGTATATTAAAAATGGCTCCAAACTATAAACCTAAATAGGAAGATGATCAATTTGGAACATGCTTTGAATGTGTTATTTTAAATAGAAACGTTGACCAAATACATTTAAATATTTGAAAAAAAAAAACATATTCCTATTTTTTTTAAAACATATTCAAATCCAATGTCTGAAATGGTATAACATTATGGGCATAACATCATTGGAATGTCTGACAGGGCCGGCCGCGAAATTTCGGAGGCCCTATGCAACTTAACCAAAAATATGCTCTAAAATTTGAAATATATAAAAGTTTAAGCAAAGCAATTATACTATTTCATATTCTATTACAAAAATACATAAATTACAATTTGATTCAAAATATTACATACTTTTTTTCTTCTACTTGAAACAACCATCCTTCTGATATTACTCAACTTTTCGATAATATCATTCTAATATTTAAGCAAGTTAACATTTATGCAGTCTACAAATCTTTAACAAAAAATCAGAAATGAATCATAAAGAAAAAATGGGCAATTTGATTGCTATATTACACAATCTATAGAGTGAAAGTCTCATTTGCTTCTAATAAAAAAATAGAAATCAGAAATTTATCTTCTGATTTTCAACACTTCAAACAACTTAGCATCAAAAACTTCGAACCCTTGAAATTGGACTGATAAATATTGCTTCTGAATTGAAGAAAACAGGAACATAAATTCAGTAAAAAAAAATATGGATTGATAGATTTTGCTTCTGGAAGTCTGACTTCCTTTAGTTTCAAATTCTGATTTCTTCTTTTGAAACAAATATGAACTCAAGAAAAACAACAATAAATTCAAGAAAAAATATGAATTCAAGAAAAAAAAAAACATAAATTATTACAATACAAAATATGTATCAGATAGATCAAAAAAAGTGTATCATACCATCTGATTTTTGTCCACAAGAGGCTGAGACTTGAATTCTAATTTTTAGCACCTTTCTACCGATGATTGAAGGATTTTTTTTTCCTTATCATTTGGAAGATTTATGAAATAAAGAAGTAAGAAATCACTGGTTCTGAAATGTTTCAGATGTTCGAAGATTGAAGGTTTTCATTTGAATGATTTTTCTGATTTCAAGCAAAGAATGAAAGAAGGAAACCGTTGCCAAGGAGCTCGACGGTGATTCGCTCAATCGATGGCATCATTAACTTGTTCCTCATACTTAAATCGTAATCACTATCACCGAGATTGAAGGAACCTAAGTGTCATTTTCTTCCCCAAAAACTTCTGATTCCCGCTTATTTTCTTGCTTGCATCGTTCCGTTTTTCCACCTGATACATAACCTAATCTGATACAAAGGCTAAGGAATATTTGGGCCCCTAGATTTCAATGGGCCCTGTTCAAAGACACACTTTGAACATGCCTTGGGCCGGCCCTGATGTCTGAAATGGTGTAACATCATGGGCATACTACCATATATGGATTTTTGTTTAGATCCAATACATTCAAGAGTAGGAAACTTTAAAAGAAAACCTTCACACTCTGACATCCGAAGAACATTTCGATGTACATGCATAAATAAAATTAACAAAACATAAAAGGGTAAATTACACAAATGGTCCATGTGGTTTGGGATAGTATGCATGGTTGGTCTCTATAAAGATTTATTAACTTGGATCATCCCTATTGTATGTTTTTGTTACACGTTTGGTCCTGATAAACATAAAATGACAAGATTACCCTTATTATTGATATTTTGCATTATTTATCTATTATTATAAATTATAAAAAAAAAAACACAAATTAAACAAATAAAATAAAAAGTGTATAAGGTCGTCATCATCCCTTCGTCCCTTTCCTGTTCATCTCCATTCTTTCTTCCCAATTTCAAACTTCTGCCGACTCCATAGGACATCGTCTTATACCCCGCCGCCGACCACCTTTGTTGCCGAAGATCACTTCTTCTGCCGTAAACAATACCATTCGTGTGGTGAAGATTGATCGTTGTACAGCTCACAATTAGACTGGGGGGTTTTACAGGTGAGGGTCAAATCCTTAAAACGACCTTAGAAATCAATTAAAGAGATCAAAACCATTCAAGAAATCAAATCCATCCAAGAAATCAATCACTTATATAAACATCTAATGCAATAGCTTTGATTTCTTCTCATTTGAAGCCTAATCAAGTCGACCTGGACACGATTCTGTCGAAAAATGTGTTTGACCTACCTGGTTCCCTTTGTCGGAAGGATCTTCGCCACCCCCTTTTGGTTCGGCCGTCTTTCTCGCCGTCGTCGCTGCCTGTAGACCCCCTCATTCGTCGAAAATATGGTACTGATTTGGTTTGGTTTTGGAATAATTTTGCCCTGTTCAAGAGTAATTGGATGATTTTTGTCTGGTATTGGTTCATTGTTGGATGTGAAGACATTGAAGGTCTATATTGGAGCTTTGATGTAGGGATTCACCCTACCAAGTTAAAAACACTAAAACGTCGATAAAGTTTCTCTTAAACATCTCTAAACTAAAACACATGGATTTGGGAGTAAGTTCCTTTGGATTGAGCTGCAGGTTCTTAACACGCGAGTTCAACTTAAAAGAGAGAAAAAAAGGAAATGGGAGGAAACGAGACGAAAGCAAGAGAGAATGGTGCTCCCGAGTTTTATTCGAGGGAGGTGGAGGGTGGGGTTTGATGGGAAGGGATGAGGAAGTAGACCCACATATTTAATTAATATTTGTTTATATTTAATTAATACCTTTTTAAATATCTAATAATTTAAAAAAGAGTAAAATAAATCAGTAAGGGTAAATCAGTCTTTTTAGAACGGATAGGGACCAAGCGTGCAAAAAAAAATATAAAGTAGGGACAATCCGAGTTAAAAAAAAATTGTTACTGACCAAGCACGCAGATTACTCCAAACCACAGGGACCATCCGTGTAATTTACCCAACATAAAAAGATAGAAAAAATATGTAATACATTAAGATATAGGATTTTTGTATTTAGTTATTTTGTAATTTAAATAGGATTTTTTTTATTTAGTTATTTTGTTGTAATCTCAACTTAAAATGTCAACATGCATTTTAGGACGTATCTGTTTTCACAAAATTGAATTGCTTTTCTCTATTAGACTTTTCTAAATCTATTTGACCTTTCTAAACCTTTTTAGGTATATCGTTTTCATTCATTTATTGTTTTGAATTTTGACTTCTGACTTCTGACTTTTGTATTTTTATTATTATTTTCTTTCCTCAATGTATGTATATGTATATATATTTTTCTTACAATAACTTGTAATATATAATGCAGGGTCATTGTCATAATATGGTAACAAATTATAAAAAATGTTTTAAAAATACCATTAAATTAATCTTCAAAAGTCACAGTTTTTAATTTTTGTTTTCAAAATATCATTATGAATTTTTATTTTTAAAATATCATTGTGACCTGTAATAACCTTTTCTTCCGATCACAATTGTATTTTAAAAACAAAACCAATATTTTATTATCTTTTCATGTCCTTTTTAGTTTAATGATATTTTAAAACATTTTACATATTTCTTTATCTTTTCATGACTTTTTTAGTTTAGAATTTAATAATCATATATATTTTTTAAAATTTTTATTTAAATATTTTTAACATTTGTCTATTATCTAAAAACCACATGAAATTTATTAATTTTGTAATTTCAATAATTACACATCGAGATCAATCTTTTTTCATACAAAATAACATATTATACACTTTTTTATTGTTTAAAAAATAACAAAACATATCAAAATTAATAAGTTTTTGTGGCATCCCCAAATTCATAGACATTTTAAAAATTTTATTTATGTTTATTTGAAAATCAGAATATCCATTTTCAAAAGTAGTATTGCGGAATTTGTTCCCAGAAAACATGATAAATATATTATCAAAGCATTTCCAAAGAAATTATTTTGTTTATAATAAAAGTTTGGGATGTCATCGTCAATACAGAAACATAAGCCTAAACAGACCTTACATTCATTAACACTAGTGACTTATATCTCCTTTAATCTCTCAGTGTAATGTAGTTTCGTATCGACACCTGTGATACAAATAAACTGAGTGGGTCAGGTTGGGAAACCTGATGAGTACATAGGGTTTTCAACCAACAATAATATAATTATTATGTTTAATCGTCAAACAATTAACCCCACTTTCCATCCCTATTATCTCCTTTATTCTTAAGGGTCTACCCTAAGAATCATCTATTCATCATTCATTCATTACTAAGGATTGTCCTAAGGAATAAGCACGAAGTCCATCGCTGCCAGGGTTCATCCAACATGTACTAAGTCCAGAGTTGACAATATCTATTTATAGGTCATTAAATCTGTAGCTGCTAATGTTCATTTGTAAGGCACTAAGTCTATAGTTGCTAATGTTTATTTGTAAGGCACTAAGCCCATAATTGTCGGGGTTTATCTATTTTGCACTAAATCCATAGTTGTCAGGGTTTATCTATCAGACACTAAGTCCATAACTGCCAATATCCATTTGCAGGGCACTAATTCCATAGCTGCCAACGTTCATTAGTAAGGCACTAAGTCCATAGTTGCCAATGCTTATTTGTAAGGCACTAAGTGTTGGTCATTGAGCATTCTAACACTCCTAATTATACGTGCACCCCTAAATACCTTGGATCTATGTTTTCTCTATTATACATGCAAATATGAATATCCAAGGTATTATCCTAACTAGCATACCAAAACATTGATACATAGTAATATAACAAGTTAGAATACATACCTATTTGATGTAGCTTGATTTCATAGAGCTTAAGATCCTAGTGCCCCAAGTGTGACACCTCAAATGGTTCACACAACACCAAATGCACATGGAATAACTTGAGAGAAAATGCCATTTCATGAAATCGGCTTGCCCTCTACATACACACATAGTGGCCGATTTTTGAACAAAAATAAGATTCTTATATAGTTGTTACAATTAGGGTAACCCTAATTGTCATGACTTTCCATTTCCTTGGATCCATGGGTTCAAATACACCATGGAGCATCCATGGAGTATCCTATGGGTTTTAGCCCAACTTGATAATCCATGGAGTCTTAGCCCACTGTACAAGTATGGATGATTTACACAATCAACCCATATATTTAATTAGTCTTCTTTTGATCACTTAATTAATTCTAGATTAATTCTTGATCAATACTAATTAAATAATCTTATTAATATATTAGAACTTATAATATACTAATAAACCTTAAGTCTTATTTCTCTCATTTAGTCTATCCAAATGCATGATGTCATGCAACCCAAATGGACCATCCCGGGTCGGGTCTAGTATATACCAATTATAGTGATGGACTTAGACACTAATCCAACAGTCTCCTACTTGGATAAGTCTAATAACTATTATTGGAATTACGCCTTCACAACCTGACCAACAATCGTAGCTCTTAAAAGCTGCTGCCGAACTCTGAACAAATCAATGACGCGTCCATTAGATAAGTGATCATATATTCCTCCATTCTAGATATCATATGGACTGAGACATGGATTATAATCATTCTCTCTGTCCATTTGTTGTTTCCTGATTTCTGATTTATGATGACCGACTAATTGAATAAATCCAATCAGTCCAGGCTTGGCCTAACACTTAGGGGTGCCATCACTAAATCATCGAGGGGCCCGCATATATCGCTTTTATCCCACTAAGGGTAAAAGGAATGGATAAACTTCGACTCATATGCTTGTACTGACTACTTGTTGAATCATACACAAAGGCACGTTTATAACATCGAGTTACCAATGAGTTTTCGTGCAATCAATGTATAACCAACTCGTAGTCAACAAATCATATCTCTAGGTTTGAAGAATATAAGATATTATCGTCTCACGATTCACTCGTGATAAAATCCATGAAGTGAATCCAAATGAGCGTGGGTTGAATCCAACACTCAGGCCTTATGAGTACTCATGAATGTTGCAACAACCATTGCTATGTCTAATGCACATTAGACAAATCATACAAGCCAAATTCATGTCAGTCTTGATTCATATCTACTTCCAACATATGACTGACTGTGGATGGTTTGAATAAATTAATCATTCGGGAAGAATGATCTAATTATTCTGGAAATCAAAACATGCAAAGTGAAACACAGAAATAATACTAATCTTGTATGGCCTCAACACTTTGAGTGTAAATAAAAACCCTTTTATCTAAGCACCATATTGATTACTCATTATTCATTGTTTTGATTTACAACTTAATACTTGAATTGAAACAATAGTCATGTCATGCACCAAGCATGCATACTACGTTTACCTATGGCCCTTTCTTTTGTGAAATAGATCAATTGAACATGACTCCATTGATGCTCATTTCACAATACCAATCCCTTTTGTTAATGTAAGAATTCCAAACTCTTGCTATTTACTATAATCTGTTAGATTCTAAACTCATATGCAATGATCCCCTTGTAATAACTATGCACAAAAGTCACAACGACTCGGCAATAGACATTACAGAGTATTGAAATGGAAAGCAATTCCATGGAAATGAAGTCTCAAATTCAAAGTACATTCCTTTGAACATCTTTCTTTACATTAAGCCTTTTTTTTAATCTTACACAGATTCAAAGAATAACTTCCACCTATGGAAACAATTCCATATTCCCATTGTGACCATCACTTTTGAATAAGAGTTTCCTTTTTTCAAGATATGTCAATATGGTCCTTACTCTATACTTCCAATTGTCCATGAGTAACCAATTTTTTTGGTAAACCTCAAATCGTCCTCGAAAATTGTTTAATCATTTTAGTCATATCCAATTCTAATCTTTTTCTCTTCTTAATTCCCTAAGCATTAGGAAAATGGATAAATATTATAGCACATGTAATTAAACCTATACCCAAAGCATATAGGACATGATTTATGCTATACAATTTTTATTTGCCATGTTCTCACAATTTGAACTATGAAGAGGTATGTCGTAATCATAATCGAATTTTGAGAACGCAACATATATAGAATTTCCTTATGTTGAACCATTCCATCATAACATTCATATATATCCTTGATTAAAGTTGATTAAAATGTCAATCTAAGCTTGTAGAATTGCAATGAAGTATAAAATCCTCTCCCTTAATTATACGAAAACAACTTTTCAAAGCGAATTGAAACTTTTGTTTTCTACAATTAACATTGCTAACTTGCAACATAATCATCATGCTCCCACTAGCATAATGACTATTATCTTACTAGCATAACACTTATGCTCCCACTAGCTTTGATATGTATCTAGAAATTAACTGGACCTCTAGAAATCAATACTTTATTATGTTTCTTACCAACATTTAGATTTCTGATACTTTATCAAAATCATACGCCTTTCCTTAGATAGGTCACATTTGTGTCTAAACTTTTTACCATTCTCACTAGTTAGTGTGTCGGTTAACCAGACACGCTCCACTGACGACATGAGAATGCAAACATCACAATTGCTATCCACTTTAAATCTACTTAGTGAAAGAGTTTCCTCACCATCATATTCATGAATCGGAGAGAAACCTTATGAAACTTATATTTTTATGTTGTAAGTGTTCCTATCCATGTGAATTTGTTATAACCATAATCACAAGGCAATGTTAGTGGCAAATTCAAACACATATGGACTGAACTTGTTCAATCTTAATTTCTTGCCACCCGGCAGCACAAGGGCCTACCATTGCTTCCAGGTTGTTATGCAAACAATTGAGAACTCATAGAACTCACATGCATAGTCAACTCTAACTGGAATGGGCATAAAACAAGAATATGTCAACACGATAGGTTACAAACCTCAAGTCATGCGCTAGTGATTAACAATACTTTTGATTAGTTCTTGAAACTATTTCAGGATCTTTTAGACTCCCACTGTCCTCTTGACATATAAGACTCTGTTTGTCAAGAACCATTCCTTGACAAAACAAATATTCAAGAGTTAGTGCGAATTCTTATCAAGTCAAACACTTCTCACAATTGGTCTTAGTTGGTCTTTGTTTTATCCAAAACATCATGACTTACCAATCTCAAATGTACAAGAATAGGAAACATCTTACTCTACATTTGACAAGTATTATAAACTTTCTAAATATTATGTCACTCAAGGCTCAAACTTTGAGTACGACTCTAAGATTTGATTTTGGAACGAAGTATGATTTATCTTTTGATTTAACCATTTCAACAACTCATGATTCCTGTTCTTAGCCAAACAAATGAACTAAGGTGTCCTTAGAGGATCAATTGTGATATGGTTTCATAATCACTAAGATAATTATAAAACAAGATACTCAAGTACTCTCCCGTCTCTTCAGATTGGAGAAACTTTTATCTTCCTACCTTATTTGATTCTTCTTATCCGTCTAACATACATTGAAACCTTTGCAATGTTTCAAAGTTACTCTTAAACTTGTAAGCATAACCATATTTGCTAAATTTTAGTAAATCATCCCGAATAATCTTATCAACCTTTGTGGTGGACCTACCCAGCACACAACCAAGTGTACTCAATCCTTTAGTCCTTCACTTGACTTACATGAACATGTGAACAAGGAATTAGTCTTAATTTCCCAAAGATGAAAAATTCTCATTCATCATACAATACAAGTTGCATGATTACAAGTTTCTATCCAACTGAAATTTAGGTGATGAGAATCTTTCCTTATTTGGTAAATTATGACACTACCACAAATGAAGAAATCAAATCTATTTACCAATATTGCTTATCAATGGAAACATATAAACAACAATTTTTCACAAATGCCATTGTAAGGATACTTAAAATAAATAAAACAAAAATTTTCTTTTATTTTAAAACTTGCGGAAAAACTTATCCTTACAATGCAAATACATATTATAAACATTTTGTTGTCTATTCCTAAGCAATATATATGATAACTCTTATGCAGCAGCTCAAAATTCTGATCATCATACCATGCGATCGAAATCCATCTTCGCAATCAGAATCAGCATAATCATACTTTAAGCTTCCTTTGATTCTTCCAAAACATCAAAATGTAATTACATTACATCATGTATTAAGAATCTCAAAAAGAGACTTAATAGAGTTAGATAATGGAGTTTACCCGAAGCAAAGTCAAACTTTTTGACTTTACCTTCCTTAGGAACTTTCAGGTAAATTGGGCAGCTTTGTAAACAATGTCCCTTTTATTGGCAAAAGAAATATATGGACCTTTTGGAAATGGTATAAAGGACTATCACAGACTTAGACTTTCTCCTAACCATTAGGTCAAACGACTTGACCATGGCCGATCCCTGTCAATTGGGAAGAGAAAGTTTTTCTGGACTTCCAATGTCACTATTGTCAATGTCCAAATAGGTTTCGGAAGTAGATCTTCCAATCTAATTTGCTTTACCAAGGCTCCAAATCATTTCTGATTCAGCATCATCAAGCAAATATGTAAGATCATTAAGGGTCATGTCATGATCTGTCATCAGGGAGTGACTGAAGAACCAAGTCAACAACCAGCTACCTCAAGACTTTGACAACCGACTCTCCCGGCTTGTCAATATGGGACTTAAGCTCTAAGATGTAAGCACATATAGACTTTGCTTGCCAATAGGATTTGAGTGACTTAGAACTTATCAAGTCTTGAAACTTGTGGGATAGGGAGATTTATTGGAGGAGGTGGAGGAAGTGAAGTATGATTTCCAGTCCCACTAATGCACAACAAAGGGATTGATCTTTCACCTTGGTTTCCATTTGGGATATCATCTTCATTAGGAAGCTTGTTCCTAAAGATTTAGGAAGACCATAGTTGTCTGAAGGAGACATCTATAAGGGAGAAATTCAAGTTAGTTGATTTAAAGTCCTTAATATAACACCCAATATGAAATATTAAGGCTAGGACCCAACAACCTACTTATAACTGGAAGAGGGATGTCGTAATCCAAGTTATAAAATAGTTGAAGGTAGGTAAATGACGATTCACCAATTTCCACCATGAAAAACGAAATATAATTAACTTTTAATTGGATTTGAAACTCCTATATCTTTTGAGATACATTAAACTTTCAATTGCATGTTTGAATCTCGATTGTGCCCTCTCAAGTTTGTGACTGGGATGTCGAGGATCACAAACAAGGTGTGAATAACCATGAAAATTGACTCAATACCCTGAACTTTATCACCTAATCGATGTGTCGGTTAACTACACACGCTCCACCGGTCTATAATAAAGTTAAGTTACCCTTTTCCACTCTTACTAGTCCTTATTAGTGTGTTGGTTAACCACACACGCTCCACTAACGACTTGGTAAGGTACAAAGTGTAATTTCATGGGTTAGCACCTATTTCACATTTTCCTAAGTAACTAAGATTGCGAATTTATAAGTGTTTAGTTACTTAGTATTTATCATTATACTTTTAATGAAGGGAAAATTATAGTCCTTTCCTACCCTTTCGGCTAACGACCCTCCATCAGTCAAGAAAGCGGTGGGTGAGAGTGGACACCCATTAAACTGCCATTTTATAGGCAGTAACCTTATACCCCCTTATAGACCAGCTTCGTGAATGAGGCCTACTAATGGTAAGATTGACTTTATCTTATACATATCTATATAATTAAAATTATAATAATAGTATAAGTGTTGAATTTTAAACATTTTAAAATTCTAAGGTTCAACTTTGGAATTAAAGTATACACGAGGAGTAACATTACAAATTCCAAAACTTGAGGGCAAGTTTTGAAACCATTCAAAACTCTTGGATTTTCATAACTTATGAGGTTAATGGTTCATTAAACTGAAGACTCTTCACTTTAATGCAACCTCTTATTCTTTAATAACACTTTTAAGGAAGTGACTCTTATACATCCATAACTTGCCGACAAGTTATGGAGTCATAAAACGATTTAATGAAATAGACTCTTCATTTTTGTGTAACCTATGACACTTTTATGAGTTTTAAGATTCATAAATATGACTTTTCATATAACTTGAGGATAAGTTACAAAAGCATATTTTATGAACTTCTTTTAGATCAATATGGATTGAAAACAACTAACACATAAGTTTTTTATTAATCTAAATCAACTCATAAACAAGGTACCACAATTTTTTTTTGGTAATCCATAACTTGAGGACAAGTTATGGAGTCCATACAATTTCACTAAGATCAAGAATGATACTAACAAAACAATTTGCACATAATTCCTATGATCTAACAAAAAAACTCACAAGCATGAATATTCATAATCAACAATTTTCAAGAATTAAATCAACATATATAAATTTGAAACTTTGATTATAGCATTGAAATTGGCTTAACATAATCATTACCACATTAAAAACAGGTTTTACAAGTCCAAAACAGTCAAAGGTAATGATTCTAGACCAATTCCAACTTTAAAAGTCGAAAATATTTTGTCAGGGGCTCCTACTTGTATGGACTCGGCGAGTCCAGTGCCCAGATATCCATAAAATCGATTTTTTCAGCTTTTTTCAGCAGTTTGCATCAAGTACAATTGAAAACCAGCCTCGCTCTGATACCACTGTTAGTCTTTGAGCATTTGTGACATCCCCAAAATCACGGCCAGAAAAGACCGATTTTGTTTATGCTTTATAAAAATCAGAGTACTTCATTTTATAAAAATGTTGCGTAATTTGTTCTCAGAAAAACATGGTAAATATGTTATTAAAACATTTTCGAAGAACCATATTTATTTCATTTTAAAACGTTTGGGATGTCATCGTTAATACAGAAACATAAGCATAAACAGAACTTACAATTATTTACACTAGTGATCTACATCTCTTTAAATCTCTCAGAGTAATGTCACTTCATATCAATACCTGTGATATAAATAAACTGAGTGGGTCAGGTTGGGAAACCTGGTGAGCACATAGGGTTTTCAACCCACAATAATATAATTATTATTTTTAAATATCAAACAATCAACCCAATTAACCATTCCCGTTATCCTCACATTACGTCCCTAAAACATCTAACACAAGGGACTTAGTCAAAGGACTATCATTGGGATGGAGTGTACCTGGTGAGCACACAGTTCACACAGTTCGAATAAACACACAGTTCAAATAAACACACAGTTCGAATAAACACCTACAGGTTGCGAGCCTGCTAGTGTTCCACTGGACTGTCTAGAATAGTCCGTGGTCGTCATCTATACTCCTCTAGATGACTAGATCATCAAGAACAGCTATAACGAGGCCTCTCATTATTTTATTTTGTCACACAGCAACTATTACATCTACCCATGTTTTACCCAACACATTTTGTAGATATAAAATACATATACAGTTTAAATCATTAAAAAAATGTATAAAACGTTCATCCAGTATAGATAGCAAGTATACAGATAATATACACACACAGCACGTAATTTGTATAAAATACTTCATATCTATGTGTAATCTGAAAGTAACTATGCACTCACTTGATTAGGTGGTGACTCAGCACTCGGACAACGCTTCGATACTCTCAAAACGATATTCCTTCGATAAAACCTAGTATCGATACCACTAAGGTTTAGTTTAACGATAACCGCGACAAATTAATTAGTCCGAGTATTATTAAGCGTTAATAATACTCGATATAACTCATAATAATAGCCCAAATAATTATTTTAAGGACCTAATAAAATTTTTATTATTATTTGAAAGCTATATTAAAATTGTGTAAGCGTAGCACACTTACAGCGAATTTTATCGAAAATCGGAACTTAATTGGAGCCGCGTTTCGAAACCGAAAAACTCCTTTTTCTCGGGACTCCGGGACCCTCGGGGCTTCCCTAGGGTGCTAAGGGGTTTTTCTAGGGTTTAGGGGGCTTTAGATGAGCTAGAGAGAGAAACTAGTGAGAGAAAGAAGTGGATTTGGAGTGACAAACTCGGAATGGATCGCATGCTATTTATAGCCCCAGCAGCCTCGGACTACGCGACGCGTCCAGCAGCTATGCTCGGTGTAATCTCGGATTGGGTCGCCAGCTCGCACCAGCTGGCTCGCACTTCGGAAGAGGATAAGGACCGAGGGTACGCTGGGCGTACTGAACTCCGACGTGGCGCGTAAGGCGAAGCGAGGCGACGTAGCGTGATCCGAAGGGCGCTCTGTTGATCGACGATGGACGGCTACGATGAGGCCACGTCATCTATCTCGCATCAGATTTCGCAATTTGCATGCTCATCTTTAAAAATTCGTAACTTTCGCGTACGACCTCCATTTTCGACGTTCTTTATATCCATGCGAAGGTGGGAACGTACTCTACAACTTTCGTTTAGACTTCGTCGGCTAATTTTGGCTTGATTTTAAATTTTATATTATTAACGGGCCGGGACACGATTGTTCCATTAAATCCTCATAACTTCTTCATCCGACATCCGTTTTCGCCCATATTTTTCTCGTTACACTACTCGCAACGAGATCTTCGATTCTCGTTTAGGTCATGTCGGCTAAAAACCGCTGGATCTAATATTCGAATTTCGGGCTATACACTGCTAGTCTGAAACTTCGAAAAATCATAACTTCTTCATACGAAGTCAGATTTGGGCGTTCTTTTTATCGATGTTCTTAGTTTAACATATTCTACGACTTTTGTTTAGATTGCTAAGGATAAATCTCGCTCTATCGTAAATTCATTATTTACGCTTTCCAGTATCGTGCCGGTTCTGACGTGAAACTTCGATGGGTCATAACTTCTTCGTTATAACTCGGATTTCGGCGTTCTTTATATGTACGGAAACCTTGTAACATACTCTACAACTTGGTTAAGATTATTTATTCTAAATAATCTTTTGTCGAAAAGTCATTTTCGACCCCTATTGCCTCTAATTTGACTAGCCCGGATTTGCGGGCGTTACAACAGTCTAACACTCCTAAGTGTACATGCAACCCTAAATACCTTAGATCTATATTTTCTCTATTATACATGCAAATATTAATATCCAAGGTATTATCCTAACTAGCATACCAAAACATTGATAGATAGTAATATAAAAAGTTAGAATACATACCTCTTTGATGTAGCTTGATTTCATGGAGCTTAAGATCCTAGTGCCCTAAGTGTGACACCTAAAATGGTTCACACAACACCAAATGAACATGGAATAACTTGAGAGAAAATGCACACTTCATGAAATTGGCATGCCCTCTACATACACACATAGTGGCCGATTTTTGCACAAAAATATGGTGCTTATATAGTTGTTACAATTAGGGCAAACCCTAATTGTCATGACTTTCCATTTACTTGGATCCATGGGTTCAAATACACCATGGAGAATCCATGGAGTGTTCTTTGGGTTTTAGCCCAACTTGATAATTCATGGAGTCTTAGCCCACTATACAAGTATGTATGATTTATACAATCAACCCATATATTTAATTAATCTTCTTTTGATGACTTAATTAATTCTAGATTAATTCTTGATCAATACTAATTAAATAATCTTATTAATATATTAGAACTTATAATATATTAATAAACCTTAAGTGTTATTTCACTTATTTTAGTCTATCCAAATGCATGATGCCATGCAACCCAAATGGACCATGTTGGGTCGGGTCAAGTATATACTAATTATAGTTACGGTCTTAGACATAGCTGCCACGGTTTATCTATCAGGCACTAAGTCCATAGCTGCCAATGTTCATCTATATCATCTTTCATCTTTCTTCATTCATCTCATCTTTCATCTTTCATCTCTCATCTCATTTCATCTTTAATCTACCTATCTTTACCCATCATAATTATATGTATAAAATACATATACAATTTAAATCAAATAAAACATGTATATTTTGTTCATCCAACATAGATATCCTGAACACACATAATATGCACACATAGTATGTAATTTATATTAAATAATTCATATCTATGTGTAAGATGAAAGTAACTATGCACTCACTTGTTAAAGTGATGTTTCCAAACTCGGGCAGCGCTTCGCTTCTAACATTTCTATTTTCCTTTGGCGAAACCTAGTATCATTACCGCTAGATTTTAGTCTAATATTTATAGCGACTATTTACGAGGGATGTTGTTTTATAAGTGTTAAACAATACTTTTCAACCACTATGAACAGACAGGGGCCAGACATGAAACACTAGAGGGCAGTACCATTTTGGCATTATAGCACTTCTGAAATTCAACAACCCTATGTGGCCTTTCAAACTAGATTCCCCATACCGCGATTAGTTAAAAGATATTATAATAACACTTTGTGTATTTTATATATATATATATATATATATATATATATATATATATATATATATATATATATATATATTACAAGTTCATAATAACGATATTGAACTTAAACATAAGTTATACTTAAAGTAGGGTAAGGATAACTCACTTACTAAGAGGTTTGGCTAGGAACCGAGCTCTGTGGGGCAAAACTTCCGAGCTGAAAACTCTTCTTCTCAAAGCCTTTTGGCACTCCGGGGCTCGCCTCTTAGCACTTGGGAAGTACTAGGGGTTGGGAGGGTTTAGTGAGAAGTTAGAGAGAGAGAGAGAGACAGAGAGAAAGAAGGTTTGAGGTGTGAAGAAAATGAGAGAACCTCACATGCTATTTATAGGATTGAAATTGGCTCAACTCGGCGAGTTATGGGCCTCCAACTCATCGTGTTGGTGTGCCACATGTCACCATCTGGTGGCAAGGTGTGGGGAGGAAGCAATGGTCCGGATTGTGCTACATGTCACTCGCAGATTACTCCATAAACCAATTATCTTCTAAAATCTGTAACTTTCACATACAAGCTCCTTTTTTGACGTTCTTTTATCCACGCGTAGGTATTGACAAGATCTACAACTATCATTTTGACTCCATTGGCTAATTTGTCACACCCCCAAACCAGAATGGCGGAAACGTTCGGGGGCGGAGGACTTCATGTAAGTATCACAACACATGCAATATAGTAATCCAAGTACAAACAACCATTGCATTAATAAGTATAAGTTTTACATAAGTGCTTAAACATTACATATTCAAACACCAAAGTAGGTACAGTAGAAGACTAGATTCGCGGTACTGTACTAGGTAGTCTTCTCAAGAGCTTTGGGAGTGTACCTGTCTACTGGATTCCTAAGAATACAAGTTATTTGAAAAGAGTAGATCAACATTTAAGCTGGTGAGTTCATAAGTATTTTAGTTCTGTAAAGAACACTCTAGGTCTTCGGAAAAGTTTACTGGTTCCTCCAGAAAATCCTAAATTTCCTGAGGTGATAAACTGATAACCTCAATAGTTTCCCTCTATAATTACTTAGTTTATATTAATTATGTATAACCTAATATCGAACTAACAGTGAATTGGGTGTATCTGCCCTAAGCCCACAACCAAACAAGGAACATGAAGTAAGGCGGAAGTCACACATTTCACTGTTAATCGGATATTACTTATATATAACTCTGATGTAATAACTAAGGACTTATAGAATTAACCACTAAAGGTCTTTTATGTTATACTAGTTTACAGAGATTGAATGACTAAGTTTCATTTGATAAGTGGTTTAATTCCATAATCCGTTTCATTTGTAAAAGTGGTTTAATCCCATAACTGTTCCATTTGTAAAAGTGGTTTAATCCCATAACCGTTCCATTTGTAAAAGTGGTTTAATCCCATAAACCGTTTCCTTTGTATAAGTGGTTAAATCTCATAACCGTTTCTTTTGAAAGAGTGGTTTAATTCCATAAACCGTTTCATTTGTAAAAGTATTCTTAGTTATATATGTTCTATGGTAAAAACCTTAGTATTAATCCTGGAAAATATTATATTGTCCATAATACTGCCTTGTGGTTTTTAAATGTTCAAAAACAGAAGCACAAGTATATTTACCATAGTTGATTTCATGATACGTAGCTTTTACTGTAAGTAAAAACTACTGAAGGTATATTTGGTCGGGATGTAATTATCTTTTCTTTCTGTGTTAAGAGAAGTATATTACTTAGTAATTCACTCATTGTTTTATCCATGTGAGTTCTATTAACCATACTAATATGACTGATATGCCTGCGGCGACGTTCTTCAGGCGTCGAAATGGAATGATATTTGACACCCTAGGCCTGCCGGCCAAACTGTAGCGAACAGTAGAGGTGCGGGATTGTCAGTCCCATATAGATCTATACACAAATTCACGCTCTCCTTACAAGAGATTCTGGTTAATAGGTCAGGACTTAAAGTCGTACTTAGATAAGTACACCGTGAAGGGTCTCACAAATTTATTGTTTCAACGAGCTTTACGATGTATTATTACCCCGTGATTGCTAACCTTGGTACTATGTATCGTACCTTTGTTAATGCAAACCCGGTACGATGTATTATTACCCCGTGATTATTAACCTTGGTACTTTGTATTGTACCTTTGTTAATGCAAACCCGGTATGATGTATTATTACCCCGTGATTGCTAACCATGGTACTTTGTATCGTACCTTTGTTAATGCAAACCCGGTATGATGTATTATTACCCCGTGATTGCTAACCCTGGTACTTTGTATCGTACCTTTGTTAATGCAAACCCAGTATGATGTATTATTACTTCTTTAATATGTTATTCGTATATTAAAGGCATTATACATATCCTGGTATAGTTAAATAAGTTTTGGTACTTTCCTTGGAATGTGAATCATACTCGTATATTTAGTTTTGAATCATAAATTATACCTATTATAATTTATATGCTCTATCTGGTTAACATGATTTCTCATGGATGAACACCTTTGCTCAGCCTGATACATAGGTAATGATACCAAAACGAGTGACCTTTTTATACTAATATATGTATAATATATATAATTAAGAAGGAAACGACATTGGGACAAATAACACAACCTTAACTCCACATCCAAACAAGGAAAAGGAAATAAGATAATTTATTAGTCTTAAGTCCTTCAAATCTTATTTATATATTTATACATATATAAACATGATTTTTGGCATTTATAATTTGAAATAGTTGATAAAACATTTTTCAAAGAATTTAACGAAGTTTACATGACTTTAAAGATTTAACATGGCTTTAAGTCATTTTGGATGTATTTGGTAATTCTTGAAAGCATACAGAAACTATTTGCGTGATTATTATCACATACAGTTATTAACACAATTTAATATTGTGTTAAACTTGTATTCTCCCCCCTAAAAAGCATTTAGAAACCATTAAAAATGTAAATTATAGGGGTATGAACTCACCTTGATAAGCGGTGATTCGGTCAGCGTTTCGTTTTCCGGAAAAATAGTTTGTTTGACGAAAAACCGGCTAAAACCGGGCAGAGTTTCGACAGGAGAGAGGATGAATTCCCGAGAATTCCGGGGCTCCGGGGCTTGCTTCGGGCTTTAGACGTGATACCGGGGCCTTCGGGGGTCGTGAGAAAGTCGAGGGGGTGAAAAGGTGAAAAATGGTGAAAATTGAGGTGAAAAACCTCTCAAATCCGAGAAGTCTCGCACCCTTTATATAGGGGTGCGAGGGTGCGGTCCGAAGTTGGACAGGTAGCGAGGGCGAGGAGTCAGTAGCACACGTGTCATTCATGAGAAGGGTACACATGCGAGGGTCGGACAGATGGAGGCTTTGGACTTGACAAACCTTCGGTTCAATGGGAGGATGCCACGATGCGAGGGGGTGTCCGAGGAGCATCCGCGGGGTGTCTCCTGCGAGGGTTGTCGGCTGCCTATTGGACCTCGGTCTCGGTCTAATCAGATGGTGACACGGCGAACTTCGGTCCAACCAGAGGATGACACGTGGAGGCCTCGCATGCAAGGGTGACGTGGCGTTACTGTTCATGCGAAAATTCCCTATTTTGCTATTTTTCTTTATTTTTTTTTGCCAAAACTTGTAAAATTCATAACTTTTGCATACAAACTCTGTTTTTGACGTTATTTATATGCACGCGTAGGTAAAATTATACTCTACGACTTTCGTTTAGATTTCGTCGGCTAATTTTGACTTTATTTTTTATATTATTATTTTAAACAGACCGGGACGGGAATCTGTTAAAAATTCATAACTTCTTCATCCGACGTCCGTTTTCGTCTGTCTTTCTACCGTTGTGCTACTTTTGACGAGACCTTCGATCCTTGTTTAAGTTGTATTGGCTAAATATTGATCGATTTATATTTCGAATTTTTAGCTGTCTACTTCTAAACCGAAATTTCGAAAAATCATAACTTCCTCATATGAAGTTAGATTTTGACGTTCTTTTTATGAATGTTCTCGGTTTAACATATTCAAAAACTTTTATTTAGATTGTTAAGTCTAAAAAGCCTTTTATCGAAAATTCGCTTTTTACACTGAACAGTGTTTTGCCGGTTTTATCACGGATTTTCGATTGGTCATAACTTCTTCGTTATAACTCGGATTTCAGTGTTCTTTATATTTTTGGAAACCTTGTTACAATCTCTACCACTTGGTTCATCCCAATTACGATTATTGATCAATTTATTTTTGACCAAAATTTGACTGGTGTCACATTATCCCCCCGTTAGAGGGAATTTCGTCCCGAAATTAAGTCTGAAGTGATACTCATGGACTAGGTCTAATCTTCCTTTTCCCAAGTGAATTCAGGTCCCCGGTTTGTAATCCAGCGAACCTTCACTAACAGGATAAGACTTTGCGTGGTTCTTTAGATTTCCCTATCCATGGCTTTTATTGGTTCTTCTATAGAGTGTAGACTTTTATATAAGTTGATTTCATCAAGTGAAATAACAAGTGTTTTATCAGATAGACACCTCTTAAGATTAGATATACGAAAGATGGGATGAATGTTATTAAGTTTTTGTGGTAATCTAAGTTTAAAGGTACAAGACCGATTCTGGTAATAACCTCAAATGGTCTTATGTACTTTGAGTTTTGTATTTCACGCTTTATAAAGTGCATCTTGTCTTTCCTGAGTGAGACCTTCATATGACAAGGTCATCAATCCTGGAATTCCAATGGTTTTCATTTATCGAAGCCATAGTTTCTTTGGTTAACTCTGGAGGCTTTATGGAGCTTCCCGATTCGTATTTTGTTTTTGGTAGTTTCTCGGATGAATTCCAGATCAGCGAGGGTGATGTGTTGAAATTGGATCTCTAGCTAGTTGCGTGTTACCTAATTTAGTCTAGTGTAGATGGGATCTGTACTTGTGACCGCATAAGGTTTTGAATGGAGAAACTTGAATGCTAGAGTGATTATGGTCTCGACTAATTGCTAAATGGGTATCCCATTCTTTACCATAGCTGATCCCATCGAATCATGACTACTCTAGTTCCTAGAGATTTTTGAGTGACAGTCTGAACTAGAAGATGATTCTATTATCTCAGTGGAGATTACAGATATTCGCATACCGTGCTTTCACACGTTCCAGTTATCTTCTCTACTAGCCACATTTTCAGGTCTCATGGCTTCCTGTTGAGCCTCCTTACTTTGTGTGGAGAGAATAGAATGGGTTATCATTGTCAATGATTGGAACTATGACCTGGATACTCTTTTCGACTTAGGGTGTTAGCTACTATATTGGCTTTGTCGAGATGATAACGAATTTCAAATTCGTAGTCATTTAGTAGCTCGACCCACTGTCATGGTCTCATGTTGAATTCTACCTGGTAGAATACATGATGCTGGCTTTTGCTCTGAAGTTCCTAATCAGACTCATACTTGGCTCATCCATCATGACCTTGTGTATACAAGTCGGATATAATTTAGATTTCCCAAAACGTTCAGATGGGTGACTCTGCCCCAGGTCCACAACCAAACAAGGAATAGGAGATAGGGCAGAAACACACATCCTTGATCTTGTTTAGTCTAACTTATATACCACCCTCGTATATACACTTAGCAACGATAGATTAATTTAATGAGTTCTTAGTCTCTTTTCTTGAACTTGACCAGCGGTACAATGATTTTCCTATGAGATCTATTGATGTATTTCGGTAGTTACTGACTTCTAAGACTACTTCTGTGCTTTTCATTTGAAGTTTCCTGTCTACTAAGTAGGCTAGAATGGTGTGGTACTCTTCTCATGGGTACTTCTGAAGTTTTGAAATGAGAGGAAACCTAAGGGTTTTGTGTTATGGATTGAAAGAATTTCATCTTACGGCTGATTAAGGAAAAGTTCTCTTATACATCATAAGAATTTTCACATGGTAAGGGCCAGGCCAAACCATGTCGAATGAGGATGTCAGAATTTTCTCGATGAAATAGATATTAAGTCTGTCTGGGACGAATGATTACTAGAATGATATCCTAAGTACCTAAGTTTTCCGCGCTTCTGGTTTTATTCTGTTATTATCACTATGAACCCCTTTTTGATTCGAAGTTCGCGGGTACTATTAATACGAGGGTTCTGATAATTTGAAATTATGAACTTTCATGAAACGATCCTTGCTAGGTCTCTCTATAATTGCTTGGTGCATACAAGTCATGTATAATTAAGATTGGTAAGACCTTAGACTGAGCAACCCTACCCTAAATCCACAACCAAACAAGGAACAGGAAGTGAGGCGGGATTACTCACTCTAACTCTGCAAATCTTAATTATAAATGACCCTTATGTATACACTAAGTTATCATAGCTTACCTGTTAGGGTTTCAAATTTTTATATAAGTGTTATGATTTAGTTTGAACGGAAGAGTAATCATAATTATAAATAGTTATCGGGGTTTAGAAGCGTACCAAAATATAGCAGGGTTCTTTGATGGTTTCCCATTTATTGGGATCAAAATCCTCCTGTTCCCCCGTAGTTCTTCTATGTTGGACAGTCCATCTTGTAATGTCCTGTTTCACCACAAAGGTGACATATGGGAATGGTTCCAACATCAGTAGTTGAAGTGATGAACACGACCGGAGTTCTACAGATGCGGGCAATATGCCCCTTTATGTTGCATCTATTGCAATGCAGGTCTCGACAAACTCCATGATGATGGTAGTTGCACTTGCTGCAGTCTGGGAGGTTTCCTAAGTACGGCTTGGTTGGTGCTAGAATAACAGGGCTGATGGGTGTATTGACTACCCCAGTTCGTTGCCCTCTGTTAGGTTCTTGAGTTGAACAACTCCTTTTCAAGTTCTCAAACTTTCGTTTAAGGATATTAGGCTTAAGGTTCAAGGTGTCCTTAGAAGTCGGTGCTTGTGGTTGTACTTGGTCAGCACCACTATCGGGGTTACCGATAGCATTACTACTAACATTTGCATTGTTAGCATTAAGGTGTGCCATGACAGCTGTTACAGCTGCTGTGACCGCAGCTTGAAACGTAGCTGCATCTATCTTAAGGATTGGTGTTTTGCTGGTGGGTTGGTTACACTTCTTTGGAGGCATGATTCTGTTATATGATAAGAAAATGAGTTCGTGAGCGACTATCGTGTCTCTAGATGTATTCTAACCATTTGTATCTATGTATTAATCTTTAGTTTTGTTATATTGTTCTTAATGATTCGACCTGCATCCCTATGATGCAGTCCTGGTAAGGAATATAGTTAAGTTTATAGAATGGTTAGGAACTGAGTATCATTCAAACTAGGTTACCTTCGCTTGGTGGATATCGTTTCCCAATTTTCGAAAATATTCGAAGACAATTCATAACAGTGTCTACATAGAATAGACTTATGAATTTGAGAAGTAATCACCATCAATTAAGATTTTGTGATCTGATTTATGGACATTAGCTATGATAGGAAAAGAGGATAAGCTCCAAACCTAATGTGAGTATTGAAATCACTAACTCACTAGGTTGAACCGATTTAGTAGTTATTACTTAGATGAGATGGTGCTCAAACTCTTCACATGAATCATGCGTGGTTTTCCTTTGTTCTCAATTTTATTCTCTCCTGGTATTGATTTATTCTCTCCTGGTATCTATACGGTGTTTTTCTCCTCTGTAGGTATATTGAATTCCCGGGCTGTCTTACTTCCGATTCTGACCCTGGTCCCCATTGCTTCGTAATGAAGATTTTGAATCTCTGAAGTTCATGCGAATCTCTCATTGGTGTCCTTAATAGGGTAATGGCCCTAAACGATTTGTATAGTTTATGTACTTCTCATATGTTTCTTTCTTGGGATTCCCCTAATGAAATTCTGTTGGATCCTCCTTGACTCTTCTATTGATTTCCAAAGTATTTATCTAAGGGGTTTTTACTAGAATGGGAATGTCTAAAGAATCTATGAGAAAATTTAAATTTTTACAAAGGTGATCCTTCCCGGTCCTCCTATAATCACATGAGGTGTACCGATTATATATAATCCAGATCAAATAGACCTTCGAATAAGTAATCCTACTCTAAAACCACATCCAAACAAGGAAAAGGAATTATAGTGAAAATCACCTATTCTAAGTCCATAAAATCTCGGCTATATATAACCTTAACGTATCCACTTAGTACTTATAGACTTATCAGAAAAGTTCTTTTTAACATTTCCCAAAAGTTTATTTAAAATACTTCCATGGTATTTGATTCTTGGACTTCCAGTTATTAGAAGTTGATAAGTTTTCAGTTTTCTTGTTATAGCATCCTAAAATACTCCTATAGTATTTTAACCTTTGTGTTTGGTTCTACAATTCATCTGGTACCTAGGTAAGTTTTAGACTTGTTGCAACAATACAATCACTCCCAAACACATGTTGGTCATATCTCAAATGAATATAGATGATCAGGCTATATTGATCCCATATATGATTACATAATTGTCTAGGTTTAACTGTAATGTTCAACATCCAAATACTTTTGTTTTGTTCCTCTTGTGATACTCATTCTAGTATATATATTCTGCATATACTTATACTTTTATAAAATATTGTTATATTTTTAAAGTATAACTCTTGGTCAGAGTGTTTTTATCCCAATGGGTTTATAGTTGTATATCTTTTATGACTAATACACTGAGTTCACTATAAACAATGCTCTGATACAGATCTGTCACACCCCCAAACCAGAACGGCAGAAATGTTCGGGGGTGGAGGACTTCATGTAAGTATCACAATCCATGCAATATAGTAATCCAAGTACAAACAACCATTGCATTAATAAATATAAGTTTTACATAAGTGCTTAAACATTACATATTCAAACACCAAAGTAGGTACAGTAGAAGACTAGAGTCGCGGTACTGTACTAGGTAGTCTTCTCAAGAGCTTCGGGAGTGTACCTGTCTACTGGATTCCTGAGAATACAAGTTATTTGAAAAGAGTAGATCATGATTTAAGCTGGTGAGTTCATAAGTATTTTAGTTCTGTAAAGTATACTCTAGGTTCTTTGGAAAAGTTCACTAGTTCCTCCAGAAAATCCTATATTTCCTGAGGTGATAAACTGATAACCTCAATAGTTTCCCTCTATAATTAATTAGTTTATATTAATTATGTATAACCTAATATCAAACTAACAGTGAATTGGGTGTATCTGCCCTAAGCCCACAACCAAACAAGGAACAGGAAGTAAGGCGGAAGTCACACATTTCACTGTCAATCGGATATTACTTATATATAACTCTGATGTAATAACTTAGGACTTATAGAATTAACCACTAAAGGTCTTTTATGTTATACTAGTTTACAGAGATTGAATGACTAAGTTTCATTTGATAAGTGGTTTAATTCCATAATCCGTTTCATTTGTAAAAGTGGTTTAATCCCATAACCGTTCCATTTGTAAAAGTGGTTTAATCCCATAAACCGTTTCCTTTGTATAAGTGGTTAAATCCCATAACCGTTTCTTTTGAAAGAGTGGTTTAATTCCATAAACCGTTTCATTTGTAAAAGTATTCTTAGTTATATATGTTCTATGGTAATAACGTTAGTATTAATCTTGGAAAATATTATATTATCCATAATACTGCCTTGTGGTTTTTAAATGTTCAAAGACTGAAGTACAAGTATATTTACCATACTTGATTTCATGATACGTAGCTTTTACTGTAAGTAAAAACTACTGAAGGTATATTTGGTCGGGATGTAATTATCTTTTCTTACTGTGTTAAGAGAAGTATATTACTTAGTAATTCACTCATTGTTTTATCCATGTGAGTTCTATTAACCATACTAATATGACTGATATGCCTGCGGCGACGTTCATCAGGCGTCGGAATGGAATGATATTTGACACCCTAGGCCTGCCGGCCAAACTGTAGCGAACAGTAGAGGTGCGGGATTGTCAGTCCCATATAGATCTATACACAAATTCACGCTCTCCCTACAAGAGATTCTGGTTAATAGGTCAGGACTTAAAGTCGTACTTAGATAAGTACACCGTGAAGGGTCTCACAAATTTATTGTTTCAACGAGATTTACGATGTATTATTACCCTGTGATTGCTAACCTTGGTACTATGTATCGTACCTTTGTTAATGCAAACCCGGTACGATGTATTATTACCCCGTGATTGTTAACCCTGGTACTTTGTATCGTACCTTTGTTAATGCAAACCCGGTATGATGTATTATTACCTCGTGATTGCTAACCATGGTACTTTGTATCGTACCTTTGTTAATGCAAACCCGGTATGATGTATTATTACCATGTGATTGCTAACCCTGGAACTTTGTATCATACTTTTGTTAATGCGAACCCGGTATGATGTATTATTACTTCTTTAATATGTTATTCGTATATTAAAGGCATTATACATATCCTGGTATAGTTAAATAAGTTTTGGTACTTTCCTTGGAATGTGAATCATACTCGTATATTTAGTTTTGAATCATAAATTATACCTATTATAATTTATATGCTCTATCTGGTTAACATGATTTCTCATGGATGAACACCTTTGCTCAACCTGATACATAGGTAATGATACCAAAACGAGTGACCTTTTTATACTAATATATGTATAATATATATAATTAAGAAGGAAACGACATTCGGACAAATAACACAACCTTAACTCCACATCCAAACAAGGAAAAAGAAATAAGATAATTCATTAGTCCTAAGTCCTTCAAATCTTATTTATATATTTATACATATATAAACATGATTTTTGGCATTTATAATTTGAAATAGTTTATAAAACATTTTTCAAAGAATTTAACGAAGTTTACATGACTTTAAAGATTTAACATGGGTTTAAGTCATTTTGGATGTATTTGGTAATTCTTGAAAGCATACAGAAACTATTTGCGTGATTATTATCACATAAAGTTATTAACACAATTTAATATTGTGTTAAACTTGTATTCTCCCCCCTAAAAAGCATATAGAAACAATTAAAAATGTAAATTATAGGGGTATGAACTGACCTTGATAAGTGGTGATTCGGGCAGCGTTTCGTTTCTCGGAAAAATAGTTTGTTTGACGAAAAACCGGCTAAAACCAGGCAGAGTTTCGACAGGAGAGAGGATGAATTCCCGAGAATTCCAGGGCTCCGGGGCATGCTTCGGGATTTAGACGTGATACCGGGGCCTTCGAGGGTCGTGATAAAGTCGAGGGGGTGAAAAGGTGAAAAATGGTGAAAATTGAGGTGAAAAACCTCTCAAATCCGAGAAGTCTCGCACCCTTTATATAGGGGTGCGAGGGTGCGGTCCGAAGTGGGACAGGTGGCGAGGGCGAGGAGTCAGCAGCACACGCGTCATTCATGCGAGGGGTACACGTGCGAGGGTCGGACAGATGGAGGCTTCGGACTTGACCAACCTTCGGTCCAATGGGAGGATGCCATGATGCGAGGGGGGTGTCCGAGGAGCATCCACGGGGTGTCTCCTGCGAGGGTTGTCGGCTGCCTATTGGACCTCGGTCTTGGTCCAATCAGATGGTGACACGGCGAACTTCGGTCCAACCAGAGGATGACACGTGGAGGCCTCGCATGCGAGGGTGACGTGGCGTTACTGTTCATGCGAAAATTCCCGATTTTGCTATTTTTCTTTATTTTTTTGCCAAAACTTGTAAAATTCATAACTTTTGTGTACGAACTCCGTTTTTGACGTTCTTTATATGCACGCGTAGGTAAAATTATACTCTATGACTTTCGTTTAGACTTCGTCGGCTAATTTTGACTTTATTTTTTATATTATTATTTTAAACAGATCGGGACGGGAATCCGTTAAAAATTCATAACTTCTTCATCCGACGTCCGTTTTTGTTTGTCTTTTTACCGTTGTGACGAGACCTTCGATTCTCTTTTAAGTTGCGTTGGCTAAGTATTGATCGATTTATATTTCAAATTTTTAGCTGTCTACTGCTAAACCGAAACTTCGAAAAATCATAACTTCTTCATACGAAGTCAGATTTTGACGTTCTTTTTATGAACGTTCTCGGTTTAACATATTCTACAACTTTTATTTAGATTGTTAAGTCTAAAAAGCCTTTTATCGAAAATTCTCTTTTTACACTGAACAGTGTTTTGCCGGTTTAATCGCGGATTTTCGATTGGTCATAACTTCTTCGTTATAACTCGGATTTCAGTGTTCTTTATATTTTTGGAAACCTTGTTACAATCTCTACCACCTGGTTCATCCCAATTATGATTATTGATCAATTTATTTTTGACCAAAATTTGACTGGTGTCATATAATTCTCGACCGATTTTAAATTTAACAGTATGAGAAGATTACATTATTTAATGACGATGTAAAATTCATAACTTCTACATACGGACTCCGTTTTAGACTGCCATTTTATTGTTGAAATCTTATTAATGAGATCTTCAATTATCATTTAGGTTATGTCGGTTTAAAATCGATTAATCTAAAATTCGATTTCCGGGCTGTGCACTACTATACCAGTTCTTAGAAAAATCATAACTTCTTCATACAAAGTCAGATTTGAATGTTCTTTTTATGTACGCTCTCGGTTTAACGTATACTAAAACTTTCATTTAGATCGATAAGGCTAAAAAGTACTTTATCGAAAATTCACTTTCTACGTCACACAGCGTCGTGTCGGTTTTGCCGCAAAACTTCGACAGGTCATAACTTTTTCGTTATAACTCGGATTCCAGCGTTCTTTATATGTACGGAACCACTGTGACATATACTATAACTTAGTTAAGATTATTTATTCTAAATAATGTTCTATCAAAAAGCCATTTTTGACGCTTATTGTCTGTAAATTGACTAGCACGAATCTGCGAGCGTTATAATTATCTCCCCTTTAGGATGATTACGTCCCGAAATCATTAACGAAACAGGGGTCGTAAAATGACCCCGTATGTTATCTCTTCATCCTAGGTAATAACTGTAACTTCCTATGTTCCTTCGAATGAGTATCTAACTGTTAGACTTTTTGACTACAGGCAGTGCTCAATCTTGCACCCGCTCTTTATCCTATGTTGGATTTTCAATCGTAACCTGGAGTTACAAAAACGATCCTTATTGGAGAATCCTACTTCTTCTTAAACATACTTAACTTAAGATAAGTTATTTACTGCGATTATCATGACATACTGATAAATCATGTTCTAATGACCTCTTGTCGTATGATGGAACGCTTAGACTCAGGTCTCTTAGAGTCAAATTCCATAATGGAATATACCTTTCTTCATGTTCTAATGTGATCTAACCACATTCTAGCATGTAGCACTTCTAGCTACAAGGTTCTTTACTTTAACGGTGATCGTGATACTTCTACTGATCGCTTCGATCATATTTCACTTCAATCGTCTGGCTTAAGTCAAATGCTACATCGAACATGGTTCTTTGAACCACGTAACATACTCTTCTTAGTTAGACTCAATTTGCTATGACCATTAGGGTCAGAATAACAATCATCTTCTTAGTCATTACCGAAACGATGGTAATGACATACATGAATAAAACGGAATCAATTACTAGCGCCTTGGTAACCTTGTGACTTTCCCTGATCCAAGTGCGAGTCTTGTGCTTTTAGTAGTATAGGCCGTTACTACCATTCACACCTACCTATACTCATCCCAAGTATTGTCTCGTAGTCCCCAAGTTGTTATTTCCTAAAATCATAAAACAATTTAACATATACGAATGTGTCCAAAAAATGATAAAAATTTCCCTAGACTCTACTAGGACTTGTTCCATGCATATCTTAAACAACAATTCTGCTTCAAATCGGTTGGCAGCGAAACTGTTAGACGATGGGATAACTTCATGGATTATACCAAAACTTCTTTCTTTCCGCCAACGAAAAGTGTACTTCTCATATACCAGACGTATTACCTATTTAGACGTATTATAAAGGCAAGATACTACTTTCATGATATCTTTCAATAGATATCATTCACTATCTTAAGCCTTCTCATTTCCTCCATTTGCCCAGTCCGCTACGAGTCCCTATCATGACATTCTATACACCAAAGCAGGCGTTTGGTGTATCAAGATGAGAATATAGATAGAGTAAGGTTTAGATGTGTATTCCTCCTTATTACTCCAAAAAGTTACATGCCAGTTCTAATATTGTAATTAAATGTTTAAAAACTTGAGCACATAAAATTTCCAGATCCGGTCGGCGATATACCAAAGATCCTATCAAACGATAGCATCATAAAGCATATAAGGCATCTTATAGCATAAATCATTTAGCACACAAAATCAATTTAGGCATCTTCCTTAAATAAGCTAGTGCTTGTGTCAATTCAGGTGTACTACCTAAAATATATTAGACACATTTCTCTCGATCATCACTTAGCATTCCAAGTTTAAGTCTAGATATTTCCTACAAATTCCTTATTCGCTTAAACCAATGATCTGATACCAACTATGACATCCCTAAATTCATAGTCATTTTAAATATTTTATTTATGCTTATTTGAAAATCTGAGTATCCCTTTTGAAAAGTTGTATTGCAGAATTTGTTCCCAAAATACATGATAAATATATTATCAAAGCATTTCCGAAGAAATGTATTTGGTTTATATTAAAACTTTGGGATGTCATCTTCAATATAGAAACATAAGCATAAACAGACCTTACATTCATTTACACTAGTGATTTACATCTCCTTTAATCTCTCACTGTAATGTAGCTTCGTATCGACACCTGCGATACAAATAAACTGAGTGGGTCAGGTTGGGAAACCTGGTGAGTACATAGGATTTTCAACGGCCACATAATATAATTATTATGTTTAATTGTCAAAAATTACCGCAACTTCCCATCCCCATTATCTATTTTATTCTTAAGGATCTTCCCTAAGAATCATCTAGTCATTATTCATTCATTCTTAAGGATTGTCCTAAGGAATAGGCATGAAGTCCATCGCTTCCATGGTTCATCCAACGGGCACTAAGTCCGTAGCTGCTAATATCCACTTATAGCACACTAAATCTATAGCTGACAACGTTCATTTGTAAGACACTAAGTCCATAGCTTCCAATGTTTATTTCTATGGCAATAAGCCAATAGCTATCGGGGTTTATCTATTTGGCGCTAAGTCCCTAACTACCAGGGTTTATCTATCAGACACTAAGTTGATAGCTGCCAATGTTCATCTATAACATCTTTCATCTTTCATCTCTCATCATTCATCTTATATTTCATCTCTCATTTCGTCTCATCTTTAATCTACTCATCTTTGCCCATCATAATTATATGTATAAAATACATATACAGTTTAAATCAAATAAAACATGTATATTTTGTTCATCCAGCATAGATATCAAGAACACAGATAATATGCACACATAGCACATAATTTATATTAAATATTTCATATCTATGTATAAGATGAAACTAACTATTCACTCACTTGTTAAAGCGATGATTCCAAACTCGAGCTGCACTTCGCTTCTAACAATTCTATTTTCCTTCGTCGAAACCTACTATCATTACCGCTAGATTTTAGTATAATATTTATAGAGACTATGTACGAGGGATATTGTTTTATAAGTGCAATAGTTTTCAACCAATATGAACAGACAGGGGCTAGACATGAAACACTGGAGGGTAGGACCATTTTGATATTACAACACTTCTGAAATCCAACAACCCTATGTGGCCCTTCAAATCAGATTCCCCGTACCGCGAGTAGTTAAAAGATATTATAATAAAACTTTGTATATTATATTTTATTTAATATATATATATATATATATATATATATATATATATATATATATTGTTTAAAAGTTCATAAAATGATATTGAACTTAAATATAAGCTATACTTAAAGTAGGGTAAGCATAACTCACTTACTAGGAGGTTTGACTAGGAACCGGGTTCTATGGGGGCAGAACTTCCGAGCCGAAAGCTCTTCTGCTCGAAGCCTTTTGGAGCTCCGGGACTCGCCTCTTAGCACTTGGGAAGTACTAAGGGTTGGGAGGGGTTCAGTGAGAAGTTAGAGAGAGAGAGAGAGAGAGAGAGAGAGAGAGAGAGAATGGTTGAGGTGTGAAGATAATGGGAGAACCTTGCATGCTATTTATAGACTTGAAACTAGATCAACTCGGTGAGTTATGGGCCTATAACTCGTCGTGTTGGTGTGTCACATGCCACCATCTGGTGGTAAGGCGTGAGGAGAAAGCAATGGTCAGGATTGCACCACGTGTCACTCGCAGATTACTCCAAAAACTAATTATGTTCTTAAATTCGTAACTTTCGCATACGAGCTCCATTTTTGACGTTATTTATATTCACGCGTAGGTATTGACAGGATCTACAACTCCCCTTTTGACTCCATCGGCTACTTCTCGTCTAATTTTAAATTTAATAATATGAGAAGATTACACTGTTTAACGACCGTGTAAAATTCATAACTTCTACATGCGGATTCCGTTTTCGATTGTATTTTTATCGTTGAAATCCTATTAATGAGATCTTCAAATCTCATTTTGGTTGTTTTGGCTAAAAATTGATCAATCTAAAATTTGATTTTCGGGTTGTGTACTGTTATGTTAGATCTTAGAAAAATCATACCTTCTTCATACGAAGTCAGATTTGGACATTCTTTTTATGTATGCTCTAGGTTTAACGTATACTACGACTTTCGTTTAGATCGCTAAAGCTAAAAAGTACTTTATCGCAAGGTCACTTTTTAGGTCACACAGCGTCGTGCCCGTTTTGCCGCAAAACTTCGAAATGTCATAACTTCTTCGTTATAACTCGAATTCCAACGTTCTTTATATGTACGGAACCCTTAAGACATATACTATAACTTATTTAAGATTATTTATTCTAAATAATATTCTATCAAAAAATCATTTTTGATGTTTATTGTCTCTAAATTGACTCACCCGAATCTGCGCCCGTTACACTTTTATACTTACGTTTAGACTTATATATATATATATATATATATATATATATATATATATACTTATATATATATATATATATATATATATATATATATATATATATATATATATATATATATATATATATATATATTTTGATGTTACATCGTTCGCTATTGTCACAATCGGGGATTTTTTCAAGTCAAACTTTATAAATAAAATTCGAGATTTTGTTGTTAATTTAATGAGGGTTAGAGTATGATTTAAATTATATAAACGATGTTTTGATATAAGTATTTGGAGTTAAATACACTTAAAAATCAAAGTTTTCCATTGGAAAAGAAAACTCTCAGACCGAAAACCCCTTTTCGGCCGAGAACCCTCTAACTGAAAATTGATTTAGGCCGAAATCTCTTTTGCGGCCGAAAACCAAATCATATATAAATTTTTCAATGGAAAACTTAATCATTTCTCATCTTTTACACTCGAAAACACTCTCATTTTGCTCCCAAGGATCATCCAAGAACATTCAAACCTTCAAGAGAAAACCTTCAAATCTTCATATTTTCACCAAGAACGTCGTAGAGGCGACTACGTCATATTAGTATGGTTATATGAAACTCATAATAGTATCAACTAAACATTGTTTATAGGATTCACACTACTTTAATAGTTTTATTTTAAATTAATGATACTACAATACATTACAGTCGGTGGTATCCAGGCATTCATACAAAGGTTTTTCATACAACACACTACTATACATAATAACTGGTGGTATCCAGGCATATGTATAAAGATTTTTATACAAATAGAATTATTATACACTATATTACTAGTACAAAGTACACTAATACAACATATAATTACAAGAAACACACAAACAACACTTTTATTTATTAATAAGGCTACAACTTGCTACTACAGGATACACTGACTACATACTTTTTGGTCTTATGGCCTAAGACTACCTTACAATCACTAAAGAAAGTATTGGATTTTCTGGAAGTACACTATAACCTTTTCAAAGAACAAAGAGCATGCTTTTTAAAACAAAATGCTTATGAACTCACCAACTTTAATGTTGACACTTTCAAAACCACTTGTATTCATAGGGCACTAGTAGACATGTACTCGCACATGTTTCGAGAAGACGGAGCATAGTGGCTTCAAGTCTTTATTGTGATAATTACTTTTGGAGTCAATCCTTTGTGATTTGAATACAATGTAAATGCTACATTATCAGTACAATGGTTGTTGTTACTTTGATTACTATTATTAATTTGTTGTGATACTACACATGACGTCCTCCACCCCCGAACGTTTCCGTTGTTCCGGTGTGGGGGTTTGACAGATTGGTATCAGAGCATTGTTTATAGTGAACATAGTATATCAACACATAAAAGATATACAACTATAAATACAATGGGGCTGTAGTGCTTTGACTAAAAATATACTTTTAAAATATAAGTATTTTATGATAAGTATACATACATTCATATATATATATATATATATATATATATATATATATATATATATATATTAGAACAAGTATCACAAGGAGAACAAAGCAAAAGTATTTAGATGTTGGACGCTACAGTCAAACCTAGACATTTATGTAATCATATCTGGGATAAATATAGCCTGATCAACTATATTTATTTAACATGCGACCAACATGTGTTTGGGAGTGATTGTGGTGTTGCAACAAGTCTAAAACTTACCAACCCTATATACAAAAAATCTCTAGAACAAAACATAAAGTTAAAATACTATAGGAGTATTTTAGGATACTATAAGATAACACGTCTAAAAACTTACCCAATTCATATACCAAGAAACTTTAGAATCAAACATACAAATAAAATACTATAGGAGTATTTTGGTCACTGTAACTAACTTATGTGAAAACTAAAAGACCCTTACTGGCAGGTCTATAATTTCGGAGTGTATGCTACCAGGGTTATATATAATTGAGATTTTATAGACTTCGAATTTGTAATCTTCACTCTACTTCCTGTTCCTTGTTTGGTTGTGGTCTTACAGTAGGATCACTTATTCGAAGGTCTATTTGATCTTGGTTATATACAATTTGCATACACTACGTGATTATAGGAAGAACCGGTAAGGATCACCATAAAAATTTCGTTAGTAAATTTTATTAATGTCATAGGATTCTTTAGACATTTCCATTCTCGCACAAACAACATAGATAGATGTAGACACTCCACTAGAACAGTCGGCAGAGGATTCAAGGAAGAACAAGAAGAGGTTCACGAGGAAGATTCCGAGAAGGGATCAGCTAAAGAAAAAGGCACCGGAGTAATCATTACTGAACCTTACCCTAGCAAGAGCAGACATAAGGAGGCTCGCCCGAACATTCGGAGTCAGAGTCTCCATCACGAAGTAATGGAGATCATTGACAAAACCCAAATCATGAAGAAGCGAAGATTCAACACACCAACGGAGAACAAGAACACCATATGGATTTCCAGAGATAACAAATCTTTACCGCTGTAACTAGGGAAATGATAGGAAGGACAGAGAGGAAAGGAAACCACCAACTAGACATGCGAAGAGACCAAGCACCATATGCGTCATGCTAATAATTGATAAAGTAATATAACCTAGTGAGTTAGTGATTACACTGCTCACACTAAGTGTTAGGCTTATCGCCTCTTTCATTGCAACTAGTAACAATAAACCAGGTCATAGAATTTCAATTAAGGATGGTCACTACTAAAAAGTCATAAGTTTATTTTACATAGACCGTTGTTATGAATTCTTTTCAAAACTCTTTGAAAGTCGGAACATGATACACTCGGAACTAAGTTAACTTAGTTTAAATAACACTTGGCTTGTAAACACTACTAAAGGGATACCACCGTTTCATCCTTACAAACCGCATAGTAGAAATATGCCTCCCCGTAGACCCATGGGGTGCGATCATACCAACACTAATGCACCAGATCCCATCAGTAGTCCGTAGTTAAGCATGTTTGGGCGAGAGTAGTACTGGGATGAGCGAACTTAACACTTGTACAATAACTACTTCTACTCACTACTATAAATACATCTCAGGAATATTGATAGAAACATTGAGAATAGTACAGCAAAACATGAAATTTAGATATATGTATATAAATTGATAGAATACAACTACCAATGACCACCGTTATTCACAAGCTCGTTTCTAGCCATGCAACAGAATCATGCCTTCACATGGAAGTAACCAACCAATTGGCGAAACACCGATTCTACAAATAGACTCCACCACTTTTCAAGCTGCAGTCACAGTCGCTGTGACAGCCGTCATGGCGCAACTCAATGCTAACAACGCTAGCAGAAGAGAAGGCCGTATTGGCAATTCTAAACGTAGTAACAATCGAGGGCACCAACGAGCGTTTGTCGACAAGGATACCCCTGACCACAAACCTAAGAGTAAGAAGCGGAAATTCAGGAACAAGAAAGGGAGCAGTTCGACTCAAGGTCCTACCAAGAGACAACAACCTGTGACAGGCCCAGTAACCACAACATCTGCCACTCCAACACCATCCAGTCGATATGTTGGAACACTCCCGAAGAGTGACATGTGTAGCTTCCATCCCAAGGGAGTCTGCTGAGAGATGCATTGCAAGACTTTCAACAAGAAGGGACACACCGCCCATTTATGTAAGACTCCAACCCAACACATCGCTTCAACCACCAAGACTTGTGTGAGCCCAGTATGTCGTCTATGCGGTGCAACGGGACATTTCAAGAGAGATTGTCCAATGAAGAGGAATAACATAGGAGCGGCAGGAGTTTAACAATAGCGCAGATCGAAACAATGAGGGACCTTCTCGGATTTTTGGTATGTTTCCAAATGATAACCAACCAACTAAAGAAACTCTCGGCACTCATATTGACAAACCAGATACGAACCTCAGAATCATCTCTCGCTTCAAACCTCCAAAGTATTCGTGCGAGGAGTACCACACCTTCCTTAACCTTACCAAAGTATCCCTAACATACCTTATAGGGATACCATGCGTGCAACGAGTCAAATTCAAGCACAAAGGCTAGGTACAAATATGGTTAGTCTATCACTACCAAGGGTACACGAGAGGGTGGTATATAATTAAGATTCTACGGACTGAGGATGTGTGTTTTTGCCCTATCACCTATTTCTTGTTTGATTATGGACTTGGGGCAGAGTCACCCATCCAAACATCTTGTCCATCTTAATTATATATGACTTATATACATGATGCGATGATGGATGGACCAAGTATGAATCCTACCATAAAGTTCAGGACAAAAGCTAACCAGGACTGCGAGTATACATGCTACCATTCGGATGAACATAGACAAGTAAGTCAAACCTACACACTCTCTGCCGATCAGAGCAACAGACACAACAGTGAAGATATGTTGGAACGCCAGGCGAGGATTTGAATTCACTTGAAAACGAGATGATCGAATGAAATAGATGTACCCACCTCTTTCCTAATTCCTAAGTATCCACTTTAGAACGAATTTCAGGACAAAATTCCCTCCATCGGGGGGATGATGTCACAATCGAGAACTTTTTGAAGTCAAACTTTATAAATAAAATTCGAGGTTTTGTTCATTTCATTAATTTTATGAGGGTTAGAGTATGATATAAATTATATAAACGATGTTTTTATATAAGTAATTGGAGTTAAATACACTTAAAAATCAAATTTTCCCTTGGAACCGAAAACTCTTTGACTGAAAACCTCTTTTCGGCGAGAGCTCTCTTACCGAAAATTGATTTCGGCCGAAACCCCTACCATATATAAGTTTTTCATTTGAAAACTTAATCATTTCTCCCCTTTTACAGTCGAAAGCACTCTCATTTTGCTCCCATGGATCATCCAAGAACATTCAAACCTTCAAGAGAAAACCTTCAAATCTTCATATTTTCACCAAGAACACCAAGAACAACCTTCAAATCTTCAAGTGGCCTAAAACTCTTAGACCGAGAACTCGTTTTAGACCGAAAACTCTCCAAGAACGAAAATTGATTTCGGTCAAGGGATTTTGGTGAAGGAGAAATCGAAAACCCCTCTTCCACACTTGTAAAATTCTTGGTAATCATTCTTAACACAAAATAAGTGTTTTCTAACACTTTAATTAATGGTTTTCCTAATTTAAAATACAATTATGAGTTTAACTATTATTAGGATACTGTTAATTCTACGTACATCAACCCGAGGATCATCTCTACAACACCACTATCCTTACACAAACACATATTAGAGGTGAGTTCATACCCCTACGTTTTCACTATTTGTCTATGTTTTTTTTTTGTTTTTTTTGGGGGGGGGGGGGGGGGGAACACAAGTAAAACACAAGGAAATTTTGTGTTAATATTCAAATGATTTCAAACAGTTTTGAACCATGACGAGCTATTCTAACTTATTCAAAACATTTTAAACTGTTTCAAACTACTTCAATTATTTTATACTTTGGTTTTCCAAAATACATGTTATATATAAGAATATAATACTCGTTAAATAAAACTTTAACCCTTTTGTAACATATTAAGTAAAAAGGGTACCTTTCTTAGATTAATTCATTGCGTTATACAAATTGCTAAACTCTAAGATTTTCAATTGTCATTAAAGGATATACAATTGTCATTGATGCAAATGTTCAGTGCAAATGTTAGAAGAAGCGTATCATCCATATCTTACCACCATTAATTAATGATGAGAACTTCAAGAAGCATATTGACATGTTGGTTTCAATGGAGCTTGGTCCATAAAGAGTTAAAGTGGATTAGAAGTTGATGGATGATGAGGACTTGGTTCATCTTTAGAATCAAAATCTGTAATGAGGATGTTGGTTTAATTTACTCCTTGCACTCTCTTTATTTCTTTCTTAATGAAATTGTTCTCTACATCTTTACAACTTTAAACATTGTTATTGTAGTAGATATATATTCCAATACCCATCAAACCCCTTTCATAGTGTAAAGTGGTACATACAACTATGAAATTAGCTAAAACTTTCACGTTTTCTATAATCACAACTTTTTAGGTAAGTCTTGAATGGAACTGTAGAGAATATGGCTCGATAATTTCCTGGAGAGTCTTATTCTATGTAGTGGGATGTTGTAAATTTGCTTATATTTTTTTTGTTTGGTTTCAAGTGATATATTTGAGGTAATTAAATAAAACGATAACACTATAGTCTATGTTTTTACTTTTACATTGGTATTTACAAATAAACTATGCATTATTTTAATTTTCTTACATATATATTGTTATATTCTGGTTCGATATTTGATGTTCATATAATCATTTAGTGTTACATTCTATTTAGAATGTTCTACATATACAAACAACCTATAGCATTATTCTATAAAAATATTAAGTTGTAACTTAAATATAGACAACCTAATTAAATTATTCTGTTAGAATGTTATGTATATTCGGAATATTGAATATAATATTAGAAACTTATGTAATATAAGTTCATTTTAAATGTTATAACACAATTTAGAATATCACACATTAATATCATAATATTCCATACAATTTCATAATATTAAAATATTTTACATATAACTTAGATTATCCTAGAACATTATGCATATTATTCTACATGAACAGACAAAGTACAAAATTATTCTATTAGAATATTCTATATATGCGCATTAATTACGTCTTATTAACAATACATATAAATTTAAACGAAATCATAATACTCAGAATAATAAACTTAAAACAAATCACCTTTTGCAAATAAGAGTATTCTAATTATAATGTTATACTTCTATTCATGTTAGTACTCAACCTATAATATTATTATATAAGAATATTCTATATGTACATTCAACATATATATTGTTCTTTTAGAATATTCTGCTTCTATACATGTTAGTATCCAACCTATAACATTATTCTTTATGAATATAACTTATTAAACGGTATCATAATAATTAGAATAATTAAATTAAAAATAAATCATAATAAGTATAATATAAAGTAATTAAATGAAACCAGAATATTCATAATAATAAACTTAAACAAATCAATTTTTACAAATTAAAATATTCTAATTTTAATATTATAGTTCTATACATGTTACCACTCAAACTATAACATTATTTTGTAAAAATATTTTATATGTAAATACAACATATTTTATTTTTTTCAGAATTCTAATTTTATACATGTTAGCATTTAGTCTATAATATTATTATGTAGGAACAATCTATATATATAGACAACATATATACTGTATTATTTATTTTAGAACAATGTACATGTACATTAGGACCAATCATATTTCCAACCATTCCATTAAGCAGTTATCATATTCCAAAAAAGTAGAATTAAACACTCATCATATAATCAACCATACCAACTGATTTACAAAACATTAAGCAATCATTAATATCTAATTTATTAAAAAAACATAACAAAAGAAAATTTTTTCATGTTACATAACCATATTTTCAAACATTCAAATTTGCAACAATTCTATTTTTCACTCGTTTTCAGTGCATCTCTTGCTTCAATTCTTTATTTTATCAAACTACATCAACAAAATCAAAATTATTCACTTCGTCGCCATCTTCAGCTTTCAGCCATTTCCATGTTCCTTGTTTTTGAGTTTCTTGAAATCCAACCAGCTCTTTTTCATTTTCTGGCTTATTGGTACTTGAAAACATAGTACCTAAAAATAAGTCATTGAACTTTTTTTGTCATATTTTTGTTCTATTGTCATTTGGAAACATAGATACGTAATCAGAAATAATTTCTTCCATATTCTCTTTTCTAACTAAAACTATCTTGAACACATTTTCAAATGTTTTTCATATTCCTAAAAAGTAAATATAACTTAGAATATTAAATGAAATTAGAATACGTAAAAAAATAATCATTTATGAAGTAACGTATAATTTATCATATCAAAATACATAGAATATCAAGAATGAACCATAAGCATGTCACATTATAATACATAGAATTATGAAAAATAGCAACATACTTTAACTTTGATACAAATATAGACAATATAATATAACTATATTTTGTTTTTCTAACTAATTAATTTTATTATATAGTATATGAAAATTTTGATAAAGTTTAAACTGTTGCAACATTCTAAAACATGTAAAACTAGAATACATATAATTTCCTAGAATATCATCTATGAACTATAAGCATGTCATATCAAAATACAATTTATCTTATCAAAATACATAGATTATCAATAATGAACCATACACATGTAATATTAGAATACATAGAGTTATATAAAATAACAACATACTTTATCTTTGATACTAATATAGACAGTGTTTTATAACTATATTTGGTTTTTTAACGAATCAATTTTATTATACATTATACAAAATTTATAATAAAGTTCAAATTGTTGCAATATTCCAAAACATGTAAAATCATAATACTTAGAATTTCCTAGAATATAATCTATGAACAATAAGCATGTCATATAATAATGCCTAGAATTACAGAAAATATCAACATGATTTACTCTTGCTATTAATATAAACATTGTACTTTACTTTTTACCCATTATAACTACGTACTTTTAATGATTAACCAATATAATAAATATATAGAAGCTCTATAAAATGATCGCATGTGTTACATTAATGTTAACACAAACATTTCATAAGATTGACGTTATAAACTATAAACTTGTATTATATACTATAAAAAATTGATAAACAATTAGACTTCAATGTGTAAAAAATCCTATATCATCTAAATAAAATCAACAAAAAATCAAGTTATGAAGTACATATGGTTTATCTTATCAGAATACCTAGCATATCAATTATGAAACCATAAGATTGTTATATGATACTTTATTTTTGCTACTAATATATACATTGTACTTTACTTTTTAGCCATTATGGCAACATACTTTCATTTATTAACCAATATGTAACTTTAATCTTTGTAAAATGATCACATGTGTTCAATTACATATTGTAATTGTCAGTAAAAATATTAGTTGAATTCTCCAGCTGTGATTTATCCAAGATTAACTAGGTACTCACATTCAGTATGAGAATGACATGAGGAATACACAAAATGATGATGATCAAAGTCGTTATAATGGAATTTCTCCATTCCTTTGTTTCTTCAGATATTTCCATCTTGAGATTATGTATCGTACGTGTATAAAGCTTTGCAAAATGCATACAACACAATATTTCAAGATTTTTGTTATCCATAAAACCTATGTTCTTAAGTGAATATTCCACCAACCCTTGTTGCAGTAATCAATTCCATTGCTACAGTAAACAATTTCATGAATTAGAACAAATATAATAACACTAGTATTATTACAACAACAAAAATCAAACTTTAATACAAATACTATGTTTTAACAAGTGATTCAAACTTAATCCATGGATTCATAGAAAACAGAATTGTATAAAAAACAAACTAAACGATATTAGTTTTATCTTACCAGATTGTGTTGACGATCCGTTTTTGATGATCCTAATCAGAATCACTAGCTTCATAATTAGAATCAAAATCCAAAATCTATCCCGAAAGGGATAAATTTGATTTTTTTTTGAATCAGAGGAAGATTTTTAAATCAGTTTCTTAGGGTTTTTCTAGAGAGATTTGGGAATGTGATTTTTATCGGAAACAAATGTATTCTCGATCGAGCTTAGGTATATACAAGCTTAGGGTTTTCTCTAGAGATTAGGTTTTTATCGAGAGATTTGGGAAACAAAATGTAATCTTGAACAACATTTAGATCGGAAATCACTTCAGATCGACGAAACCACAATGTATTATGGAAGATTTGTCGAACAAAACGGAATCGAGAGGGATGTTTTTAGCATTTTTTCGTGAAGAGTTCTTGGGGAGAAAGATGAATTTCAAGTAGAATGAGAATAAGGAGCTCGAATCAGAAGATCAACTTAGATTTACGATTAATTTGAAACAAATTTGTGAAGGAAACAAAAGATGTCGATGATCGAGCTTTGGATCAAATGGGTTTTAGTGTTTGCATCTAGGGTTTTTAGGAAGAACACCGAGTGTTTTTTGTGAGCTGAATGGAGAAGAACGTAAAATTCCATTCCTAACCCTCTGTGTCTTATTCTAATCCCAAAGTTCCATTTATTTACAAAAATGCCACCGCCTGCTTTATGTTCCTTCTGGTTTAATCTGATTTAAGACCATCTCCAATAGAAGTTTAATGGGGGTTTAATGAGGAGTTTAATCTTATTAAACTCAAAATCCCCATTGTGGGAAAATGACTAAGATTCAATGGAATGGGGACTTCAATCCCTATTGAACTCTATATTTTCTCTCCTCTCTCTCTCTCTCACACACACACACACACACATATATATATATATATATATATATATATATATATATATATATATATATATATATTATTTTAAATTAATGTTAATTTTAATTGTAGTTTTTAATTTTTATTTTCATGCTAATTAATTTTTTAAAAAGTAATAATAAATAAAAATAAAATGATAAATGATATGACAATCCATTAAATTATATAGAGTTTAATGGAGTGTAAAGTTTAATGGGTAAAGTTGTATAGTAAGTGGATTGTATATGTGTCAATCCATTGAACTCATATGATTTCAATGCATTGGAGATGGTCTAATATTAGTCTTTGATTATTCAAGATGAGTGGTCAAGATTTGGTCTCTCTTTGTCACAAAATATAATGGTCTTACATGAACGTAACCCTATATATATATATATATATATATATATAATAATAATAATAATAATAATAATAATAATAATAATAATAATAACTAACCTAAAACTAGACCCATTTTTTCTAAGAGAGTTTTGTATTAAAACATGTAATTTTATGTTAGTAATAAATGGAGTTGTGTGTGCTAACATTTTTTTTCTCATTTGCTAATTAGTTTTAAACTATTTAATTAAAGAGTGTTGTTAATGAAAAGTTTCAAATTATATATCAATATATTTTTAATAAGAAAAAAAAAACAAAGTGGTAGATTGGCTCACACCTTTACATTTGAAGTTTTTAACGTATTCGTTAATTATTACATCTATTTAATTTTTTAATAGTATGATCAAACGAATATATATTTATAATAAATGGTAAAATGATAAAGAAACAATAATAATAATAATAATCCAACGGATGAACTAAAAGCAACATGATTATTGACTAGGTCAGGTGATTGCCACAAATTAAAAAGGGTTTACACTTGCCACCCGTTTTGCAGGTGCACTATAAATACAGATACACCAACGATCATCTTCTTCATCACCACAATGGACTTCGACATCACCTTCCTGGTCCTCATCTCTTCTCTCATTCTTTCATTCTTCGTTATTCTTAAGAGAAAACGCAATGCTTCAAAATCTATAAACCTCCCACCAGGTCCACCAAAACTACCCATCATCGGAAACGTCCACCAGATCGCCGGAGCACTGCCGCACCATGCATTCCGTGACTTAGCTAAGAAATACGGTCCCATCATGCACATGCAACTCGGCCAGATCTCCGCCATCATCGTCTCGTCACCTAAGTTAGCCAAAGAAGTCTTCAAAACCAACGATCTCGCACTAGCCAGCCGTCCATATGCACTCGTCGCTGATATTGTGTTGTATGGGAGCTCCGACGTTGCTCTTGGCCCTTACGGCGATTACTGGAGACAAATGAAGAAGATGATCACCGTTGAACTTTTAAGCGCCAAGAAAGTCCGGTCGTTCAGTGGATTCCGGGAACAAGAGGTCGACCATTTCATTGAGTTCATTCGATCGACCTGCGGAAAACCGGTGATCTTACGTAATAAGGTAACGGAAATGATCAACAACATCGTGTGCAAATCTTCGTTTGGTGGTAACTGTAAACAACAAGATGTATTGATCGAAGTTGTGGACGAGTTGGGGAGATTGGTAAGTGGGTTTTATGTTGCAGATCTGTTTCCTGAGTTTGGATTCCTTTCGGTCATTTCTGGATTGAAATCCAAGCTGACGCAGATTCACAACAGTCTTGATAAGATTTTTGAAGAAATCTTTGAGGAACGGAAAATCAGAAGACAAAGTAACAAAGAATCCGAAGACGATCTGCTTGATGTTCTTCTCACCATCAAAGAGAGCGGTGGCTTACAGTTCCCTATCACAGACGACAACATCAAAGCTGTTTTTGTGGTAAGTTCGTTGACTTTATTTCTAATTTCTAATATAAATATAAATATTTTGTAGCGTTGATATGACACAGTAGCAATTATACAAACAGGGGAATAATTTTTTATTTTATTTTATTGAATTATTAAAGTTTAAAAATATTGAGTGACATCTATCATTATTTATTATTATCAAGATTCAATTGTGTGACATCCATAAATTAACAAATCCTGGATAGATGACGTGATGGACATTAGATAAGACTTTGAATACCAATTTACCGGGTTTAGTTCCATTATAATGTCGTAATATAACATATAGAGCATAACTTTATTCATATCTTATAAATTTATAATTAATTATGGTTTACTCGGAAAGTTTTCTATAATTGAATTTTATGATACATATTGGCGAAATTAAATACTCTTCTATATTTTCATTCTACCTATCATCCAACATATTTTGAATAGTAACTAGCTAGTGTATTATGAAACAAGTCACCATTAAATATGACACACATTATCATTATTATTTTTATTCTATATATTATTACTTTCATTAAATATGGCTTAAATATGGCGTACCTTTACCATTTAACCATAAATTTATATGAATATGAGGATGAATAAGAAAAATATAAGAGAATATATTTAGTACTTGATTTTGAAGGGTGTACGGCTGTAAGTACATATGTCCCCGCCTGTTTTAACATATAAGACATGTAGTACCTCTTGCGTTCACAATGCATATCCATTGATTTTTCTTGATGCCAAAATGAGACTATATATCCATTTAATTAACATCTCTATAAATTAAGATAATATATTTTTAGTATTTAATGACAAAAGCATCATGCTATTTTGAGTGTTCACAAGTCACAAATTAGTATTAAAGAGACCAACAAAACAGTTAATTAAGCTACAGGTCAATTATAAAGTGATACACACTACGTACTGCTTGTTAATGCGCCGGCCCCATGCATTTTTCTATTATACACTTACGAAAATCATGGCATAACTAGCTTCCATTTGTTCTTTATAAGTATGTATACATATGTGTGTAAGGAATTAATTTTTTGTATACGTATGTATACATATATTTAAAAATCAGACTATCTCTTTAACCCTACTAGCTTATGATAACTCGGATAACAAGAGTGGTAAAGTATGCGTACTCAAATAGAAATAAAATATTATGAAATGCTTTGACTCAGAATATTAATTAAAGAATCAAAATAAGAAAACCAGAGGAGTACTACTAGGTTTGAACATGCATGTACAATGCAATATATAGATAATAGAGCATTTGATGACTTTCTAACATTTTTTATTCACACAGAATATGTTTAGCGGAGGCACCGATACAAGTGCTATGACAATCGAATGGGCAATGACAGAACTGATGAGAAACCCTAAAGTGATGGAGAAGGCACAAAAAGAAGTGAGAGAAACATTTAAGGGAAAGAACAAAATCACCGAGAGCGACTTAGAACACTTGGTTTACCTCAAATACATCATCAAAGAAACTTTAAGGCTTCACCCTCCTCTACCTTTGTTGCTTCCAAGAGAATGTAGAGAGCATTGTCAAATCGATGGTTATGATATACCAGTGAAAACGAAAGTGATTGTCAACGCTTTTGCATGTGCAGTTGATCCTGAATATTGGGATGATGCAGAAAGTTTCAAACCAGAGAGATTCGACAGCTCTTCTGTTGATTTCATGGGTACAAACTTTGAGTTCGTCCCATTTGGTTCAGGGAGGAGGATGTGTCCTGGGATTAATTTTGGTTTGATTTCCATCGAGGCTGCTCTTGCTCAAATGTTATACTACTTTAATTGGCAACTTCCTTCTAAATCAAGCCCTACGAGTATTGATATGACAGAGAACGATGGAGCCACTGCAGTAAAGAAAATCCCATTGCTTGTAACTCCAACTCTCTATTCTTCATTTTGACGAGCAATTTAATAGTGAGAACAAATAAGATCAAAGGTTGCTGAGCCTTATCTAAGCTTCTATATATAGAATATGTTTTTTTTTTACTGTAATTTTTTTTATGTATTGTTGTTATTAATTAATTAATACGCAAGTTTAAAAGGATACACATTGAATAGGACTTACCTCATCTTCTCACAGAACTACTTGCAAATGGAAATGCATGACAAATAGTAAAGTATATCTTGTGTTTTGTATCGGTACATGTAATATATACTTGAATTGATTTTTTCCATAGTAGCAAATTATTTACATTTTTCTTACTAATTATTATTATTACTAACTGCCGTGAGTGGATAACCGTTATTAGATCTTCAGCTGTCTGATTTCTTTAGCGTTCAATCTCAGCCATTATAATTGGCTATTTATATGTATTTTACGGTTCCGATCTCAACCATCACTTCGTCTTCAACCTCCCACTACATCTTCCGAGGAGCCAATTTCTCCAAAACCCGCAGAAGCCACGACTCAATTGCATGTGGTGCTTTCTTTGATATGGAGTGTTATTCCATCTAAGCCGGTAACTGCAACACCACGATCTCTGTTTCCACCTATATAAGTCTTCGATTTTGAAGACGGAAGGGGTTGTGCCACGTGCTCTCTTAGTTGGACACGTGTTTTTTAATAACACCAGGTCTTTAGCTTACCTGGTCTTTAGCTTCAGTTAAAGATCTTTTAGGAGAGTTGGTCTTTTTCTTCTTTTTATTCATAGCCTAATTAGTAGGACTCTGTTATTTTGTAAGGCTATTTAAAGCCAGTACTCAATGAATAAGCACAACTTTCCTTCAATTTTCTTTCGAGTCTTATTTTCTTAACAATATGGTATCAGAGCCTAACGAAGCCCTGGCTGTGACAAACACACTGAGAGTTTGAGAGTTGTGACAGCCATGAATGAAGAAAAGATGTCAAGTGTTCCTCAGTTCAATGGTCAACACTATGACCATTGGAGCGAATTGATGGAGAACATATTAAGGGCAAAAGGATTGTGGAGTCTTTTTGAAGACGGCCTTGAAGAACCCAGAGATGGTGTTGCGCTTACTGATGCTCAAAGGCAACACCAAGAGGAGGCAAAGATGAAAGATTAAAGAGCAAAAGGGTACCTGTTTTGGGCCATTGATAGAATCACGTTTGAACAGGTACTGGACAAAAGCAATTCCAAAGTCATTTGGGACTCGTTGAAGTTGAAGTTTAGGGGAAACGAGCGAGTGAAGCAGTCGCTCCTTAACACTTTAAGACAAGATTTTGAAGTGTTGGAAATGAAGAAAGAAGAGATCACCAGTGAGTATTTCACCAGAGTGATGTTAGTGACAAATCAAATGAGAAGCAATGGAGAAGAGATACCAAACTCGAAGATAGTGCAGAAAATACTGAGAACCTTAACTGAAAGGTTCACTTATGTTGTTGTGTCCATTGAAGAATCCAAGAACACAATCTCCATGAGTGTTGATGAACTGCAAAGCTCTCTAGCAGTCCATGAACAAAAGTTCAAAAGAATGGAACAACGTGAAGATCAAGTTCTGAAGGTGAGCACGAAAGGCAGAACAAAAGGTCGAAGTGGCAGATCTCCAAACAGAGGACGAGGACGTCGAAGAGGAAGACAACCATTCGATAAGTCCCTCATCGAATGTCATCGCTGTCATAACTTGGGACATTTTCAATACGAATGTCCAACCTGGGAAGGAAACTATGCAGAGCATGATGAGAAAGAAGAAATGCTTCTGATGGCTCAGATTGATTTTCAAGAGCATATCAAAGAAGATGTGTGGTTTCTGGACTCGGGATGTTCAAACCATATGAGTGGGGATCTATCTACGTTCATGCAGATGGATTACAACTGTCAATAGTCTGTGAAGCTAGGGACAACCAAAAGATGATGGTGTATGCAAAGGGAGTTGTGAAGCTCTCCATAGGTGACATAAAATACACTTTAATTGACGTGTTTTATGTTCCCGATCTAACAAACAACCTCATCAGTGTGGGGTAGCTGCAAGAAAGAGGAGTTGCGGTGTTGATTCAGTTGGGAAAGTGCAAAGTATACCGTCTCGAGAAAGGCCTCATTCTCGATATCGTTATGTCATCAAACTGAATGTGCTCTTTTACAGGAAAACCAGTGCATGAAGAATGTTTGTACACTAACACACAAGAGCACGACCTAGCTAAGCTCTAGCATCACATATTTGCACATCTAAGTAATAGGGGTCTAAAGACTCTTCAAGAAAAAGAAATGGTGAGAGGCATGCCAACTTTTACCCCAGTTGACTCAATTTGTAGACGTTGTGTTATTGGGAAGCAACACAGGGAAATGATTCCAAAGAAAAGTACATTGAGAGCAACATACAAATTACAACTTGTTCACTTAGACCTATGTGGACCAATAACCTCTACTTCTAGCAAAGGCAACAGATATGCACTTTTTTTTATTGATGAACTTCAGTAGAAAAGCATGGACATATTTTCTTGAAGAAAAGTCAGAAGCATTGTAACATTTTATAGTCTACAAAAGTATGGTTGAAACCGAGATTGGTTTGAAGATCAAGGAGTTACGCACAGATAGGGGCGGGGAATTCAATTCAAATGAATTCGACCAATTTTGTAAGACGCATGGCATTAAGAGACAACTCACTGCTGCCTACACCTCTCAGCAAAATGGAGTCGTCGAGTGCAAGAATCGAACCATGATGAATCTCGTTCGTTCAACACTCTCTGAAAAGGCGGTTCCAAAGACCTTCTGGCCTGAAGCAGTTAAATGGATCATATATGTGCTAAATCATAGCCCAACACTGGCAAATAAAGAGGTCACACCAGAAGAGATGTGGACTGGCATCAAACCTACGGTGAATTACTTTCGTGGTTTTGGCGGTCTAGGCCATGTCCATATCCCTGATTCCATGAGAACTAAATTGGAAGATAAAAGTCATTTATGTGTGTTTATGTGAATCAATGAAGAGTCCAAGGCATACCGTTTGTATGATCCAAAGAAAGAAAAGATAGAAATCAGCCGTGATGTTGTTTTTGAAGAAGATAAACAATGGAGTTAGGGAAAAGAAGGAGAAGATACAAGCAATGAGATCACTTGGGGATACATAGAGATAAGAGAAGATGAAGAAGAGCATGAGGAAGAAGAAGTTGTTGATAATGATACAACTGTAGAAGGGTTGAATTATAGTTCTGTAGCAGCTGTAGACTCAAGCACTCCACAAGGGAACCTACATGAAGCAACTACAGGTCCCACAATCATGCTCTCTAGAAGAAACACACAAGCTCCAACCTATCTAGAAGATTACTCCAGTGGAGAAGGGTTGTCAGAGGAAGAACTTAATGCTAATATGGTGATGATTGGGGTCAATGATGCAACCATATATGTGATCGGTATTGAACATTCTAACACTCCTATGGTGTGCATGCAACCCTAGAAACCTTGGATCTATGTTTTCACTATTATACATGCATATTTGATTTTTCCAAGGTTTCATCCTAACTAGCATATCCTAAGGCATATGTAATATAAAAAAAACTAGTAGAATGACACACCTTTTCTTGTAGCTTGATTCCTTAAGACTTTTTTGAGCCTAGCACCCCAAGTGTGATGCCTCAAATGTCTCACACAACACCACAACTATTGGAATAACTTGAGAGAAGAACACTTGTACTTAAGATTCGGCTAGCCCTCACTTGTATGTCTAGTGGCCAATTTTACTTGCTATGAGGTCCTTTACATAGTATGTCACATTTAGGGTTACACCTTGCAAACCCTAATGTGCATGACTATTCATTTCCTCCATGATCCATGGGTTTTAACCTCCATGGAGCATCCATGGATCACCTTATGGGTTTTAGCTTAATCTAATGAATCATGGATCATAAGCCCACTATATAAGAATGAATGTTTTACACAATCAATACCCATGTATTTAATTAGTCTTTTTTGATCACAAAATTATTTCCAAATTAATTTTTGATCAATACTAATTAAATAATATGATTTCATATTAATATATTAGAACTTATAATATATTAACAAATCACAAGTATCCTTTTCTCATTTTCTCTATCCAATTGTTCCGATGCCATGCAACCCAACTGAACCATGCTAAATCAGGTCAAGTACATACCAAATATAGTTATGGACTTAGAAACCTTATCTAATAGTCTCCCACTTAGATAAGTCGAATAACTATGGCTGCAAGTATGACTACATGATCCGACCAACAATCGTAGCTCTTCAAAGTCTCGTGCAACTAGAATGTGCCATTTAAGATAAGTGATCATATAAGCCTCTGATCTCAAGATATTAGCCGGAGAAATACATGGAACAACGTTGTACTTATTGTCCAGCAGTTTGTTTCCCGATTTCCGATTTGTTTGACATAGAACTTAATCGAACACATCAATTTAGTTCTGACCAGGCCCAACACATAAGTCAAAACAAGATCATCGAGGGGCCCAAGATATCGCTTTTAATCATCCAAGGACTAAAAGGAACAGATAAACTTCGACTCATATGCTTGTACTATCTATTCATCAAGTTGAACACAACAACACGTTTTATAGCATCGTGTTACTGATGCGGTTTCGCACTATCAATGTTTAATCAACTCATAGCCAACAACTCATATCTCTTGGTTTGAAGACTTATATGATATTACCGTCTCACGATCACTCGAGATAAATTCCATGAAGTGATACAGGTGAGCGTGGGTTGAATCCAATACTCATACCTTATGAGCACTCATGAATGTTGTAGCAACCATTGCTATGTCTAATACAATTTAGACAAATCTACAAACCCAATTCATGACAGTCTTATTTCAACACCTACTTCCAAAGTATGAACAACTATGGATGGTTTCCAATAATATAATTATTCTAGAAGTCAAAACATGCAAAATGAAACAATAGTAAATGATTGACACAAGACAGTACCTTACTAGTAAATAAAGACACCTTTTTTTTAAACATCAAATGTCAATTACATTTCAACTATTACAAGTTTCGAAAGCTATCTAATTACTAAAACTAATATCATCCATCAGTCCAATGCGCCTCGCATGTTGTATAAGCTTAACCCTATTCAGTCCCTTCGTGAGGGGATCTGCCGGGATTCTCATCTAATGACATCCTCTTTGCCACGATGAGTCCTTCTTCTATACGATGTCTAAAAAATTGGTATTTTCTATCGATGTTCCTGAATCTGATGTGATCCCTTGGTTCCTTGGCTAAGGTAACTGCACTCTCGTTATCACAGAAAATCTCTATAGGCTCCTTCATAGCTGGTATAACTCCAAGGTCTCCAATGAAGTTCTTTAGCCATATTGCCTCCTTTGCCGCCTCGCTTACTGCTATATACTCTGATTCGTAAGTTGAATCAGCTACTGTTTCTTGCTTGGAACTTTTCCAAGTAATTGCTCCTCCATTTAGGGTATAGACCCAGCCTGACTGAGAGCGGAAATTATCCCTATCAGTCTGAAAGCCAGCATCGCTATACCCTACTACTCTTAAGTCATCACTCCCACCGAAGGTAATGACCTAGTCCCTAGACCTCCGTAGGTACTTGAGAATGTTCTTCATCGCACTCCAGTGAGCCTTGCTGGGGTTCCCTTGATATCTACTGACCATGCTCAAAGCAAAGGCCACATCAGGGAGAATACAAGTCATAGCATACATGATTGAGCCCACAATGGAAGCATATAGTCGATGACTTATTTCAGCTATCTCAGCCTCTGTACTCGAACTCTCAGTCTTACTTAATTTGGCATTACACTGGATTGGCAAGTCACCTTTCTTGGAATCCTGCATGCTAAACCTTTTCAGCACCTTATCCAAGTAGGTACTTTGACTAAGTCCAATTAGTCTCTTACTCCTGTCTCTCAGTATCCTTATTCCCAGAATATATGAAGCTTCTACGAGGTCCTTTGTAGCGAAACACTTCCTAAGCCAGGACTTAACCTCCTGCAAGGTTGGGATGTCGTTTCCTATGAGTAGTATGTCACCGACATACAATACCAAAAAGCTAACTATACTCCCACTTGCCTTGACATATACACAAGACTCATCCTCTCTTCTTGAAAAACCAAACTCTTTGACTTTCTCTTTGAAACAAAGATTCCATCTACAGTATACTTGTTTTAATCCATAAATGGATCTCTCAAGCTTACACATTCTATTAGGGTACTTTCCATTGACAAAACCCTCTGGCTAACTCATGTAAACATCCTCAGCCAACTTCCCATTAAGGAAAGCGGTTTTGACATCCATTTTCCATATTTCATAATCATGAAATGCAGCTATGGCTAGCATAACCCTAATAGACATAATCTTTGCTACTGCTGAGAAGGTCTCATCGTAGTTAATTCTCAGAGTTTGAGTAAAGCCCTTCGCAACCAGTCGTGCCTTATAAGTGTGTACTTTCCCATCCATGTCGGTCTTCTTCTTGAAGATCCATTTGCACCCGACTGTCTTATGATCCGGTACATTATCAACCATGTTCTAAACTTGATTGTCATACATGGGCTAAATCTTGTTTTCCAAGGCCAATTTCCTTTTGGCTAAGTCAGGGCCTGCCATGGCTTCCTTATAGTTGTTAGGTTCATCCAGATTAATAAGTGTACTATCACTGATCGATGTATTACTTTCTACAATAATATGGAAACCATAATAATGATCAGGTGCATTCTTAACTCTAGTGGAATGCCTCAGAGGTATGGACTCGTAAATTGGTTCAACAGGAGTTTCCTCCTTAGGTTGATGGCTAGTGTTTGAGGTTCCTTCACCGCTCGACTCTTGAAGCTCTTCAAGTTTAATTTGCCTCCAACTTTTCCTTGGCTTATAAATTCTTTCTCATGAAAGACTCATCTCCTTGCTACAAAGACCACATTTTCACTAGGTCTATAGAAGAGGTAACTGTAACACCAGTCAAAATAGGTCAAAAATAATCACATGTGATTATGCCAATCATGTAATGTGATTTTGTTAAACTAGTAAAGTGACAAACTTTCTATATAATTCATGATAAAGTATGAGCTTTCATACATAATTTATGATACAACTCAAAGTATACATCCACACAATTCCAAAAATATAGAGAACATCTAAATCTGACTTCGCGTGAAGAAGTTATGATAAACCGAACACTATAAATCTCTATAATAAGAGGAATTTAAAATAGACTTAGAATTAGCTATTTAAGTCTAAAAGTGAGTTTTAGTGCTCATAAATACCTACGCGTGCATATAAAGAACGTCAAAAACGGAGTTCGTATGCAAAAGTTATGGCATTCCGAAGATTTAGCTTTTAAAAACCGTAAACTAGCTAATTCACGACGTGAGTTTTATGACGCTCAGGATATACTGTCATAATTCGGAATCTAGAAGCTGCGAGAGGGTAAGATCCAAAATTCACGACGTGAATTTTATGACACTCCCGACGCGAGATGTCACATGGCCACCTTTTGAAGCTAGGGATGCACATGGCAAGTCTACGGAGTGAATCATGAGACTCACGACGTGAGTTTTATGACACTCACGACGTTAGTGTCATAAAATCTTACTATAAATAGCCATTTCGACCCCAAGGCTTAGTACACCATTTCTTTCATTCTCTCTCGTTTCCGAAGGCCGTTTTCCCTTCCCGAGCTTGACTACGACGAACTTCTGACCGTTTAAATTCCATAAACACGCAACTAAGGTGAGTTTCAAGGTCCCACTTTCTAATATTTCGGGGGAAAACGCATGCTAGTCATTGTATATATGTTATTATTATGTCTATATGATAATATATAGTTACAATAGTCGGGGTATAGTTGTTCTAAATATAATATTTTGAATATATACAACTATTATCAACTTATCGGTATGTTAATATATTAATATAGATCTTGAGTTATACTTAGGATTCTATATATATATATATATATATATATATATATATATATATATATATATATGTATATATGTATTTTGTGTGTGATATGGTTCCGAAGTTATATTCGGAAGTTTTATATGTTAAGTTATATAGTATGTTGCAATTAATAGTTTTATGTCAAGATAAAACTAGATATGTTGTTATTGTTAGTTTTATGTCAAGATAAAACTAGAAACATTATATGTTGTTATTATTGGTTTTATGTCAAGATAAAACCTGGTTTTACTTCAAGTTTTAGTTGTTATACTGCCTAAATGTTATGAAATTAGGAGTAATGTTTAAAAGCATAGTCTAGTAACTTAGGCTTTTAGACATGAAAATGCTTTTGTTCTTAGAACTACAGAAATGTCGTCAAAGTCTACCTGAGCTAATGTATTTATCATCTAAGATTGGTAATCTTAGTGAAAGTCATCTGACCTGTATTCGTTAATCTCGTGTGAGCGAGGAAGTCGTGTATAACTAGTATACGGGTTGACCACCCCACTTGTGACTATTAGCTACAGTCAACCAAAAGCGAGTGATGAACTATCCTTTTATTTGTTATTGTTCCGGCGTCGATGAAACGTGTGGAAACTACCGCAAGGTGTGATCCTTGTACTACCACAAGGTGTGATCCTTGTACTACCGCAAGGTGTGATCCATGTACTACCGCAAGGTGTGATCCTTGTACTACCGCAAGGTGTGATCCTTGTAATAATAATAGGTGGTATACGACTAAGTCATACAGTCGCAACTACAAACTCATGTTTGCACAACTTTAGAAGCATTATACTTTGTCGATATACAAGTATGAATGTTAAGTATAAGTTCCCCAAAGACTTATACTCTAAGTACAAGAATCTAGTAGGTATATTACTTGTATATTAAGTAGACCACTATACCTATCCTACATACTCGTATAGAATTGAAATAGATTTATACGTAGCGGTTTTACTCGTATAGAATTGAAATAAGATTTATACGTAGCAACTTAGTTTGTATGGAATTACAAACATTTATATTTGTAATATATAATACTTATAGGTATATATTTATTTGGTAAGTAAAATTTTATACCTAGGATATATATAGTAAACATTGGAGAGTCGAAATGATACTTTCAAAACTATACTTTTGAACTTGGAAATGTATTATTTTTATATGGAGTCAAAACCTGTGGACTCACCAACTTTATGTTGACGTATTTTAAATTGCATGTGTTTTCAGGAAGTTGATAACTATGATACGAGAAATGACGTTACACCGCCCGGTGTTTCCGCCAACGGCCGGGGTGTGACAGATTGGTATGAGAGCTATTAACTATAGTGAATTAGTACTTTCTTAGGAAAGAACGACTATAGTTTAGGGCTTACTCTGTTAGGTTTAGGAAATATCCCTTAACCTACAAATAAAAAGTATTCGTAATTATACTACTGAAAGACTACTTATGGGAGCGGTGACAAGGATAGACATATCAATTTAGGTTGCTGGATTTCATAACGGCTATATGCTAAAATGATACTGCCCTTTTGACTGTCCTGACTGGCCGTTGCCTTATCAGCTAGACCTGAAGTAACAAACAATAATTAATAATACTCGTGAATACAACAAACACAAAGATATAGAGTTATGTATGAACTCAATCCCGCGATGAGAACACATGTATAAACCAAAAATATAGAAAACCCAAACCCTCGATAAGAATTCAACGCAAGGTTGTAGGTCAAACTACTTAGTCGAGTTTTATTGTACATGGGCCGAACCACAACTAAACGTAGACTGATCACCTATGTATAATTATGGTCAGGTTGATGCACAACTAAACTTGGATACAGTGGTTGATAGACTAAAACACTTGAAGATTTTAGAAGATTCAAGATAGATCTCAGATCAGGATACCATAAGCTCGAAGTACAAGAAGATGATGTTCCGAAAACAGCATTTAGGACTCAGTATGGTCATTCAGAGTTCTTACTTATGCCTTAGGATTGACCAACGATCCAATAATGTTCTAGGACTTCATGAATAGTGTTTGCAAACCGTACTTGGATAAATTGTGATAGTAGTTATCGATGATATATTGATATATTCACAAACCAAGGAAGAACACGGTCAACACTTGCAAATAATCTTGGAGCTACTAAGAAAAGAAAATTTGTACGCCAAATGTGAGTTTTGGATTAGAGAAGTACAATTTTTAAGGTCATGTAGTTAGTCACAAAGGGATTCATGTCCAACCCTCCAAGATTGAAGTAATTAAGAATTAGGAAGCATCGAAGATGCCAACAGAAGTGCATCAATTCCTAGGACTTGCTAGCTATTACCGCAAATTCATAGAGAATTTCTCCAGAATAGCCAAGCCGCTTAGAACACTAACCCAGAAGGATATGAAGTTCAACTGGGAAGATAAACAAGAAGAAACTTTTCGGAAACTAAGGCAAATGTTGTGTAGTGCACCAATCCTATCCATTCCAGAGGGGACAGAAGATTTCATTGTATACCGCGACGTATCAAATCAAGGATTGGGATGTGTGTTGACGCAAAGAGGAAAAGTTATCGCCAACGCATCACGACAACTTAAGGTGCATTACACTACCCATGAACTTGAATTGGGAGCTGTAGTTTTTGCACTGGGAAGTTGGAGACACACAATTGGCCAGAGAACATATAGGTGATACCTTATGTGCCGAGCTAGAAATAATCCACGAGACAACTCAAAAGATCGTGCAAATTAAGATTAAAGGCAGCACGTGATCGTCAAAATAGCTATGCTGACGTAAGACGTAAGCCTTTCAAATTCCAAGTTGGGGATAAAGTAATATTGAAGGTCTCTCCTTGGAAAGGCATGATTTGATTCGGGAAATGAGGCAAGCTAAACCCACGATATATAGAACCTATTGAAATTCTAGCAAGAATTGGTTCTGTCGCATATCAACTTAAGTTACATCAAGTGCTAAGCAATATCCACAATGTTTTCCTAACTAATTAACGTTTTCCCATCCACAAGATAAATTTCGGGACGAAATTATTCAAACGGGGGGAGAATGTAACACCAGTCAAAATAGGTAAAAAATAATCACATGTGATTATGCCAATCATGTAATGTGATTTTGTTAAACTAGTAAAGTGACAAACTTTCAAAGTATGAGCTTTCATACATAATTTATGATACAACTCAAAGTATACATCCACACAATTCCAAAAATATAGAGAACATCTAAATCTGACTTCGCGTGAAGAAGTTATGATAAACCGAACACTATAAATCTCTATAATAAGAGGAATTTAAAATAGACTTAGAATTATCTATTTAAGTCTAAACGATAGTTGTAGTGCTCGTAAATACCTACGCGTGCATCTAAAGAACGTCAAAAATGGAGTTCGTATGCAAAAGTTATGGCATTCCGAAGATTTAGCTTTTAAAAACCCTAAACTAGCTAATTCACGACCTAAGTTTTATGACGCTACCGACATTCTGTCATAAATCGGAATCTAGAAGCTGCGAGAGGATAAGTTCCAAAATTCACGACGTGAGTTTTATGACACTCACGACGTGAGGTGTCACATGGCCACCTTTTTAAGCTAGGGACGCACATGGCAAGTCTACGGAGTGAATCATGAGACTCACGACGTGAGTTTTATGACACTCACGAAGTGAGTGTTTACTATAAATAGTAATTTCGACCCCAAGGCTTAGTAAACCATTTCTTTCATTCTCTCTCGTTTCCAAAGGCCGTTTTCCCTTCCCGAGCTTGACTACGACGAACTTCTGACCGTTTAAATTCTATAAACACGCTACTAAGGTGAGTTTTACGGCCCCACTTTCTAAAATTTCGGGGGAAAACGCATGCTAGTCATTGTATATATGTTATTATTATGTCTATATGATAATATATAGTTATAATACTCGGGGTATAGTTGTTCTAAATACAATATTTTGAATATATACAACTATTATCAACTTATCGGTATGTTAAGATATTAATATAGATCTTGAGTTATACTTAGGATTCTATATATATATATATATATATTTTGTGTGCGATATAGTTCCGAAGTTATATTCGGAAGTTTTATATGTTAAGTTATATAGTATGTTGCAATTAATAGTTTTATGTCAAGATAAAACTGGATATGTTGTTATTGTTAGTTTTATGTCAAGATAAAACTAGAAACGTTATAGGTTGTTATTATTGGTTTTATGTCAAGATAAAACCTGGTTTTACTTCAAGTTATAGTTGTTATACTGCCTAAATATTATGAAATTAGGAGTAATGTTTAAAAGCATAGTCTAGTAACTTAGGCTTTTAGACATGAAAATGCTTTTGTTCTTAGAACTACAGAAATGTCGTCAAAGTCTACCTGAGCTAATGTATTTATCATCTAAGATTGGTAATCTTAGTGAAAGTCATCTGACCTGTATTCGTTAATCTCGTATGAGCGAGGAAGTCGTGTATAACTAGTATACGGGTTGACCACCCCACTTGTGACTGTTAGCTACAGTCAACCAAAAGCGAGTGATGAACTATCCTTTTATTTGTTATTGTTCCGGCGTCGATGAAACGTGCGGAAACTACCGCAAGGTGTGATCCTTGTACTACCACAAGGTGTGATCCTTGTACTACCGCAAGGTGTGATCCATGTACTACCGCAAGGTGTGATCCTTGTACTACCGCAAGGTGTGATCCTTGTACTACCTCATGGTGTAATCCTTGTACTACCGCAATGTATGATCCTTGTAATAATAATAGGAGGTATACGACTAAGTCATACAGTCGGAACTACAAACTCATGGTTGCACAACTTTAGAAGCATTATACTTTGTCGATATACAAGTATGAATGTTAAGTATAAGTTCCCCAAAGACTTATATTCTAAGTACAAGAATCTAGTAGGTATATTACTTGTATATTAAGTAGACCACTATACCTATCCTACATACTCGTATAGAATTGAAATAGATTTATACGTAGCGGTTTTACTCGTATAGAATTAAAATAAGATTTATACGTAGCAACTTAGTTTGTATGGAATTACAAACATTTATAGTTTTAATATATAATACTTATAGGTATATATTTATTTGGTAAGTAAAATTTTATACCTAGAATATATATATTAAACGTTGGAGAGTCAAAATGATACTTTCAAAACTATACTTTTGAAATTGGAAAATGTATTATTTTTATATGGAGTCAAAACTTGTGGACTCACCAACTTTATGTTGACGTATTTTAAATTGCATTTGTTTTCATGAAGTTGATAACTATGATACGAGAAATGACGTTACACCGCCCGGTGTTTCCGCCGACGGCCGAGGTGTGACAGTAACCAAAGGATTTTGTTGGGTAGCTGATGAAAATACATCACTCACTTCGAGGTTCGAGCTTGTCGTGAGTCTCGCGCCTCACAAAAGTCTGGAAACCCTAAATCTTGATGTGGTCTAATGTGGGAGCTTTCCAGTCCACATTTCGTGAGTTGTTATGGCAACCTTTTTAGTTGGAACTAGATTAAGGATGTGGGCAGCAGTCTCTAAGGCATACCCCTAAAAAGAGATTGGTAACAAAGTCTGACTCATCATGGAACGAACCATGTCCAACAAAGTTCGATTACGCTTCTCAGCCACACCATTCTGTTGTGGTGTCGTAGGAGGTGTTAATTGTGAGACAATCCCACATTCCTTAAGATAGTTAAGGAACTTGAAACGAAGATACTCACCACCCCGATCGGATCGGAGCATCTTTATCTTCCTGCCCAACTAATTCTCCACTTCTTGCTTCAACTCTTTGAACTTTTCAAAGGTTTCTAACTTATGCTTGATTAAGTAGACATAGCCATGTCTAGTATAATCATAATTAAAAGTCACATAGAAGCGGTTCGCATCCCTTGTGGCTGTTCTGAAGGGTCCACACACATCTATGTGTATGAGGTCCAACAAACCCTCACCCCTTTCACAAGTACCAGTAAAGGGTAGCTTAGTCATTTTTCCTTGTAAACAAGATTCACAACTATCATCTGACTTTAGGTCAAATGACTCCAAGAGTCCAGCCTTTTGGAGTTGGCCTATGCGTTTCTTGTTGACATGTCCAAGACGACAATGCCACAATGATGCTTTATCCAAAATAACGGAAGAATCAATTTGCAATACATTATCTCCTAAGTTTTCTGCAACATTCATAGCTTCATATACACCATTACAAGGTAATGCTTTAAAGTAAAATACATCATTGTAAAAAACATTAATAGCACCAATATCATTATCAAATAAAAAAGTAAATCCTTGTTTGTACAAGCCATGAAAAGAAATAACATTTCTCTCCATTTCAAACGAGTAACAAAATTTATTCAAATCTAATGTTAACCCACTACTAAGAAATAAATAGTAAACTCCAATCTTGGTGACAAGTGATGCTTTCCTATTCCCCATGATCAAGTTTATCTTCCTGTGATCCACATGCACACTTCTTTTTTGGCCCTACATATAAGAACAAATGTGAATTCCACAACCTGTATCAAGGACCCAAGAATTAGTATGTGGTGAGTTGTTTGACAGAATAGTATAAATACCTGCACCGGTGGGTTTAACTTTCCCATCCTTAACATCCTGCAGGTACTTAGGGCAGCTTCGCTTCAAGTGCCCCTTTTCCTGACAATAGAAGCATTGTGCATCTTTTGGGTTGGAAGAGGGAGTAGCGGGACCACCTTGGTTCCACTTGAAGAGGAGCCATCAAGAGACTTTCCCTTGGTGCCCTTGGAAGGGGTCTTCCTCTTCTTCCCTTTACCTTGCTCGATTTCCAGAAGAGGGGAAGTAGTAGGACTAGTCACAACACTTTTACTTTTAAGACAACTTTCTGCAGTCCTCAAAAGTCCCTGAAGCTTACTCAAAGTGACCTCCTCCTCGTTCATATGATAGGTCATTCAGAACTGATCATAACATGGAGGTAAGGAGTTTAGAATGATATATATAGCCAACTCCTCATCAAATTTCATATTCAATTTGAGCAGGGGGTCCACGAACCTTTTCATTTTCCATAGTTGGGCTGTGATGGGTTCACCATCCTTCATCTTTGTTGTAATCATAGAGCAAATGATTTCATACCTCTCTTGACGTGCCCTATGATGGTATCTTTCCATCAGATCCTGGTGCATCTCAAAAGGGTAGAAGTCCTCATATGACTTTTGGAGTTCAGGTGTAATAGTGGCAAGCATGATACAAGCTACCTTAGTGGCATCTTTTTCATGTGCCCTAAAGTCAGCAATTTCCTAAGGAGTAGCAGCAGACTCATCAATTTCTTTAAGCTCCATGTCAAGGACATATTCCTTGTCCTCGTAGCGAGTGATCATCCTTATGTTCCTAATCCAGACATTGAAATTAGTTCCATCAAAGATGACTCTCCCACAAAGATTCATGAGAAAGAAGGAGCCTGTTGGGTTTGAGCCAGTAGCAGCATTGTTGGAAGACAGCTAAAAAGGAAGAAAGACAAGTTTAGATAAGATAAATAGAATCCTTAATAAGACACCCAAATGAAGTATTAAGGCTAGGACCCAACACAATATTTGAAGAGGGATGTCGTAATCCAAGCTACAAAATATTTGAAGGTAGGTAAATGACGATTTACCAATTTCCACCATAAAAAAATGAAATAGATTACTAAGTTTTAATTGGTTTGAAAATTCCTAAATCTTTTGAGATTCATTGAACAATTCAATGGCATGTTTAAATCTCGAATATGCCATTCAAGTTGTGACTGGGATACCGAAGATCACAAAACAAGGTGTGAATAACCATTCAAATTAACTTGGTACTCTTAACTTTATTACCTATCCGATGTGCCGGTTAACCACACACGCTCCACCAATCTATAATAAACATTATACTACCCTTTGCCATCCTTACTAGTCCATGTTAGTGTGCTGGTTAACCACACACGTTCCACTAATGACTTGGTAATGTTACAAAGTGTAATTCCATGGGTTACCATCAACTTTACATTTTCCTAAAGTAACTAAGATTGAGAATTTATAAATGTTTAGTTAATTTATAATTATCATTATACTTTTAATGAAGGGAGAATTATAGTCATATCCTACCCGTTCAGATAACGACCCTCCACTAGTCAAGGAAGCGGTGGGTGAGAGTGGACACCCATTAAGCTGCCATTTTATAGGCAACAACCTTATACCCCCTTATAGATCGGCTTCATGAATGAGGCCTACTAACGGTAATACTGACTTCTTCTTATACATATATATATATATATATATATACATATATATATATATATATATATATATATATATATATATATATATATATATATATATATATATATAAACTTATAATATTATAAAGTATAAGGTTGAATTTTAAACTTTTAAAATTCTATGGTTTGGAATTAAAGTTTTCTAAAGTGACTTTACAAATTCCAAAATTTGAGGGCAAGTTTTGAAACTATTCAAAACCTTTCATTTCTATAACTTATGAGTTTTAAAGGCTTTTAATGGAAGAGACTTTTGGAATTCCATAACTTGAGGACAAGTGATGGAGTCAATTATGAAGCATTTAGATCAACAATTAACTTACAAACAATTTGCAAATAATTCCTATGATCTAAAAAAAACTCATAAGCAAGGAACATCCATATCAACAATTTTCAAGTATCATATGAACTTAATATAAAACTTGAAACTTTGAAAATTATCATTGAAATTGGACAAGCACAATCATTACCACATCAAAAACATGTTTAACAATCTAAAACAGTTTAGGGTAATGATCCTAGTCCAATTCCAACAATAAAACTCGAAATTCTACACCCAGGGCCTCCAACTCGTCAAGTGTATTAACCAACTCGACGAGTTGGATGAGTTTTCACATGGACTCGTCAAGTTCCCCCGTGGACTCAGTGAGTTCAATGAACAGTGAGCATAAAAATTGATTTTTTTAGGAATTTGCGTCAAGTATAATTGAAAACAAGCCTTACCTCTGATACCACTTATGGGTTTTGAGCATTCTAACACTCCTATGGTGTGTATGCAACCCTAGAAACCTTGGATCTATGTTTTCACTATTATACCTGCAAATTTGATTTTTCCAAGGTTTCATCCTAACTAGCATATCATAAGGCATGTGTAATATAAAAAAACTAGTAGAACGACGTACCTTTTCTTGTAGCTTGATTCCATAAGACTTTGTGAGCCTAGCACCCCAAGTGTGATGCCTCAAATGTCTCACACAACACAACAACTATTGGAATAACTTGAGAGAAGAACACTTGTACTCAAAATTCGGCTAGCCCTCACTTGTATGTCTAGTGGATGATTTTACTTGCTATGAGGTCATTTATATAGTGTGTCACATGTAGGGTTACACCATGCAAATCCTAATGTGCATGACATTTCATTTCCTCCATGATCCATGAGTTTTAACCTCCATGGAGCATCCATGGATCACCCTATGGGTTTTAACCTAATCTAATGAATCATGGATCATAAGCCCACTATATAAGAATGAATGATTTACACAATCAATCCCCATGTATTTAATTAGTCTATTTTGATCACAAAATTAATTCCAAATTAATTATTGATCAATACTAATTAAATAATATGATTTCATATTAATATATTAGAACTTATAATATATTAACAAATCACAACTATCCTTTTCTCATTTTGTCTATCCAATTGTTCCGATGTTATGCAAACCAAATGGACCATCCTAAATCAGGTCAAGTACATACCAAATATAGGTATGGACTTAGACACTTTATCCAACAATATGAAGAAACAACTAAAAGTTCAGAATGGTTGGATGCTATGAATACAAAAATAGATGCTATAGAAACAAATGCCACCTGGTCTCTAGTTGATCTACCAAAAGGATGAAAAGCAATTAGAGTGAATTGGATCTTCAAAAAAAGTTCAATCAACTTGGGGAGGTTGATAAACTTAAGGTTTGTTTGGTGGCTCAAGGGTACTCACAAAAGCAAGGGATAGACTACACCGAAGTGTTTGCACCAATGGAAAGAATGGAGACAGTGAGGATAATTGTAGCATTTGCAGCTCAAAATTGATAGAAGCTCCACCAACTAGATGTTAAATCAACATTTCTTCATGGGGAGCTTAATGAAGATGTATATGTAGAGCAGCCACAGGGATTCGAGAAAGAAGGGAACATTAACAAGGTGTATAAGCTCCATAAGGCACTTTATGGACTAAAGCAGGCACCCAGGGCCTAGTTCATTCGTATAGAGGGATTGTTTATGAAAGAAGGATTTGAAAGATGTTCAAATGAACAGACCTTGTTCACTAAAACAAGCAATAGAGGAAACGTTCTGATTGTGAGCATATATGTAGATGACCTCATCTATACAAGAAATGATAGAGAGATTACTGGCGACAAATGAAGAAGTTGATGGCCACTGAGCTATTAAGCGACAAGAAAGTCCAGTCATTCAGTGAATTTTTGGAACAAGAGGTCCACCATTTCATTGACTTCATTCAATTGACCTGTAGAAAATGAGTGATCTTACGTGATAAGGTAAAGGAAATGATCAACAACGTCGTGTGTAAATCATCGTTTGGTGGTAACTGCAAACAACAAGATGTATTGATTGAAGTTTTGGACAAGTTGGGGAGATTGTTTAGTGGGTTTTATGTTGCATATGTGTTTCCTGAGTTTAGGTTCCTTTCACTCATTTCTGGATTGAAATCCAAGTTGACGCAGATTCACAAGAGTCTTGATAATATTTTTGAAGAAATCTTTGAGGAACGGAAAATCAAAAGACAAAGTAACAGAGAATCAGAAGAAGTCCTGCTTGATGTTCTTTTCACCATCAAAGAGAGCGGCGGCTTACATTTTCCCATCACCAACGACAACATCAAAGTTGTTTTTGTGGGAAGTTTGTTGTCTTTATTCAATTTTTATATTTTGTAGGGTTAACGTGACGCAATAGCAGTTATACAAAATTAGGGCAATATACAAAATTAGGGCAATAAACATTTTTTTATATATTACTCCCTCCATCCCAAAATTATTGTTCACGTTTGACTTTTGAAGTCTTTTCATGTCAACTTTGACCATAAATACCTTTATTTGTGTTAAATACTTTTTGATGAAACTTATAACAATGAAAATACATTTAAAAAAGAATCTATTCATATATTTTGCATAAAAAATTATATAACAAAAAATAGTTTATTTAAGGTCAAAGTTGAACAAAAAAGACTTAAAAAGTTAAACGTGGACAATAATTTTGGAACGGAGGGAGTATTAAATTATCAAATTCGATTTTCAACAATTGTACTACATCCATTGTTATTAATTATTATCAAGTGTCCATTGCGTGACCGTGACATCCATAAATTAAAAAATCATACTTGACACGATGGGCATTTGATAAGATTTTGAATGATAATTTACCCATTTAGTCAGGAACGGAGCTTCAACATTTTATTTTGGGGGCCGGAAATATAATATGTATAAAAACTTATGAGAAGGGGGGTTACAGTCAATATTTTTGGGCTTACTGTGCATAAAATTAATATATAGGGGCTACTTCTAACCAGAAAATCAGGGAGGGCCACAGCCCCCCCCCCCCCCCGCCTCGCCCTAAGAAAGCTCCGTCCTGCGTTTAGTTCCACTATAATGACTCTAATAAAATATATAGACTAAAATTTTATAGGTCTGTAAATACAAAATATAGACAAAACTTAATAAATGGTTAATGCGTTTTTCAATAATTTGGGTATAGTCATTATTTAAAAAATCTCAGTCCATATAATTTTCAATTTCTATTATGGTAGGTCCCTCACCCATCTAAAAAGTTTTACTTTCTCTCTTTTTATTTTATTTCATCTTTTTCTTTATGATTAATTAGAATTTATGTTAGTTATTATGTAATTATATAAATAGAAAATACTTATTACTTATTACTATTATGGAATGTAAATGAAATCTTTCTCGTTGCCTCAACATACAATACAAAGACATAATATATACAACATGTGAATTTCGTATGAGCTGGGCTATGATGTGGGCTAATGTAACACCTGTTTATTTATTTAATAAATAAATTAATTAATAAATGTATAGAAGCCCTAAAATGAATAATAATTAAGCAAGGCGTTAGTTCGAGGAGTTAAAAGTCATAATTATAGAAGTCAGGGTGCGTTTGGTAACTTATGGACTTAAATTGAAGAGATTATGGAAGCAAGGGGCTATAAGGTAAATATGGGACCTGAACTGATAAGAATTTGGATGTTGGGGGTTATTTTGTAAATTGTAGGATTTAAATTGAAAGGGTTTGGAAGGGGAGGATTGAAAGTGTAAAAATGATTGAAATGTTAAGGAAATGACACGGCACTTAAACCCGTGCCTTTCCCCTTGTCGTATATCAAAACCCTAAACTTAGAGACCTTTAGCAACCATGGATAACCCTCTCAGCTGTCACCGTATCTTCCCCATCGCAGCGGCACCGTTAACTTATCATTGGAGCACCACAAGACCGCTAGACGTCGGGAGCAAGCTGAAAGGTCACGTGAATTGCCGGAGAACCTCCATTAGAGTCCGAAGCATTGTTTTTTCGTTCCATTAGGCCATCTGTCGCTTCTCCTTCCCTTTCCCTTCGTCCTTTTCATGTTTTTGACGTCGTGCTTGCCGGCTGTGGGTATCAGCAGCCCTTGAATCGCAGTTTCTGCTCATTCCGATGACCAAAGCCTCCTAGTCGGTGGTTAGGAGCTTGGTCTCGTGTTGTTTTTGTGTATGACGATGCTGTCACGAGTTGAATGTGTAGCTATGAAGTTATTTGACTAGAAACCCATCGCCACCACCACAAGGTGGTGGCTGCCATCGTGTTCGGTCGCCCATTTCCGCCACCATCCACCGTAGGAGGTGGTTGTGTGTGTTTATTATTAATTATGAATAAGTATGTGTGATTTTTTGGCAGGAACCACCACCACCACCACCACCATTGGAAATGGTGGCCGCCGCCGCTGTGCCGCTTCTGTTGCTATCGAACCACTGTACGCCGCCGTGAAGTGGGTGATCGTGTGCATTCCCGAGCAAGAGGCGTATTTCTGGGTGTGTGTTAGAATAGTTAGTGTGTGTATGGTTATTTTTGTATTAAAAGCTTTGTAATGGTAATTAGCAAAATGAATAATAAAAAGAAAGTCAAAGCCACCACCGTAAGGTGGTGGCCGCCGCCGCGGACCACCACTACCCGAGGTGGTAGTGGGTGGTGCCCCACTAGCAAACCCTAATGGGCTTAGATTGGTTTTGGGCCTATTAGGCCATGTTTGGGCGGAAAACCCTAATTATGAGTATTTGGGCCTTGGACTTATTTTGACCCACTTTTGGGCCATTGGGATTGGATTGTGAATTAAGCCCAAACTATTCCATGCCATTTATCTAGTTGAGTAAAGAACTTAATGGACTGAGCTAATTGAGAAAATCTTAATATTTGAGAAATTATCAGGACACACACGGAAATTATTTAATAAGTGAAATATTAAACAATAATCATTGGCAGAAATTGATCTAAGAAATAATGGACTTAATGGATTAAGTCCTTAGTGGGTTAAACCCTTAATGGGTTAAGTGAGAAACACTTAACCCTAATTATAATTTTATGAGAAACCCTAATTTCACTTGGGCTTTGTGTTGGGCCATCCAAGAATAATCAAATGGACTAGAGTAATTAGTTGGGCTCTAGGGTAAGGCCCATATGAAGGATTGGGCCCAATTTGGAAAATTAGGCCATAGATGGGCTATAGTTTGGGCCTAGATGGTTGTACGATATTAGGCCCTTATAATGAGACATGTTGGACCGGACTGAGCAATTGGGCATTAAGGGAAGTCCATGTAGAGGTTTGGGCCCAATTTGGAAAGTGGGGCCATATGTTGGGCTTTGATCCCTGGTTGACTTTGGGCCTATGGATTGGGCCTTGGGCTTAAATAAGCCAAGCATGGGGTAATGTAGTAATTATCCAAAGAATGTACTATTGGTTATATGTTGGGACACAATTATTAATTGGATGATGTTTTGGTGGGGACAGTTCGGGAATCTGTCATCCAGCAGTTGGGGTTGAGTCTGCGTGACTTCAGCAGTGAGGGATTGTGTCTACGGGACTTCAGCAGTGTGAGGTGAGTTACCTTCCAGTAGCGGTGGGTCTACGACCATAATGCCGGCCCACCAGTAGGAGTTGTTGTTAGATGATTGCCTCTGTGATAATTGTCTATGTTTGCTACTACCTGTCATGTTTATGTGCTAGCATGATGTGATGTTATGTGATAGTGGTTGTAGGGGTGAAATAGTCCCCGGTTACCGGTCGATAGGGCCGAAGGGGTAGATTAGTACCCAAATATGCTAGACAGATTATGATATATGTGATATGTTATTATGTGGTAGTAGTAGGGGGTGAAATAGTCCCCACTTACCGGTCGACAGGACCGAAGGGGTAGGCCAGCACCCAGATATGCTAGGCAGTATATGACTTATGTATTTATGCTATGCTTTTATGTGGTAGTGATAGGGGGTGAAATAGTCCCCGGTTACCGGTTGAAAGATACCGAAGGGGAGGCCAGCACCCAGGTATGCTAGGCAGTATCCGGTTGAGAGGACCGAAGGGGAGGCTAGCACCCATATATGCTAGGCAGTATCCGGTCGAGAGGACCGAAAGGGTAGGTCGGACACCCAGATATGCCTGACAGTATATGTATGTTACATGATCATACGGTATGTGGTATGATGGGGGAACTCACTAAGCTTTGTGCTTACGGTTTTCAGTTTTCGTTTCAGGTACTTCGTTTTCAAAGGAAAGGAGCCAACTTGATCGCAGTGCATCACACTATGTTTTCCGCACATGAGATCATTGGGGATTACGCTCTGATATGGTTTTATGATAATATGTTTTGATTACCGACACTTTGGTTTGACACGAGATATTATTATGAATGTTTTTACACTGATGGTTTTATGTGACAACTTATTAAAAATGAAATTTTTAGCCGTGAATTTTGGGATGTTACAACTAATCTATGTACAATACATACAATGCAATACATATGCTAACATCCCCCACAGTTTGATCGTGATGTGAGTTACGGACTTTTAAACTGGTGCAAAAATCCGAGGATAGACTGGTGGGTAGACCTTTAATGAAAATGTCGTTGTCGGCATACCGAGATGAGGATGGAATATATTGAACACGTATGTGACCGAGAGATGCTTTTTCATGGACAAAGTGAATAGAAATTTCTATGTGTTTTGTTCTTTGATGTTGAACTGGGTTAGTTGACATGTAGACCACACTAATGTTAGAAGACTATAGTTGCTTTTGGCATGGGATAATAGAGCTCAAGTAAGAGATTACAGATCCATGAAGCCTTTGCAACGATGTTTGCAACACCATGGTAATTTCCCTATGTGATGGATCGAGAAATAGTGCCCTGTCGCTTTTAGGACCAAGATAGGAGATTATCCCAAAGAAAGATGAAGTAGCCTGATGTGGATCGTCGAGTGGTTGAGCATTCCCCTCCCCCAATCTGCATTAGAGTAAGCAACATGGGATGAAGAGGGGGAGATATGGAGTTAGAGCCCATGGTCTACAGTGCCTTGTATGTTGTGAATAATCTGTTTGAGAGCATAGAGGTGAGGTTCCCCAGGATCATGCATGTATAAACAAATCTGCTGAACTACAAATGCAATGTTAGGTTTAGTAAAAGTAAGATACAGGAGAGCAATGGCTAGGCTGTAAAAACGTATGGGATTGGCAACTCGAGATCCAGATGAGCCCAGTTTATGAACTGGTTCAGCGGGTGTCCGAAATGGGTTACATTTCATCATGTTTGCATGTTTTAATATTTTGATGGCATATTTCTTTTGAGATAGAAAAATACTCAACTGAGTTTATCAATGATCTATTGAATGAGGGCTGTGGAAGAAGTTGTCATTACGTATCATCAACATAGAGTAACAAATATGTCACTTCGCCAGCTAAGTGTAAAGTAAATAGAGACGAGTCTGTCCAATTGTGATGAAATCCAATAGTGGAAGCATGGTGTGAAAATCTATGATACAAAGCTCTCGGGGCTTGTTTGAGACCATATAATGATCTTTGATGATGACAGGCATTGTCTAGGAACTGAGTGTCTCAGAATCCTGGAGGCTAATGTATGTACACAGTTTCCTGCAAATGGCCATGAAGAAAGGCATTATTCACGTCTAGCTGATGAGTTGGACAATGTCTAGAAATAGCAATGTTGAGAACTGTATAGATGGTGGCTTGTTTGACAACCGGGTTGAACATCTCGTCACAGTCTATACCCTGTTGTTGATTATGACCAATCACTACAAGTCTTGCTTTGCAGAAGAGAGAGTGGCATCTTCATTAATTTTGTTACAAAAAAGACATATAGATCGAACAATATTGACCCCTTGGGGTCTAGGGATAAGAGTCCAAGTTCCATTCGACATACGAGCACTATACTCGTCATGGATAATCTAATGTAAGTTAGAGTCCTTAATAGCCTGTATTTGCAACCAAGGAATAAGAAAGAGTGATGATGTATGAAGATTTAATTGTTTTATAGGTTTCACAATACCACTACAAGATCGGGTGGTTATGGGATGCTGACTAGGTGTAGAGGGGGAGTTACTTGGAGTTATGGGTTCTGTATTCAGTGGGGGGTTTATTGGTTTGGGAATTATGTGAAGGGGATTTGGTTTGATATGTTTCAGGAGTGGAGTGGGTAATGCTTTTTTGGGTTGATAAAGAGATTGAGTGTCAAATAATGGAGATGGGTCAGAAGAGGTGTCCATGAAGGTGTAAGACGGAGAAGTATTTGGAGAGACAGATTTAAACGAAAAGATTGTATCATCAAATATAACATGACAAGATATGATGATGGTGCGAGAGTTGAGGTCAATACATTAAAAACCTCTATGATGAGATGGATACCCAAGAGAGACACATGGAGATGATCAAGGTGAAAATTTATGGTTTGTGGTGAGGTAAGGGAAACAAAGGCATCCAAAAGAATGAAGATGGGTATATATGGGGTGTTTTTTAAATAGGCGGTATGTAGGTGTGTCACTTTGGATAGAAGTGGAAGGAAGTATGTTGAGAAGATGTGTGGTCATGTGAAGGGCTTCCACCCAATATGTGGGGGCCATATGAGCTTGAAATAAGAGAGTACGAGTGAAGTTATTTATTGTGCGAAGCATACGTTCAGATTTACTGTTTTGTTGGGATGTGTGTGGGCATGAAAATAAAATTTGATTCCATGTGTGGCGAAATGGTCATGAAACTATTTTTTATTGTACTCACTCCCATTATCATATTGGAAAGATTTTATAGTTGTGTTGATTTGAGTTTTGATTTAGTTAAATAATTCTACAAATTTGGAGAATACATTAGATTTATGTTTTAATGAGTACACCCAAAGATAGTGAGAATAATGATCAAGAAATATGACATAGTATTTTAAACCACTTATACTAGCAATAGGTAATGTCCAAATATTTGAGTGTATAATTTCAAAAGCATGAGAAACAATAGAATCTGAAAAGCTAAAAGGAAGTTTGATATGTTTGCCAAGTTGACATGCTTGACATAAAGAAGCATTGTAACTTTTATTACATGGAATCAATTTATTAGATAATAAAAACTGAAAAACATGATCGCCAGGAAAACCAAGGAGTTGGTGCAACACGGAAGAGCATATGGAGACAAGAGCTTGAGAAGTTTGAGGAACAACCAGGTAGAGAGGAACATCACTGTCACATCGGATTAGGGGTAGACGGGTCCTGTAATCCGTGAGAGAAAAACCAAATTCAACAAATTCAATTGTGCGTTTATTATGAAGGGTAAACTGACGAACATAAATAAGATTTTTGATGATTGAGGGAGTGATGAGGACATTATTTAGCTAAATGGGTCGGTGGTTATTTTGAAGAGGGAAAAAGGTATGTCCAGTCACAATAACAGGTATCATGGCCCCGTCTCCAAATAGGATATTTTGACAAGAATTCTTATTAAGAAGGGAATGGAGAATACATTGATTATCATGCACGTGATCCGTTGCGCTCGTATCCATGACCCATTCGGTTGGTTATTGAAGTGACATCGAGCTGAACATTTGAGGAAGAGCTGTGGGACATTGTTCAATACCAAACCAAGCCCAAGGAGGCATTATGGATGTTGAATTGAACTATATTGATGAAGCAATAGGTGTGGCGATATGAGCTTGAGCGATAGAGAAGGGAGATCGTTGTAGATATAAGTCGAGAATACCACGAGTGTGCTATCGGGGCTAAACAACCCACTGTTGATAGTTATTGGGTCATGAAAGAGATCTCCAAGGGAGTTAATGTTGATTTGGTGGAGGAATAAACACCCAACCATGTTGATGGGGTGGTTGAGATGGACCAATATTGTTGTTTCCCTGCTGTCAGCGCCGATTCTGTGAAGGGAAGGGCTCTTGGCGGTATTCCTATCGACAGTTGCTGTCAGAGGTGGTGTGGAGGATGGATGGTGATAAAGGGTGATCACCATGATCCGGTTGAGGAGAAGCCCTCATGTAAGCATTAACACTAAGATCTCCCACAAATATATTGTGGAGTTCGATGTCGAGTTGAATAGCCCTCATATCTTTGTTGTTGCGAAATAGTCTTTCGATAGTGAGCCAAACATGAAAAGCAAGGACGTCTCTTTTAATAATCATATTGAGAAGGTGTTGTGATAGACTAGTATAAATCCACCCTTTCACAACAAATTCCACTTTCTTCCAATTTGCATCAGTGGCAAGAGGTGCAGGAGCATCATATGTGGAGTCAATATGATCTATGGCATCATAGGCTTCACAGTAGGTAGAAAATAGTTCACGCCAAGCATCACAATTCATTATTTCAAGATCAAGAAGGAGCGCAACATGAGATTTAATTTTGGTGACACAAAACAATTTGTGTGGTGGTGTTGTAGGACCTATCATGAAGCCATAGATGAAGACGGGAACAAGAAAATTTTAGGGTTTAGAGAGGGTGTTGTTGGCAGTAATAGAAGAGAAGAAGGAAGGGAAAGATTTTAGGGGGAGGTCTGATACCATATTATGGAATGTAAATTAAATCATTCTCATTGCCTCAACATACACTACAAAGACATATTATATACATCAAATGTATGGGCTTCATATGAGCTGGGCTATGGTGTGGGATATGTTTGATTAGGTGTCTAAGCCCATAACTATGTTTGGTATGTACTTGATTTTATTATGAGCATGGTCCTTTTGGGTTGCCTTCACCATAGCAATTTGATAGGATGAATTATGTGAAAGAGGTTAATTGTGATTTATTAATATATTATAAGAATACGATATTAATTGAGAAATCATATTATTTAATTAGTATTGATCAAGAATTAATTTGGAATTAATTTAGTGACCAAAAGAGACTGATTAAATTAATGAGGACTGATTATGTAAATCAATAATAGTTGTACTTTGGACTCATGGACCTTACTGATATAGGGTGGATGAAATCTCTATGAGAGTCCATAAAGATTTCATCCATGGCTTTTCAAATGGAAGTACATGTATTTCTTAGGGCCTAAGCAAGGGAATTAGGGGTTTCCAAGTTGAAAACCCTAGAAGCCTCAACTATAAAAGGAACCCATTAGCTCCGAAAATCGACACCAATGATCGCATAAGAAACCCTAGCTGATTTTAGGAGTCCCTAAACTCTCTCACACAATTCTCCATTGCTACTTGGTGTTTGTGACTCCATTTGAGATGCAACATTTGGGGCACTAAGCTTTCAAAGGCCAAGGAGTTCTTGTTATTGCTACATAACAAGTGAGGTAATGTTCCAAACCCTATTTTACATATGATTTTCGTGATTAGTATGCTAGTCCATTAGGGTTTTAGATTTGGATGATTATTTGCATGTATAACTTGAGAAAAACCTAGATCCAAAGCATTAGGGTTGCATGTACACCATAGGAATGCTGTAGTGGTCAAAACGTATCAGTGGTATCAGAGCCTAGGTCGTTTTTCTGCTATATGTGATGCTAAAGTGAATTGTTTAAAGCTGAAAAATTTTTGTTTTTGCTTTCTGCCTGGTGACCACAAGGTGGTGGGTTCTCACGACGTGAGTATAGTGCTCACGACGTGAACTCGGTTCAGATGGCAAATTTTTCGGATTTTTGGCTAAAATTAGATTAGGATAATTACCATAAGTTGTTTTAACTGTTAAAATTTGAATTTCATGATATGGTAATTGATATCCTCATTTAATTGAATGATAATTGTCAAATTTTAAGATAATTACTAGATTATATGATAAATTAATTATTTTTAAATGTTGATTTGTGTTTATCTTGCCAAAAAGTATAAGATTAGGTCAAATTATGTAATGAGGATAAATTATGTGATTAATTTAATTTTTTTCAAATTTGATCTAAATGCTTTGCTAAGTTTTAAAATTTGCCCTCAAGTTTTGGAATTTAAAATTTGATTAAAAATTTTAATTATGAAATATGAAATTCTTAAACCCTAGTAATTTGAAAAGTTTCAAAAGTGCACCTCTTGCTTTTGTAATTTGAAATTTAATTAAATGGTTTTAAATTTGAAATCTTAAATTTAGAACCTTTATAGTTTGAATAGTTCAAATTACACTCTTACAGTTTTATTAAATTAATTAAGTGTTTAATTAAAAGAGAGAATTAATAAATCTATAAAGACATGATTTAAGTTTAATTAAATTAATAGTCTAATTTATTAATAGATTAAACCACTTAGTATTTTATATGTGTAAAATACACCCTTATACTATATAAAATTAAAAGTCTAATATATTATATATGTATAAGTAAACAGTCAGTCTTACCATTAGTAGGCCTCATTCACGAAGCTGGTCTATAAGGGGTGTTTAAGGAGCGACTTGTAAAATGACTGTCATTGGGTATCCACTCTTACCCACCGCACCCTTGACCAGTGGAGGGTTGTTAGTCGAACGAGTTTGATAGGATATTTAAATCCTCATCAAAAGTATAATGAAATATAAAGTAACTAAACTTTTATAAATTCTCAATCTGAGTTACTTTAGGAAAATGTGAATTTGATGCTAACCCATGAAATTGCACGTTGCACCTTATTAGTCGTTAGTGGAGCATGTGTGGTTAACCGGCACACTAATTTGGGACTAATGTAGGATGAAAATTGGTAGCACGTAGATTATCATAGATCAATGGAGCGTGTGTGGTTAATCGGCTCATTGATTAGGTGATAAGCATCTTCGAGAGTACCAAGAAAATTTGCATGGTTATTCACACCTTGTTTGTGATCCTCGGTATTCCAGTCACAAACTTGAAGGGCATAATCGAGATTAAACATGCCACTGAGAGGTTCGATGAATCTCAAAAGATCTAGGAATTTCATTTCAGTTAAAACCTAATGTTTAATTTTGTTTTTAATGGTGGAATTTGGTAAATCGTTATTTACCTACCTTCAAATTTTTTTGCAATTAGATCACGGCATCCCTCTTCCGAGTTGTATATTATTGTGTTGGGTCCTAGCTTTAATATTTCATTTCAGTGTTATATTAAGTATTGAATTGACTAACTTGAATTTCTACTATTTGTAGATGTCTAGTTCTGACAACTATGGTCTTCCCGAATCTTTTGGAAAAAGCTTTCCTCATGAAGATGATGTTCTACAATTGGATCGTCGAAAAGGAAATCATGCTTCACTTCTTCTACCTCATCCAATAGTTCTCCTTGACCCACGTGTTTGAGGACTTGAAAAGTTCAAGGTCACTCAAGCCCTATTGGCAAGAAAACACGAAGATGGAAAGTCTATATGCGCTCACATCTTGGAGATGAAGTTACATATTGATAGGTTGTAAATGTTGGGTGTCGAAGTCTCAAGGAAGCTGGCTATTGAATTGGTTCTTGAATCACTTCCTTGGTCATATAGTGAGTTCATAAAAGATTACTATGTGAAAGACCAATAAACCACGACGTGACCCTCATTGATCTTACCTATTTGCTTGTTGCTGCTGAATCAGTAATGATTTGATGCACTGTTCAAGAAAATTTGATTGGAAGATCAATCTCCCAAAATTCCATGAACATTTACAATGGAAACATTGGAAGTTCAGAAAAGTCTTCTCTTCCCAATGGAAAGGGATCGGCCTGTTGGGTTTTGAGCATTATAACACTCCTAAGTGTACATGCAACCCTAAATACCATGGATCTATGTTTTCTCTATTATACATGCAAATATGAACTTTCCAAGGTATTCATCCTAACTAGCATAATAACATTGATTCAAATGAATATATCAAGTTAGAATTATATGCCTCTTTGATGTAGTTTGTCTTCATGAAGCTTGAGTGCCTATTGTCCCAAGTGTGACACCTCAAATGGTTCACACAACACAAAATACACATGGAATGACTTGAGAGAAAATGGAACATTTTATAAAATCGGCTAGCCCTTTCTATTATCCATAGTTGCCAATTTCTTGAGCCATGGGATTCTTTTATATGGTGGCTATTAGGGTTACACCATGTAACCCATAACTTTACCCATTCCTTATGCTACATGGATTTAACCTCCATGGAGTATCTATGGGTCACCCCATGGACTTAGTCCAACATAAGGAATCTTGGATCACGAGCCTACATATATAAGAATGAATGATTTACACATCAACACATATATATTTAATTAGTCTTCTTTTGATCACTTAATTAATCCTAGATTAATTCTTGATCAATACAAATTAAATAACCTTATTAATATATTAGAACTTATAATATATTAACAAACCTTAAGTGTTATTTCTCTCATTATAGTCTATCTAAATGCATGATGCCATGCAACCCAAATGGACCATGCCGGGTCGGGTCAAGTCTTACCAATTATAGTTATGGACTTAGACATTAATCCAACAGTCTCCCACTTGGATAAGTCTAAAACTATCAATGCGTATGACTTCAAGAACCGACTGGCAATCGTAGCTCTCAAAAGCTTCTATCGAACTCTGACCTTGTAGATGAACTCTGACCTTTGTCAATGACTTTTCCATTAGATAAGGGGTCATATATTCCTCCATTCTAGATATCATATGGACTGAGACATGGATTATAATCATTATCTCTCTCCATTTTTTGTTTCCCAATTTCCGATTTGTGACGACTGACTAATTGAACAAATCAAATCAGTCCTGGCCCGGCCGAGCACTTAGATTTGTCATCACCAAATCATCGAGGGGCCATCGCTTTTATCCCGAAGGTAAAAGGAATGGATAAACTTCGACTCATATGGATTGTTCTACTACTTGTTGAATCATAAACAAAGGCACGTTTTAAAACACCGAGTTACCGAATGCATTTTCGTGCAATCAATGTACAACCAACTCATAGTAACAACTCATATCTCTCGGTTTGAAGAATATAAGATATTATCTTCTCATGATCACTCGTGATAAAATCCATGAAGTGATTCCAATGAGCGCGGTTTGAATCCAATACTCAGAACTTATGAGCACTCATGAGTGATGTAGCCCTTTGTCCAACATGTTAGACCTTTACAAGCCAACCCATAACAGTCTTGATTCATATCTACTTCCAACATATGACCGACTGTGGATGGTTTGAATAACTTAGTCATTCTAGAAGAATAATCTAGTTTATTTTGGAGCTCAAAACATGCAAAGTGAAACACAAGAATAATTGAATCCAATATGGTATCAAAACCTAAGAACATAAATTAAACACCTTTTATTTATGACCATATGATTACACATTATTCATTGTATACTGTTTCAGCTATCAACTTTATTCTTGAATTTAAAAAATAGTTGTCCCATGCTCCAAGCATGTACACTATGTTTTCTAAACACTAGTCATGCCATACACTAAGTATGCATACTATGTTTGTCTATGATCTTTACTTTGTGAAATAGATCAATTGAACATAACTCCAATGATCCTCTTTTCACAGTTCCAAATCCTTACTGCAAATGCAAGAATTTCAAATTCATGTCTTTTACTAAAATTTGTCAGATTCTAAACTTATATGCATTGATCCTCTTGTAATGATTATGCACAAAGTCAGAAAGACTTGACAACAACCATTACAGAGCATTCCAAAGGAGATCAACTCCTTGGAAACATCCTTCTTGCATTAAGTTTCCTAAACTTACAAAGATTGAATAATTTCAAACTTTGAAACATTTCCAGATTCCATTTTGACTATCACTTATGAACAAGAGTTGCCTCCTTACAAATTATGTCAATATGGTCCTTCCAGAATTATCACTATACTTCCAACTGTCCTTGAGCAGCCAATCTTTGGTAAACCTTAGATTGTCTTCGACAATTGTTTAATCCTTTTAGTCATATCCAATTCTAGACCTTTTCCCTTCTTAATGCCCCAGGCATTTGGAAAATTTTAGAAAGGATGAATATAACACATGTAATCGATCCTATATCCGAAGCATATGGGACACGATTCATGATGTCTCACATAAAGACTAAACTAGTCTTTTGCTATAACATTTCCATTTCTATTTTCCAAGTTCTCATAATTCAGATTATGAAAAGGGATGCTGTAATCATAATCGAATTTTAGAACGCAAATAATGGACCCATATACAGAATTTCCTTATAGTGAGCCATTCCAACGTGAAATTCATATATATATATATATATATATATATATATATATATATATATATATATATATATATATATATATATATATATATATATATATATATATATGCTTGACTAAATACGATTGAAACCTCAATCTAAGCTTTTAGATTTGAGATGAAGTATAATTTCCTCTCCCTTAATTATAGCAAAACAACACTTTCCCAATTGAAACTTTTTGATTTCTATAATTAACATTGCTAACTTGCAATACTTATCATAATTATCATGCTCCCACTAACATGATGATTATTAGCATAACACTTCTGCTCCCGCTAGCTTTGACATGTACTCAAAAATCAGCTGGACTTCTAGAAATCAATACTTTATTGACTTTCTTACCAAAGTTCAAATTTCTTATACTAGATTGCTTTGATAAAACTTTATCATAATCATACACCTTATATTAGATAGCTCATAGGTGTGTCTAAACAATTTTAAGAACTATGAAAAGGGATGTCGTAATCATAGTCTTGATTGTTTAGACCTTTGCCACTTCTCACAAGTCCATGTTAGTGTGCCGGTAAACCACATACGCTCCACTAACGACTTTGAGAATGCAAGTATCACAATTGCTATCTAGCTAAAATCTACTTAGTGAAAGCGTTTCCTCACCATCATTTTCATGAATCGGAGACAAACCTTATGACACTTACATTTGATGGTGTATGTGTTCTTATCCATGTGAATTGTCAAAACCATAGTCACAAGACAAAGATAATGACAAATCCAAACTCATATGGACTGAACTCAATCTTATATTCTTGCCACATGGCAGCTCAAGGGACTGCCATTGCTTCCAAGTTGTTGTGCAACCGATTGAGAACTCTAAGAACTCATATGCAGAGCCAACCTTAACTGGAATGAGCACAGAATATGTCAACACGATAGGTTATAAACCTCAAGTCGTGTGCTAGTGAAGAACTTCAGGTTTTATACTTGATTATTTCTTAAGACTTTAAAGACCTTAAGGACTCCCACTGTCCTCTTGACATATAAGACTTTCTTGTCAGATATTCAAGAGATAGTGTGGATTCTAATCAAGACAAACACTTCACACAATTTGGCTTAGTTGGTCTTTTATTATGAAAAATATCCCAACTTACCAATTTCAAATATACAAGAGTAGAAAACTTTTACTCTTACATTTGACAAGTGTTTTAAACCTTCTTTATGACATGTCACTCAAGTTACATTCTTAGAGTATAACTCTAAGAATTGTTTTGGAACGAATTATGAATCATCTTCTTGATTTAACCACTTCAACAATTCATTGCTCCTCTTCTTAGCTATCAGAATGCACTTAGAGGATGAATTGTGATAAGGTCTCTTAATAATCATATAACATGATACTAAAGTACTCTCCCATCTTTTCAGATTTGATAAACTTTTATCCTTGTGCCTAATTTGATTATTCTTATTCGCTCTGTCATACATTGGAACCTTTTCCAATGTCTCAGAATTACACTTAAGCTTGTAAGTATAATCCATATTTACTGAGCTTTAGCAAATTATGACGAATAATCTTATCAATCTTTTGTGGTGGACTTGACCAGTGCACAAGAATGTGTACTCGATCCCTAAGTCCTTCACTTGACTCACATGTACATGTGAACAAGGAACTAGTCTTAATTTTCCAAAGATGAAAAATTCTCATTCATCATGCTATACAACTTGCATGATTCCAAGTTCCGGTCCAATTGAAACTTGGGTGATGAGGATCTTTCCTTATTTGGTAAATTTAGACATTACCACAAATGAAATAATCTATTTCATATTTCCACTATTGCTAATAATGGAATCATATAAGCAACAATTTTTTTCCTCAAGTGCCATTGTAAGGATATTTTAAAATAAATAAAATCATCATTTTTCCTTTTATTTTAAAAACTTTGCGGAAAAACTATCCTTACAATGCAAAATAGCATGAAAAATTTGTTGTTATCTATTCCAAAGCAATGTAGCATAACTCCTAAGAAGTAGCTCAAGAATCCGATCTTCAAACTATGCGATAGAAATCCATCTATGCGATCTGATTCAGCATATTCTTTCTTTAAGTTCCTTCACTTTTCATTGATTCTTACAAACATCAACATGTGACCCAGTCACATCATGTATCAAGAATCTAAGTATAGAAACTTAGCATAGTTAGATAGTGGATTTTACCTGAAGTAGGGTCAAACTTATTGACTTTAACGTCCTTAGGTAAAATTTGGCAACTTCGCAACTAATGCCCCTTCCTTTGGCAATGGAACCTTGATAATGGGACTATCTCAGACATAGCCTCTCTGTTTACCATTTGGTCAACCGGGTTGACTATGGCCGATCCCTTTCCATTGGGAAGAGAGAGCTTTACTGGATATCCAATATCATCATTGTCAATTTCTATAAAGTTTTAGGAAGTTGATCTTAGCAAATAGATAAGATCATTAAGGGTCTTGTCATAGTCTGTTTCATAGTAGTCCCAAAGGAACTCACTATGTGACTTAGAAAGTAGTTGAGCCACCAACTTTCTCAAGAGTTTGACACCCAACTCTCTCAGCTTGTCAATATGTGACTACATCTCCAAGATGTGACCACACGTAGACCTTTGCTGGCCAATAGGGCTTGAGTGACCTTAAACCTTTCAAGAACTTGTGGGTTAGGGAGAATAATTTGGAGGAGGTGAAAGAAGTAAAGTTCCATGAGATTTGGAAAGATCATAAATGTCTAAACCAGACATCTTTTTGGGAGATATTCAAGATAGTTGATTTAAAGTCCTTAATATAACACCCAATATGAAATATTAAGGCTAGGACCGAACAAACTATTTTATAACTTAGAAGAGATGCCGTAATCCAAGCTATAAAATATTTGAAGGTAGGTGAATGACGATTCACCAATTTCCACCAAGATAAACGAAATGTATTATTAGGTTTTAATTGGATTTGAAACTCCAAGATCTTTTGAGATTCATTGAACTGTTCAATGGCATGTTTCAATCTCGAGTGCGCCTTCAGGTTTTGTGACTGGGATGTCGAGGATCACAAAACAAGGTGTGAAGTAACCATGCAAATATACTGGGTACTTAATATTTACCCCTTAATCGATGTGCCGGTTAACCACACACGCTCCACCGATACTATGATAAATATTAAGTTACCCTTTGCCTACCTTGTTAAGTCCAGGTTAGTGTGCCGGTTAACCACACACACTCCACTAACGACTTAAGCAAAGTGCAAAGTGTAATTTCATGGGTTAGCACCAAATTCACATTTTCCTAAGTAACTAAGATTGGGTATTTATAAAAAGGTTTAGTTACTTTGTATTTATCATTAATACTTTTAATGAAGGGATAATTCTAGTCCTTGTCCTACCCATTCGGCTAACGACCCTCCACCAGTCAAGGAAGCGGTGGGTGAGAGTAGACACCCATTAAACTGCCATTTTATAGGCAGTAACCTTATACCCCCCTTATAGACCGGCTTCGTGAATGAGGGTAAGACTGACTTTACTCTTATACATACATACATACATACATATATATATATATATATATATATATATATATATATATATATATATATATATTATTAACTTATAATATTATAAAGTATAAGGGTTGAATTTTAACTTTTAAAATTCTAAGGGCTAATTTTGAATTAAAGTATTTATAAGTGAAATCTTTTCAAATTCCAAAACTTGAGGGAATGTTTTGAAATTATTCAAAACTAATCAATTCTATTACTTATGTGTTTAAAGTAGTTTTAATTAAAAAACTCTTCAAGTTCCATAACTTAAGGACAAGTTATGGAAGACTTCAAACTAATAAAAGAATGTAACTTTTCTTTATTTTGTAACTTATGGAATTAATTAAGGTTACACATTTTATTACTTAATGAAGTGACTCTTGAACCGCCATAACTTGAGGACAAGACTCTTCATTTTTGTAACCATTGCCAACTCTTATGAGTTTTATGAAAGATAAATGTGACTTTTCATATAACTTGAGGACAAGTTACAAAAACACATTTTAGAATCAACTCTTAGATTAAAATGGATTGAAAGCACATAATCAATTAACTTTTCTATTAATCTAAGCAACTCATAAGAACAAGATAATTCACATCAAACTTTTTCATGTAATTAGTCTAAACCTTAAACTAATACAAAACATGAATCTATTGACAATTATCTTTGCAATTTGATTAGCATGAACATTACCACATCAAAAACAAGTTTATAAGTCCAAAAACATCTTAGGGTAATGTTCCTAGTCCAATTCCAGCCAAAAAAGTCGAATATATGCTGTCTGGGGGTCCAACTCGTCGAGTGCACGAACCAACTCGGCGATTTGGATGCATTTTGCCTTGGACTCATCGAGTCCCCCATGGACTCGGCGAGTCTGCTGAGCAGACAACATAAAAACTCGATTTTTCAGCCAATTTTGCAAGTGTAACAAGAAAACAAGCCTAGGCTTTGATACCACTGTTGGGTTTTTAGCATTCTAACACTCCTAAGTGTACATGCAACCCTAAATACCTTAGATCTATGTTTTCTCTATTATACATGCAAATATGAACTTGCTAAGGTATTCATCCTAACTAGCATAATAACATTGATTCAAATGAATATATCAAGTTAGAATTACATACCTCTTTGATGTAGTTTGTCTTCATGAAGTTTGAGTGCCTAGTGCCCCAAGTGTCACACCTCAAATGGTTCACACAACACCAAATACACATGGAATGACTTGAGAGAAATTAGAACACTTCATAAAATCGGCTAGCCCTTTCTATTATCCATAGTGGCCGATTTCTTGAGCCATATGATTCTTTTATATGGTGGCTATTAGGGTTACACCATGTAACCCATAACTTTACCCATTCCTTATGCTCCATGGATTTTAACCTCCATTGAGTATCCATGGGTCACCCCATGGACTTAGTCCAACATAAGGAATCTTGGATCACAAGCCCACATATATAAGAATGAATGATTTACACAATCAACCCATATATTTAATTAGTCTTCTTTTGATCACTTAAGTAATCCTAGATTAATTCTTGATCAATAATAATTAAATAACCCTATTAATTTATTAGAACTTATAATATATTAACAAACCTTAAGTGTTATTTCTCTCATTATAGTCTATCCAAATGCATGATGCCATGCAACCCAAATGGACCATGCCGGGTCGGGTCAAGTCTTACCAATTATAGTTATGGACTTAGACATTAATCCAACATGGGCAAGGTTAAACTGTTTGACCAACTGGTAAAGAGAAAGGCTAAGTCTGGGATTGTCTCGTGTGCTATTTCTAAAGAGTCTGTTTGTTTGTATTGCCAAGAAAAGGGGCATTGGATGTGAAGCTGTCATATTTACCTGAAAGATCGCAAGGATGGAGAAGTCAAGATGTATGACTCTGCTTTAGGTAAGTCCACTATCTAACTTTATTAAGTTCCTATTTGTAGATTCTTAATACATGATGTGATGAGATTGCATTTTGATTTTTTGTAGGATCGAAGAAAAGAAAGGAAACTTAAAAGAAGAGTAAGCCGAGTCTGACCGTGAAGAGATGAATTTCGATCGTATGGTTCGATGATCAGATTTTTGAGCTGATACTTAGGAGTTATGATAGATTGCTTAGGAATATTTAGTGACATAGTTTTCATTTGTAATTGCATTGTAAGGACAAGTTTTTCCGCATTTTTATAAATAAATAAAAAATTTTATTTATCATAATTTTGTATTTCCTTACAATGACATTTATGAACATTGATGTTTGTATGTTCCTATTGTTAGAAATATTGAAAAGGATGTGATTCTTAGTTATGTTATTTGTGGTAGTGTCAAAATTTACCAAATAAGTGTCACACCCCAAAACCGGAACGGCGGAAACTTTCGGGGGTGGAGGACGTCATGTCAAGTATCACGAGATATGTATATGGTAAGCAAGTAATGAACAACCATTTCATTTAGAAAGAAAGTGTTTACAATGTATGTGTTCACAAAACATTGAAGTCATAAACAAATAACAAAACAAGACTTGAAGCTATAATGCTCCATCTTCTGAAGTCCCAGCACGAGCACCTGTCTAATAGTCTCATGAGAATACAAGTTATTTGAAAGAGTTGATCAGCAATTAAGTTGGTGAGTTCATAAGATTTTAGTGATGTGAGTAAGCTGTAAAAATGTGGTTTAAAATGTATATGTAAAGTATTGTAAGCTGTAAGGTGTTGTTTTGTAAAGTTTGCCTGTTCCTCTTGAAAATCCTATATTTCCTACTTAAAATGGGAGTTGAGTAAAATGACACTACAAGCCTTTCTATGTGTAATAAGTGGGTACAAGTTATATATACTTATAGTAAACAAACAATCGATTATGCATATCTGCCCTCAACCTACAACTCGATGGGGTATAGTAAGTAAGGCGGATAACACATATTCCATTGGTTGTAAGATCGTTGTCATATATAACCTTGGGGTATTCACTTGTTACTCATGGAGTTATTTGTAATGGTTCCTTTATGTCTAATGGAGAGTTCCTTTTAAGAAAACCTATATTTCTTATAATAAAATATTGACTGTGGTGATTACTTTATAATAGCTTTGTTTATACTGCTATATACAATTTGGTATCGGGTAGATAATAGATTGGGTGACCTTGGTGTAAACCCACATCCAACGGGAACAGGACATACAACGAAGAACACACATCCTATTAGCTGTCGGATATTAGTCTTATATATAAACATGATGTATAAACTAAGGTATTATAGAGTTAACTCACTTAAAGTCTTTAAAACTGTATTGGCTTAATAAAATGGATTAAGCCCTTAACTGGGAAATCACTAGTTTTGTATATCCAAAAGTACTGACTTTGAAACGAAAGTTTTGTACTAGAAAAATTGTGCATTGACTCTGTGTCCTATGACCTGATCCATACCTGGTACCCTTATGATGACTTAATGTATACTAAGCATAAATATATATAGATTCAGGTAGATAATAGATTGGGTGACCTCGGTGTAAACCCACATCCAACGGGAACAAGACGTACAGCGAAGAACACCCATTCTATTAGAAGTCGGAATCTACTTAGCATATACGTAGTCTATAGTGTATACTTTAAGGAATCATAAAGCTAGCATCATGGTCCTAACTTTTAAAGTAGCCTTCTACCGAGACTCGATTGTTTGAAAGCAGTCTTCTACCAAGACTCTACTGTTATGAAAGCAGTCTTCTACCAAGACTCTACTGTTATGAAAGTAGTCTTCTACCAAGACTCTATAGTTATGAAAGCAGTCTTCTACCAAGACTCTACTGTTCCCTTGTCAACTGAAAAGTACATTCTCCTAGTTTATAACCTATCTCGATTAGAGAATAGATCAACCTTCAAGTGTTACCGACTCTTTATGAAAGTAACAGGAGAAATGAGTACCCTAATGTTGTTTATACTGACATACGGAGGTACTATCAACCTAAAAACATATGTGTTTTATTAAGGTCATAATGTGATAAGAAATTCCCATACTAAACGTTCTCCCTACGAGAGATTCTGGGAATCAAGGTTGATCTCGCAACGAGTTACTAGGCCACGTTATCCACATTAAAGTTATGTGATCACGTATACCCAATATAACTACCACAATGTGTTGTGATTCATTGGTATAGTTAGATCCTGAAATTGTTTCACGCTATAGCACCTTATTATGTTATGTTCTGTTCTGTGTTTGCTTCATTGTACTAGAAGTAATGATTAGTATTCTCTTAAACTATACCTATAATAGTTTACTAATACTCTAACTGGACTGTTACTGAAAAGACTCATTTATCTAACAAGTTATGCTTATACTTTAAAAATGGAGTTTTGTATAACTATAAAGTAACATAACCTTTAAAAGAGTTTTGAAATGTTTTAACAACTTATAAATAACATAAGTAACATTTTGAAAGATGTTTATAACAACCATTTACATAATTATCATTGTGTTCAACTTGTATCCCCCCCCCTTAAAACAATTAAAATAGTTAAAAGATTCATTACGGGGTATGAACTCACTTGATGTGGGTGATTCAAACGGGTATGCGCGTACGGATGAGAAGTTCCACGAATGAAGTTCCGAGACACAATAAGTCCTAAATGATATTTAAGGACACATAATGACATGTATAGTGTTTATAAACAACTATATGAAAGGAAACACCTTCCGGGACGAGGAAACACCTTCCGGGACTAGGAAACACCTTAATCAAGTGTTGGAATCATATGTGATTCAACCTAGGAGGGTATAAAGGCACTTATATGAGTTTACTACCATGAGCTCATGGCCCAAGGGAGTTTACGGCCGTAAACTCATGGTTACTCATGGGTTATTGATAATTTGAAGTCTAGGGAATTATTTAGGAACATTAGCTCTAGCCTAGGGTGAGAAATACCACTTTCTTTGCCGTTTTTGAGGTGTTCACGGCCCAAATGAGTTTACTACCGTAAACTCATGGCCAAATATGTTTATGAGGATCCTAAAGGTCATAAAGAAGCATTCTAAATTCATGCCTAATCCCTTAGAAGTGTTTGTCGCATCAAAACACCTCTATCTTGAGTTTACGGCCCATGGACCATTTGGTCATGTGTTTGCGGCCGTAAACACTTATTGGTGATGATATTTTGATTGTTTTGGGTCGTAGACACTCCATGGTAAAGGGCTATGCTAGTCCCTTGGCTTGTGGAAGGCATTTAGGGCATTTTGGCACCCTAAAATGGAGTTCACGGCCAAGAACTTCCTTGGCCGTGAACTCACTTTTGGTCCTTGATTTTAAATGATTTTGATGCCTAAACATGTCAAGGTTTGTCCCATGTTTGGTTTCCAAGGTCTAGGGGTCATTGGGCACACGTTGGCCCTTAAAATGGAGTTTACTCCCCAAGGTGTTCTTGGGCGGTAAACTCATAGATCTTGGTGTTTTCGTATGATTTCTAGTGGATTAAGCGTATATAAAGCTTTAAAACAACACTAGATAGAAGTACTCACTTTCCGGAACAAAAGTCCGAAGATCCTTGAGAGAGAATTTGGCTTTTCTTTAGTTGGAATTATAACTAATGAATAATTTGGTTCAGAATTCTATATATAGTCCTGGGATTTTTGGCAGAAAATATTTTATTCCCGGAAAGAACTCTAATATGATAGAGTTTTGGAATAACAGAGTTGCACAACACTCAAGTGCAACCTCTCTCCTGATATCTCCTTAAGTGTAAATCCTGAGTTGCTCAAACTTGTCCCAAAAGTTTGAAAGTTAGCAGAAACAGACTTGGCTTCTATTGAAGTGGAAATTTTTGGGTTGTCACATCATCCCCCCATTAGAATGAATTTCGTCCCGAAATTAGCTCTCTTAGCTTTACTACTGGGGTTGCGCTCCTCTGATTTGCGGAATACTCACTCGTAGGCATGGCAACTTGCCCTAGTGTTCTTGATAGGATTCATACTTGGTCCATCAATCATTACCTCGTGTATACAAGCCGTATATAATTAGGATTAGTAGGACTATCGGATGTGCTACTCCGTTCTAGGTCCACAACTCAACGGAGAACAGGAGATAGGGTGGAAACACACATACTAGATCTGCGTAGTCATACTCATATACCACCCTCGCGTATACACTAAATAATAATAGGTGGGCTGTATTTTTCCTTAGCCTCTGTGCTAGAACTTGGTCTGTTGGACGAGTGGTATGTCGTGACGATCTGCGGACGTCTGACGATAAGGCTTCAGAGGACAAGTACTCTTCACACGAGTACTTCAGGGGTTGAGGATGCGAAAGATAAAGTTTAGGTTTAGGTCGGACCTTCGATATGAATGACGAAAGTTTCGAGAACCTGTTGATCGAGGCAATTGAAACATATGGCTTCAGTATGGTGAGGACCACGCCAACTCATGACGAAAGAAAAACAACGGACTCTATTCCGAAAAAAAAGTTTTGGTCAAATGAAAGAAACGTCTGATAAACGATGATGTATCCCTGGTATGCTTGGTACTGTACTCCTAGTATGTTCAACAATGTACTCCTTGTAATTGATCTCGAGTTTCCTGTTTTCTAATTTGAAATTAACACTTCTATGTATCGTACCGCTATGTGCGCATACATACAAATAAAAGTGCTTTACTAACTAAAAGGATACTTTTATACTATGATCCCCCATGGTACCACTACCATCGCCCGTCATATACAAGTTGTGAATACTTAAGATGATTCAGGCAGTCGACTGAGCATCTCTACCTGAAATCCTCAACCAATTAAGGAAAGGGGACCTAAGCGGAGTCGCTCACTCTAGGTCTGCAACATCTCAGTTGCGCACAACCCTGATGTATATGGTGAGTCATAATAGCTTCTCTAAGGGATCTTTTAATTCTCTTGAATATTACGACCTATTTCAACATGTGAGTTGTTATAGTTACTTTTAAGTGTCATCCCCAAATTTTAATCTTATATGAATATAAATTAATTTTTACAAGTAAGTACTATTTTGAAAATGTACCACTACTCGACGACGACTCTGAGGTAGATTCTCCTGCGGTGATCATTAGAATACGTCTATCCGTGCCTGAGTTCTTGATGATTGGGCAGTCCCTCTTAATGTGTCCATTCTCACAACAGCCATAACAGGCTCGGTTTTCTTCAGCTCCGAGGACTTGGGAGATCGGTTGAGCCGATGCCCTGCAGTAACGGACTGTGTGTCCCTTTTTGTGGCAGTTCAGACACTGCATTTCTCGGCACACTCCAGTGTGGTGAAAGTTGCACTTTCCACACTTTGGAAGGTTTCCAGCATAACGACTGGCAGATGCTGAAGCAGTAGGCGGCGTACATAGTACTTGCTTGTTGCTCTTGTGGGATGTCTTGTGTTGTTCGCTTCTTCTTTCTCTTGTTCTCCGACTCTTGATTATAGTCCTCTTCCCTTGATGACTCGGGAATAGGGACTTTTACGCTGTGGCGGACTCCATGATCGATGAGTCGCTGAGCCAAGCGTTTAGCACTATCGAATGTGGCTGGGTTAGAAGATAACACATTTCCTTGGGTTGGAGCAGTCAGACCCCAAATGTATCTCTCTATCTTCATCTTTTTAGAGGTAATCATCTCAGGACATAGAGTTGCTAGTTCGCTGAACCAGTCCGTGTAGGTCACTATCTCTGAGCCGACCATAGTGAGATCCCACAACTCTTGTTCCAGTATTTGAATCTCGCCTAACGGGCAATATTCTTCCCACATTAACTCCTTTAGGTTTTCCCAACCTATGGAGTTTGCCACTGGTAGGGTCAGTGACTTAACATGGCTGTTCCACCATGTTAAGGCCATGCCATCGAAGGTGCAGGCAGCAAACTTCACTTTGCTTCCTTGGGGGCATAAACAGATCTCGAAGACCGACTCTGTTTTCTCGAACCATTGCAGAAGGGCAATGACTCCTTCAGTCCCTTTAAAGGACAGTGGTTGACATCTGGTGATGTCCTTGTAGGAGAACTCTCCCTGGCGCACCGGGACCTCACCTTGAGTAGAATCTGTAGCCGTTTCACCACCACTTGTACTGATGGGGTGATATTGTGCCATGGCTGTTGCCACAGCCGCGGCCACTGCATCGTTCAGAGTTGCTGCATCGATTTGTGGAGAAGGTATGGGAGTTATCAGAGTAGCATGTCTGGGTGATCTACGAGGAGGCATCTTTGCTAAAAGAAATCAAAGATGAGACGGAATAAGTCTATAGCAACGGACACAAGCCAAAATCTGAAAAGACAAGGTTATCCTAGTTCTGGATGTATCGGGTCCTGACTTCCACAGGGTTCTAGGAACAATTCATAAACGAGTCTATACCTAATAAACTCTATGAATTTGAAATAACTATCCCCGAATGAATATCTATTTCCTGAATAACTGTTACCAGCTCCATGTAAGAAAAATAATTCTAACACATGTAATGTGAGCAGTGTTTCCACTCGCTCGATAAATTATCCTAATTTCTATTTATTAGTGTGACGCGTAAGACGTTTTTGGTTACTTTGGCTGATCTTTCCTTGAAATCTTCTTATTGGTTTGTCCTTGTTCCTCATGAACTCTTCTGTTGACTACTATGAGGAAGAGGTTACGTTTATCTGGGCTTGTCGTGCGAGAATGAAAGTGACTAAAGAACCTATGAGCTTTAAGGTAACTTTATGGGGTGATCCTTACGGAATCTTCCTATAATTATACTAGGTATACCAGCTGGTATTGTATATAATTGAAGATCAAATAGACCTTCGAACAATTGATCCCACCTCAACACTACTTCCTTAAAAGGAATGGATAGCGAAGCTTCGGTCACAGATTTTATGTCTATATGGTCTTGATTATATATAAAACTTTATGAATATACCTTGTAGGATTATAGACCTATCCGCAAGGGTCTTTTAAGTTATCACATAAGTTATGTATCTGGACTAAAATACTCCTATAGTATCCTAACGTAATGTACTTGTTATGTTCTAGACTTGTTATCGCGCTATCGTGTCATAGAATACTCCCATAGTACTCTAACTCCAACTGTACTTGTTCTGGCGTTCTCTTGACTGGTGTTCTGGTAAGTTTTAACCCTGTTGCAACACCACATCATTCCCAAACACATGTTGGTCACATCTCGAATGAATATAGTTGATCAGCCTATATTGATCCTAGCTATGATTACATAACTGTTCAGGTTGACGAAAGTGTCCAACCTCTAAATAATTTTAGTTATGTTCTCCTCGTGATCCTAGTTCTATTATGTACATGTATGAGCAAGTAGGTGTATTTTTATAACTTGAAGTTATACTCTAAAATATATCATTATCCAGAGCACTTAAGCCCCATTGTATTTATAGACGTATATCTTTTATCGGTTGATATACTAAGTTCACTATAAACAATGCTCTGATACCAATCTGTCACACCCCAAAACCGGAACGGCGGAAACGTTTGGGGGTGGAGGACGTCATGTCAAGTATCACGAGATATGTATATGGTAAGCAAGTAATAAACAACCATTTCATTTAGAAAGAAAGTGTTTACAATGTATGTGTTTACAAAACAAAGAAGTCATAAACAAATAACAAAACAAAACTTGAAGCTACAATGCTCCATCTTCAGAAGTCCCAGCACGAGCACCTGTTCTAATAGTCTCCTGAGAATACAAGTTATTTGAAAGAGTTGATCAGCAATTAAGCTGGTGAGTTCATAAGATTTTAGTGATGTGAGTAAGCTATAAAAATGTTGTTTAAAATGTATATGTAAAGTGTTGTAAGCTGTAAGGTGTTGTTTTGTAAAGTTTGTCTCTTCCTCTAGGAAATCCTATATTTCCTACTTAAAATGGGAGTTGAGTAAAATGACACTACAAGCCTTTCTATGCGTAATAAGTGGGTACAAGTTATATGTACTTGGAGTAAACAAACAATCGATTATGCGTATCTGCCCTCAACCTACAACCCGATGGGGTACATTAAGTAAGGCGGATAACACATATTCCATTGGTTGTTAGATCGTTGTCATATATAACCTTGGGGTATTCACTTGTTACTCATGGAGTTATTTGTAATGGTTCCTTTATGTCTAATGGAGAGTTCCTTTTAAGAAAACCTATATTTCTTATAATAAAATATTGACTATGGTGATTACTTTATAATACCTTTGTTTATACTGCTATATATAATTTGGTATCGGGTAGATAATAGATTGGGTGACCTCGGTGTAAACCCACATCCAACGGGAACAGGACGTACAGCGAAGAACACACATCCTATTAGCTGTCGGATATTAGTCTTATATATAAACATGGTGGATAAACTAAGGTATTATAGAGTTAACTCACTTAAAGTCTTTAAAACTGTACTGGCTTAATAAAATGGATTAAGCCCTTAATTGGGAAATCACTAGTTTTGTATATCCAAAAGTACTGACTTTGAAACGAAAGTTTTGTACTAGAAAAGTTGTGCATTGACTCTGTGTCCTATGACCTGATCCATACCTAGTACCCTTATGATGACTTAATGTATACTAAGCATAAATATATATAGATTCGGGTAGATAATAGATTGGGTGACCTCGTTGTAAACCCACATCCAACGGGAGCAGGACGTACAACGAAGAACACACATCCTAATAGCTGTTGGAATCTACTTAGCATATACATAGTCTGTAATGTATACATTAAATAATCATAAAGCTAGCATCTGTTGGGTTTTGAGCAATCTAACACTTCCTAAGTGTGCATGTAACCCTAATAAACCTTGGATCTATGTTTGTCTAAATACATGCAAATAATAATTTTCCAAGATTCATAACCTATCTAACATGGCATGGGGAACATTTCAACATAAAAGAGTTAGAAGAGATTACATACCTTTTTGATGAGTTTGGTTCTTAAGGAGTTTCAGGGTCAAGCACCAATAGTGTGAATGCCTCAAATGGAATCACAAAACACCACAAACTCATGGAAAACTTTGAGAGAGTATATACACTTGTATATTTCGGCCCCACACAAGCACACACACACTAGTTCACTAGTTACACTAGGCCACCATTTCATGCTCCATAAGCATGCTTATATAGTGTGCATGGTTATGGTGAAACCCTAATAACCCATGTCTTTTCCTTTCCAAGGATCCGTGGGTTAAAAGCTCCATGGATCATCCATGGACTTCTATATAAGCCTAGCCCATTAACAAATGAGTATTAGCCCACACTATATAAAACCAATAGCCCATAATCTAATTAGTCTTCCTTTTAATCTCTAAATTAATTCATAATTAATTTAAGACTAAAACTAATTAAATAACATGACTTCATATTAATATATTATAACTTGTAATATATTAATAAACGTATGTGTATAACTCTCATAAAATTATCCATAAATAGTTCGGGTGAGATGCAACCCAAATGGACCATGCCGGGTCGGGTCAAGTATATACCAAATAAGTTATGGACTTAGACACCTTATCCAATAGACTCCCACTTGGATAAGTCTAATAACTATATTTGCGTATGTTACTTCAGGAACCAACCAGCAATCGTAGCTCTCGAAAACTCCATTGAACTATGAAGACTCTGTTGAACTATGAAGCGCCATTTTAGATAAGTGATCATATAATCCTCTGTTCTCATGATATCAGCCAGACAAATACATGGAACAATGTCGTACTTATTGTCCAGCAGTTTGTTTCCCGATTTTCGATTTGTTTGACAAAGAACTTTATCGATCACATCAATTTAGTTCTGACCGGCCGGTACATAGGTCACAACAAAATCATCGAGGGGCCCAGATATCGCTTCTATTTCTAGAAGGAACAGATAAACTTTGACTCATATGCTTGTTCTACTACTTGTTGAATTGTACATAAAGGCACGTTTTATAACATCAAGTTACTGATGCGTTTACGTGCAATCAATGCACAACCAACTCATAGGTAACAACTCATATCTCTAGGTTTGAAGATTTATATGATATTACCGTCTCACGATCACTCGAGATAAATTCCATGAAGTGATACAAGTGAGCGTGGGTTTATTCCACTACTCATAACTTATGAGCACTCAAGAATGTTGTAGCAACCATTGCTATGACTAAACCCATTTAGCCATCTACAAATTCGATTCATGACAGTCTTGATTCATACCTACTTCCAACATATGAACGATTGTGGAGTGTTTAAATAACTTAGTCATTCGGAAAGAATAACCTAGCTATTTTGGAAGTCAAAACATGCAAAGTGAAACACAATGATAATCGAATCCAATATGGTCTCAGAACCCTTTTGAACATAAATAGAACCACCTTTTATTTATCACCATATTGATTACACATTATTCATTGTATAATGTTTCAAACAATCAACTTAATACTTGAATAAAAACAACAGTCGTCCCATGCTCCTAGCATGTACACTTTGTTTTTTCTAAACAATAGTTATGCCATACCCCAAGTATGCACACTATGTTTGTCTATGATCCTTACAGTGATGTAGATCAATTGAACATGATTCCATTGATACTCATTTCACAATCCCAAATCCTTATTGTAAATGTGAGAATCCCCTGATTCCTATCATTTACCAAAAAAATCTGTTAGATTTTAAACTTTTATGCAATGTTCCTCTTGTAATGATTATGCACAAAGTCATTAAAACCTTGTCACCAGTCATTACAGAATATTCCAAAGAAGGTTAACTTCTATGGAACGGAAGTCTCATATTCAAAGTACATTGCTTTGAACATCCTTCTTGCATTAAGGTTTTCTAATCTAACATAAATTGAATAACTTCCACCTATGGAGACATTTCCATAGTCCCATTTTGACTATCACTTCCGAACAAGAGTTACTTCTTTTCAGAATATGTCAATATGATCCTTTCCGACAACTTACATCATACTTCCAACTTTCCCTGAGCAACCAATCTTTGGCGAACCTCAGATTTGTCCTCGACAATTGCTTAATCACTTTAGTCATATCCAGTTCTAGACTTTTCCCTTCTCAATGCCTTAAGCATTTGGAAAATTTAGAAAAGATGAATATTATAGCACATGCAATCGATCCTATATCCGAAGCATACGGGACACGATTCATGATGTCTCACATAAAGACATGATGCTAGACCAGTCTTTTGCTACAAGATTTTTTTTATTTGCCATGTTTTCAAAATTTAACTATGAAGAGGGATGCCGTAGTCATAATTGAATTTTGAGAACGCAATATATATAGAATTTCCTTAAGTCGAACCATTCAGACATAAAATTCATATATATATGTCCTTGACTAAAGATGATTAAAATCTCAATCTTTAGAATTGAAATGAAGTATAATTTCCTCTCCCTTAATTATAGCAAAACCACGAATTAAAACTTTGTTTTCTATAATTAACATTGCTAGCTTGCAATAATAGTAATCACAATTATCATGCTCCCACTAACATGATGATTATTAGCATAACACTTATGCTCCCACTAGCTCTGACATATTTCCAGAAATCTGCTGGACTTTTGAAATTTAGATTCATACACCCTTTCTTAGCATGGCTCACATGTGTGTCTAAACAATTTTCAGGACTATGAAAAGGGATGTCGTAATCATAGTCTCAATTGCTTAGGTATTTGCCATTTCTCATAAGTCCATGTTAGTGTGCCGGTTAACCACACGCGCTCCACTAACGACTTTTGAAAATGCAAATAACACAATTGCTATCTACTTAAAATCTACTTAGTAAAAGCGTTTCCTCACCATCATTTTCATGAATCGGAGAGAAACCTTATGACACTTAGATTTTATAGTGTATGAGTTCCTATCCATGTGAATTTGTCAAAACCATAATCACAAGATAAGGTTAGTGACAAATTCAGCCTTACATGGATTACACTTGTTCAGTCTTAGTTTCTTGTCACCTTGGCAGCACAAGGCCCACCAATGCTTCCCAGTTGAACTCTGATAACTCATATGCAAATTCAACTTATTTGAAGTAGGTACAGAAATAAGAATTATGTCAACACGATAAGTTGCAAACCTTAAGTCGTGTGGTAGTGATAAATTACAGGTTTTACTCTTGATTAAATCTCGAAACTCTTTCAGGATCTTTAAGGCTCCCACTGTCCCCTTGACATATAAGTTTCCCCAGTCAAGAACCATTCCTTGACAAAACAAATATTCAAGGGACAGTGTGGATTGTTATCAAGACTAACACTTCACACAATTGGTCTTAGTTGGTCTTTGTCTCATCCAAGACATCACAACTTACCAATCTCAAATGTACAAGAGTAGAAAGCATTTTACTCTTGCATTTGATAAGTGTTTTAAATCTTCCTTTATGTCACTCAAAGTTACAATCTTGGAGTATGACTCTAAGAATTGTTTTGGAATGAAATATGACTCATCTTCTTGATTTTAACCAATCCAACAATTCATGACCTCTCTTCTTAGCCATAACAATGCACTAAGACGTCCTTAGAGTATGAATTTGTGATATGGTTTCATAATCATTAAGATGATCATAAAATACGACACTAAAGTACTCTCCCATCCTTTCAGATTTGAGAAACTTTTATCTTTCTGCCTAATTTGATTCTTCTCATTTGTTTTGTCATACATTGTAACCTTTCCAATGTTACAGAATTATACTTAACCTCATAAGTATAATCATATTTACTAATCTTTAGTAAATCATGACAAATCAATCTTTGTGGTGGACCCTGACCGGCGCACACCCAGTGTACCTAATTCTTTAGTCCTTCAATTGACTCACATATACATGTGATCAAAGAATTAGTCTTAATTTTCAAAGATGAAAATTCTCATTCATCATACAATACAACTTGTATGATTCCAAGTTTCTGTCCAATTGAAACTTGGGTGATAAAAAACTTTCTTCATTCGATAAATTCAGACACTACCACAAATGAAGGAATCAAATCCACTTTCCAATATTGCTATTACTGGAATCATATAAGCAACAATTTTCCACAGATGCCATTGTAAGGATATTGTTAAAATAAATAAAATTAAAACCCTTTTTTTTTAATTTTAAAACTTTGCGGAAAAACTTATCCTTACAATCCACATGAAAACCTTGTTGTTATCTATTCATAAGCAATATATTATAACTCTTAAGCAACAGCTCAAAATTTTGATTACAGAACCATGCGATCGAAACCCATCTTCGCAATTAGAATCAACATATACTTCTTTAAGCTTCCTATCTTTTCTTTGATTCTTAAAACATCAACATGTGACCCATTCACATTATGTAATAAGAATCTCCAAATAGAAACTTAATAGAGTTAGTCAGTGGACTTTACCCGAAGTAGAGTCAAACCTCTTGATTTGATCAACCTTATGACCTTTCAGGTGAATAGGGCAGCTTCGCAACCAATGCCCCTTCCTTTGGCAAGAAAACACATGGACCCTTTGGTAATGACACATGAGACTATCTCAGACTTAGCCTTTCTCTTTACCATTTGGTCAACCGAGTTGACTATGGCCGATCCTTTTCCATTGGGAAGAGAAATGCTTTTCTAGATATCCAATGCTACCATTGTCAATGTCCATTTAAGACTTGGGAAGTTGATCTTTTAATCAAATTTGCTTTACTGGTGTTCCAAATCATTGCTGATTCCACAACACCAAGCAAATAGATAACGTCATTAAGGGTCATGTCATAGTCTGTCTCATAGTAGTCCCAAAGAGACTCACTATGTTACTAAGAAGGTGATTGAACATCCAACTTTCACGAGACTTTGACACCCAACTCTCCCGGCTTGTCAATATGTGACTTTATCTCCAAGATGTGAGCACACATAGACTATGCTTGCCAATAGGGATTGAGTGACTTTAAACTTCTTAAGAACTTGTGGGTGAGGGAGAATAATTAGAGGAGGTGGAGGAACAGAAGCATTATGTTGAGGAACATCATCTTCAAGAGATTTGGGAAGATCATAGTTGTCTGAACCAGACATCTATAATGGGAGAAAATCAAGTTAGTTGATTCAAAGTCCTTAATATAACACCCAATATGAAATATTAAGGCTAGGACCCAACACAATATTTTATAATTTGGAAGAGGGATGCCGTAATCCAAGCTATAAAATATTTGAAGGTAGGCGAATGACGATTCACCAATTTCCACCATGAAAAACGAAATAATTTATTAGGTTTTAATTGGATTTGAAATTCCTAGATCTTTTGAGATTCATTGAACTTTTCAATGGCATGTTTCAATCTCGAGTGTGCCCTCTCAAATTTTGTGACTGGGACGCCAAGGATCACAAAACAAGGTGTGAATAACCATGCCAATTCACTTGGTACCCTTAATATTATCACCTAATCAATGTGCCGGTTAACCACACACGCTCCATTGATCTATGACAAACATTAAGTCACCCTTCGTGATCCTTACTAGTCCAAGTTAGTGTGCCGGTTAACCACACACGCTCCACCAACGACTTGGTAAGGTACAAAGTGTGAATTCCATGGGCTAGCACCAAATTCACATTTTTCCTAAAGTAACTAAGATTGGGAATTAAATAAAAAATATTTAGTTACTTTATAATATTCATTATACTTTTAGTGAGAATTTAAAGTCATTGTCCTACCCGTTCGGCTAACGACCCTCCACCGATCAAGCAAGCGGTGAGTGAGAGTGGACACCCATTAAGTCGCCATTTTATAGGCAACAATCTTATACCCACCTTATAGACCGGCTTCGTGAATGAGGCCTACTAACGGTAAAACGACTTGTTCTTATACATATATATATATATATATATATATATATATATATATATATAATAATTAACCATTAATGTTATAATAGTATAAGGGTAGAATTTTAACTTTTAAAACTTCTAAGTGTTGGAATTAAAGTTTATTAAAGTGTGTGAAACTTTTCCAAATTCTAAAACTTGAGGGCAAGTTTTGAAACTATTCAAAACTAACTAATTCCATGATTTATGTGTTTAAAGTAGTTTTAATCCAAAAACTCTTCAAGTTCCATAACTTGAGGACAAGTTATGGAAGACTTTAAACTAATAAAAGAATTACTTTTCTTTATTTTATAACTTATGGAATTAATTAAGGTTACACTTTATTTATATATTTATTAATGAAGTGACTCTTGAACCTCCATAACTTAAGGACAAGACTCTTCATCCTTTGTAACCATCCAAAACTTTTCATTTCATAACTTATGAATTAAAGGTTCATAAAAATGAAGACTCTTCATTTTTTATGTAACTTATGTGTTTTAAGTGTGTGTTAAAGAAAAGTGACCTTTGGATATCCATAACTTGAGGACAAACTATGCACTCCATTAAAACACATAAATGATCAAGAATTAATCCTAAACAATTCAGCAAATAATTCCTCTCATTTTCTAAATTCATAAGAACATGAACATGATCATCAAAATTTCAAGAATTATATGAACACATAAAATCATGGAATTTTTATTATAACTTTGAAATTGGTCCACCATCATCATTACCACATCAAAAACAGGTTTTATGAGTCCAAAACAGTTTAAGGTAATGATTCTAGACCAATTCCAACACCAAAACTCGAAGATATGCTGTCTGGGGGTCCAACTCGTCGAGTGCATGAACCAACTCGCAGAGTTGGATGAGTTTTGCCTTGGACTCGTCGATTCCCTTCATGGACTCGGCGAGTCAGCTGTGCAGACAGCATAAAATCTTCGATTTTCAGCAATTTGCATCAAGTATTCAAATAAGCAAGCCTAGGCTCTGATACCACTGTTGGGTTTTGAGCAATCTAACACTTCCTAAGTGTGCATGCAACCCTAATAAACCTTGGATCTATGTTTGTCTAAATACATGCAAAATAATAATTTTCCAAGGTTCATAACCTATCTAACATGGCATGGGGAACATTTCAACGTAAAAGAGTTAGAAGAGATTACATACCTTTTTGATGAGTTTGGTTCTTAAGGAGTTTGAGGGCCAAGCACCAATAGTGTGAATGCCTCAAATGGAATCACAAAACACCACAAACTCATGGAAAACTTTGAGAGAGTATATACACTTGTATATTTCGGCCACACACAAGCACACACACACTAGTTCACTAGTTACATTAGGCCACCATTTCATGCTCCATAAGCATGCTTATATAGTGTGCATGGTTAGGGTGAAACCCTAATAACCCATGTCTTTTCCTTTCCAAGGATCCATGGGTTAAAAGCTCCATTGATCATCCATGGACTTCCATATAAGCCTAGCCCATTAACAAATGAGTATTAGCCCACACTATATAAAACCAATAGCCCATAATCTAATTAGTATTCCTTTTAATCTCTAAATTAATTCATAATTAATTTAAGACTAAAACTAATTAAATAACATGACTTCATATTAATATATTATAACGTGTAATATATTAATAAACATATGTGTATAACTCTAATAAAATTATCCATAAATAGTTCCGGTGAGATGCAACCCAAATGGACCACGCCGGGTCGGGTCAAGTATATACCAAATAAGTTATGGACTTAGACACCTTATCCAACAGCATCATGGTCCTAACTTTTAAAGTAGCCTTCTACCGAGACTCGATTGTTTGAAAGCAGTCTTCTACCAAGACTCTACTGTTATGAAAGCAGTCTTCTACCAAGACTCTATTGTTATGAAAGCAGTCTTCTACCAAGACTCTACTGTTCCCTTGTCAACTGAAAAGTACATTCTCCCTAGTTTATAACCTATCTCGATTAGAGAATAGATCAACCTTCAAGTGTTACCGACTCTTTATGAAAGTAATGGGTGAAATGAGTACCCTGATGTCGTTTATACTGACATACGGAGATACTATCAACCTAAAAACATATGTGTTTTATTAAGGTTATAATGTGATAAGAAATTCCCATACTAAACATTCTCCCTACGAGAGATTCTATGAATCAAGGTTGACTTTCACAACGAGTTGCTAGGCCACGTTATCCACATTAAAGTTATGTGATCACGTATATCCATTATACCTACCACAATGCGTTGTGATTCATTGGTATAGTTAGATCCTGAAATTGTTCCATGCTATAGCACCTTATTATGTTATGTTCTGTTCTGTTCTGTTCTATTCTGTTATGTGTGTGCTTCGTTGTACTAGAAGTAATAATTAGTATTCTCTTAAACTATACCTATAATAGTTTACTAATTGTCTAACTGGACTGTTACTAAAAAGACTCACTTATCTAACAAGTTATGCTTATACTTTAAGAATGGAGTTTTGTATAACTATAAAGTAACATAACCTTAAAAAGAGTTTTGAAATGTTTTAACAACTTATAAATAACATAAGTAACATTTTGAAAGATGTTTATAACAACCATTTACACAATTATCATTGTGTTCAACTTGTATCCCCCCCCCCTCTTAAAACAATTAAAATAGTTAAAAGATTCATTACGGGGTATGAACTCACCTGATATGGGTGATTCAAACGGTTATGCGCGTACGGATGAGAAGTTCCACGAATGAAGTTCCGAGACACAATAAGTCCTAAATGATATTTAAGGACACATAATGACATGAATATAGTGTTTATAAACAACTATATGAAAGGAAACACCTTCCGGGACTAGGAAACACCTTAACCAAGTGTTGGAATCATATGTGATTCAACCTAGGAGGGTATAAAGGCACTTATATGAGTTTACTACCATGAGCTCATGGCCCAAGGGAGTTTACGGCCGTAAACTCATGGTTACTCATGGGTTATTGATAGTTTGAAGTCTAGGGAATTATTTAGGGACATTAGCTCTAGCCTAGGGTGAGAAATACCACTTTCTTTGGCGTTTTTGAGGTGTTCACGGACCAAATGAGTTTACTACCGTAAACTCATCGCCAAATATGTTTATGAGGGTCCTAAAGGTCATAAAGAAGCATTCTAAATTCATGCCTAAGCTCTTGGAAGTGTTTGTGGCATCAAAACACCTCTATCTTGAGTTTACGGCCCATGGACCATTTGGTCATGTGTTTGCGGCCATAAACACTTATGGGTGATGATATTTTGATTGTTTTGGGTCGTAGACACTCCATGGTAAAGGGCTATGCTAGTCTCTTGGCTTGTGGAAGGCATTTAGGACATTTTGGCACCCTAAAATGGAGTTCACGGCCCAAGAACTTCCTTGGCCGTGAACTCACTTTTGGTCCTTGATTTTAAATGATTTTGATGCCTAAACATGTCAAGGTTTGTCCCATGTTTGGTTTCCAAGGTCTAGGGGTCATTGGGCACACTTTGGCCCTTAAAATGGAGTTTACTCCCCAAGGTGTTCTTGGGCGGTAAACTCACAGATCTTGGTGTTTTCGTATGATTTCTAGTGTATTAAGCATATATAAAGCTTTAAAACAACACTAGATAGAAGTACTCACTTTCCGGAACAAAAGTCCGAAGATCCTTGAGAGAAAATTTGGCGTTTCTCTAGTTGGAATTGTAACTAATGAATAATTTGGTTCAGAATTCTATATATAGTCCTGGGATTTTTGGCCGAAAATATTTTATTCCTGGAAAGAACTCTAATATCATAGAGTTTTGGAATAACAGAGTTGCACAAGACCCAAGTGCAACCTCTCTCCTGATATCTCCTTAAGTGTAAATCCCGAGTTGCTCAAACTTGTCCCAAAAGTTTAATAGTTAGCAGAAACAGACTTGGCTTATATTGAAGTGGAAATTTTTCGTTTGTCACAATAAGGAATGATTCTCATCACCTAAGTTTTAGTTGGACAGAAACTAGGAATCATACGACTTATATTATGTGATGAATGAGAACCTTCGTATTTGGAAATTAAGACTAATTCCTTGTTCACATAAGTATGTGAGTCAAGTGAATGACTAGGAGATCTAGTACACATTGTTGTGCATTAGACAAGTCCACCACAAACAACAATAAGACTGTTCGTCATGATTTGCTAAAAGTTCAATAAACATGGTTATACTTACAAGATTAAGTGTAATTCTGAAACATTGAAAAGTTTCAATGTATGGCAAAATGAACAAGAAGTATCGATTAGGCAGAAAGATAAAAGTTTCTCCAATCTAAAAGGAAAGGAGAGTATCTAAGTATCGTATTCTATGATCATATTAGTGATTATGAAGTCATGTCAAAATTGATCCTCTAAGCACACCTTGGTGCATTTATACGACGAAGAAGACGTATCAGGAAATTGTTGAAGTGGTTAAATCAAAAAGTGAATCATACTTCGTTCCAAAATCGAGTCTTAGAGTCATACTCCAAGATTGTGACTTGAGTGACATATCTTAATGTAACAGCCCAAAATCTCAAGTATTGTTAAGTTGCATTTTGGGGGTGTTTTAAAGGGGAGACTCGACGAGTTGGAGCCAGACTCGCCGAGTAGGGTCGCAGGTTTGGTCGCGGGTTCACGACTGGACTCGACGAGTCCAGATATGGACTCGGCGAGTCGACGCTGTTCAGCGGAAACCCTAGCCGTTCAGTATTGGGTTGTATATAAGGGTTATTATGCCGTCGTTTCACGACTTTTGATCGATTGGGAAGAACCCTAAGCGACTGGGGCGGCTAGAGCAAGCTTGAAGGCCATTGGTGACCTTGAAGGAATTGTTGTGCAAGGAGGAGAAGGGTTTTAGCTAAAGGAACTGCAGGGAGTTCGAGTTCTGAAGTTTGGGGACATGGAAGGTACATCATTCAGGTAATAATTCGGATTACATTCTCCTGTGATTGATGTGTATATAGATTTAGGGTTTATGGAACCCATTTGGAGTCTAGATGGATTGTTGTGTTGTTATTCAACGTTTATAACCTTGTATTAGGACCCTTAGAGGTCCAGAAGGTCCCATGTTTGTATATTCGAGAATATATGTATCTCAGGAAGCAGTTCGATCGACTGCATGGCGTATGTAACGCCCGCAAATCCGGGCTAGTCAATTTAGCGGCAATAGGGGTCGAAAACGACTTTTCGACAAAAGATTATTTATAATAAATAATCTTAACCAAGTTGTAGTATATGTCACGAGGTTTCCGTACATATAAAGAACGCCGAAATCCGAGTTATAACGAAGAAGTTATGGCCCGTCGAAGTTTTACGGCAAAACCGGCACGACACCGGGAAGCGTAAATAGTGAATTTACGTTAGAGCGAGATTTAGCCTTAGCGATCTAAATGAAAGTTGTAGAGTACGTTCCCACCTTCGCGTGGATATAAAGAACGTCAAAAACGGAGGTCGTACGCGAAAGTTACGAATTTTTAAAGTTGAGGGTGCAAATTGCGAAATCTGATACGAGACTGGTGACGTGGCGCGTTGTGGGCCGTCCGATGAAGTCTCAGATCTCGCTTCGGATCATGCCACGAAGCCTCGCCCTACGCCCCGCGTACGAGATCCGGAACGCCCCGCGTAACCTCGGTCTTATCCGATCCGAAGAGGCTAACAGCTGGAGTCGGTCTGGCATTCTTATCCGATGACTACGCCCCGCGTAGGTCCGAGGTACGCCCAGCGTACCGAGGCCTCGCAGGGCTATAAAAAGGGCCCGATTTTCCTTCATTTTTCACACCTTTCTTCACTCTCTCTCTAACTTCTTTCTCTCTCTAAGTGTTGTAAACATCCCCTAAGCCCTAGTTAAACCCTTAGCACCCTAGGGAAGCCCCGAGGCTCCCGGAGTCCCGAGAAAAAGGAGTTTTTCGGTTTCGAAACGCTGCTCCAATTAAGTTCCGGTTTTCGATAAAATTCGCTGTAAGTGTGCTACGCTTACGCAATTTTTAATATAGCTTTCATACAATTATAGGAATGTTATTAGGTCCTTAAAATAATTATTTGGGCTATTAAAATGAGTTATATCGAGTATTATTAACACTTAATAATACTCGGACTAATTAATTTGTCGCGGTTATCGTTAAACTAAACCCTAGTGGTATCGATACTAGGTTTTATCGAAGGAATATCGTTTTGAGAGTATCGAAGCGCTGTCCGAGTACTGAGTCACCACCTACTCAAGTGAGTGCATGGTCCCTTTCATCTTACACATAGATATGAAGTATTTTATATAAACTACATGCTATGTGTGCATATTATCTGAATACTTGCTTTCTATGTTGGATGAACGTTTTATACATGTTTTAAAGAATTTAAACTGTATACGTATTTTATATGTACGAATATGTTGGGTATGAGATGGGTAGATGAATGATGAGAGATAGAAGATGACGTGAGTATATATTGGCAGCTATAGACTTAGTGCCTATGAGACGAACATCGGTAGCTATGGACTTAGTACCTTTTAGACGTTGGTAGCTATGGATTTAGTACCTGTTGGGAATTGGTAGCTATGGACTTAGTACCTATTAGTTAGACGCTGGTAGCTATGGATTTAGTACCTGTAGGAATTGGTAGCTATGGACTTAGTACCTGTTGAACATTGGTAGCTATGGACTTAGTACCTATTAGTTAACGACTGGTAGCTATGGATTTAGTACCCGATGAATAGACTATAGCAGCTATGGAATTAGTGCTTTATGAACGAACATTGGCAGCTATGGATTTAGTGCCAGTCCTATAACCCTGGAAGTAAGGGACTTCGGAATAAACGAATGCAGGATAGACGACTCTTAGGTTAAATCCTTAAAGAGTAAAGAAGATAACGGGGATGGGTAATGGGGTTAATTGTTTGATGATTAAACATAACAATTATATTATTGTGGGTTGAAAACCCTATGTACTCACCAGGTTTCCCAACCTGACCCACTCAGTTTATGTATATCACAGGTGACGAAGTGAAGTGACATTACACTGAGAGATTTAAAGAGATATAGATCACTAGTGTAAATCATTGTAAGTTCTGTTTATGCTTATGTTTCGGTATTAACAATGACATCCCAAACGTTTTAAAATGAAATAAATACGTTTTCTCGAAAATGTTTTAATAACGTATTTACCATGTTTTTTTTTTCTGGGAACAAATTCCGCAACCTTTTTATAAAATGAAGTACTCTGATTTTTATAAAGCATAAACAAAATCGGTCTTTTCTGGCCGTGGTTTTGGGGATGTCACAGTTGGTATCAGAGCATTAGTTTAAGCGAACTAGGAATATGGATTTATTTCTAGACTTAAACTTAGAATGCTAAGCGATGATTGTGAGGTGTGAGCACTAGCTTATTTTAGGAATGATGCCTAAATTGCTTTTATGTGCTAAATGATTCGTTATGCTATAGATTGATCGGATCTATGGTCTGTTGCCGACCGGATCTGGAAAACCTTATGTGTTTAGGATTCTAAACGTACGACTACGATATTAGAACTAGCATATAAACGTTTCGGAGTGATAAGGATGATTTAAACGTCAATCCTAAGTAAAGGTCTAGATTCACCTCATTAGGTGTATAGATCAAGATGGTAAGAACCCGTAGCGGAAACGTAAACGCAAATGGGAACAGGAACCAACCTCCAGTGGTTCAGCAAATACCTGTTGTAGAAGAAGTTGCACCTGAGCCAGTCACCATGGCTGGAGTTCAAGCCATGATTCGGACTATGTTGGCTGAACAAAGGGAAGAAATGAGACGGATGTTGAATAGGGACGAACCTACTATGCCCATTGAGCAACCCGAACTGATTCCCGAGCAATCTGAGGAAGGGAACTACAGCCGCCAAGTGAGTCAAGTAGGGACTCAAGGTGAGCAAAGAGATGGCCCAGAAGGGAGAAACAACAAGGATGGGCGGATGTACAAGAATTTCTTGGGTGCGAAACCGCCAAGTCTCTCAGGAAGCCCGAAGCCGGTTGAGATTATGGATTGGATCTCTGAGATGGAGATGGTGTTTGAGAGCTGCAGCTGTAACGAGAAACAGAAGACTGTCTTCGCAGTAAGACAACTGAAAACTGGAGTCTTGAGCTGGTGGAAGCTATTGGCAGATACGATGCCACGAGGAGAAGCCTTAAGGATGTCGTGGGAAGAGTTTTTGGAACAGTTGAAAATGCAGTACTGCTCGGAGGTAGATCTGATAGACCTAAACAACGAGTTTCAGAACCTGAAGAAAGGGAAGATGAGTGTTGATGAGTATGCCACCGCATTTACCGAGAGGATGAAGCTATTTCCCTACTTGGTGCCTACTGAACTCTCCAAGATTGATAGGTTTGCTAACGGACTGCCCACTGACTTTGGCCCAATGGTCAAGATGGCAACTACCTTGAAAGCAGCTGTTAGGGCAGCTAAGAACGTAGAGGCCCAGATAAGAGAAAAAGGTCTAGAAAAAGATAAGGCAGGAGAGAAGCGGAAGTTTGAAGGATCTTCGAGGTCGAACAAGGAAAGCAAATTCTCAAAGCTTGGAGGAGGAGATGGAGGTGAAGCAAGATGGTGTGATAGATGCAAGAAGAAGCATGGTGGGAAGTGCAATGAAGAAGTGACTTGTTACAAGTGTGGGAGGACTGGTCACTATTCCAAAGACTGCACACATGATGATAAAGTATGCTACGGATGTGGAGGCAAGGGGCATATGTCCAGAAACTGCCCAAAGAAAAATAAAGCAATAAGACCAGAAACGCCACCAAGGCCAAGAGCATTTCACATGATCCTCGACGAAGCAGAAAACCGTGCGAGGAATCAAGGATGAGGACTTCATATCAGAAGATCAAGTTATGTAGTAGCCATAGTATTTTATGATGTAGCCTAGTAGAGGCATAGTCTAGGGTGAACTTGAACACCTATGTAATCGTTTCAAGAATTAATATAAAACCTTTGTTTTGTTATCTGATGTGTCGAATGATTGTGTGATTTGCTGCATGGTGACTTGGGAAACTGCGAGACAATACTTGGGACGAGTATGAGTAGGTGTGAATGGTAGTAGAGGCCTATGCTACCGGAAGCACAGGACTCACACTTGGATCAGGGAAAGTCACAAGGTTACCAAGAAGCTAGTAATTGATTTCGTTTTATTCAAGTGTGTTGTTACCATCGTTTCGGTAATGACTAAGAAGATTGTTCCGACCCTAGTGGCCATAGCGAATCGAGTCCGACTACGATGAGTATGTTGAGTGGTTCAGAGAACCAAGTTTGATGTAGCGTCCGACTTAACCCAAACAATTGAAATCAAAGCGATCAATAGAAATATCGCGCTCGTTGTTAAAGAAGTTGGTAGCTAGAAATGCCTAATGTTAAAGTGTGATTATATCACATTAGAACATGAAGGAAGGCATAGCTTGTTTTAGAATTTAACTCTAAGAGACCTAAGTCTAAGTGTTGCAACATACGATGATAGGTCATTAGAATATGACACATCGATCCATAGTAGTAATAAAAGAAGTCATCTCAAGTACGTATCCAGTAAGGATCAAGATTTTGACTTGAAGATCAAAATTTGGAGTCTAGCCTGAGGTAGAGAGCAGGTGCACGATCGAGTACTACATACAGTCAATAAGTCTGAGAGATAGACTTGAAGGAATGTAGAAGTTATAATTATTACCTAGGATGAAGAGATGACGTATGGAGTCATTATACGACCATGTTTCGTTGATGATTCCGGGACGTAATCATCCTAAGGGGGAGATAATTGTAACGCCCGCAAATCCGGGCTAGTCAATTTAGCGGCAATAGGGGTCGAAAACGACTTTTCGACAAAAGATTATTATAATAAATAATCTTAACCAAGCTGTAGTATATGTCACGAGGTTTCCGTACATATAAAGAACGCCGAAATCCGAGTTATAACGAAGAAGTTATGGCCCGTCGAAGTTTTACGGCAAAACCGGCACGACACCGGGAAGCGTAAATAGTGAATTTACGTTAGAGCGAGATTTAGCCTTAGCGATCTAAACGAAAGTTGTAGAGTACGTTCCCACCTTCGCGTGGATATAAAGAACGTCAAAAACGGAGGTCGTACGCGAAAGTTACGAATTTTTAAAGTTGAGGGTGCAAATTGCGAAATCTGATACGAGACTGGTGACATGGCGCGTTGTGGGCCGTCCGATGAAGTCTCAGATCTCGCTTCGGATCATGCCATGAAGCCTCGCCCTACGCCCCGCGTACGAGATCCGGAACGCCCCGCGTAACCTCGGTCTTATCCGATCCGAAGAGGCTAACAGCTGGAGTCGGTCTGGCATTCTTATCCGATGACTACGCCCCGCGTAGGTCCGAGGTACGCCCAGCGTACCGAGGCCTCGCAGGGCTATAAAAAGGGCCCGATTTTCCTTCATTTTTCACACCTTTCTTCACTCTCTCTCTAACTTCTTTCTCTCTCTAAGTGTTGTAAACATCCCCTAAGCCCTAGTTAAACCCTTAGCACCCTAGGGAAGCCCCGAGGCTCCTGGAGTCCCGAGAAAAAGGAGTTTTTCGGTTTCGAAACGCTGCTCCAATTAAGTTCCGGTTTTCGATAAAATTCGCTGTAAGTGTGCTACGCTTACGCAATTTTTAATATAGCTTTCATATAATTATAGGAATGTTATTAGGTCCTTAAAATAATTATTTGGGCTATTAAAATGAGTTATATCGAGTATTATTAACACTTAATAATACTCGGACTAATTAATTTGTCGCGGTTATCGTTAAACTAAACCCTAGTGGTATCGATACTAGGTTTTATCGAAGGAATATCGTTTTGAGAGTATCGAAGCGCTGTCCGAGTACTGAGTCACCACCTACTCAAGTGAGTGCATGGTCCCTTTCATCTTACACATAGATATGAAGTATTTTATATAAACTACATGCTATGTGTGCATATTATCTGAATACTTGCTTTCTATGTTGGATGAACGTTTTATACATGTTTTAAAGAATTTAAACTGTATACGTATTTTATATGTACGAATATGTTGGGTATGAGATGGGTAGATGAATGATGAGAGATAGAAGATGACGTGAGTATATATTGGCAGCTATAGACTTAGTGCCTATGAGACGAACATCGGTAGCTATGGACTTAGTACCTTTTAGACGTTGGTAGCTATGGATTTAGTACCTGTTGGGAATTGGTAGCTATGGACTTAGTACCTATTAGTTAGACGCTGGTAGCTATGGATTTAGTACCTGTAGGAATTGGTAGCTATGGACTTAGTACCTGTTGAACATTGGTAGCTATGGACTTAGTACCTATTAGTTAACGACTGGTAGCTATGGATTTAGTACCCGATGAATAGACTATAGCAGCTATGGAATTAGTGCTTTATGAACGAACATTGGCAGCTATGGATTTAGTGCCAGTCCTATAACCCTGGAAGTAAGGGACTTCGGAATAAACGAATGCAGGATAGACGACTCTTAGGTTAAATCCTTAAAGAGTAAAGAAGATAACGGGGATGGGTAATGGGGTTAATTGTTTGATGATTAAACATAACAATTATATTATTGTGGGTTGAAAACCCTATGTACTCACCAGGTTTCCCAACCTGACCCACTCAGTTTATGTATATCACAGGTGACGAAGTGAAGTGACATTACACTGAGAGATTTAAAGAGATATAGATCACTAGTGTAAATCATTGTAAGTTCTGTTTATGCTTATGTTTCGGTATTAACAATGACATCCCAAACGTTTTAAAATGAAATAAATACGTTTTCTCGAAAATGTTTTAATAACGTATTTACCATGTTTTTTTTTTCTGGGAACAAATTCCGCAACCTTTTTATAAAATGAAGTACTCTGATTTTTATAAAGCATAAACAAAATCGGTCTTTTCTGGCCGTGGTTTTGGGGATGTCACAGCGTAGACTCGCCGAGTCGGATGATCAGACTCGGCGAGTAGCTTGAAGATTCACTGGGACTCGCCGAGTTTGTTCTTCAGGCTCGGCGAGTAGAGTCGGGGTGGCCCCGCGATTCTTCCACGAGGACCTCGTCGAGTCAAGAGGGATACTCGACGAGTAGAAAGGGATCATGCAGGAATTGGTGAGGACGACTAGACTCGCCGAGTCGCCAGGGTACTCGCCGAGTCCAGTCGAGATGGCCATTGACCCGAGTTGACCTGTGTGTAACGTTTTAGGGTCAGTTAACGTGGAAGATAGAAGTATTAAAAAGAGATATATGATGAGACAGGGAGCTTGTAGCTCGGAGGATCAAGTGCAAGAGATTTCAGGAGTTGCTATCTTCCAGTGTCCGCGAGGTGAGTCTTCTCACTATACTGTACCTGGAAGGGTTTGACTGTGTGACCGGAAGGTCGGATATGTTATGTGATATGTATGCTATATGTGGTAAGTTATTTGTTATATGTGCTATGTATGTTATGTGGGCCGGAAGGCAATATGTTATGGGCCGGAAGGCGATTATGTTATGGGCCGGAAGGCGTGGTAATGAGGACCGGAAGGTCAGGGCCTGGAAAGGCGTAGGTGCGTAAGTTGTATATTGGGGAACTCACTAAGCTTCGTGCTTACAGTATTTATGTTATGTTGTTTCAGGTTCTTTCAGTAACGCGGAATGGCATCGGCTCGATTGTACACACCGAGGAAAGAGTTGTATTTTGGAGGATCCTGGTTGTCTATTCAAATGAAAATGGAACTTTGTTTTGTAATTCGAATATGAATAAGATTTTAAACAAGTGTTTTAATATTAAATTGATTATTTAAATGAAAGATTTTGCTTTGAAAAACCACGGCGTTACAATTGGTATCAGAGCCTTGGTTTGAGGGATTCGGACGCGCCTACGGGTGAGTCTGGACTCAAACTGAGGAATTAAGAAAAGGTTTTCAAATAAATAGTTTTCTAAAAGTGAATAAGAGTTCAAAGAGAAAGCAAGAAAGAGCAGTGTGTACAATCAGCCAGAGCCAAACGGTGATTTCCCAAAATACCCTTACTTTTGTATTATGAAATATCTATTATGCACTTTATGAGACATTATTGCATGCTAGAGACAGGCTAGGTATTTCACATCTTAGGACTAGAGTGGCCTGATTTGTGATGCCTTAGTCTAGGGTTGCTGTTATATGTGCGTTATGCTTTTGTGTGTATGTGATGAGTGAGAGTATCTAGTTAGAACGCACAAGGGGTAAAGCTACGGGGTACAGAGGTACTTCCGAGGATGAGCCGAGAAGGTGGAGCTACCACAGGTGGGGAGTCCTATGTATGCTTCAATGCTCGAATGCTGCTTGCTTTGTGCTTTGTGGAGTTATCGATGATGGGAGTCAGCTACTAAGTGAGTATGACGATACTCAGGAGGTAGAGGGCTGGCATCATTAGGAACTCTTCAGCAGCTGATAGCAAAGAAGTGGGAGGACAGCGGAAGGGACTAGGGAGTAAACCTAGCCAGATGAGTGCGCTGGTAGAGTAGAGGATTTCGCTGGAAAGCGAGCACGCGCGATGAGATGGGTGGAAGAGCAAGTTTATCAGCTACTTAGGAACTCTGGGATGGTCCGTGTGGGAAGTATGGGTAGATGTGGCAGGTAGTATGGGCCCGTACTACTGAAAGCAGAGGACCCATACTTGATACAGGGGGCATCCTAAAGGTCCTAAGGAACAGATTGAGGGGTGATATGGTTCGGATACCATACATCGGAGCGGATACAGAGTGATGTTATGGTCTGGGCACCATACATCGGAACAGATTGAGATAGATGTTGTGGTCCGAGTGCTATACATTGGAGCAGATTGAGGAGTGGTGCTATGGTTCAGGTACCATACACTGAAGCATGTTGAGGAGGGATGTCATGGGATGAGTACCATGGTTCGTAGTGGATGATGCTTGTGGCTATCTTGTTATCCGGTTATGACCGATGAGGTAGAGATTGGACGCTATGGGTTTCAGGCCTGTAGACCATGATTGAGTACGGAGAGGCGTTCCTCGAGGGGAAAGACAAGTGCCTATCAGAGTATTTTGGTAAGAGTCAAAGACAGGGGAGAATTTCAGTTGAGTCGAGCAATCAGACGACAGAGGAGAGGTCACCTTTTTGGGTGGGTGGTGTCATTTATGCTCGTGTGCAAGACGCGAGAGGTCTGGTGTTTCAGTTCTGGATTTGGGAGTACACCCTGCAGGTAGTTATCGATAATGACTTCCCTCAGAGCATCAGGTAGCGGGTGTACCGCGAGACAGAGATTTACCGTGAACAGACAGTCAGTTGGGGCTGAGGTAGTCGAGAACCACACCACACCTAATTGAGAATAACAGGTTGGGTTATAGTGGTAGCAGTGAAGAGTTCAGACAAGTTTTGCAGTGCGGAGAGTTGTCGTCTATGTTGAGAGTAAGTCCCTGTTCTTGGGACAAATCCGGCGTTGGATACGGATTGATGAGTTGAGATGAGAGGAACGATGATGCTGCGGTGCATTCTACGAGCCAGATATGTTATCGAGCAGTGCAGGTGCTTAGTATTAGATCAGTATGGGATTTGGAACGATTAGAGGCAGCCGTGATGAGAATTTCTTGAAGAGTTAGCTAGAGGTTCAGAGTATAGGGGATTGATTGACTCCATAAGGGGAGGGACTATCGGGTGTTGCACAGCACTTTACTGGGGCAGGTACGATTTCGCTGGTGAAAGATAGTCGTGGGTTGATTGTATACTAATTGGTGTTGGTTCGAACCCTAGTGGGGGAGAACCGGATGCAGTATGTAAGAAAGCAAGAATTGTCAGGAGTAGTAATAAGTGGAGTATAGAGATGCAGTAGGAAAGCATGAGACCATAGGTGTCGATGATCGAGTAAAAAGGGGTTACATCGGAGCTTGCGGGTCCGGTGGTGCATGCCGCAAGTGCGGAAAGGAGGGGCACTGTGCACGGAATTGTTGGCAGTCAGTGCCAATTCGGGATTTGAGGAGGACAGGATGGAGCGGAGCCCCAGAGGGCTCAGGGTCGTGATTACCTGCGTGCGACAGAGGGAGACGGAGCAGTGCCGGAGACAGCTGCGGGTATGATGCTTTCATGATGTCTTAATTGTCTTGCATTGATTTGGCGTATTGTTTGTGCTGGTATCTTGTATGGATTTCGATGCGGTATTCGTTGTTTCGCGGGTCTGGCATGGTTATGAATTGGTGCTTCAGGTTTTCGCTTTGGCATTCGTTATTCCCTGATGGTTGGGCATGGTTATAATTGGTGTTTTAGTGTCTGTAGTCTTGTGCGGTTTTCGATGTGGTGTTCATCCTTTGGGCAGATTGTGAGTTTGGTTATGGGTTATTGTCGAGGATTCCTTTGGTTATCGTTCGTGAGGGTTGTTAGGGGAGATGTGGCACTGGGTTGATTGTCGGGTAGCATCTACAGTCGTGGAGTGGATGATTGAAGGACTAGATTCTTGTGAGTGGGTTGATCAGGGAGGAGGTGTGTTTTGCTGAGGGTTGCTTGTGCTTGTGGGAAGCAGTCAGTGTGTAATTGTTCTCTTTGTACAGGATTGTTCTGTAAGGTCGTTAATGACGATCGGTGGCAGTTAGTCAGTGCTTTAGTGGGGGGGGGGAGAATTAGAAAATTCTCCGGGAGATCGATGAGTATGTGAGGGTGCTTAGCTGTTGGGATTCAGCAGTGTTTGTCAGCGCAGAGTATAGGCCGACGAGAGCGAGTGTCGGGTATGCGGGGCGGGATACAGACCTAGGACATTTGACTGTGGAGGCCTGAGAGAAGGCCGGGATCAAGCTTGAGTAAGTAACCGGGGTTATGTGATCAGAGTATTGGTATGTTTGAGGTACGTGATGGGTTGTACTGCATTAATCCCACGGGATTTATGTTGTGCATGTTTCTAGAGTTGGAACCGGAGGGTTCCCAGAGTTCAAACCTGAGGGTTCGCAGAGTTGGGTGTACGGACCCACAGAAATATAGCCTCGAGTGGCTGGTATGTGTTATGAGAGTCGGTCCAGTCATGCTGGAGACTCTGTTGGTATTGCTGGATCAGTTTGAGATTACGGATGGTGTATGTGCAGTGTGATTACATTGGAAGGTCGGGCCCCGGGATTGGCGATCTTTTTTAGCTGAGGCAGTGATCTTGATGAGTGGAGAGAGTGCATGAGATTGAGAGCCCCTGTAATGAGAACCAGAGTATGTGGATAGCGGTTACGCAAAAAGGGTGGTGTCGCTTGGGGCGAGCACCGTGGCACCGGTTGGAGTGGCATTATGGCCAAGAGGGTTCCTTGGAAAAAGGAAAAGAGGAAGGTGTGTAACTCCGAAGGGGTGCAAGTTCACGAAAGTGAAAGCTGCAGAGCAGAATTATGGTTAGAGTATTTCAAGTATGGTTTCGAGCATCGTGTTTGCGGCAGTAAAGTAGGAACCCATCCGGGTTGGGATGACTGACGAGACTCAGAAAGGATGCAAGGGAATAGAGAATCTTGAATTCTCAGTGTGATTCTGATCAGGGTGTAGGACGGATATTAGTGGTTCGTCTTGGGAGATATTCGAGGATATCATTAGTGAATCGGGTTTTTCAACCTGCGAGTGTTGGGACTAGTTCAGTATGTGTATGTGATGGCAAGAGGGAACTTGTGAGAGTTGATCTGAGAGGGAGAACGGATCTCTCAGTCGGTCCGGAATGGGCAAAGTGGGCTTTGGATCGGGGATCCGGTGGTTCAGGGTTTCCTAACCCTTATGGGTTGAGTGATCGTTGAGGTTTGGAGCAGAGTGCATCTTGGGTAATTTCCGATTACAGAGAGTGATGAGCAGTTCAGAGTTTGTACTTTAGTTGACAAAGCAGACTCAGCAGGTTAAAGAGAGTTAGTGATCGTCTAGAGTTAACAGGAAAGTTATGCAGGCAGACGCCGCTGCGAGCATGTGATTCAGGTCGGCGACTTCGTATTTCTGACGGGGTGTTTCGATTTAGGAAAAGGGGTAAATGGGGGGCCCCGGTATGTTGGGTCTTTTCGTGAAGGTGCAAAGGTAGGAAGGGTGGCCTATCGTTTGGAGCTGTCAACGGAATTGGGACGGATCCATGACACTGGTATGTGTCGCAGTTGAAGAGGTGTATAGCGGATGAGTCAGCAGTGGTTCTACTAGAGAACGATTAGGTGGATGCGAGCCTGTGTTACGTCGAGAGGCCAGTGGCCGTCGGAGATCGGAAGATCAAGGTTCTGAGGAACAAGGAGGTACCTCTGGTATTGGTTCAGTAGTGGCCTCGGGAGAGATCGGTAGTGTCTAGGGAAGCCGAAACGTGGGATGCGGGAGCAGCAGCCAGAACTATTTTCAGAGTGAGACTTCGAGGGCGAAGTCTAATTCTAGTGGGGGAGAATTGTAACAGCCCAAAATCACAAGTATTGTTAAGTTGCATTTTGGGGGTGTTTTAAAGGGGAGACTCGACGAGTTGGAGCCAGACTCGCCGAGTAGGGTCGCAGGTTTGGTCGCGGGTTCACGACTGGACTCGACGAGTCCAGATATGGACTCGGCGAGTCGACGCTGTTCAGCGGAAACCCTAGCCGTTCAGTATTGGGTTGTATATAAGGGTTATTATGCCGTCGTTTCACGACTTTTGATCGATTGGGAAGAACCCTAAGCGACTGGGGCGGCTAGAGCAAGCTTGAAGGCCATTGGTGACCTTGAAGGAATTGTTGTGCAAGGAGGAGAAGGGTTTTAGCTAAAGGAACTGCAGGGAGTTCGAGTTCTGAAGTTTGGGGACATGGAAGGTACATCATTCAGGTAATAATTCGGATTACATTCTCCTGTGATTGATGTGTATATAGATTTAGGGTTTATGGAACCCATTTGGAGTCTAGATGGATTGTTGTGTTGTTATTCAACGTTTATAACCTTGTATTAGGACCCTTAGAGGTCCAGAAGGTCCCATGTTTGTATATTCGAGAATATATGTATCTCAGGAAGCAGTTCGATCGACTGCATGGCGTAGACTCGCCGAGTCGGATGATCAGACTCGGCGAGTAGCTTGAAGATTCACTGGGACTCGCCGAGTTTGTTCTTCAGGCTCGGCGAGTAGAGTCGGGGTGGCCCCGCGATTCTTCCACGAGGACCTCGTCGAGTCAAGAGGGATACTCGACGAGTAGAAAGGGATCATGCAGGAATTGGTGAGGACGACTAGACTCGCCGAGTCGCCAGGGTACTCGCCGAGTCCAGTCGAGATGGCCATTGACCCGAGTTGACCTGTGTGTAACGTTTTAGGGTCAGTTAACGTGGAAGATAGAAGTATTAAAAAGAGATATATGATGAGACAGGGAGCTTGTAGCTCGGAGGATCAAGTGCAAGAGATTTCAGGAGTTGCTATCTTCCAGTGTCCGCGAGGTGAGTCTTCTCACTATACTGTACCTGGAAGGGTTTGACTGTGTGACCGGAAGGTCGGATATGTTATGTGATATGTATGCTATATGTGGTAAGTTATTTGTTATATGTGCTATGTATGTTATGTGGGCCGGAAGGCAATATGTTATGGGCCGGAAGGCGATTATGTTATGGGCCGGAAGGCGTGGTAATGAGGACCGGAAGGTCAGGGCCTGGAAAGGCGTAGGTGCGTAAGTTGTATATTGGGGAACTCACTAAGCTTCGTGCTTACAGTATTTATGTTATGTTGTTTCAGGTTCTTTCAGTAACGCGGAATGGCATCGGCTCGATTGTACACACCGAGGAAAGAGTTGTATTTTGGAGGATCCTGGTTGTCTATTCAAATGAAAATGGAACTTTGTTTTGTAATTCGAATATGAATAAGATTTTAAACAAGTGTTTTAATATTAAATTGATTATTTAAATGAAAGATTTTGCTTTGAAAAACCACGGCGTTACACTTAAGTAGGTTTATAACACATCATGAAACATGGAATAGAAACATTTTCTAACTCTTGCATATTTCAAATTGGTAGTTGTGATGTTTTGGCTAAAACAAAGATCAACTAAGACCAATTATATGAAGTGTCATTCTTGATAAGAATCCACATTAACTCTGAATATTTGTTTGTCAAGGAATGTTTCTTGGCAAAAGAATCTTATATGTCAAGAAGTTAGTGGGAGTCTTAATGGTATTGAAAGGTTTCAAGAGCTAACCAAGAATAAAACTATCATTTATCGCTAGCACACGACTTAAGGTTTGTAACCTATCGTGTTGACATACTTTTGTTTTTGTGCCTATTCCAGTTAGAGTTTACTATGCATGTGAGTTCTATGAGTTCTCAATTGATTGCATAAGGAAAAGAACCTTGATTAGTGAAAGTTCATTGATCAGTAAGGGTCATCTTCTCAACAACATGGAAGACATGGTAGGCCCTTGTGCTGCCAACTGGTAAGAAATTAAGATTTAACAAGTTCAGTCCATATGAGGTTGAGTTTCTCAAAGACCTTATCTTGTGGTAATGGTTGGAAATGAAAGATTCACAGGGATAGGAACACGTACACCATAAAACTTAAGTGTAATAAGGTTTATCTCCAATTCACGAAAATGATTGTGAGGAAAGAATTTCACTAAGAAGATTTTAAGGAGATAGAAATTGTGTAGATTGCATTCTCAAATTCAATTATGATTAGGACATCCTTCTTCATAAATCGAATTATGAGAAATGGAAAATAGCTTGAACATTCGACACTTATCGATGTAAGTTTTGAAATAGTTTAGACACATATATGAGCTATCTAAGGAAAGGTGTATGTGTTTGAAAATCTTTGATAAAGTCTTATCGAAGCATCTTGTATAAGAAATCTGAACTTTGGTAAGAAAGTCAATAAGTATTGATTTCTAGAACTCCAACTGATTTTTTAGTACATGTTAAAGCTAGTGGGAGCATAAGTGTTATCCTAGTTGGAATGTAATTATTATGCTAGTTGTAGCACAATTATTACATTAAGTGTTGCAGGGTAATAATTCTATTTATAGGAAATAAAGTTTTGATTTGCAAAGTTGCAAAGTTTGAAAAGTTGTTTTGCTATAGTAAGGGAGAGGATAAGTATACTTTATTTTGGAATCTAAAAGTTTAGATTGAAGTATTATAGCTTAGTCATGAGCATATATGAGTATTAGGTTGAAATGTTTCAACATTGGAAAGTCTATATATGGAAACACTGTAGCAAGAGACTGGTAACGTATCATGTCTTTATGTAAGACATTAAGAATCGTATCCCATACGCTTCAGGTATAGGATCGATTGCATTTGTTGTAATATTCGACCACTCTATCTATTCCAAATGCCTAGGGCATTAAGAGGGAAAGGGACCAGAATCGGATATGACTAAAGTAAGTTAAACAACTGGCAAGGACAATCTAAGGTGTTGCTTGGTTCGTAGAATGTTGCTGAAGGAATTGGAATTGGAATTGGAAAAGGAATCTGTCAAGAATTTGAATCCAATTCCATGTACTGTTTGGTTAGCAGAAAATGGAACTGGAATTAATTCCAGATTCTGTTTGGTTCATAGGAAATGGAATTGGAATTCATATAAAATGACTGAATTGCCCTTTGTCTATTACTATACCATTAAACTTATTTTTCATATGTCTTTAACAATTGAAACCCAAATATCAAACGAAATCTTTAGCAACTTCCATTTCATGTTCAAGCTTCTTCTACATGCTATTTGTTTCATCTTTTCATGTCAATAAACAAAAGCATAATTGTGTTACCAATCTTTCTAAATTCAATAGTAAAATTATAACAAAAAGGAAGTTAAGATTTCACAGACCTTTCATGTTTTCATAAAAAACAATTCACCGACTGTATAACTAAAACAACACAATCAATTTTCACAATGTTGCTGTGAAATAAAAAAAGATATTGACAAACATGATAAGAAATCGATTTTAACAATCATCCAGTTAACAAAAACTGACATCAATCCATTCCAACAACAAAGATTTTAAGAAATCGATGCTAACAAGTATTCAATAAACAATATAAATGGTTTTAACAAACCATCAATTTTGACAGAATGTAGACAGCAACAATGATTTTAACAAGCATTCAACTAATAGAAATTGGCAAACAGGAAGAGAAATCGATTTTCAGGAGATGAGGTTGAGATAAACAGGAAAAAATCTATAAATAGGAAGATAAATCGATTTTTAGAAACCATCGATTTTGAAAGTGATTTAAGAGCGTGAGAGATAGCGAGAGTGAGATCGAGGCAACGACAATTCACTTACCCGGCGAAAGAATCGGAGACGAGTCTGATTTTGACGAAACGGGGTTTTGTCAACTAATTTTGACGAACAAGTTTTATAAGTGAGATAGGGTTGTATGTGGGTATAATGGTACTTGTAAACTTTCCTTGATAGTAAGGAATTCATTCCATCCTTTAGTTGAAGGAAAGTATTTTCCCTCCTTTGAAGGAATGTTTTCTTATTTAGGATTCCTTTTCCCTCTTTAAAGTTGAACCAAATGCAAGAACTCAAGGGAATTGGAATCCTTTTCCCTCGAATTCCATTCCATTCATGCCAACCAAACAGGCCCTAAGATTCAATAAGGATTGGTCGCTTGTAGGCAGTTGGAAGTATAGTAATGAATGGACCATATCAACATTATTATGAATAGATAGGATTCTATTCAGAATGAGTCGTCATATGGGAAATATAGAAATGTTTCCATAATGTGAGTTGGATATTAAGAATCTATGTGTAGGTTAGAAACTTTTATGCAAGAAGGATGTTCAAAGGAATGTGCTTTGAATGTGAGACTTCATATCTATGGAGTTGTCTTGTAACAATCTCCAATCGATCACTTTGTAATATAATTGGCAAAGTCTTTGTGACCTTGGTGGTATGAAATTATAAAAGTGTAGTTGCATAAAATGTTAGAGTCTAACATATTCTAATAGTGGGAAGAATTTAGTATTCTTACACTTGCAATAAGGATTGGGAAAATGTGAAATGAGTTTAATTGGAAATGTGTTCAATTGATTTATTTCACAAAGTAAGGACCATAGGTAAACATAGTATGCATGCTTGGATCATGGGATAACTAATGTTACAATTCAAGTATTAAGTTGATTATCCAAAACATTATATAATCAATAATGTGTAATCAATATGATGATTAAATAATAAGTGTTTTATTTATACTCAAAAGTTTTGAGGCCATATTGGATTTGATTATTCTTGTGTTTCACTTCGCATGTTTTGACTTCTAGAATAACTAAGTTATTCAAACATCCACATTCAAAGGTCAAGGATTTCTTGTTATTGCTACATAAGAAACCTTAGCCGATTTTAGGAGTCCCTAACTTCTCTCTCACAATTCTCCATTGCTACGTGGTGTTTGTGACTCCATTAGAGGTGCTACATTTAGGGCACTAAGCTTCCAAAGGTCAAAGATTTCTTGTTATTGCTACATAACAAGTGAGGTAATGTTCCAAACCCTATTTTATATATGATTTTCAAAATTACTATGCTAGTCAATTAGGGTTTTTGCTTTGGATGATTATTTGCATGTATAACTTTAGAAATACCTAGATCGAAAGCATTAGGGTTGCATGTACACCATAGGAATGTTGTGGTGCTCAAAACCCATCAGGATAATTTGTAATACGACACATTCAATACACTCAGTATGATAACCATTACCAAATACCATTATCATCGTCGTCCACCACCAACCACCACCACCTGTCGCCAACACCAATTAAGATATAAATATATCATACCTATGGTTTAAGAAATGTCATGTTTAAGAAATCATAAATGTCATGTTTAAGAAATCACTACTCCCTAAAAGCTGACCTTTCTTTTTATAATAACTATTAAGATCGAAATTGCAATGAACCTTGAATGTATTAGGATTATGAAAATCTCCATTTTGAGATATTTACGAGCACATTCGGTGTCATGTCCACAAGCATAATCAATGTTCTTTTGAAGAATTGTGTCACCCAATGAAGTGTTACATACACAATAAGTTGCATCTATTTTTGTAAAAGAAAATTAGATAGGGAATTGATCAAATTAGCATTAGAATTGAAAATCTAACAGTGATCCGATCGAGAGAAAAAAAAGAACATAGAAACCCATTTGAAGGAATGAAGTAAAACAGAGAAATCTTGAACATAAAGTTGAATGAAGAAAACATCGGGGAAGATGAATGAGGAGGTTTCAAGCATCAGTTAGGGGAGTCAGATCGTCAGACAAGACATCGACATCGCCGATGGGGGAGTTTCATTGTTGGGAAAGTCGACTAAATCAAGACAAGTGGTTTTGTATTCAAAAAGAGAAAATGGAGAAAGAGAAGTGGAAGGGGTGGCACCGAAGATCGAAGAACTGGCAGCGGCGATCGGAGAGATGGCGATGTTGGCTAAAGAGAAGAAGATGGGAAATGGATAAGAAATTGTGATAGAGGCGTCTAAGAGAAGAATGGTAGGTGCTGCTAGTTTTTCTTATTTGTTTTTTAATATAATTTTTATTAAAATTGTGAAAGAAATTAAAAAGGGTATAAAAGTCTTTTTAAGTGGTTGAGGGACCAATCATGATCAAAATTGAAAAACACAGGGACCTTTTATGTAGTTTTTTAAAGTTAGGGACTATATCCCAAATTCTAGAAAACCACATGGACAATTTATGAAGTTTTATCTAAAATATAAGTTATTAAAAGAGAAATGAGAGTTACTGGTAGTTGGTTTGTGACACAAGCCCAAATTTTTAAGCACACAAAAAACTTTGATTTCCTCTTCCGTTCTCCCCTTTTCTGAAAACATATTATCTTATCCTTTAGTTTCAAAAAATATAAGTTTAACTAGAGTTAATTTATAAAAACAACAGAAGTCAAAAATAATAAATCTTCGGTGCGAATGTACAGTTACACATCGCCCTTCCCTCGAATAACCTGAAAAAAAAAGTTAACTTAACAATGTAAAAATATAGTTTAGTATGTTTCCAAATATACCATATATTTCACCATACATACAATACATACAAACAAAGGCTCTTGGTGTCAGCCGATTATAACATATCAATATGCATATACATATCGGGCCTCTTTCGCTCATGGCCTCTTCGGTCTTCCTATCATCCCGACATGGCCTGTTTTACTCACAACCTTTTCTAGTCTTCTCATCAACCCAACAACCTATTTGACTCATGGACTCTCTAGTCTTTTCATCAGGCCAACAACCTATTCGACCCATGGCCTCTCCGGTCTTTTCATCGACCCAGCGAAACATATATCATAAAGCAAACCTATACAAAAGACTACTAATAATATTGAAGGATTACCTTATAAACGTAGTCATACTTAGTCGGAAAATAAAATTAAAGAATCGAACAAATGATCTTACCCAAGAGTAACGAATCGGATAGGAACCATGCAATAAGGCCAGATTAAGAGTTATAAGGCTATCTAATATAAACTACGTACAACCACTAAAGCATTCACTCTACAATTGACCAATACTAGCAATACCCCATCAGAACATGACACAAAACAATATCATACAATCAATTGACCAAATACATCACAATAACTATCCTAGTCATCTAGTAAATTCATACCCTAAAAATACATATATCCTATCATACAAAGGATATACAATGTCACACGTACTATAGTAAGAAACTCACATGAGCCAACATAAGCAACTCAACAACAATCTCTGAGGAGAAATAGCTAGCACATGTGACCTAATACCAAATGAAGATCAATCTTTAGTTAAGTCCTCAGTTCCATAAAGGTTTGAAAAGTCAAACTTGTTAAATGTCAAAGGTCAACAGTCAATGTCAACATCCTAAAAAGTCAACAATCCAGGTTAAAAATGCCCAACACCCCAAACCAGGCGCTTTGTGCCATTACTACACAATATAAATGTGAGTATGAAAAAATTAGAGGTGTTTCGCGCCCTCTAAGAGGCATATGGTGCCCTAAGCCAAAATTTCTTAATGTATGAGTTAATCTATTAAGTCAAAAGCCCTAAATCTCATATCTAAAACTCCTTAATGTCTTAATGGATACAATTTCCAACTTTATTCATGTAAATGGTCCAAACAAGCAAGATCAAAACCCTAGTTCATAATTTTTCTAAAATATCTTTTTCTTCTTGCATGGAATAAGGAGAACTCTTGAATGCACTCTTTACTCTACCAAAAGCTCAAATATGTACCCAAACTTCATCCTCAAGCTCTAGAGTCCTTCAAACTCCATGGAATAAACTTTAAAGGGAACGAAACATGCTAAAAAGGACCATAAACCCAACAAACTCCAAGTTCTATGGTTGAAAAGAGAGAAAGATTGAGCCTTTTGAACTTATAAAGGCTCATAAGGGTAGATAACGTTGATTTCTTCAACTACTAAGCTTCCTTGCTTAATCTTTCTTGTTTCCTTCACTCAAGAACACCAAAGGATCACCATAAGAGTGCTAAAATGTATTTAGGAGAGAGGATGAGCTCCAAAAACTTCAAGAGAGTATAGAATTTCATTAGAGACATTCAAGGGGTGGTGGAGGGTGAAAATACATAAACCTTAGAGGTTGGTGCTCTTAAATAGTTCCAAATCTTGAGGCTAAGGCCTAAGCCCAACCTATGAGGGCGCTTTACACCTTAGGCCAATCCTAATTTCCTTTACGATTAATTCCTTTGTTCTTTGTTTTTTACTTGTATATTTCAATGGACTTGAAAACCACCAAGTAAATAATGAACAAAAATAATTGGAAATTGGGTGTTAAAATTCTCCCTCACTTCAACTGGACTTCTTCCTTGAAATCCACTTTGGCTAAATTGTAGAAGACAATCCTTACGCAGTCCCTTATGAACTCTCTAACTACTCATTAATTCGATGAATCAAACAAAAGGGTTCCTGAGACCACTCGGAACCAAGACAACACCACCATTCAGACCCAAACAACTATACTTATACTAACCGTAACAACTACCATTCTCATCACCTACTATACGATCAGATTCCTAGTGAAACCACTCAAAATCAAAAACTCCAGGTTTGGAACTACGAACCATACCCAACGATAAACTCCACAAAACTAGAAAAAAATTCAGTCTAAACCTCTAAAACTAACACTCTGCCGGTGGTGATCAACTTCTTGACATCATTATCAATCCAATCTTTCGACGAAGAACACTACAAACCCAAAAATTGAAATGAGCAATTTGATCAACGTGACCACCATACTAAAAAAGAACTAAAATCCTAACATATTATTGGAGGCTTCTAGAGATCGCTTTGACTCCCTATCAGTGAACACTATTCCATTCAAAATGCATTCTAGCTAATGGATCACAATCTAACCTAGATATAAACGACAACACTCCTAATGATCTGATCTTATCTAGATATGTACGACCTCAGACAACTTCTTTGGACTCATATTCTCACAAATTAAGACTCGAAAAACACTTTATCTATCCATATCAATTAGGTCTTACCTATATAAAGTATGCACATATCAGCTCATGATCTCATCATGACGCCTTATTTCTATTTTCCCTAAAGAATCATGGCTATCACCATTCTTTCCATCACTAGTACAACAAACAATTACTAACCAATACCCAAATGGACCCTAGAATACTAGACCCATTAGGTGTTGGATTGTGCTTTGAATTTCTTTGCCTTTATTAAACAAGAAAAGGAAAAGGGAATGTTACCATAATTCTCAACCTAAGCCTATCCAAATACCTTTAAATGTCAGATGAACATAGATCCCCAAACAAGATGCATCTTAGATTGACAACTAAACCTGTGACATTTCTGAATACATAAACCACAAAATACACCATTTTTGAACTGAATCTCCATCCCGGACGGTACTATGCATCTTCTCATTCCTATGTACTTCACTTGAAGGGACCAATTTTTTTAGTAGTAGTTGTAGCTTGCTCAAGGTCTTCTCGTTCCTCCCAAATTTTTATTGTCCCTTAACTCTTGCCCTAGATAGGTATCTCTCCACCCACTTGCAATTTGATAAACCTATGATGTTGCCCTTGATCGATCGAATTTCCTGAATCAGCTCAACGAACCATAAAAGTCGGTTTCCAAGAGATTATGTATAATACTAAACCAAATTTTCCTTCGAATAATTAACTCCGCTCTAGAACATTTATCAGACACGAACATGTAGTCGGACCAAGTAACTAATTATAATACTATGTAGTTATAATCGTGCATAACACTCAAAAGACTAAGGAAGCTTCTAGACATCGTACCATCAGCTACTAAGCCTAAGCCTGGTGACTATGTTGTACTAGAAGGAAATAATACATTTGACAACTCACACACGAACCGACGAGTCAAATTAACACAATCATAGTCGACAAGGCATAAAACTCATCATTCACAACATATAATATATAGAACATCATAACAGATGTGAAAATGTACCCATAACATCGACAAATGTTACACTCGCCTCCTGTATAGAAGTGTGATAAACTTAATCCATGGCCATAGACCATAGGGACCTTTGCTCTCCCTCGACATCCATTCAGTAATTGCCAAGCTATATGTACTATATCCAAAACCATTTTTCTTATACATATGGGGAAATCAACCTTAGCATGAAAAGGGTGACGAAACAAGAAACATACCCTCAACTCTCTCTACTTACAATCCCGATTGTAATGACCCTCCTGACAATATCTAAAACACCTAGACACAGGCATACCACAAATACGCCCATGTGTCCTCTAAAAATTGCCTCAATATCATTAGCTCCTCCTAGTCTCCTGATCGAACATCATCCACTCTGAACCTCTTGGCTTCTTCCACTAGTGCATGAGCCTAATCTTGCTTCTATAGTTGTTGTTGGGTCTCCAACTCCAACTCTAACTCGCTGTTCCCGCCTGCAGCCACTAACTCAGAAAGGGTCTCATACATAACAATACTCATGAACTCATATATTTCCATCCTTAGCATATCATAATAACAAGTCATGTTCATATCCTCCATCGTCACATACTATGAGCAAAATAGTGAGATCTCCTTGACATTAGAAGTAATATCGATCATTGTCTATGTGGTCTACTTAAGAGCTAGGAAATCATCAACCATCTGCTATACCTCAACAACCGGTACATACTATGCTTTAAATCTGGTGACAAATTCCACCTAGGTCATAGTCTTAATATCATCAGTTCCAAGGTCCTAAACAACGTTGCTGCAACAATACCTGGCTCCATCTTGTAGATGACCTGCTATGAACCTAGTTTTTGCCTTAGTCGGGTAAAAGCTAGCAACATTAGCAATATCCACGTAGGGTCCTTCCTCCACATGAACAAGAGATCCCCATAATCATATAACTCATGGAATGTAACCTCTCAAGTCCACAGTGGACTACCTCTAATAGTAGTTTGAGCAGGTACGTATCACACATCGAACACTGCTATTAGTTGATCCTGGATTGTCCCAAACATACATGGTATCTCCTCCATGATAAACTTTGAAACCTTAAATGAGATAAATTCATGAGTTTCCATATCACTCGGAGCCGAACCTCATAGGTCATCACTACCCGCACCTGAGCCTGATCCTCTAGCTCAAGAAGTCACCATATGGAAATCAAAGATAACATGAACATGTCATAACTAATACACAGTGTCAGCTCACACTATTTATACCCTCCTACAAGCCCCTTAGTATCCTAGTGACACTTCCTTGACCCAATAATGTATCTTGTGCTTCCGGTAGTACGGGCCCGTACTACCTTCCACACATATCCATACTTACTTTATGGCTTTTCCCAAGGCTCCCAAGTCACTTTTCACCACTCCATTAAACTTATAACATACATGCATATGTCTACCCATATGCAATACACTACTCTTCCTAGAATCTCTCTAGGATTCTCCCTTCCCCACTAACCCATAAATTGTATGAAGTTTCTTCTAGCGAATTACCTCATGAATATGCATCTGTAAATACTTAAGAATAAGATAGAAATTTGAATAAGTGTCTCTACTATAAGACCACAACTAGACAAGGAGAAAGAAATATGGTTGTAATAAAAAATCTATGGGTATTAGATCCTAATTATGTACAACCATGATGGAATTCACTTGACATTTTGATAATATCAAAACATATGTAACACCTCGATTCCAAGGTGTTGATTTCTTTTGTTATAAGATCTTTTTGATTTCAAGGTCTACTCGACGAGTTGGTTGCTCGACTCGTCGAGTAGCAGCGGGTTGGTCCACGTGTTTAAGTGACCTACTCGCCAAGTCCAAGGAAGGACTCGACGAGTAAGAGCTGGGTTTTGCACCCTATATAATGGATCATTGGCCTCCCCAGCCTCCCCTCTACAGCCTCTTGCGATTCCAAACCATAAATTCGTGTGTGAGTGTGCTTTCTTGGTGTGTTAAGCTTTGAAGAAGGATTTTGGTAAGGGAAGCTTGGGGAAACAAGTGATTAGAAGTAAGGAACTCGTGGGGAATCAAAGATCTACTTCAGTGGGCACCCTTTTTGAAGGTATTAAGCTGTTACCTTGGCTCATCTCTTCTTAGAACTCTTTTGGGTTGTTTTTGGAAAGCTTTTCTTGTTTTGGGTTAAGATCTGAAGTTGCAACTTCAGATCTACACTCTTTTTGGCCTCTAAGTCCATAAAGTCGCCAGCTTTGGCAAGTATGAACCTCCCCTAAAGTGCAAGACTTCTTTGCAAGCTTAGTTTTGTTATTTTAAGGCTTTAGAGCTTTGCATGCACGTAAAGTTTTCAACTTTATGTGATAAGCATACCGTGCGAAGCTAGATCTGCAATATGGAGCCTTTGCATGGCTTAAAAAGCATATATATGGATGAAGGACTGAAGGGACTCGGCGAGTGGCATGGTCGACTCGGCGAGTCCGATGAAGATTGTCGTGAGCTCGGCGAGTCGAATGAGTGACTCGACGAGTCGGATGGGGTTTTCCCAACTGTTGGACATATATGAACTTGGCGAGTTGCAAGGCAAACTCGATGAGTCGGCCAAGGAGTTGGTGGCCGCAAACCTTAGGAACTCAACGAGTCACTCTAGTGACTTGGTGAGTTGGTGAGTTATGCATGGAACTCGGCGAGTAGTTGAGGGTACTCGATGAGCTGAGGTCAATATGGACTGTTGACCTTGGCAGTTGACTTTGAATTTGACCAAGGGTTGACCAGTTGACTTCCGACGACATTATGGGAGATTGGAAATTTAAAAGTATGGTTTGGCAATGAATATAGGTGGTGGAGTTTGGCATAGTACTCCAAGAGTTGGAGCTTATCTTACGAGTCGACAGTTGCAAGGTGAGTTATCCTCACTATACTCAGGGACCTAAGGCACCAAGGTCGGCCCTCTGGATTGTTATCTGGTTATTTTATGCTAGTATGACCTGTTAGATTGGTATCCTAGAGGGTAGGACAATATTATGTGGTATGATCTGTTAGATTGGTATCCTAGTAGATAGGATAATATTATGTGGTATGTGGTATGATCTGTTAGATCGAAATCCTGTTAGATAGGATGGTTTTATGTGGTATGTGATACGTTCCGTTAGATCATTTGTTTTTCATAGACTGTTATGTGATTATCTGTTATATGTGCACATGTTTATTTGGCGGTTGAGGCTTATCTGCTTTGTGCGAAAGACAACAGACCTGGGCATTCCAACCTGTTGGTTATGGGCCGTGAGTATTCCATCCCGAGGATTATTGGACTCATAGTAGGTGGGAATTCCAACCTATTGGTTGTGGACCTAGGGTATTCCATCTCGAGGTTGATTGGACCCATATTATGTTGGCATTCCAACCTGATGGTTGAGAGCCTGGGGTATTCCAACACAATGGTTGACTGGACCCATAGTATGTTGTTTATGATTATATGTGTATTTATAAGAGTATGGACATTTTGGGGGAACTCACTAAGCTTTCGGGCTTACAGTTTCAGTTTATTGTTTCAGGCACATCAGGGGATCGCGGCAAGGCGAAGCCGTGATCGTACAACACCTCATGTTTTATTACTGTTTCTGGGGAAAACTATGATATAGACTATTTTGGAAATAAATTTGTAATAATTGTTGGTTTTAAATGTTTTTGAAAATGTTTTAAATTGGTCTAAATTTTAAGGGTGTTACAACATATAGCAAGAAAAACATATAAGGCATATGATGTAACTTGGAATCGTAACGAGGCTGATTGAGTTGAGATCTTGTATGTGTGCTTTGTTGATGCTAGCGATCCCCGATTTGATTCTTGTTACAATCGTAAACAAGATCGTTAGAGTGGCCCAAGACTTGAGTCCCCGGAGTGGCCTCCGACGGTTAAGTTAGTATCGATACAAAATGAGGTCAGGTCCTTCAAGTGGAAGGAATCTGATTATATGTGAAGAGAGAGAAAGAGAGAGAGACCTCATTTTGATGTGTCTTGAGAGGTGTATATATAGTATAATCAGTTGTTCCTTATTTATTAGGGAGAAATCTTAACAGCTGGGCATGAGAATATTGAGGTGACTGATGTACTTTTCGCCTTAAGAAGGAGCAAGCCGAAAATGGTTGAACTGTCTAGAACTGGCCGAAATGCCTAGAACTAGTCGAACTGTCTAGAACTGGCTAAACCATTTATAAAAGGTCGATGAGATATACATATCAACAAGTCCCCCAAGTCTGAAGTAGGAACGAGTCGATGTCTTGTCCTGCTTTGGACTTATAGTAGCATGCATATGCAATCAAGTGTATTCAAGTGCATGTAAACGAGTTTAGAGTTATAACAACTTTGTTCATATTAGCATTTATTTGCTATGACTTAATATCATCATGAAGCTTTAGTAAATCGAAGGTGTCACATATGACTGATGTGTTGAAAAAACTTACGTTGTTCATATTTCCTTAAAAAGTGATATGTCCAATAGGTCACCCAAGTCTGAAGTAGGAACGCGTCGATGTCTAGTCTTGCTTCAGACTTATATTATGCTGAATTACAACACAAATGGTGTATGAACTCAAGTGATACATATTTAGCCAACCCTTGGTATGAAAACATGGTGATTTACACTTAGCCAAATCATGGCGATTAGCCATGGGTACTTTATTATATCGAACCATGACACTGAGCCAATAATGATTTGTTATGCCACACCATGGTAATTAACCATGGTGACTTTATTATATCGAACCATGGCACTGAGCCGATGGTGATTCGTTATGCCACACCGTAGTGGCTTCATTATATCGAACCTTGACATTGAGCCAATGATGATTCGTTATGCCAAACCATGGTGATTAGCCATGGTAGATTTATTATATCGAAACATGGTATTGAGCCGATGGTGATTCGTTATGCCAAACCATGGTGATTGACCATATTGGCTTTATAACCATGGCATTGAGCCGATAGTGATTTGTTATGCCAAACCATGGTGATTTTCCATGGTGGCTTTATTATATCGAACAATGGCACTGAGCCGATGGTGATTTTTTATGCCAAACCATGGTTGCTTTATTATATCGAACCATGGCACTGAGCCAATGGTGATTTGTTATGCCAAACCATGGTGATTGAACATGGTGTCTTTATAGGTCGAAACATGGCTTTCGATTAATTATTAATTATAGAAAAGTGTGACAACTCGAAATTTCTATCTTATAACAATCCCTGCATTCAATCAAATACAAACTTTCCATTGCTAAATTTTAGCAGTTTTGGAGTCAGTTTGAGTGTTCTAAAGCCTAGTATTGCAAGAGATAACTGGAGAGAGGATACTTTAGGGTAAAGTATGCAACATTTAAGTTCCAAAACTCAAAAAGTTTGGAGTTTATGGCCCAAATGGTATTGGGTCCGTAAACCCTAAGGACTATATAAGTGACACTTAGCCATTTTTGTCATTTTTAACCATTTTCAAGTCCTTAACCTCACTCTCTCTCAAGTAACATCACTAGATCTTCAACTTAGTAAGTATTTTCTTCCTTGATTAGTTAATAAACTTCATTATCTAGTGTTTGTGAACTATTTCATCCATGAAATCTCTTCATTGGATAGATAATCAAGAGTTCTTCATTTCACCAAGAACACCGAGAACACACACTAGTGTTCTTGAGCCTTAAGCACCCTTTCAAGCTTCTACACTGTAATTACTCTTGTCCTATCTTGTTCTATGCTTAAATCAACTATATTACACTTAGAATTCATCAAGAAATCATGAACAAAAGGGAGTTTACGGCCAAGGAACCTCCTTAGGTCGTAAACTCTATTTAAGGGTCCAAATGAGCCTTAATCTCTTCCAAAGCCTTGGGATCAAGTTTAGAACACTTCTATCAAAGCCTTGGGAGAAAAGGTCCTTAGGCTGTAAACACTAGTTAGCGGTGCAATGGTGCCACTATTCCTTCCTAGGACTTAGACTTGAGCATAGAACACTTCATATTGCCTTATAAGACCTTAAATCACAACTTGATACTTAGTACCATGAGTTTGCACCCGTAAACTCATGAGGAAATGGTCCTTGGGCCGTAAACTCATGTGGTTCATACCATATGGGCCATAAACTCCCAAGTGAGGCCCTACACCCCTTATATGCAACCCTAAGTGGTTTAACACTTTAGTAAAAGTGTTTCCTAGTCCCTAAGGTTGTTCAATTACCCAATTAGTTGTTATAAACACTAATTGTAAGCATATATGTATCATTCTATGTTAAATAGGATCCGTGTGTGCTCAAGTCCTCACTTGACACTTAGCACACTTTACCGATCTTACATTCACATCATTCACTTCCGGTGAGTTCATACCCCTTAAACTTATCTTTTAAATGATTTGAAATGCTTTTATAGGGGGAATACAAGTAGAAAACGTGCTAGTTATAAGATCAATCACATGAGATTTATAACTGTGTTTCAAACAAGGATTTCATATACTTCAAATTGTGTTTCAAAACAAACTACTTTTAAATTGTTTTATAAACTGACATCAAGTCATTATTTATTTATTTTTCAAAACTCTTTAAATGTATTGCAAAACCTCTTTTTAACTTATATATACTGTCAAAAGCATGTCTATATATGTATAGTTATATACATAATGTTTAAAGGACTTAGGACTGCTAGCTCACTTTATTTCCTTTTCCTTGTTTGGATGTGGACTTAGGGTATCGGTCAGTTGTCCGAAGGTCGTCTAAATATTAGATATATATTTTGTATACATGTTTGGACATAAAAGTTCCATTCAATCAGTGCAGTACCTTTGGGTAGCAAAGGTATACATTCATCTATTCATATACATAATTTATTAGTAAACTATAATATGTATAGTTTAAGAGAATACTATCATATACAAATATTATAACAGAGAATACTATAACAGAGAATACTATACCAGAGAACACTATAACAGAGAACACTATAACAAAGAATACTAGACAGAGAATACTATAACAGAGAATACTATACAAAGGATAATAGACAGAGAATATTATGCATAGAATACTATTACTATAACGATATTCAGAGATAACTTAATGTGAGATACTACTTCATGACACATCGACCATTTCATTATGTCATGTTTTGTAACCAGAATCTCCTGGAGGGAGAGCGTGAGTTTGCGTATAGATCTATACTGGATTGACTATCCTACACTTTTGTTGTTCGCTACAGTGGGACTTGCAAGTCTACGGGTGCCAAATGTCATTTCTTCCGACGTCTTTCATTGTCGTGTTATAGTCAGATTAGTATGGTAAAAATCATATCACATTTTGCCTTAATTAAACCATTGGGTTTAAGGTTGTTATTACTTCAGTGATTAATACAAATAATACTGCAGTACACATATACATTTTCCCATTATATTCAAATCGCGATCTTCCATATTAAGGGTAATATAAAACTATATTTTGGTAATGATAGTCATACTTGGGAAAAGCTTTCACTTTTACAAAGAGACAAACATACAAAACAATCGGGTCTTGGTAGAAGACTAGTTTTTATACTAGTAGAAAATATAGGATTTTCTACAAGTTTTCAAACATATACAAACATTTACATTGTTCAATTACAAACATTTTCATCAAAATTATACAAACATTGACACTAAATACTGATAAACTCACCAACTTAAATGTTGATCTATGCTTTCAAAATAACTTGTATTCTCAGGTCACCAGTAGACAGGTACCGATGAACAGGTTTTGAGAAGATGAAGCATCTTCAAGACTCGTCTTTTATTTTGATTATTCATTTTTGGTGTCTTACTACTATTAAAGAACACACTTGTATGAAATGATACTATTAATGCAATGGATGATGTTGTTGCTTATTTACTACATTGCATTGTTATGATACTGTACATGACGTCCTCCGCCCCAGAACGTTTACGCCGTTCTTTGTTTTGGGGTGTGACAAAAAGTTACAAACATGTATGTTTGTATTGTATATGGGCACATTCAGTGTTTACACTTATCCATTTTTTAGGACGGGCCTCATTTTGATAAGTATTGTTTATTGTTGATTTGATAAGTGTTATTTCGATAGATTTCGTTTTGAAAGTTGTTAATTTGACAAACATTGTTTTCACGTTTTATGAATGTTGCAAAGCAATAAATTGATGTTGTTTTACACACAACATCAAGATTCAGTTTCTATGAATCTTACGAAGCACGGTGTTCATTTATAAATGTATACTTCGTCAATATTTGTTGTATGTTATTTTGATAAATGTCGTTTCGATGATTTTCTTTTTCGATACATTTTGTTTTGATAAATTCATGATATTGGGTGTAACCCTAGATCATTCGATAAAATTTTCAACTTGTTGCTGTATTAGTCATTTCGATAATTGTTATTCGATTATTTTTCAACTAGTTGTGGTACTATTTGCTTCGATTATTGCCATTTTTGTAAATATGGTTTTAATAATATGATTTTGGTTTATAGTTCCTAATGCTAAGTTTTGACTTAGGCTTCATGAGAGGTGACATTCAATTTTATCAATCACGGAGTTCGGTGGGATGGACCGAAATATGTAAGTAAGGTGCATCCCTTACTTTCTGTAGTTAACATCATATCTAGCTAATCTGAACACTAGCGTTTTATCAACTGTATCATTCATTTTAAACTTAAAGATGGCATGTCGATTCAATCCAGAGTTGTGATTCATATGATGATTTGCATTATTTATTCAGGAGGGGCTTTGTCAAGTAAATCCAATCCTATAACCAATTTGTGATGAAAAAAATACCATATTTAAATGATAGGGTAAGTTATCAAATCATACGAGAGTGAAGAGTATGTGGTGCACTTTGCACATTATGCATCTGTATTTATTTATTAATAGCAACATATTAAAAATATGTAAATTGTATATTATGATCCATATGATGTGAGATGATTAGAGTAAACTGCTCCTGATAGGGTGATGGAATGTATATGCTTTCTCTCCCTTTTTTTGTAGCGGTATATAATGCTATATGTTGGTCTTCTTTCTGTATTTTTAAGCGATTGAAGGGAGTATCTTGTAAACGAAGGTTGTTGCTTGAGTATTTGTATAGTTTGTTGTTGCAAATGTGATGTCAATATCGGGAGTGGTATACTTGAGTGAATCGACTTTGGGAGTTTTCAATGCTTTTGATATGCGAATACACGAAGGTATGAAAAGCGGTCATAGTAAACATAACTAAAACTTATGTACTTGTTTGAAAACCAGATACACTTTCAATTCAATATTGAACCGCTTTGGGAGTTTTCAATGCTTATGTACGTGCTTGAACCGCTTCTACCGTTACATATAAATCAACTATTGTCATGACTACAGTAGTCGGGATCGGGTTTGTGATTTCAACAGTATTCATTGCCACATGTTGTCAGAAACCAGATAATAGAGTTGTGATGGAGGTAGTGGAAGCTAGGAATAGAGAAGGCAACTAGTTCTTGGACTTCTGGATTACCCTTGCTTTTCTTTGGTCACATATGTAAGATTTGTGTTGGTTCTTGCTACGTTATTGAAGGGGGTGTCGAGATTTGGCGTAGGGTTTTGACTTTAGTAGAGGCTCGTGGTCATCTTCGAAAGTTGGATAGCCAATGATTATAGCACCTGACCATGGCATTCAAAAGATATTTGAAAAGATAGCTTCTCACAAGACCATTCCCCTCACTATCCTTTCCTTCACCTAAACCCAATGAATGGGTTGGAAACTTCCCTCACTATTTTTTTTATTATTTTTTTTTAAATATATTTCCTATAAATATTATACTCATTTTGTAGGGAATTAAAAACCATGAGTTTTGATATATTGTTTTATAATTTTTAGTAGGTATACAATTTAATAAGTATTAAAAAAGATAAAAAAAAAAGTTGGCCTATAGAAATATGAGAGAGAGTGAGGGAATGGCTCCCTCACCACCTTTCCCTCAGTCAAGGGATGGTGTTCAGCTGAGAGGAAAAGCTTCCCTCACTCTTTCCCTCACCTATACGCCTTATACAAAGTCAAACAACTCTTCAATTACATACATCCTCCACTCTACATGTGTCATGTATAAACACAATCGAATAGCCATGGATCCAAATGGTATCCTTTACATGTTTTTCTTTAAAATTAGTGTAAAAATTAGTGCACAAAAGAGCAATAAATAAATGGATCCTTAGAATTGGGTATTCTTATGCGTTATACTGTACAACCGTAAAAAGAAAGTGTTTTTGACACTATAATAACCTTCAATTGTGGTTTTTCTTCATCATTTTTTGTGTTAGCTAAGGATTCGAATCATAGGTGATCGAAACATACATAGCCAAACCATAGATGCTGAGTCATATATACCAAACCACAGATGGCCTAAACCATATATACGCCAAGGTTTGAGAAGGAGGTTGAAGGTAAGGCCAGGGCTTCTATCTGGATAAATGTCGACGCACAGGAACTATACAATAATCAGTCGAAAACTCAGAAGTGAGATGTCACACCCCCAAACCGGAACGGCGGAAACGTTCGGGGGTGGATGACTTCATGTGGTAACGTAACAAATGAATACATAGTAAAGAAAGCAATACAACCATCATATATATAATTGAAAGTTTACATTGTTAAAAAGTACATGTTCAAGACCAATTACAATATGATGCCAAAATATGAATTTAAACTGGCGCCGCAGCGTCCCTTCTTCAAAAGTTGTTTGTTACCTGTAATTAATGAATCACTGGGACATAAAAGTAGTTTTGAAAGAGTAGATCAACATTTTAGCTGGTGAGTTTCATAAGTATTAAATGACAATGTTTGTATGAAATGAAATGTTTCGTTTTTGTTTGTTTGTTCCTATAAAATCACATATTTTCTACTAGCATAAATGTAGCCTTCTATCAAGACCAATGTTTGTTTCTAGAAAATGTGTGTACATATAAAATTGCCAATACGTCTGAAAAACCCCGTAAATCCATGTGTTTTTAATACTCCATGTGAGTTTTATAACCATGCTATTGACTAGAAATGCCTATACACAACGTTCTTCAGGCGTTGGAATGTTCTGACGTTTGTCACCCCAAATGGTGTACTGTAGCTAACAGTCAGGGCGTGGGGTTATCAATCCCGTATAGATCTATACACAAACACCATGCTCCCCCTCCAAGGGATTCTGGTATATAATACAGGACTTGAAATGTGTACTCGAACGTATGTGAAGTTAATGTCTCACAAAACTTAGTATAAAACAGATTTATGTGCGAAAATGTTCGTTTGTTCTTGTATGTGAAAGTAAGCTTCTTGAAATAGTGTTTCTAGTATGTAAAAGTTTGTGATGTTCTCGTAAAACTATACCTATTATAGTTTTCTAAAAGTGTGTCTCGTTTGTATAATAAACCCTAGTGAAATGCTCACTTGTTATGAAAAGTAAAATTTATGTAGTGCCTAAAATGGACACATATACATACAATAAGAACAAAGTGTTTGATTTATACATATATAACAATACTTTTCATTTCCAAAGATATGATGTTATCGTGATATATTTTGCATATGAAAGTTTCCTATAATAGTTATAAATCACATATGATTCCTTTGATAAAAAAGTGTATAACGAAACTTTATATAACACACGATAATAATCGTATTTTTTACTTGTATTTCCCCCCTTAAAAGCATATAAAAGCATTTTTAAAACAATTAAAAGTGTGGATTATAAGGGTATGAACTCACTTGAAAGACCGGAAAAGGCGAGATGAAAACCGAGCAGAATTTCGACTCGAGAAAGCGGATTTTCTCGAGATTCTTGGGAATCTCGGGAGCACAAACGACCTTCGGGACTTGAGCAAGGAAACAGGGGCAAAAACACAAGAAAGATGAGAGGAATTGGCCCTTTTCTTCGGAACCCTCGCATCCCTTTTATAGGGGCTGGGAACCGCCTCGGTACGCTGGGCGTACGCATGCGTCATGCGTGACTGCATCCTCGATTACTTCGGAACTTCGGATGGGACGGGGCATAGCCTCGCATAGGGGCGACGTGGACGATCCGAGGCCTAGGCCTCGAGTACACTGGGCGTAACTCGGATCGACCTGGTGACTCCTCCTTCGGATAATACCAAGATTAAATAATAAAATTTATATTTTATTTATTTAATAAACTTCAAAAATTCATATCTTCTTTATACGAACTCCGTTTTCGACGTTCTTTATATCCACGCGTAGGTGAGACTACGCTCTACAACTTTCATTTAGATTCCGTCGGCAAAGTTTGAAATTATTTTTATTATTTGTTTTTAAAAGGGTCGCGGTAAGAAAATTTCGTTAGAAATTCATAACTTCATTATCTGACGCCTGTTTTTGCCAGACTTTTTACCGTTGTAATACCATTGTCGAGACCTTCGATTCTCCTTTAGATCATTCCGGCCAAAAGTCGTTTGATCTCTGATTCGAGTTTTTAGCTGTCTATCGCTAAGGCGAACTTGGAAAAATCATAACTTCATTATACGAAGTCAGATTTGGGCGTTCTTTTTAGGTACGATCACGGTTTAATGACATCTAACATAGTAGGTAATTAATTGGAGACTTTTTGGACATTTTATTTTCGAAGTTAATTTCATTATATCAAAAGTGGTTACAATACTTAACTTTTTAGGTCGTTACATAGAGTTGAAATATCGGGTTGTCACATCATCCCCCCGTTAGAGGGAATTTCGTCCCGAAATTTAAAGTAAGAAAGATACTTGTGAATCAGAGAAAAAGATGAGGGTACTTTTGTTTCATCTGATCTTCGCGTTCCCATGTGAATTCAGGTCCTCGCTTGGCGTTCCAGCGAACCTTCACGATGGGTATGCGACTTTGTTTCGTTTGCTTGACCTCTCGGTCCTTGATTTCTACCGGTTCTTCCACAAAGTTGAGGCTCTCATTGATCTCGATCTCGTCGAGTGGAATAACAAGAGTCTCATCGGACAGACACTTTTTCAAGTTCGAGACATGGAAGGTTGGATGTATGTTACTAAGTTCACGTGGTAGATTAAGCTTGTAAGCTATAGGGCCGATTCTGGCGAGAATCTCGAAAAGCCCTACGTATCTTGGATTTAGCTTTCCACGCTTTCCAAATGGTATTAAGCCTTTCCACGGTGAGACCTTCAATAGAACACGGTCTCCAACCTGGAATTCCAAAGGTTTCCTCCTTTGGTCAGCGTAGCTTTTCTATCGGTCTCTAGAGGCTTTCAACCGTTCACGAATCTGAATGATCTTCTCTGTCGTTTCCCGTATGATTTCCGGACCGGTGAGAGTGCTTTCAGGAACTCGTCCTTTAGCTAATTGTGTGTCTCCAACTTCAGCCCAACACAGAGGGGACCTCCACTTACGGCCATAGAGGGCTTCAAATGGAGCAGCCTTTATGCTCGTATGATAACTATTGTAGTATGAAAATTCGACAAGGGGTAAATGGATATCCCATTTCTTTCCAAATTCAATCACACAGGCTCTTAGCATGTCTTCTAAGGTTTGTATCGTTCTCACTTTTCCCGTCTAGCCTAGTCCCCAGGGAACTTTGTAGTGACTGCCAGAACCTTGAAGTGAATCCACTATCTGTATCGGAGATAATGGATATCGGAACACCATGCAGTCACACTATTTCCCTTATGTAAGTTCTTGTAAGCCTTTCCATCTTGTCAGTCTCCTTGATTGGTAGAAAATGCGCGGATTTGGTCAACCTGTCGACGATGACCCATATGGCATCGAGTAATCCGTTCCCATTTCCATTCTGGTATCTCCGGTTGTTGTAGTAATCCTGAAGGTTTCTGATACTCGACCTTAACCTTAGCGCAAGTAAGACATTTACTTACGAAGGTAGCAATTTCTGCTTTCATGTTAGGCCACCAGTACAGTTTCTTAAGATCCAGATACATTTTATCTGAACCTGGGTGAACAGAATATCTCGTGTTTTGTGCTTCGGCGATGACTATGCCTCTGAAACCACCATGTTTCAGTGTCCAAATACAGTCCATGAGATAATATGCTCCGCCACCCTTGATTTCTAGATTCTTTTCCATTCCTCTCAGGGATTCACCCGCCACATTTTCGGGTTGCAAAGCTTCCAGTTGATCCTTCTTAATTTGTATGGATAAGTGGGAATGGATAGTCATAGTCAGTGATTTGACTCTCCGACCAGTGTATTCTTTTTTACTGAGGGCGTCAGCTACCACATTGGCCTTGCCAGGATGATTACGAATTTCACATTCGTAGTCATTGAGTAGCTCGACCCATCATGGTTGTCGCATGTTGAGCTCCTTCTGATCAAAAATGGGTTGAAGGCTCTTGTGGTCGGTGAAGATAGTGCTCTTTGTTCCGTACAGGTAGTGTCTCCAGATCTTCAGAGCAAATACCACTGCTCCTAACTCAAGATCGTGTGTTGTATAGTTTACTTCGTGTGTCTTAAGCTGACGGAAGGCATAAGCAATAACCTTCCCTCTTTGCATAAGAACACAACCAAGTCCTTGGTTTGATGCATCGCAATACACTACAAAATCTTCTATCCCTTCGGGGAGGGATAGTATCGATGCGGTGCACAAAGCTTGTTTCAGTGTTTGGAACGCCTTCTCTTGTTTTGCTCCCCAGTCAAAGGCCACGCCTTTCTGGGTCAATGTAGTAAGAGGTTTCGCAATGCTAGAGAAAGTCTTTATGAATCAGCGATAGTAGCCAGCGAGACCCATAAATTGACGAATATCTATAGGTGTCTTTGGTGCCGACCAGTTATCAATGACCTTAATTTTGGAGGGTCCACGTGTATCCCCTTCTCTCTAACAACATGGCCCAAAAATTCGACTCTTCGAATCCAAAATTTGCACTTAGAGAACTTCGCATAGAGGTTCTCCAATCGTAATGTTTCTAAGACTTTTCGTAGGTGCTGACTATGCTCTTCCTTACTTCGGGAGTAGATAAGTATATCATCGATGAAGACGATGAAGAACTGATCCAAGTAAGGACGGCACACCCTATTCATTAGGTCCATGAATACCGCTGGTGCGTTGGTTAATCCGAACGGCATCACTACAAAGTCGTAGTGTCCATAACGGGTTCGGAAGGTTGTCTTGGGAATATCCTCCTCTAGTACTCGTAATTGGTGATATTCGAATCGTAGATCTATCTTCGAGAAGTAGTTTGCTCCTTGAAGTTGATCAAATAGGTCGTCAATGCGGGGCAGAGGATTGTTGGATATAGTGTCTAAGTCCATAACTTTATTTGGTATGTACTTGATCCGACCCGGCATGGTCCATTTGGGTTGCATGGCATTGCAATACTTGGATAGACTAAATGAGAGAATATGGCACTTATGATTATTAATATATTATAAGTTCTAATACATTAATAGTAGTATTATTTAATTAGTATTTGATCAAGTATTAATCTAGTATTAATTCAGTGATCAAAGTGAGACTAATTAAGTATATAGGGTTGATTATGACAATCATCAAATCTTTTATGGTGGATTAATGATCCATGGTTTATGGGTTATGGATGTAACCATTTGGAGCTCCATGGATAGTCCATGGGAGTTACAAACCCATGGGTCATGAGAAATGAAGAGTTATGACAATTAAGAGTATTCATGTGAAAACCCTAATTGTGACACCACTATAAAAGGGACCCTTCGGCTAGTGAAATCGGAGCTAGTAAGGTTACTAGAGAGGGCATAACCGATTTTGAGTGCTAGGAGTATTCTCTCAAGTTATTCCAAGTTTTGTGGTGTTGTGTGAAGCATTTGAGGCACAACATTTGGGGTGCTAGGCTCACAAAGTCTTGAAGGAATCCAAGCAACAACAAGGTATGTATTTCTACTAGTTTTTATGTTTCATATATTCCCCATGCCATGCTAGTTAGGAAATAACCTTGAAATAGAAATTTGCATGTATATAGAGAAAACATAGATTCAAGGTTATTAGGGTTGCATGTACACTTAGGAAGTGTTAGAATGCTCAAAACCCATCAGTGGTATCAGAGCCTAGGATTGTTTTCTGTATACTTGATGCAAAACTGCTTGAAAATCAAAAATTCTGCATTCTGACGACTGTACTCGCCGAGTCAATGGGGAGGACTCGCCGAGTCCATGAACAAATTCATCCTACTCGCCGAGTAGGATAATGCACTCGCCGAGTAGGATCGAGCTGGGCAGATTTTTCAAGTTTTTGTTGCTGGAAATGGATTAGAATCATTATCCCAATCTGTTTTGGACTTGTAAAATCTGTTTTTCAAAATGATAATGATTATGTTAATCCATTTTACATGACTTTTAACAATTTCAAAGTATTATATATGTTCATATGATTTCTTGAAATTGCTTGACATGAATTTGTGTTCTTATGAGTTTTTAGAAGATCATAGGAATTATGTGTAACCACCATGTGTGTTTAATTCTTGATCTTAATTGTATTGATGGTGTCCATAACCTGTCCTCAAGTTATGGATAACCAAAGGTCACTTCTTTAATTTGTGTTTAAAGAACTAAAGAGGTTTCATAAAATGAAGAGTGTTCATTTTTATGAACCATTAAAACTCATAAGTTACAAAATTGAAGAGACTTGGAATAGTTTCAATTCTTGCCCTCAAGTTTTGGAATTTGAAAAGTCTTACACTCTAATACTTTAATTCCAAATTAAACCTTAGATTTTTAAAAGGTTTAAAAATCAGAACTTATACTATTATTATAATTGTATTATATAGATATGTATAAGAGTATGTCGTTCTTATCGTTAGTAGGCCTCATTCACGAAGCCGGTCTATAAGGGGGGTATAAGGATGTTGCCTATAAAATGGTGACTTAATGGGTGTCCACTCTCACCCACCACTTCCTTGATCGGTGGAGGGTCGTTAGCCGAACGGGTAGGATACGACTTTAAATTCTCATTAAAAGTATAATGAATTATAAAGTAACTATACATTATAAATTCCCAATCTTAGTTACTTTAGGAAAATGTGAAATTGGTGCTAGCCCATAAAACTACACTTTGTACCTTACCAAGTCGTTAGTGGAGCGTGTGTGGTTAACCGGCACACTAACATGGACTAGTAAGAGTGGAAAAGGGTAACTTGACTTTATTATAGATCGGTGGAGCGTGTGTGGTTAACCGACACATCGATTAGGTAATATTGTTAAGGGTACCAAGTCAATTTGTATGGTTATTCACACCTTGTTTGTGATCCTCGGCATCCCAGTCACAAACTTGAGAGGGCACATTCGAGATTCAAACATGTCATTGAAAAGTTCAATGTATCTCAAAAGATCTAGGAGTTTCAAAACCAATAAAACCTAATAATAAAATATTTCGTTCTTATGGTGGAAATTGGTAAATTCGTCATTTACCTACCTTCAAATATTTTATAGTGTGGATTACGGCATCCCTCTTCCACCTATAAATAGTTTGTTGGATCCTAGCCTTAATATTTCATTTGGGTGACTTATTAAGGATTCTTAATCTAATGAAACTTATCTTCCTTTTATTCCAGATGTCTTCCAATAACGTTGCTGGCTCAAACCGTACAGGCTCCTTTTCCCTAATGAACTTATGTGGTAAGGTCATCTTTGATGGATCCAACTTTAATGAGTGGATCAGAAACATCAGGATGATTACCCGCTATGAGGACAAAGAATATGTCCTTGATAGGGAGCTTAAGGTTGTTAACGAAGCCACTGCTACTCTAGAAGAGCTTGCGGAGTTCATTGCACATGAGAAGGATGCCACCAAGGTGTCCTGCATTATGATGGTCACAATGACTCCGGAACTCCAAAAATCTTATGAAGATTTCTACCCCTATGAGATGCACCTAGATCTGATGGAAAGGTACCATCAGAGCGCACGTCAAGAAAGGTATGAAATCATTTCCTCCATGATAACCGCAAGGATGAAGGATGGTGAACCCATCACCGGTCACTTGCAGAAGATGCAGAGGTTCGTTGACCAGTTGCTAAAGCTCAATGTTGACTTCCCTGAGGAATTGGCGATTGACATCATTCTCCATTCCTTACCTTCAAGTTATGATCAGTTTCGTATGACTTATCATATGAATAAGGAGGAAGTCACACTTAGCAAACTTCAAGGACTCTTAAGGACAGTTGAAAATGGCCTTAAGGGTAAAGCGGTTGCTACTTCTACTCCTTTAATAGCCCCTGTTCTTGCAATTGGGCAAGGGAAGGGTAAGAAGAGGAAAAGACCTTCAAAGGGTACCAGGGGTAATACTCTTGATGGTTCCTCTTCAAGTGGGACAAAGAAAGGTCCCATTACTCCTTCTTCGAACCCAAAGTAAGCACAGTGCTTCTATTGCCAAGATAATGGACAATTCAAGCGAAGCTGCGCCAAATATCTGCAAGATGTAAAGGATGGGAAGGTTAAACCCACCCATGCAGGTATTTACACAATATGGTATAACAACTCATCTAATGCTAATTCTTGGGTGCTTGATACAGGGTGTGGTATTCACATTTGTACTGATTTGCAGACACTAAGAAGAAGTGAGAAAGTAGAGCACGGGAAGATAAACTTAGTCATGGGCAATAGGAAAGCATCACCTGTTACCAAGATAGGAGTTTATTCTTTATTACTTAATAATGGGTTAATGTTAGATTTGAATAAGTGTTGTTACTCGCCCGAAATGGTGAGAAATATTATTTCTTTTCATGGCTTGTACAAACAAGGTTTTACATTTTCATTTGATAATAAAAATGGTGCTATTAATGTTTATTACAATGATGTATTTTACTTTAAAGCAATACCTTGTGATGGTGTATATGAAGCCGTGAATGTTGTAGACAATCTAGGAAATAATGTCTTGTATATTGATTCTTCTGATAGCTTGGATAAAGCATCCTTGTGGCATTGTCGTCTTGGACATGTTAGCAAGAAGCGCATAGGCCAACTCCAAAAGGCTGGAGTCTTGGAATCATTTGACCTCAAGTCAGATGATAGTTGCGAGTCTTGTATACTTGGAAAAATGACAAAGTCGCCCTTCACAGGTACTTGTGATAGGGGTGAAGGTTTGTTGGACCTTGTACACACGGATGTGTGTGGGCCCTTCAGAGTTGCTACAAGGGATGCTAATCGTTATTATGTGACTTTTACTGATGATTACAGTAGATATGGATATATTTACTTAATCAAGCATAAGTCAGAAACCTTTGAAAAGTTCAAAGAGTTTAAGTAGGAAGTTGAGAATCAATTGGGCAGGAACATCAAGATGCTCCGATCCAATCGGGGAGGAGAGTATCTTAGCATTGAGTTCCTTGACTATCTTAAGGAATGTGGGATTGTCTCACAATTGACACCTCCCAGGACACCATAGTTGAATGGTGTGGCTGAGAGGCACAATCGAACCTTGTTGGATATGGTTCGTTCCATGATGAGTCGAGCTTCGTTACCAATCTCTTTTTGGGGGTATGCCTTAGAGACTGCCGCCCATATCCTTAATCTAGTCTCTACTAAAAAGGTTGCCAAAACACCTCACGAGATGTGGACTGGGAAAGTGCCCAATTTGGACCACATCAAGATTTGGGGTTGTGAAGCTTTTGTGAGGCGTGAGACTCATGACAAGCTTGAACCCCGAAGCGAGAGGTGTATTTTCATCGGCTACCCACAGAGATCCTTTGGTTACCTCTTCTACAGACCTAGTGATAATGTGGTCTTTGTAGCAAGAAGAGGAGTCTTTCGTGAGAAAGAATTCATAAGCCAAAGGGACAGTGGGAGGCAAATTGACCTTGAAGAGCTTCAAGAGTCAAGTGGTGAAGGAACCTCAAATACTGTCAGCCAACCTGAGGAGGAAACTCCTGTTGAGCCGATAGACGAGTCTGTACCTCCAAGACGTTCCACTAGGGTGTGGAATGCACCTAAATTTTATTATGGTTATCACATCACCACTGAAGGTGATACATTTATCAGTGATAGTACACTGATAGATTTGGATGAACCTAATAATTATAAGGAAGCCATGGCAGGCCCTGAGTCTGCGAAATGGAAGGAGGCTATGGACAACGAGATTCAGTCCATGTATGACAATCAAGTTTGGAACTTGGTTGACAATGTACCAGGTCGTAAGACAGTTGGGTGCAAATGGATATTCAAGAAGAAGACCGACATGGATAGGAAAGTACACACTTATAAAGCGCGACTGGTTGCGAAGGGCTTTACTCAAACTCCGGTAGTTGACTATGATGAGACCTTCTCACCAGTAGCAAAGATTAAGTCTATTAGAGTGTTGTTAGCCATATCTGCATTTCATTACTATGAAATATGGCAAATGGATGTCAAAACCGCTTTCCTTAATGGGAAGTTGGCTGAGGATGTTTACATGGCTCAGCCAGAGGGTTTTCTCGATCCAAAATACCCTAATAGAGTGTGTAAGCTTGAAAAATCCATTTATGGATTGAAACAAGCATCTCGCAGGTGGAATCTTTGCTTTGATGAGAAAGTCAAAGAGTTTGGCTTTACTAGGAGTGAAGATGAGTCTTGTGTATATGTCAGGGCTAGTGGGAGCATAGTTAGCTTCTTGGTGTTGTATGTGGATGACATACTTCTCATAGGAAACGACATCCCAACTTTGCATGAGGTTAAGGCCTGGCTTGGGAAGTGTTTTTCTATGAAAGACCTTGGGGAAGCTGCCTATATCCTAGGGATCAGGATATTGAGAGATAGGAGTAAGATACTAATTGGACTTAGTCAAAGTACCTATGTGGATAAGGTACTAAAGAGGTTCAGTATGCAAGATTCCAAGAAAGGGGAATTACCAATCTAGAGTAATGCCAAGCTAAGTAAGACTCAGAGTCCGAGTATAGAGGCTGAGATAGCTGAGATGAGTCAGATACCATATGCTTCCGCTGTGGGCTCGATCATGTATGCTATGACCTGTACTCGCCCTGATGTGGCTTTTGCTTTGAGCATGGTCAATAGATATCAAGGGAACCTTGGCAAGGCACACTGGACAGCGGTAAAGAACATTCTCAAGTATTTGCGGAGGACTAAGGACTGGGTCCTTACCCTCGGAGGCAGTGATGACTTGCGAGTGGAAGGATATAGTGATGCTAGCTTTCAAACTGATAGGGATAATTTCCGCTCTCAGTCAGGCTGGGTCTTTATCCTAAATGGAGGAGCCATTACTTGGAAAAGTTCCAACCAGGAGACAATAGCTGATTCGACTTGTGAATCAGAGTACATAGCAGCAAGCGAGGCAGCAAAAGAGGCGATATGGCTGAAGAACTTCATCGGAGACCTTAGAGTTGTACCAGCTATAAAGGAGCCAATGGAAAATTTCTGTGACAGTGATAGTGCGGTTGTTTTGGCAAAAGAACCAACAGATCACGGGAGATCTAGGCACACATTGACAGAAAATACCATTTCATCAGACATAGAATAGAAGAAGGACTCCTCGTGGCAAAGAGGGTATCATCAGATGAGAACCTGGCAGATCCCCTCACGAAGGGACTGAGCAGGGTTAAGCATTTACAGCATGCAAGGCGCATTGGGCTGAAGGATGATATTAGTTTCAATAATTAGATTCCTGAAACTTGTAAAATGTAATTGACATTTGATGATAAATAAAAGTTGTTATTTATTTATGAGTAAGGTGTTACTATCTTGTGTTGATTGTTTACTATGTTTCAGTTTTGCATGTTTTTACTTCCAGAATAATTATGTTATGGTATATATCATATTATTCAAACCATCCACAGTCAGTTAAACTTTGGAAGTAAGTATTGATTTAAGACTGCCATGAATTTGGCTTGTATGATTTGTCTAAAGTGCTTTGGACAATGCAATGGTTGCTACAACATTCATAAGTACTCATAAGGGCTGAGTATTGGATTCAACCCACGCTCACTTGCATCACTTCATGGAATTTATCTCGAGTGATCGTGAGACGGTAATATCATATAAATCTTCAAACCTAGAGATATGAGTTGTTGACTATGAGTTGGTTATTCATTGATTGTACAAAAACGCATTGGTAACTCGATGTTATAAAATGTGCCTTTGTGAGTAATTCAACAAGTAGTTAGTACAAGCATATCAGTCGAAGTTTATCTGTTCCTTCTAGAAATAGAAGCGATATTTGGGCCCCTCGATGATTTGGTTTTGACCTATGTACCGGGCCCGGTCAGAACCTAATTGATGTGTTCAATTTAGTTCTATGACGAAACAAATCGGAGATCGAGAAACAAATGCTAGACAATAAGTAAGACCATGTTCCATGTGTTTGTCCGTCTGATATCATGAGAGCAGAGGATTATATGATCACTTATCTTAAATGGCGTATCATCATCATCTCAGTTCCGAGAGACTTTGAAAGAGCTACGATTGCTAGTTGGATTTTGAAGTCATATTTGCAAATATAGTTATTAAACTTATCCAAGTAGGAGATTGTTGGATATAGTGTCTAAGTCCATAACTTTATTTGGTATGTACTTGATCCGACCCGGCATGGTCCATTTGGGTTGCATGGCATTGCAATACTTGGATAGACTAAATGAGAGAATATGGCACTTATGATTATTAATATATTATAAGTTCTAATATATTAATAGTAGTATTATTTAATTAGTATTTGATCAAGTATTAATCTAGTATTAATTCGGTGATCAAAGTGAGACTAATTAAATATATAGGGTTGATTATGACAATCATCAAATCTTTTATGGTGGATTAATGATCCATGGTTTATGGGTTATGGATGTAACCATTTGGAGCTCCATGGATAGTCTATGGGAGTTACAAACCCATGGGACATGATAAATGAAGAGTCATGACAATTAAGAGTATTCATGTGAAAACCCTAATTGTGACACCACTATAAAAGGGACCCTTTGGCTAGTGAAATCGGAGCTAGTAAGGTTACTAGAGAGGGCATAACCGATTTTGAGTGCTAGAAGTATTCTCTCAAGTTATTCCAAGTTTTGTGGTGTTGTGTGAAGCATTTGAGGCACTACATTTGGGGTGCTAGGCTCACAAAGTCTTGAAGGAATCCAAGCAACAACAAGGTATGTATTTCTACTAGTTTTTATGTTTCATATATTCCCCATGCCATGCTAGTTAGGAAATAACCTTGAAAAAGAAATTTGCATGTATATAGAGAAAACATAGATTCAAGGTTATTAGGGTTGCATGTACACTTAGGAAGTGTTAGAATGCTCAAAACCCATCAAGGATAACGATTTTCGATAGTAAGTTTGTTCAGTTCTCTGTAGTCAATGCACATACGGAACGATCCGTCTTTCTTCTTTACAAACAAGACCGGTGCTCCCCAAGGTGAGAAACTTGGTCTAATGAATCCTTTTTGATGGAGTTTGTTAAGCTCACTGAAAAGTTCTTGCATCCCTGCTAGTGCCAGACGATAAGGCGATTTTGCTACTGGGGTAGCCCCTGGAACTAAGTCAATTCTAAACTTGACTTGACGTTGTGGTGGTAATCCCGGTAGTTCTTCTGGAAAGATATCGGGAAACTCGCGTACTTCTGGAATGCTCTTGATGTCCTTTAATTCCTGACTCGTATCGACGATATGTGCAAGAAATGCATGACAATCCTTCCGCAAACACTTTCAAGCTTGGATTCACGAAATGATGTGAAAGTTTGTACTTGATTTGTCGCCGTAACTCACTAATGTTTCGTCGTTAGGGAGATTAAGACGAACTGCTTTCTCAAAGCACCTGATGTCGGCGCGAAGAAGACTTAACCAATCCATGCCAACTATGACGTCGAAACTTTTAATTTGGACCGGCATGAGGTTGATTAGGAAAGAATGACCGTCTAAAGTTAATGTACAACCCATGTATATGCAGTTAGTGTTTTCCGTTTTTCCGTTTGCCATTTCTATAGTGAATGATTTTTTCTAACTTGCTAGGTTTATGTTTAAGTAAGTGAATAAAGTTTTGACTCACGAAGCTTCTCTCTGCTCCACTATCGAACAGTATGCATGCATATGAATTATCGAGAAGAAACGTACCAGCAACTACTGTAGGATCAGCTACGGATTCTTCATGGCCTATAGCCAAAACTCGTCCCACCCCGCCGGTATTTGCTGCCTTTTGGCAGTTTCTCTTGTAGTGGCCCACCTCGCCACAACCGTAGAAAGCTTGGCCTACACCTGCTTTGGGAACTTGAGTGATCGGTTTTACGGGGGCTCTACAGAAACGGATAGTGTGTCCCTTTCTGTTGCAGTTGGAGCACTGCATTTCCCGACAAGGTCCATTGTCGTGGTAAGTGCATTTGGTGCACTTTGGAAAGTTACCCACATAAGGCTTTGTTGGGTATCGATTTGTAGGAACGGTAGTAGGTACAGTAGCATCATTCACTGTAACTAGTTGTTGTTTCTTTGAGGATTCTTGGGAAGACCCACCCTTCCCTTTATTCCATCCTCTCTTCCTGTTATTGTTGTTGTTGTTGTTTCCCTTTTGTGGTTCTGGTGTAGAAATTGTCGAGTTCTGATGGCTTCCGTGATCAATAAGAGATTGTGCCAGATCCTTGGCACTTTCAAAAGTGTCAGATTTTGAAGCTAACCCACTTGACTGAATTTGGGGCGACAGTCCCCAAATGTTGGTATAAGTTGCTATATCGGTACCAATCATTCCAAGAGTCCAGAGTTCGTGCTCAAGTTTTTGAATCTCTCCTCGTGGACAGTATTCTCTCATCAACATGATTTTAAGCTCTCCCAGCTTATTGCATTTGCCACTATCAGAGTAAGTGCCTTAACGTGGCCATTCCACCAAGTTAAAGCTCTTTCAGTAAGCGCGAAAGTGGCAAACTTGACCTTGCTGTGCTCGGGACAGGAGTAGACTTTAAAGACTGCTTCTGTCCTTTCGATCCACTGCTTCAGAACCATCACACCACCAGTTCCATTAAACATCCGAGGTTTGGCATTCGTAAAGTCTTTATAGGTGCACTCTCGGGGTTGCCCATGACTCTCGCCATGGTTGGAAGGAAGTGTGCCAATTCTCGAACTAGTAGTAACAGGGGTATTGATTTGTGACATGGCAGCCAGCATAGCTGCTGTGACTGCTGCTTGGAACATGGCAGCATCAAATTGAGGAGGTGGAGGCGGTGGTGGTATAGGTGCTTCCCCACCATTGTTTCGTCTCGGGTTTCTACGCGGAGGCATCCTTCAACTATAGGTTGAAAAGATAAAGATAAGAATTCCATAGCATAGAAAATGAATGTGTCTCATGAACTAAAATCGCTATAGTTCAACAACAGATCATAGTATCAGTCTCAAAGATAGAAGAATGAAAGTTATTCGTAAGACCGAATATATGAAACAAGCATATGGTTTCTCCATCTCATTTTAAGGATTGAACGTAATACTCAACGTAGTAATAATAGTGTTCCACTTATATTAATATAATAGTTGATACAACGATCAGGAAAATTTGACCCCTATAAGGGTCTCCGGTTACAAAGTTTAAGAAAATAAAAACTTTTAGCCGAGGTCCTAACTTATAACAAAATTTGAGATTTTGGCAAGCACTACTTGCGACGTAGGTTGCGCTTGGAGCTTGACTCCGCATCCGATTGCTTTGATTCCATAAGACGCTTATCGAAGGCGGCTTGTTGTTCCCTCAATTCGGCGAGGGCTGCAATCATTTGCGCTTAGAATGCCTCGGTTTGGAGTTGGGCATTGTCCTGAGCTCTGTCCAGCCTACGGATGTCGGAAGTGTGAACCTGTACTTCCACGTTGACTTCCCAAATCCGGCTAGCTTGAACTCCGGATTGGTAGGAATGGTTGGCTAGTTTGCCCACCATGAGTGGGAGTGCGCGATCGGCTGAACCTCCGCTGCAGACATCGTAAAAGTCTCGGCACATGCCGTAGGGAGGGCGTAAACTTTGTTGTTGGCTCCAATGGTGGAGGTGACTTCCCCAAACGGGAGTCGGTCCTTGAAAGTTCCTTACGAAGACGGAAGGTTGTGCGGGTGGTGGGTTGATCACTTCCGGCTCTTAGTCGGTACCGGAGTCATCCTCTTCATCCAATTCTATGTGTTCTTCGTCCTCCTCGGGATCCTCTTTGATCCATCCCCCGTTGCCTTGGTTGGGATAGTAGGGGTCGCCGGGGTGATGAAATCCAACCATTTGACTGTACGAGAATAGGGTTATAAGAATTCAATAAAATTTGGAATGTGTAAAATTAAACATGTAGGTTAAACTATTTTATGTAGCAAATACTCCTATAGTATTTAAATTTGTGTGTTCAATTCTTGTGATGTTTTGGTAAGTTTTGACTTGTTGCTCACTACGAGCATTCCTCGATATATATTGGTCCGATCTCGGGCAAATATAGTTGATCATGCTATATTTGTCCCAAATCTGGTTACATATATCGAGTCTTAATCGTAGTGTCCAACTTGTCTAAATACTTGTTGTATAGCTATAATCATGAAAATAAGTTGTTGTATGCATGTATTTGTACTTAAATGAACTAACAATTTAAGTTAAACGAAATGCGGCTTAGGCGTAAAACAAAAAAATGTTTTGTCAGAGAGTATTAGTCCCTTAAGCATTTATAGTTTGTATATCTTATATGGTTCGATATACTTAGTTCACTATAAACATTGCTCTGATACCAATCTGTCACACCCCCAAACCGGAACGGCGGAAACGTTCGGGGGCGGATGACTTCATGTGGTAACGTAACAAATGAATACATAGTAAAGAAAGCAATAAAACCATGATATATATAATTGAAAGTTTACATTGTTAAAAGGTACATGTTCAAAACCAATTACAATATGATGCCAAAATATGAATTTAAACTGGTGTCGCAGCGTCCCTTCTTCAAAAGCTGTTTGTTACCTGTAATTACTGAATCCCTGGGACATACAAGTAGTTTTGAAAGAGTAGATCAGCATTTAAGCTGGTGAGTTTCATAATTATTAAATGACAACGTTTGTATGAAATGAAATGTTTCGTTTTTGTTTATTTGTTCCTATAAAATCCCATATTTTCTACTAGCATAAATGTAGCCTTCTATCAAGACCAATGTTTGTTTCTAGAAAATGTATGTACGTATAAAATTGCCAATACGTCTGAAAAACCTCGTAAATCAATGTGTTTTTAATACTCCATGTTAGTTTTATAACCATGCTATTGACTAGAAATGCCTATACACAACGTTCTTCAAGCGTTGGAATGTTCTAACATTTGTCACCCCAAATGGTGTACTGTAGCTAACAGTCAGGACGTGGGGTTGTCAATCCCGTATAGATCTATACACAAACAGCATGCTCCCCCTCCAAGGGATTCTGGTATATAATACAGGAGTTGAAATGTGTACTCGAACGTACGTGAAGTTAATGTCTCACAAAACTTAGTATAAAACAGATTTACGTGCAAAAATGTTCGTTTGTTCTTGTATGTGAAAGTAAACTTCTTGAAATAGTGTTTCTAGTATGTAAAAGTACGTGATGTTCTCGTAAAATTATACCTATTATAGTTTTCTAAAAGTGTGTCTCGTTTGTATAGTAAACCCTAGTGAAATGCTCACTTGTAATGAAAAGTATAATTTTTGTAGTGCATAAGATGGACACATATACATACAGTAAGAATAGAGTGTTTGATTTATACATATATAACAACACTTTTTGTTTCCAAAGATATGATGTTATCGTGATATATTTTGTATACGAAAGTTTCCTATAATAGTTATAAATCGCATATGATTCCGTTGATAAAAAAGTGTATAATGAAACTTTATATAACACACGATAATAATCGTGTGTTTTACTTGTATTCCCCCCCTTAAAAGCATATAAAAGCATTTATAAAACATTTAAAAGTGTGGATTATAAGGGTATGAACTCACTTGAAAGATAGGAAAAGACGAGATGAAAACCGAGCAGAATTTCGACTCGAGAAAGCGGATTTTCTCGGGATTCTCGGGAATCTCGGGAGCACAAACGACCTTCGGGACTTGAGCAAGGAAACCGGGGCTTCGGGATAGTATGTGCACGGAAAACGAGGCAAAAACACAAGAAAGATGAGAGGAATTGGCCCTTTTCTTCGGAACCCTCGCATCCCTTTTATAGGGGCTGGGAACCACGCTGGGCGTACACGTGCGTCATGCGTGACCGCATCCTCGACTGCTTCGGAACTTCGGATGGGAAGGGGCATAGCCTCGCATAGGGGCGACGTGGACGATCCGAGGCATAGGCCTCGAGTACGCTGGGCGTAACTCGGATCGACCTGGTGACTCCTCCTTCGGATAATACCAAGATTAAATAATAAAATTTATATTTTATTTACTTAATAAACTTCAAAAATTCATATCTTCTTCATACGAACTCCGTTTTCGACGTTCTTTATATCCACGCGTAGGTGAGACTACGCTCTACAACTTTCGTTTACATTCTGTCGGCAAATTTTGAAATTATTTTTATTATTTATTTTTAAAAGGGTCGCGGTAAGAAAATTTCGTTAGAAATTCATAACTTCATTATCTGACGTCTGTTTTTTCCAGACTCTTTACCGTTGTAATACCATTGTCGAGACCTTCGATTCTCCTTTAGATCATTCCGGCAAAAAGTCGTTCGATCTCCGATTTGAGTTTTTAGTTGTTTGTCGCTAAACCGAACTTGGAAAAATCATAACTTCATTATACGAAGTCGGATTTGGGCGTTCTTTTTACGTACGATCACGGTTTAATGACATCTAACATAGTAGGTAATTAATTAGAGACTTTTTGGACATTTTATTTTCGAAGTTAATTTCATTATATCAAAAGTGGTTACAATACTTGACTTTTTAGGTCATTACATAGAGTTGAAATATCGGGTTGTCACATGAGAGGTGGTTCAAGATTAGCTAATCTAAAGCCAAAAAGAGTGGTGCATTCGTGAGTTTGTAACTGTTTGGTTTTGTTCGACTCGTCCGCAATTGATTTGGTTCGGTTTGGTTTGTTAAATCACACACTTCAACTGAACAGATTGGTAATTTCTTGACATACCAAATTTACAGGTATGATTTGTTGAAATAAATCCCGTTCGTTCTATGCCAATCGCGTTAACTATGAAATTGGTTGTGTCAGATGTGACTTGTGACCATGAAATCTTCCTGAAGCTTCTTAAGCCTTGAAACGTCATGGACTGAGTTGGATGGGGTTAAGTCAAACAAAATGTATAGATTAAGCAATTGATTCTTGAGTTGTAGGAGCGAGTATAGGAAACTCTTTGCCTTTAATAACCACGAAACCCCAGTGATGACAACGAATTTAGGTCCTGGTTTGGAGTTCCTTACATATTTTTACTTTTGAAAATTAACTTGGGAGTCACTCCATTGTGTTTGCTTGCTTGAAGCTGAAACCAAAATGAAGGGGATGTAGTTTGACACATCGAGTAATAATAATCATACTTATTATTCTACTCTATAGTTATTGATTTGAAGGCTTTATTTGATATAAGGTTTGATTTTGTAACCTAAAACTTTTAAGGAGTCTTGAGTATTGAAGAGAGGTCTGTCTCTTTAAAACTATGGGGAAATGACTTAAAAAAACCCAATGAAGTTTTTAAACCATTCAAAAAACTCCAATCGTGTTTTGTTTGTTCAAAAAAACCCAAGGAACATAACATTTTGTCTAAAAAGTCCAAGTTCCAAACCGTTCAAAAAATCCCAATTTTGTTTTGTTTAAGTGTGTTGGGTTTTTTTTTGAACAGTCAAAATATATGATTGGAATTTTTTAGATGTTTTGGAAACTTTGTTGGTCTAACAAGTCATTTTTCCGATACGGTAATAAATTACGTCATCTGTTTCTTTTATTTGACTTTCAGGAAAATGTAACTTAGGCATTTTAAATAAAATGTTAAGTTTGTTAGGTTTTTTGAACAGACAAAACATAATTGAGATTTTTTGAACGATTTGGAAACTTCATTGGGCTTGTAAGTTATTTTCCCTCAAAACTATTGTACTGTATTCGTTGCCACCCCGACGTTAGATTGACCTGGGTGTAGGAAACAGGTTGCAACATGATTGTAGTCAAACCACAAAGATTTGGGGTTTAGAATATCACTTCCTTGTTTTTGACGTGTATATGTGATAATGAATCCGCCCTCATGTGTGAATTTGGTAGCAATTGGAATGGTGAGTGAAGAAAACACTTAAGAATTACAGTTGAATTGTAGAAGTGGGTATGGGATCTTCTTTTTGTCTTTAATAATACAGGATCTCGGTGATGACATCAAACTTAGAGCTCGGTATGGCGTTTCTATGGCAACTTTCCCATTGGATGTAAAATAGCTTGAAACCACTTTAGGAGCTCGATGGAATCCTTTATGAGCTGACCTTCATGGTTAACATGTCTAGTTGGGTAAGAAAACGGGTGTGCTACAACTTGTATATTGATTTATGTATTTCAAAATATATACCAAATGGATGGGTTTAGTAGATGAGAATAATATAAATGAATAAGTCGTTTGATCGATTTTTCCTTGTGCACCAGCTGTTATGTTTGTTTGCTGCACAACGTAGAAGCTAGTTGATGCATCTTTTGGAATTGACACCTTTTGCAGCATCCGTACTTCCTTTCCAGCTAAGCAATGGGGCATCTTTTTGATATAGCTGTAAAAAATTCTTTCTTTTCAAGATTCGTTTTTGCTAAACTCCGTTCGAATTATTTTATACAATGCACAATGTACACTGGGCTATACACGATTCTAATCTTCTTCTCCTTTTTTTTTTTTTTTTTTTTTTTGTTAAATGAACTATTAAACGTGGATATGAATCTCTCTAAAAGAGTGAACCACGAAAGTAGGAGGATAAATCAAATCTTCTGAATGAAGAAGATGAAATTATGAAGGATAAGTTTTATGAGATAAAACCCGCGAAGAACGAAACGCAAGGGTCGGTGGTCCAGTGGAGCTGATCAACGTTCTTGTTTCGACAACTTGCTTTTTTTTTTACGAGCAAAACTTTGGAGTTTTGGCGCTTTTAATCTTGAGCTAAATACTATTGATTTTACAATCAGACAATGGAGAATCGAAATTAGAGCAGCATAGTTGAATACATTCAAAGTGTACCAGTAGAATAGGTATTCATTTGAAACCAACCACAGATTCAAGATAAATTGCCCGAAGTATGTTGATCAGTTGACGACCGAACCATGCGTGACCGAAGTAGAGATCGAGCCGTTCATACCGAGCCCTGTATACCGAACCATATATACCGAACCACAGGTACCGAACCGATCATGGTGATCCGAAGAGACGACCGAGGTGTAGATGCTGAAGTGCAAATTAGGGATGCATAATGTCGGAAGTATTAAAAGACCGAGGTGCAGATGCCCGAGGCATAGATACTGATGCCAGAACCACAGATAGCGACCCATGTGTACCGAGGTAGGAAATTTTGGCGCATGGATTTCATCGAGAGCATCTTTTGTGCACAACTCCTCTTTTTCTTTTTTTTCTTTTGTCATTAATTGGTGCGCAACCATCGATGGTGAAAATCATAGAAAAACAAAATTCTTTTTTTTTACTGAATTTTACATCTTGAAAGTCGCATTGGAAAACTGGAGTAATTCTTGTGTGCGTTTCCTATAAAGGTTTATTGAGGAACGATTATAAAACAAATGTGTAGTGAAGCACATTAGAACTGAATACAATCGATCTGATCAAGGAATAGATAGCGGAGAATCGAGTATGTATCGAATAAAATATATGAGATTCATTACTTCACAATATTGTAATGAACGACCAGAAATCAAAACGAAAAGTCTGAAGTTAAGCCTTCTTCGTGCTTGTGTTTCACTTTGTGTGACCGAACTCGAATCGGAGATGAGCCATCTATGCCTGAACCGTATATACCCGAACCGTAGATGCCCGAACCATGCTTGACCGAACTGTAGATGTCCGAACTAGATTCTTGAAATAGAGTACTGAAGTATGTCCATCGGTAGATAATGTAGATAACTGAAGCATAGATACCACACCTTGATGGAATTCTAGGATAGAAGATTTTGATGTAGGTATTTCATCGGACATCTGAGATGCACTACTCATCTCTTCCCATTTTTTCTCGAACATATGTTAGGTGCATCTCCCTTTTTTTTAACAAGATAATTCGGCAAGCAAAGTCCAACATATATAGACAAGGTTAGGGATGGTGTATTAGTTGGCTGCTTGGAGTTTTTGACGATGATAACTGGGTTCGAGTATAGAAGATCGATTTGAGTGAAAGCGTGAACTCTTGAAGCCGAAGATGGAGTGACTCCTTCAAAACTTGTCGACATTTCAGGTTGCTAGATTCAGCCTCCACACGTGAATTCGTGGTGACAGGAAATCGAAGGCTCTATTCTTTTAAGAGACGCGAATGGCGGAAATTGTCGAGGCTGCCTGGTGACCGACACCATGGAGCTCGATGCTATCATCTATGGAGTTTGGCGTAATTCGGGAATGAGAGAATGCTATGGGGTTAACCGCAATGCTTGAGGCCGCAGACCAAGTCAGAAACCAAGTACCTGATGTATACATGATACGATAGTTTTAAACAATGTTAAAATTATATCAAGTGTCTAAGCTTTTTTCCAAAGAGTTCGAAGGTACATATCGAGACGTGTGATTATTTATTTATTTTGAGAATAAAATAACAAATATTCATATAACTTTTACTGCAATAAGGTACAACAAGAAAAGACAACACTACTTTTTTATTTCTAGGTTGGCATGCCCTCTTTGTACGAAATTGATCGCATCCATATTTTATGTATTGTAACGCACTTTTCTTCATTGATAGATGTGTGTTCTTCAGTTCTTTGTACCAAAATGATATTTTATATATTTTGTATGATACTAAATTACAGCTGCACACAATAAACATGTGGCTCTCAGCCTCTCTCTTCTTTACTAGACCTTTTGTATTTTTGCATTTCTATCCATTTAGAATTTGATATCTCCAAGTTACATAAGTTTTAGCCAAAAGTACAACTCTTAAATTTCCAACATAAGTTATTTCTTCGTATTTCCCTGTGACTCTCCTCGATACGAATCCGAGTATATATACACAATATGGTTTTTTAAGTGCAAAAGTAGTCTTTGAGTTTTGAGGAGAAAATCAAAACATTGGGATGCAAGATACGATTACAAATTCAAGAACATAACCTTTTCAATGGGAGGCTGAGATCCTGACGTGAATAGTAAAGATTTGGGGAGATTGTTGTGTGAATGATTTTAGAATGTACGAGGCAAGGGCTGTTTTGCTCGTAGTCTCACGGATAGCGCCACTCGATGTAACTCGGAAATCGTCACAAGGCTGATTGAGTTGAGATCTTGTATGTGTGCTTTGTTGACGCTATCGAGCCCCGATTTGATTCCTGTTACACTCATCAACGAGATCGTTAGAATCGTCCCAAGACTTACATCCCGGGAGCGGCATTCGACGGTCAAGTTAGTATCGATACGAAACGAGGTCGGGTCCTTTGACTGGAAGGAACCCGATTCGATGTATAGAGAGAGAGAGAGTGAGTGAGTGAGAGAGAGAGAGAGAGAGAGAGAGACTTTCATTTGAAGTGTCTTGAGAGGTGTATATATAGTATAATCAGATGTACCTTATTTCTTGGGGAAAAAGCTTAAAGCTGGACATGAGAAGGTTGAGGTGACTAATGTACTTTTTGCCTTTGGAAGGAGCAAGCCGAAAATGGTCGAACTGACTAGAATTGGCCGAACTGCCTAGAACTAGTAGAACTATCTAGAACTGGCCGAACCACCTAGAACTGGCCGAACCATTTCCAAAAGGTCGATGAGATATACATATCAAAAATCATACAAGGCATCTTACAAATTAGTCAATTCTAGCATGGGATTCCCAAATAGATCCTTAGCCTACAATCTAGCATGGATATCTATCAACATAAATAACATACACAACAATATAGGTATATTTGGAATTACTTTCCTTTAGAAACCCCGACCGGTTGTATGCATTGCATCTTCCTTTTATAAACTAAATTCAAGTCAGAGGACCAAGTTCACGATCTCAAGCCAACAATCATATAAGAACATGACAAAAGACCGAGCTCATGTTTCTAACTTAACTAATTTGTTAAAGTTCTTCTGAGAGAAAAGTGTTCGTCTTTTAATTTAGAAAAATCACTTAGTCCTCAGTTTAAGTTCAGACATACTATGGAGTGTACCTGAATCCCTCAAACTATGGCTTTGATACCAACTTGTAACGTCCCAAATTTCAAACCGGAATTTTCATTCCAGATTAAACATACAAGCACATTCTTGAACACATATTATGTTATCCTTTCATTTTGAAAACAATAGTTCAAATAGAGTTAATTTATGAAAACAACAAAAGTCAATATTAATAAATTTTCGATGCAAATGTACAATCATGTCGCGCCCTTCCCTCGAATAACCTGAAAACCATTTAACCTAACAACATAAACATAATGTGACAACCGTCAAATTCCAGTCAACTAAAGTCAACAAGTCAAACCGATCGACTCAACTAACCCTTGTGTACTAGGGCTTATGTTAGGTAATTACGATACAACTCACTATTCTAATGAGAAATCATAAATTGAAAAGTACGTACATCTAGATTTCTTTAACCTAAAACTGTGGTAAGTAACGAACCAAACCCATAAAAAAATGTTGCATACTCATCGGGAGTGTGTAAGATCCTTAAACATGGCTTAATGGGGTTTACGGACCTTGCGTTGCGAAGCCAGACACTCACAAATGTCACACACGAAACCTCTCTCCATCGTTTTCACTCTATCTCTCTCTATTTAGAATCTCTCCCAAATCTCTCTAATTATGTGGGTTACTTCCTTGTACCTTTCCATCAATCATCAGCCATTTCATCAATCATCAAGTAACCCACACTCTATCTCTCTCTATTTAGAATCTCTCCCAAACCCACTCTATGACTAACCCACACTCCTCCCCACCATCCCTAGTCACTTCCTTGTACATTTCCATCAATCATCAGCCATTTCCCACGTTCTTAGAGATGGAACATTGTTAGGCGTGTCAGACCCAACAAATTAAGGGGTACAACTGACTCCAAATACACTGCTTTAACGCACTAAAAAGTAGTACAAGGCGAGCAGGGTCGAACCATAGAGACACAGGACAAAAGTCTATACCTCTTTGCGCAAGGTACTTTGGTCACAAAGGGGGGTTTGTTTGCAAAAATAAATAACTAAATAACAATCTACTTTAAAAGCATGCACAAAATGAAATAGATTTGTAAACAAATTGATTGAATGGTTCTAGTTCTAGTTCTCAATGTTGTTGTTCAACTTGATTATGACTTGATGTAATTTAAGATTGCTATTCTATGTTGGTACTGAAAGATATTAAAACGCTCTAATAACTCTCGCTTGCTAAGTTATCTAACCAAAACACGCTCTTTGATTAGACCTAGCTTTACTAATTCAACCTAAACACGCTCTTAGATTGTATTGAAAAACTGCATTAAGTTTTGTACAAGCTTCCCAATAATGTTCATTTCTTCTCATACGCTCGGAAGTGTGAAAACATGTGATATATGTTTTACAATAAGAAAACTTATTGCTTGTTACCAATTATTAACTCAATAGAACGATTAGGTGCCCTAAAAGTTAATTAACTGCACAAAAATTCAATTCATGAAAGTGGCCAATCAAACACAAATCAAATTCAAGAATTCTAGTTTAAACAAAAACATAATCACTAGAATAGAATCACAAATCAAGCATCAAATCATATGCCTCAAGTCAAGCAATCAACATGTTTTGAACAAGAACTAGAAACTAGGGTTTCTTAGCCACACATGGCTAAGAACAAATCAAACAAGAATAAGATGGAATTGGAATGTTTAATCCTTACAAAAGTGAAATCCAAATGTTTGCAATGATTAAGTCTTCTCAAAAGCTCCAAGAATTCTCCCAAAATTGCCCTAGATCACCAAAAACTGCTCCCCAAAACCGTTCTGCCCTTCAAAATGACGTCTCCTGCTCTTTTATTAAAGTTCACGTGACATGCCATAAGGCCATGCGTTTTTAGCATGGCCATGCCTTTTGCCCATGTGTTTTTTTTGGCATGGCCATTTGTCTTGACCATGTGTTTTTTGGCATGGCCCATGCTTTTTGCTAAAATTCCAAAAAGTCTTCACTGTTGGCTCCATCTTCAGTCCAGCTTCACCACGCGTCATGTTGCTCAAATATGAGATGATAAACGACAAACACGACCCGTGTCAAAGTGACAAGAACCGCATTTCAAACGTAATCCTTTGCTATGAAGATAATGCAACAACGACTCGGGTTATGTCTTCATGCTTTCCTCCATGGAATGACCGGTTCATCTTCTCTGCATGCTCCAAAGCTCTAAGAATCCAAACTCCATGCATCCAAGCTCCACGTTCCATGCTCCATAATGCCTGCAAAATAAATCAAAAATAGTGAAGTACCAGACATTCTTAATGAAATATGCAACTACCCTAATAATCAACTAAATGCAAGAGTTATGAAGTAGAATGCTATAAAAAGACAGAAATAAACATGCAAAATAGGTGCATAAAATGCACCTATCAAACCTCCCCAAGCTTAGACCTTTCTTGTCCTCAAGAAAGAACAAAATTGAGAATCAACCTAGAGAAGACGATAGGCGACTAAAAAGAAACTAAGATGAAAAGAATGGAAGGAACGAAAATGACTAAATGGAATTAAGAATGCATGCATGCAATAAAAGAACTAAAGAAAATAACATATGTACATAAAGATATTTTTTTTTTCAAACATTAATGCAATGAACAAAACAAACGAACATATTCAATCCAATTAACCTCATTATGTCGTACAGTTGAAGGTGTACCTGTCGGGCCTTAAGATAACTTGACATTAATCCCACAAAGATATATAACAAGTAAAATAAGGTTTTTAGCCATTCCCTAACGCAACTCAACAAAATCAAAAGTTACAACACTTGTTCGCTTTTACAGGTATTGGGTTAGCACATGGAACAAATTATGGTCTTACTCTCATGAAAACATGTGATGCAAAATATGCTCATTTTCATTTTTCAAATCATGACACTGACCAACTCCAGCTATTTGTTGACTGACAACAATCTTTTTCTAAAAAATATTTTCTAAAAATTCCCTAATATTTACCCAGATTGGTTACATGTTTCAAACCACTTACACCAGTCAAAGTAGTTTACGGTCAGTCCTAATGTTTACAACCAAACATTTTTCAAACACATTATTCAATTAAACTATAAGAATAGATATATACCAACTATCTGATTATATTTTTCTACAAATAAAGCTCATGGCTTCCTTTGAAATCCGTGTAACGGGCTTCCAACCAACACATCCAAATCAGATGACCTTAGTGTGCTAGATTTAAAGAGATCCCTCGGGTTTACTTGCCCGAACCTCAAAGGCCACAGATTAGCTTTATTTGTTATTATTAAGTTCATGACTTTCTATGGAACCCGTGTAGCGAACTTTCAACCCAATCAGTCCCAAACAATTTTGCTTTAGGCAATTAAGTGTAAAACACCCCTCGGAATTTACTTGTTCGAATCCCAAAGGTCACAGATTAACTTAATAATATTTTTATTTATTTATTTATTAAAAAAAAATTATTGTTTTTTTTATTTATTTTATATATATATATATATATATATATATATATATATATATATATATATATATATATATATATATATATATATATATAGGGGACTGATGTAAACGCGCAAAGACCCGTAAGTATAGTCGGAAACAATGTCCCCAAGCAGGGTATTTAGAAGGGAATAGGTAGAAAAGACTTTTTAGAGAGCTGAAGAATTCGAGTCACTGAAATCTTATATTCATTTTATGACTCTTTGAAATTGGAGTTTGGATATGAATGAGCAATAACTCATAAGACCGATCGTGTGTTCCAAGGGCTAAACTATATCTGTCTTCATGATTTGGTGTTGATAACCTTATCATTTTTTGTTTTGCACGAGTAGCTTTGGGAGACATGTTCGTGTGAAATTAGTTTGCTTCAAGATTTTTAATGAAAAATGAACAAGTTCTAATCTCAAGCCACGACTAATTTACCACTTCAACTTATTCAACAGGATTAGGTTTCTTTAAATTGATTTTTTATTTTTATTATTTTTTTTAAAGATTTTTAATGCTTTTAATTGAATGCATGAAAAGAAAATAAATAAATAAAAATAAGAAAGAAAATAAAAATAAGAAAAGCAATTTTTTTTTACATGCATGTTGAAACTAAAACCTAATGTACAAAGACCCCTCCCCAAGCTTAAGATTTAGCATCGTCCTCGATGCTCGGAGAGGGTAGGGCAATCTACTAGTTGCGAGGGGCCCAACGCTGCATGAACTGCATGGCTTGTTGTACCGTTTGTGTCAATTGTTGAACGTCAGCGCGAATGTCAGCAACAGCTTGATCAAGGTGATCAAAACGCCTCATGTATATGTCGTGGTACTGAGTCGCCCGTCGGGTGTAGAAATAACGTGCAGTCTCTACTGGGGCAACAGAAGTGGACCCCCTCGCAATGGGAGCAATGGAGTGAGCGGGAGGAATAGGGATGTTGTCTTCATGGTCGACGACTGGCCGCTCAGGAGCTCTCGGGATGGGTGCGGGGGCGCGTGGGATGGAATTTGCAGAAGTGTTCTTTGGTAGACACCACCGAGTCTGAGTGATGTCCTGCTGGAGTTGGAGAGAGCTGAAATACCCAGCAGGAACTCGAAAGTGTGGCTCACCTTGCACCAACCATGTGATACTACCATCACCTTCTTTACGGAAGAAAGATGAGGCTACAAGGACATTTGAGGTGATGGTATTAGTGCCTTGTGTGATTTTCTCGAGGTCCGGGCACTTGCTCTCAAAAATCTCGGCACAAGTAAGGCGGGTGGCAAGATAGGAGATAATCCCGCCACAATGAATAGGGCCTGAATCGCTAGTAGAGACCTTAAGGAGTTTGGAAGCAGGAAGGCGCCAAAATGAGGTCTCTTCAAGCCGATGACCATGCACCAAAGAATTTCTAACTCCATTTTACTGGCTCTGCTAACGTCTTCTTGGGGGAAGACAAGGTTAGCAATAATTCGGAGAGCCACCCTTAAGACTAGATGGATGATATGAGATGCTTTGGCGGATCGAGCCTCATACACATCAAGTCCTGTGATTTCCTTCCAAAAGGCTTTGGCTTGGGCATTAAAAAGATTATTCTTTTCTCGCATGTAGCCTAATTTAGGACCATATGTATTGAATTTAGAAATCCCAACAAACCCACTAAGATTGTCTAGACTCAGTTTAAATTGCAGACGCATGAGACGAAAAGAGAGACATTTGGCATTGTCATTGAATTCCAAAGATTATAAGAATTCAATGGTTGTGTTTTTATATGATTCCATTGGTGCCAAAGTGAGAAGTCTCTCCCAACCAATGTTGCTAAACAATCTGTGGACGCCATCATAAACTCCTAGTTCTTGGAGAGTGGGAATATCTACAAACCGTTGTTGAGAATATTCGCGGTCCTTGAGGTGAAGGAATCGCTCACGTTGCTCAAGAGAGTTGTGAATGAGGGTGGTGACACCATATTTTGATTCCCATTGTTCTTTTGGTTGTGGGTTTTTTCGTTTTGGCATGATGACAAACCGGATTTATGACAAACGGGTGGTGCCCAAAAATGATAACACAACTAGACAAGCACGAATGAACAATTATATGAAGCACAAGAACGGATTCACAATTATTCCAACCAAACAATTTTAAATTCAAAGCGTAAAACTTGAGATATGGAAGGAATTTACCGTTTAAACGCTTGGATTTGAGGTGTTGGCTTGTATTATTCACTTCATCTTCAACCTCAAGAAGGCTTGAACTCTTCAATGGTTAAATGTCTAATTGGAGATGAAAGCTTCTAATCTTCCTTCCAAAAGCACCTCCCCAAGCTTGGTCTTGAACCCTATACAAGAATTTTTTGAAACCCAATACAAGAATTAATTCAAATTATACAAATCAAGAACTAGGGTTTATAAGGTTTATGAAGGAAAATTCGATCTTTTACCCACTAATTGAAGAAATCGATCTAGATAATGAAGATCATGAAGTTAGGAATTGATATTAGCATACCTTGGTGGCTTAATCTTGGATTAATTGAAGAAGAAAATCGAAAAATTGATTACGATTTTGAAGGGTTCTTGGTTAACGAGTAAGGTGGGGGGGGGGGGGGGGAAGAACAAACGCACGATCGTGAGAAGAAAGGAAGAAGGAGAAACGGACGCAAGGTGGAATCGATTAGCCCTATGTTCGCCGAGTCACAGGCCCAAGCTTGTCCATCGAGGCTGTGATATGCGTCCGTGAGTTCGTGGGTTTTTTTTGAGCCGTGCGCTTTTTCAATGAAGGTTGTGCGTTTTTTTAAGGGTCTTGATCAATTCGCACGGGCCATGTGTTTAGGTCATGCGTTTTTGGGAGCCCCGTGCGTTTTTTTTCTGTTTGTTACAATCTTTGATTACACGCACGATCTAGAACCTAGGCCGTGCGTTTTGGCCCTTTACCCATGCGATTTGGAGCTAGCCCGTGCCAAAATCTTTTTTTTTCTTAAAAACCTCGACGTGGCAGCATGGGCAAAAATTATGACGATGCGTTTTAGCATGAGACCGTGTGTTTTTGGATTACCCCGTGCATTTTCTTTCTGTTAACATGAAATTCATGATTTTTTTTTGTAAACAAAAACATATTTTCTTTGAGCATTAAATAGGAAAGTTATTTGTGCGGAACCCTCGAAAAGACGTAAAAACATTAGAACACGGATGAAATAAATCAAAATAAATAAAATAGAAAGAAATACTCCCAAGTTGCCTCTCGGTTAGCCGCCCTTGTTTCAAGTCTTTGGCTTGACTTTTCCCTTTAGATTCACTCAATGTAGTCTGGGCGTTCCAAGCTATCAACCTCCATATCTTTCTCATGGAAACCTTCATAGAAAACCTTTAACCTGTGGCCATTAACTTTGAACACTTTTCATGTTTTGTTACTCTTAATCTCAACTGCACCATGATCAAATACATTAGTAACAATGAACGGTCCTACCCACCGGGACCGTAACTTACTAGAAAACCATTTAAGTCGAGAGTCATATAGTAATACCTTTTGACCAATCTCAAAGGTCTTACGGGAGAGGTACTTATCATGGAATGCTTTGGTCTTGTCTTTGTATATGCGTGAACTCTCTAATGCTTCATTTCTTATCTCCTCCAGCTCTTGGATCTCTAGCTTTTGTTGGACGCCCGCTTCATCCATCTTCATGTTTAGCTTTTTGATAGCCCAGAAAGCTTTGTGTTCTAGTTCAACAGGGAGGTGGCAAGCTTTGCCAAACACAAGTCTATAAGGTGACATCCCAATTGGAGTTTTATATGTAGTTCGGTATGCCCAAAGTGCATCTTCTAATCTCAAACTCCAATCTTTGCGGTTTATGTTCACTGTTTTCTCAAGTATGGACCTGATTTCTCGGTTTGACACTTCAGCTTGTCCATTTTTTTGCGGGTGATAAGCTGTGGACACCCGATGTTGGACTCCATACTTCTTGAGAACCGATCCAAGAGTTTTGTTGCAGAAGTGTGTGCCCATGTCACTGATCAAGGCTTTTGGAGTTCCGAACCTACATAAAATGTTAGCCTTGACAAAATCTACAACAACTTTTGCATCATCAGTTCTTGTTGCCTGTGCTTCTACCCATTTGGAAACATAGTCAACAGCCAAAAGGATGTATAAATTCCCAAAGGATGAAGGAAAAGGACCCATAAAGTCAATACCACATATATCAAATATTTCACAAACCAAGATGGGGGTCAAGGGCATTTGGTTTCGGGAACTCAAAGAACCGGTCATTTGACATCTCTCACAACTTTTACAAAAAGTGTAAGAGTCATGAAAAAGTCGGGGCCAATAAAATCCACAGTCTAAAATTTTCCTGGCAGTTCATTGAGGACCAAAATGACCTCCACAAGCATAACTATGACAAAAGTTGAGAATAGATTGTACCTCATGTTCTTCAACACATCTTCTTATTACCTGATCTGCACAATGTTTCCAAAGGTACAGTTCATCCTAAATGTACCTTCTCGCCTCTTTCTTGATCTTATCTCTCTGTGACCTCGTGAGCTTAGGTGGGAACTTTCCCGTGACCATGAAGTTGCATATATCCGCATGCCAAGGTGGTGTTTGGATAGCAAACAAATGCTCGTCCGGGAATGTGTCATTGATGGGAATCGCATCTTCAGGTTGAACTATTCGGCTCAAATGGTCGGCGACTAGGTTCGCTTTCCCGCTCTTATCTTTGATCTCAATATTGAACTCTTGCAAAAGCAGCATCCACCGTATTAACCTCGACTTCGAATCTTTCTTGGTAAGTAAGTGCTTTATGGCTGCATGGTCCGAGTATATGATCACTTTAGTTCCAAGGAGATATTGTCGAAACTTCTCTAGTGCAAAAACAATAGCGAGCAACTCTTTTTCTGTTGTGGTGTAGTTGCATTGTGCACTATCAAGGGTATTTGATGCATAGTAGACGACATGGTGTGCTCGACCCACCTTTTGACCCAATACTGCCCCTACAGCCGTGTTGCTCGCGTCACACATGATCTCAAATGGGAGATCCCAATTAGGTGGTTGGATGATTGGAGTAGAGGTGAGTAAATCCTTCAAACGATCGAAGGCATCCTTGCATGGCTAAGTGAACTCAAATTCAGCATCTTTTTGGAGTAGTTGACACATCTGCACTGTAATCTTTGAAAAATCTTTAATGAACTGCCGATAGAAACCTGCATGGCCAAGAAACGAACGAACTTCCCAAACATTTGTCGGGTAAGGAAGACTTTTGATAACATCAATCTTGGCTTTGTCAACTTTCAATCCTTTTCGGGACACAATATGACCTAGAATCAATCCTTTGTCCACCATGAAATGGCATTTTTCATAGTTAAGCACAAGATCTGTGTCAATGCACCTTTGCAAAATTTTTGTTAGATTGCTCAAACATTCATCAAAGGAGTTTCCATAGACTGTGAAGTCATCAATGAAAACTTCAATGATGTTTTCAACATATTAAGAAAAAATACTCATCATGCATCTCTGAAATGTTGCAGGTGCATTGCATAGACCAAAAGGCATACACCTATAAGCAAATGTGTCAAAGGGGCAAGTGAAGGTGGTTTTCTCTTGGTCTTCCGTGGCTACCGGAATTTGATGAAAACCCGAGAAACCATCCAAGAAACAGTAATGAGATTTGCCCGCCAATCTCTCTAGCATTTGGTCAATAAATGGCAAGGGAAAATGGTCTTTTCTCGTTGAGGCATTCAACTTTCTATAGTCAATACAAACCCTCCACCCGTTTTGCACACAGGTTGGCACCAAATCTCCCTCAGAATTCTTGACAACTGTGACCCCTGCTTTTTTCGGGACTACCTGAACGGGGCTCACCCATTTACTATCTGAGATATGGTAAATCATACATGCATCCAAAATCTTCATGATTTATTTCTTTACCACCTCCATCATGGGTGGATTCAGTCTTCTCTGTGCCTCTCGAGTTGGTTTGAAGTCCTCCTCCATGAGGATCTTATGCATGCACAAGGAAGGGCTCAACCCTTTTATGTCAGCAATTGTCCACCCAATAGCTTTCTCATACTTTTTCAGCAAAGTCACCAACTCATCTTCTTCTACAATGGACAGCTTGTTGGAGATAATGACAGGCAAAGTCTTCTCTTCCCCAAGGTACGCATACTTCAAATGATCTGGAAGAGTCTTCAATTCTAGCTTAGGTGTCTGTACAACGGAAGGAAGAAGTTTTGTGTCAGAAATGGGCAATTTCACATTGCCATTATCATACCTTATTTTTTTCTTTTCTTCCATGCTCTCCACAATTTCCAGCAACTCTTCATCTAACTTGAAATTTTCTGCAATCTCTTTGACTGACTTGCTATCAAAATTCCTGCTCAAAACTAACTCCAACAAATCATGGTTAGTCAACTCAAAACACTTTTCAGTGAAAGGTTGGATTATATCAACAAAATTTATGCAATGAACATCACCTGGGTACCTCATTGCTTCATAGATATTGAAGTTGATGACCTCCCCATCGAGTTCCATGGACAATGTACCATTGTAGACATCAATTTTTGTTCTTGCTGTTTTCAAGAATGGTCTACCTAAAAGTATGGAACTCGAGGATGGATGGTCATCATCTCCCATATCAAGCACATAAAAATCTGCAGGAAAGACAAGCTCATTAACTTGCACCAAAACATCCTTTAATACACCTTTTGGGTGTACTATAGAACGATCTGCAAGTTGGATGATTACCCCTGTTTTTGTTAAAGTGCCTATGCCAATAGATTTATAAACAGAATATGGTAAAACATTAACTAAAGCTCCTAAATCTAGCATAGCACGGGGGACATACAAGTTTCCCAATTTGCAAGGAATGGTAAAAACACCTGGATCCTTGCACTTTGGGGGCATCCTTTTCTGCAAAACTACAGACACATTTTCACTTACTTTCACTGTCTCATTACCTCGCAGTTTCTTTTTAGATGTGCAAAGTTCCTTAAGAAACTTAGCATACCTAGGTACCTGTTTGATCGCATCTAAGAGAGGAATGTTGACTTCAACTTTCCGGAACATTGCCATGATTTCACTATCTTCTCTCTCTTTTTTGTTGCTGCTCAATCTTGATGGAAAAGGTGGTGGTGTGATCTTTGCTTCTTTCTCTTCCGACTTCTTTTTCTCCACCATTTCTTCTTTCTTTTCATCCTTCTTTGGTGGTTCTTCTATCACTAACTCCTCTTCTTCTTCTTCAGGCATCTTCGGGCCGTCATATTTCTTTCCACTCCTCAAGCTAATTGCACAAGCATTGTGCTTTGGGTTCTTTTCAGTTTGAGGATGTAGCTTTCCTTAATTCTCCATTTTGCTCACCGATTGAGTAAGTTGTGCCATTTGTTGCTCAAGATTCTTGATGCTTGCCTTGGTCTCTTGCTGAAAACTTTAGGTGCTGGTGGCAAGGCTTTTGACTATGTCTTCTAAGGACATACTTGAGGCTCCAGCTTGTTGAGGAGGAGGTTGTAGTTGCCTCGGTTGGTAATTTTGTTGTGGGAATGGAGGCCTTACTTGGTAATGGGGTGGGGGTCTTTGTTGATAACCCATGTTTTGTTTGTTGTTCCACCCTTGATTTCCTCGGGGCTGATCATAAGTTCTTTGATTATGCCCGAAATAGCCTCCTATAACATTTGCTTCTTCATATTCTTCTTCTTGCAATTGAGGACACATATCAGTCGGGTGTCCCACTTGAGTGCAAATGCCATAGGGACGGGGTGTGGATTGCACACCTTTGTCCTTAGCAAGCATCATTACAACCTTAGTCAATTCAGATACTTGAGCTTCAATTTGAGGAGTGTGCACCTCTTCTACACCTCGAGGTGCATCTGTGTACCAATCTTCATCTTGACTAGTATGCTTTGAATCCTCCGCCATGTTTTTTATGAGATCCCGAATCTCCGTTGGGGTCTTGTCAGTCAAAGATCCTCCACTTGAAGCATTAAGAAGTCTTCTTTCCCAAGGAGTCATGCCTTCAATGAAGTATTGAAGGATTTGATACTCACTAATACCATGCTTTGGGCAACGGGCACAAAGCTTTTTGAACCTCTCCCAATATGTATGAAAGGCTTCTCTTTTGTGTTGTTTGATCCCAATTATCTCTCTTCTTAGGGCTGAGGCTTTCATTTCTAGGAAGTATTTGTCTAAGAATAGGCGTGCAAGATCTACCCATGTGTTGACCGTCCTCGGTGGAAGGTCATAAAGCCAATCTTTTGCTGAGTCTTGCACTGCAAAGGGGAATGCCCTAAGCTTGATTTGGTCTTTAGTGACATTGTGCGGTTTCATGCCAACACACACAACATGGAACTCCGTGAGGAACTTGTGGGGATCTTCATTTTCTAAGCCTCTAAAGGTTGGGAGTATGTGAATGAGACCGGATTTCAATTCAAGGTTTGTGGCTGCCGGATAGGTGATGCAAAGAGGTTGTTGAGTAACCTCTTGCCTCGCCCATTGGCGAAGGCTTTGTTCGGGTGGTGGATTTGGAGGCGGATTCCCTCCATGGTTGTCTCCTATGGTATGAGTAGTGGTTGAAGTTTCTGTGGGTGTAGTGTTTGGGTTGTGATGAGTAGGTGAAGAGGGTGGGGTGGTATTTCTGGATGATGATGGTTGAGGTGAAGGTAATGGACTTTCTGTTTGGGATGCGGACACACTTGAGAGGGTAATATCCTCCCAAATGTTAATGATCGGGGGATTGGATGATGAAGAAGTACCGGAAACCGGTTGCCTCTTACGAAGCTTGGCTTGCTTCCTTAACTTCTTTGCAGTCTTCTCTATCTCCGAGTCAATTGCTTCCTTAACTTCTTTGCAGTCTTCTCTATCTCCGAGTCAATTAGGCGTGTCAGACCCAACAAATTAAGGGGTACAACTGACTCCAAATACACTGCTTTAACGCACTAAAAAGTAGTACAAGGCGAGCAGGGTCGAACCATAGAGACACAGGACAAAAGTCTATACCTCTTTGCGCAAGGTACTTTGGTCACAAAGGGGGGTTTGTTTGCAAAAATAAATAACTAAATAACAATCTACTTTAAAAGCATGCACAAAATGAAATAGATTTGTAAACAAATTGATTGAATGGTTCTAGTTCTAGTTCTCAATGTTGTTGTTCAACTTGATTATGACTTGATGTAATTTAAGATTGCTATTCTATGTTGGTACTGAAAGATATTAAAACGCTCTAATAACTCTCGCTTGCTAAGTTATCTAACCAAAACACGCTCTTTGATTAGACCTAGCTTTACTAATTCAACCTAAACACGCTCTTAGATTGTATTGAAAAACTGCATTAAGTTTTGTACAAGCTTCCCAATAATGTTCATTTCTTCTCATACGCTCGGAAGTGTGAAAACATGTGATATATGTTTTACAATAAGAAAACTTATTGCTTGTTACCAATTATTAACTCAATAGAACGATTAGGTGCCCTAAAAGTTAATTAACTGCACAAAAATTCAATTCATGAAAGTGGCCAATCAAACACAAATCAAATTCAAGCATTCTAGTTTAAACAAAAACATAATCACTAGAATAGAATCACAAATCAAGCATCAAATCATATGCCTCAAGTCAAGCAATCAACATGTTTTGAACAAGAACTAGAAACTAGGGTTTCTTAGCCACACATGGCTAAGAACAAATCAAACAAGAAGAAGATGGAATTGGAATGTTTAATCCTTACAAAAGTGAAATCCAAATGTTTGCAATGATTAAGTCTTCTCAAAAGCTCCAAGAATTCTCCCAAAATTGCCCTAGATCACCAGAAACTGCTCCCCAAAACCGTTCTGCCCTTCAAAATGACGTCTCCTGCTCTTTTATTAAAGTTCACGTGACATGCCATAAGGTCATGCATTTTTAGCATGACCATGCCTTTTGCCCATGTGTTTTTTTGGCATGGCCGTTTGTCTTGACCATGTGTTTTTTGGCATGTCCCATGCTTTTTGCTAAAATTCCAAAAAGTCTTCACTGTTGGCTCCATCTTCAGTCCAGCTTCACCACACGTCATGTTGCTCAAATATGAGATGATAAAGGACAAACACGACCCGTGTCAAAGTGACAAGAACCGCGTTTCAAACATAATCCTTTGCTATGAAGATAATGCAACAACGACTCGGGTTATGTCTTCATGCTTTCCTCCATGGAATGACTGGTTCATCTTCTCTGCATGCTCCAAAGCTTCAAGAATCCAAACTCCATGCATCCATGCATCCAAGCTCCATGTTCCATGCTCCATAATGCCTTCAAAATAAATCAAAAATAATGAAGTACCAGACATTCTTAATGAAATATGCAACTACCTTAATAATCAACTAAATGCAAGAATTATGAAGTAGAATGCTATAAAAAGACGGAAATAAACATGCAAAATAGGTGCATAAAATGGACCTATCAAACATCCATCCTCTCTCCTCACACTTCATTCATTCTCTCATTTTCCACCAAAAGATCAAACACTTTTCTCTCAAACTTTTCCTCTCTATTTTGAGACTCCAAGGCTGATCATTAAGCTTCATTATACTCTTGGTAAGTATAATTCATCCTCTTTGTGATTATTACACTTCATTCTACTCAAAATAATTGATTTCTTACACAAACGCCAACACTTTGGTGTTAGATTTTCGAAAATCTTCAAGGAATCTTCAAGTGTTCTTGAGTTGAAAACTTCTCTTCTCCAACATTCATCTACTGAAATCACATAAGGTGAGTTCATACCCCTACATTTTCAGGTTTTCTTAAGTTTTTAGGGGGGGGGGGAATACAAGTTAAAACACCAAGAACATAACTAAACATTTCTAACAGCTTTCATCAGAAAAGTTGGACTCCATTCACGGACTGTTTTGGACAACTTAAACATTTAATTATCAAAACTATATTAGGTGCAAATAGTTCATGTTCTTAGCTTTAAAATGACTACTTGCACATCTCCATACGATTTTCTACAATTTATGGTAATTTTTACAAAACTGCCTATCATTTCAAACATCAATCCGGACCAGTCTGTGATTATGTACTTTTTCACACAAGTTGAAGGTCATTAAAATTCATAATAAAAATTATGAACAAACTAGACTCATTTACCAAACTCTCAGAATTTACGGATTCTGATTTGGACCTTTGATGATTTTTCTATAAATTTTCTAAGAATAGTAATTGAAAATATTAACAACAGAAAAATGCTATCAATTTCACTTCACTTTGTAACATGTTGAGCAAGGTGTAAATCTTTATGTGAAAATATGTTCTTACAAATAGATGACATTTTGACTTAGTATATAGTCATACATCAGAAAACAAATGGATTTTTACCTACAAAAGTATGGAAATCAATTAGTTGTTATAATGGATGTTGTTTCACTTTAGTAAAAAGTACATATACATATCGGTAAACAAAAGGGTTTTTACCTTCACAAACATAGTAGTTAACCATAATAAACAAAGTTATAACTATTACATTTAAACGTTTTGATAAACTATAATATGTATGGTTTATGTTTCCATTAACACATCAAACACATTTCGAAAGGTTTTAATCCCACAGAAAAAGGTTTTACACTCACGGACACCACACTTAAACTTGTTAACTTAAATTGTGAGACATTCTCTTCCCGTACGTCCGAGTGCGGGATCCAAATTCCTGGTAGTTATAATCAGAGTCTCTTGTATGGAGAACCTGATAGTTGTGTATAGATCTATATTGGGTTAGACACCCCACACCTGAGCTGCATGCAACAACTACACCGGCAGGTCTGTGGTGACAAATGTCATATCAGTTTTGCGACGCTTAAGAAACGTCGTGGCAGGTTCATTCGGTCATAGTACGATTATGGCGACTCACATATGAACTTAACAACTCATAAAGTTTACGGGAATTTTTATAGATTAAAAGGGGTTTTATGTCGATTTAAAACCACTTTTTACATCAATAATTACAGATTTTATTGTATACCTTCGGTCTTGGTATTTAAGACTACACATCATTCATTACGGGATTCTTCTCAAATTAAAAAGGGTTTTACGCCAATTTAAAACCACTTTTATATCTTTAAGTATGACAAATACTTGTTCATTCTCGGTTCTGGTATTTAGGACCACATAACTTTTATAAGGAAAATGTTGGATTTTTCTTGGTTACACACAACACATTACAAAGAACGGTTTCCAAACTCTGTATCTAAAAAGCTTATGAACTCACCAACTTAATTGTTGACACTTTTTCAAAACTACTTGTATTCTCAAGAATTCAGTGAAACGGGAAATCAACAGCGTTTCGAGGATGGGATGATAAATCATCAAACAGTTCATTTTGTCATCATAATGTAATTGATTTGAATCATGTAAACATATAATTTGGTGTAACTTTTTCAATTATATTTATGATGGTTGTATTTACTTTGAGCACTATTATACTCGTTGTTGTGATACTACATGAAGTCCTCCACCCCCCGAACGTTTCCGCCATCCTTGGTTTGGGGGTGTGACAGATTGGTATCAGAGCATTGTTTATAGTGAACTAAGTATATCGAACCACATAAGATATACAAACTATAAATGCATTGGGACTAAGGTCTCTTATTTAACATTTTCCAAATAACTATACTTTTAGAAATAAATAGTTTCTTATTAAAAGTATACATGCATGCATACATTCTAAGGTCAGCATCATGCTAGAACGAAACAAAAGTAATGATTGTTGAATGGCACAAGTAGGCTTGGGGATGTATAGTCAGGTCTGGGAAGGACATAGCCTGATCAACTATGTCTAACCCAGAAGTGATTAGCATATGCCCGAGAATGGTTGTGGCGTTGCTACAAGTCTAAAAACTTACCAACTCTATCTACAAACAAACATTGAAAAACACAAATCAAACACTAAAATACTATAGGAGTATTTTGTAATACGATAACCAACTTATGTGAAAACTAAAGACCCCTATAAGTAATTAATTATAGAGTTAGACGCCTAGCAGTTATCTCTTCCACTCCTATTCTCGCACGTATAACATAGCAAGATCCTACTTACCGTGCGACCCCTACTTTCCCAATCCGAACCCGAGAAATGGTGAATGGTTATGAGAAGAATCAGAAGCGGAACCGGAGGTAATCAATCCTCCATGCATAGTAAGGGTTTCCGAAAACCGTTTTGACTACATCAAACCTGTGCCCCGTTGGGCAACCGTGATCGACGGTTGAATGTCGACATCAATGACAGCAACCACCATGTGGAGACCAATGAGGGTGCTATGACCTCAACCCACGGGGGACCGACTGACAAAGCCTTCCCGGCAAAGATCCGGCAGATCGCTAACATCGAGGATTAAAACAGGAAGATTACAACCAGAGACTCGAAAGGAGACTACTATTTCAGAGACCAACTCTCTATTTCGGACCTTATCGCCACTCGGGCAGAGGCAAGAGAGTAACATGATAGACACATGGCATTCAAAGAGAGGAGGATTGCAGCCAAGCATCGATTGACAGAGTTGCAAGGTGCATCGACTTTGCCTCAGGCATCGCAAAGGACGGATCGTCGTGAGTAGAGTTCATACTGTGACAACCCAAAAATTTCCATTCAGTGAAACCATCCACATCAATCAAAGTTAAATCCGTTCCGCTAACTTTCAAACTTTTGGGATAAGTTTGAGCATTTCAGGATATACACTTGAAGATGATATCAGGAGAGAGGATGCACTAGGGTTTTGTGCAACTCTGTTATTCCAAAGCTTCATGATATTAGAATTCAATGCATGAATAAAATATTTTCTGCCAAAAACCCCAAGAGTATATATATATGATTCTGAGCCATTTTGGATTCATTTGTTACATTTCCAACTAGAGAAAAGTCGATTTATCTCTCAAGGATCTTCACCCGATCTCCCCCAAATTGTGAGTACTTCAACCTAGAGTGTATTTAAGTTTGTTATATACTATGATAACATGAAAAATCAAGCCAAAACACCAAGGAAATGGTGTTCACGACCCAAGATCTTCTTGGACCGTGAACACTAATTTTTAGGGCCAAAGTGTGCCCAATGTCCCTCCAAGCCTTGGAACTGAACCTAAGGACTACCATGACATGTTTAGACCTCAAAATCATTAAGAAACAAAGGCTAGAAGTGAGTTCACGGCCAAGGAAGTTCTTGGGCCGTGAACTCCATTTTTGGGTGCCAAAATGCCCTAAATGCCATTCTTAAGCCAAGAGACAAGCATAACACTTTACCTTAATGTGTCTAGGACCCAAAGCAACCAAAATACCAACACCCATAGGTGTTTACGGCCGCAAACACATGACCAAATGGTCCATGGGCCGTAAACTCAAGTTAGGGGTGTTTTGATGCCACAAACACTTCCAAAGGCTTAGACTTGAATTTAGGATGCTTCTTTATGACCTTTAGGACCCTCATAAACATAAATGGCCATGCGTTTATGGTTGTAAGCTCATTAGGGCCGTGAACACCCTAAAAGTGCCAAAGGAAGTGGTCTTTCTCATCCTAGGGTAGAGCTAATGTCCCTTAATCATTCCCTAGCCTTCAAACTTGCACTTACACATGAGTAACCATGAGTTTACGTCTGTAAACTCCCTTGGGCCATGGACTCATGGTAGTAAACTCATGTGTGTGCCTTTATACCTTCATATGTTGAATCACATGTGATTCCAACACTTGGTCAAGGTGTTTCCTTGTCCCGGAAGGTGTTTCCTTTCATATAGTTGTTTATAAACCCAATATTCATGTCAATATGTGTCCTTACATATCATTTAGGACTTATTGTGTCTCGGGACTTCATTCGTGGAACTTCTCATCCTTACACGCATACCGGTTTGAATCACCCACATCAGGTGACTTCATACCCCGTAATGAATCTTTTAACTATTTTAAGTGTCTTAAGGGGGGGGGGGGGGAATACAAGTTGAACACCCCGTAATGAATCTTTTAACTAATACGATGTGTTCCTTCGCTTCATTGCCTGTTCTTGTTTGATTGTGGTATTGCACCGAGTTCCCCCAACCTATTAACTACCCGAATCTATATATATTTATGCTTAGTATACATTAAGTCATCATAAGGGTATCAAGTATAGATCAGGTTATAGGACACAGAGTCGAAGCACAGTTTTTCTAGTACAAAACATACTTTTCAAAGTCAGTACTTTTGGTATACAAAACTAGTGATTTCCCAGATAAGGGCTTAATCCATTTTATTAAGCCAGTACAGTTTTAAAAACTTTAGGCGAGTTAACTCTATAACACCTTAGTTTATACACCATGTTTATATATAAAACTAATATCCAATAGATAGCTAAATGTGTGTTTTCCCCCGACGTCCTGTTCCTGTTGGATGTGGGCTTAGGGCAGATTCCCCCAATTAACTATCTACCCGATATCAGATTATATATAGCAGTATAAACAAAGATATTATAAAAGTAATCACCATAGTCAATATTTTACTATAAGAGAAATAAGTTTTCTTAAAGAACTCTCCATTAGATATAAAGGAACCATTAAAAATAACTCCATGAGTAACAAGTGAATACACCAAGGTTATATATGACAACGATCTAACAGCTAATGGAATGTGTGCTATCCGCCTTACTTGCTGTTCCCCGTTGGGTTGTGAATTTAGGGCAGATGCGCATAATCGATTGTTTATTTACTCTAAGTATATATAACTGGTACCCACTTAGTACGCATAGAAAGGCTTGTAGTATCATTTTACTTAACTTCCATTAAAGTAGGAAATATAGGATTTTCTAGAGGAACAGGCGAACATTTCAAAACAGAACTTACAGCTTACATCACTTGTGCATATACATTTTCAACCACATTTTACAGCTTACTCACATCACTAAAATCTTATGAACTCACCAGCTTAATTTCTGATCAACTCTTTCAAATAACTTGTATTCTCAGGAGACTATTAGATAGGTGCTCGTGCTGGGAATTCAGAAGATGGAGCATTATAGCTTCAAGTCTTGTTTTGTTATTTGTTTATGACTTCTATGTTTTGTGAGCACACACATTGTAAACACTTTCTTTCTAAATGAAATGGTTGTTCATTACTTGCTTACCATATACATATCTTGTGATACTAAACATGACGTCCTCCACCCCGAACGTTTCCATCGTTCCAGTTTTGGGGTGTGACACATACCGCTCACAAGACCTCGTAAAATAGGTTCATGAGTATGCGTTGGTGCTACTCTATTCTAAGCGTAAAAACGACACTGCGATTTAAGCAGTTATACTAATAAAGGGATCTAGTTGCTATCAAAACTTTTCCCTACAATAGTCTGGAGTAAACCTACATCTAGGTAAAATTTTCGCTAAAACCAGAATTACTAGAATCATATTAACAAGATGGGCTTAGGACATACCTAACAGACTCGAAGGTCTATTTAGTCTTAATTATATAACTAAGCATACATAAGTTGGTCATAATAAGGACCTAGCTTGGGTCAAATTACAAGGTTTCACTGGGATACAGAACTACTAAAACACATGAGTTTACCATATAAAGACTCTCGTTATGAACTGCTTACAGAACACCCTTAACAACCAAATTACGTTGCAAATTGAACTAAGATAAACTTAGTAAGAAAACTCGCGACATAGCCATTCTAAAAAATCATTATCGTCTCACCTTTGAACATTTTGGTTGAGAGGTTTCTTCTTCGTAGACCTACAGGGTGCGATCATACGAGCACTAATGCATCAGATCCCATCAAAGCTCCTCAGCCAAGTGTGTTTGAACAAGCATGATCCCAAGATGAGTAAATCTTAAAACGCCCGTATGAAACCTACTTATACCCACTACCATAAATCCGTATCAAGAACGTTAGCAGAAACACTAAGAATAGTACAACAATGTGCAAAAATTTATATAAGTGAATATAAATCGTAAGAATGCACTTGAGATAATTATCCCCACTCACGTAGTCGTTTTCATCGTGAAATAGAGCTATGTCTTCACCAAGAGGCAATCAACCAACTAGCAAGGCGCCAACCTTGCAAATAGACTCTGCTACTTTTCAAGTTGCAGTCACGGCAGCCATGGCAGCCGTCATGGCGCAACTCAATGCTAACCACGCCAGCAGACACGGAGATGGTGTCGGAAATACTAACCACAATAGCAATCAAGAACACCAGCGGGCGTTTACCAATGAAAATACCTCAGGCCACAAACCTACGAACAAGAAGCGAAAGTTTTGGAACAAAAAGGAGCGCAACCAATCTCAAAGATCCGCTAAAAGGCAACAACCCATGGACACCCCTACAATTAGGACAACAGTCACAACACATGCCTCGACATCAGCCACAACATCTATCGCTCAAACATCAGACAAGAAATATATGGGAGCACTCCCAAAGTGTAACAAGTGTAACTACCATCACACAGGAGCTTGCTGGATTTTACACTTTAACAACTGCAACAGGAAAGGACATACCGTCTGTTTCTGCAAGGCCCTGAACCAGCATCTCCCTTCAATCACCAGCACCAAGGTAGGCCCAGTATGCTACCTATGTGGTGAAACGGGACACTTCAAGAGAGAGTGTCCAACTGAGAAGAATGACGGAGGAGCAGGAGGAGCGTGATGAACACACCAGCAGGAGCAACAAGGAAACCTACTAGGACTTTTGTAATGTTTTCAACGACAAAACGTTTAAGTACCATATGCTTGTAATAAATTTGGTATGATTGCTAAAATTACCGTCTTTCTAAATGTAGTTAAAATACTCTCTCGTTCAAATCAAACCAAAGACACTCATATATGACCTTAGGACCATTACCTATAAGCTGTGATGACTTTGTATGTACATCAGTGTTAATTATAATCAAAATACTAAAGACTTTAAACAAATAATCCCAACCTGACTCATGTTCCATGTCTAGTAGTGGGAATTGAGTGGATCCACCCACTCGACGATTTCACCAATATCAAATTACATACGACGTACATATACCGCTCGATCATAGAGTGACCTATCAAGGATCATGATATCAAGTATCATTACTAGCTATCGAAACACATCTACTACCAGTGCTATACACTGTGGTATGAACCATCTGTGGTAATAATAACATCGAACAAAACGTAACATACTAAAAAGAAACACAAGATACTCTATCACTCTAATGAGCACTTCCTATTAATACAGCTTAACACAAGTTTATCTAAAAAGATTCGGTTGTCACCATTCAATTTCGATTGGTATAGTCCTCATCTTCCCGATTTAACGACTACAAAAGGACCCTTCACCTAACCTACCGAATATCGAAACCTTTGTCTCCCATAAACACGTCCAGCACGGACCTCCGGGTCATCTCTCGCTGTGAAACCCCAAAACACGCAACAGAGCAGTGTTATACTTCCCGAAACTTTATCACAAGTATTTACAGGAGACCTTTCCGGAATGTCATGCATACAGCAGACATGGTTCAAGCACAGAAGCTTAGGACGGATACAGTTAGTCTACCACTACTACGTGTATGCATGAGGATATTGAATAATTAAGATTCTACAGACATTGGATGTGCGCTTCCGCCCTATTTCCTGTTGCATGTCTAGTTGTGGACTTGGGGCAGAGTCACTCATCCAACTGTCTTGCCAACCTTAAGCACATACGACCTATATGCGCAAGTTAATGATAGATGGACCAAGTACGAGTCCTGCCATGAACTTCAGGCCAAGGTTGCCCAGGAGGACGAGCGAACGTCCTACTATCCGAATAAGTTTAGTCGTGTAAATCAAACCCTCATGCTTCCTACCGAGCTAAGCAATCGAGGAACACTACAACAAGCCCTATGCAGTCTGAGGAAAAGTTATTACTTATGACTTAGGACAGCTAAAGACGTACGAGGCCGGCTAGAAAACGCATGACCTCGAATTAGGAGTGGTAGTGTTCGCCCTAGAGGTTTAGAGGCACCATCTCTACGACACGAAGCAAACAATCTTCACCGATCATAAGGACCTAGAGGGCACGGACGGCGGGGCATGTCATCCCATGAACCGGATCTGGACACCGAGGTTGATGGATTCAGAAAATAATGTCACGAACGAAGCACACGAGAACTCGCTACTCCCTTCATCCAGGCTCGGACAAGATGTGTCCGGACCTCAAAAAGTACCATCAGTGGGCGAATAGGAAAGTAGACATCGTTACACATGTGGGAAAGTATCGGACTTGTGCCAATATCAAGAGAAAATAAAGGAAGCCTTCGCGTCTCCTACAACAACTAGTGATACCTGAAAGGAAGTGGGAGCGGCTGACCATGGGTTTCATAACCAAGCTACCCAAGGGCAATGTATGGTCTCGATACCATTTGGGTAACCGTCGACAGACTGGCCGAATCCGTACACTCCATGCTAATCAAAGAAACCGACAAGATGGAGGAATTGACTAGAACGTACATCAAAGAGATTATGCGACCACATGGTCTATTAATATCTGTCATCTCTATCAGAGATAGTAGATTCGGTTCGTCACCCTGGCAACCCTTACACGGAACTAGGTTGGACTTGTGTATGGCCTACAAACAGCAAACCAACGGGCAGAACAAAAGGGATTTTTCAAAACTTGGGCGACATGTTAATAGCTTGGGTGATTAACTTTCGTAAAACGTGGGTGTGGTCACTTACTTCTTGGCGAAATCGAAATGAACGAGAGTCACCACTTTGTAGCGGGGAGCATAAAGACACACATAGAATACACTATCATTATAAAACAATAACTCCTTTAAATTGACTTAGCTCAAGTTACAATAAAAAAAATTCCAAGGCGTCATTTAACATCAGGCGGATTGGTCCCCGCCATACCAGTTTCTTGTATTACGAAACGTTTTCCCCATCTTTTCTCCAAATTCATGAAGTCCCGGTCAAAGTGCTAATTTCGGGAAGAAATTCCATCTGACGGGTGGATGATGTGACAACCGTCAAATTCCAGTCAAGTCCAAGTCAACTAAAGTCAACAAGTCAAACCGATCGACTCAACTAACCCTTGTGTACTAGGTATTATGTTAGGTAATTACGATACAACTCACTATTCTAATGAGAAATCATAAATTGAAAAGTACGTACATCTAGATTTCCTTAACCTAAAACTGTGGTAAGTAACGAACCAAACCGATAAAACAATATTGCATACTCATCGAGAGTGTGTAAGATCCTTAAACATGGCTTAATGGGGTTTATGGACCTTGCGTTGCGAAGCCAGACACTCACAAATGTCACACACGAAACCCCTCTCAATCGTTTTCACTATATATCTCTCTCTATTTAGAATCTCTCCCAAATCTCTCTAAGTATGTGAAATCTCTCCCAAATCTCTCTAAGTATGTGAAATCTCTCTCAAATCTCTCTTTGTATGAGAAATCTCTCCAGGAATGTGAAATCTCTCCCAAATCTCTCTAAGTATGTGAAATCTCTCTCAAATCTCTCTTTGTATGAGAAATCTCTCCAAGAATGTGAAATCTCTCCCAAATCTCTCTTTGTATGAGAAATCTCTCTAAGAATGTGAAATCTCTCCCAAATCCCTCTCAAAAGTTCCTTAAACTTTTTGTAGTCTTTCGGGCCATCCCGACCCTTAACCAGGTCAAAAGCCGCTTAAAACGTGGCAAAAAAGGATAAAAAGAACTTAAGGACCCGAAACCCCTCTTAAGGAGTCGAACCCTCTTAAGGACATGAAACCCCTCTTAGGAACCGAACTTGTCAGAAGCGAACTTGTTAAAAGCAAAGGCATCAGAAGTGAACCATCTCGGACCAAACCCTCTCAGGAACCGAAGGTTCCTTCAGATCGAACCTCGGCCTAGGACCGACAGGCCTCGCAGGGAGCTCTTTTTCACCTGGTTTTCAACTAGTTTTGCGTTTTAGGCCCTTTTTTAAGTGTTTTAACACGGGATTTTCTCCCAAAACTTCATTTTAACATATAAGGCCCCATATTTATTAATTAAGCACGTTTTTGGGGATAAGCCTTATCCAAGAAGGGTGGGTGAAGTACAAGAGGTGGAGTGTTGACTTCTCTTTAGTTATGACACAAGCAACCACCATACCCACTCCATGACTAACCCACACTCCTCCCCACCATCCCTAGTCACTTCCTTGTACCTTTTCATCAATCATCAGCCATTTCCCATGTTCTTAGAGATCGAACATCCATCCTCTCTCCTCACACTTCATTCATTCTCTCATTTTCCACCAAAAGATCAAACACTTTTCTCTCAAACTTTTCCTCTCTATTTTGAGACTCCAAGGCTGATCATCAAGCTTCATTATACTCTTGGTAAGTATAATTCATCCTCTTTGTGATTATTACACTTCATTCTACTCAAATCATTGATTTCTTACACAAACGCCAACACTTGGGTGTTAGATTCTCGAAAATCTTCAAGTGTTCTTGAGTTGAACACTTCTCTTCTCCAACATTCATCTACTGAAATCACATAAGGTGAGTTCATACCCCTAAATTTTTGTGTTTTCTTAAGTTTTTAGGCGGGGAATACAAGTTAAAACACCAAGAACATAACAAAACTTTTCTAACAGCTTTCATCAGAAAAGTTGGACTCTATTCACGGACTGTTTTGGACAATTTAAACATTTTAGTTTTCAAAACTGTATTAGGTGCAAATAGTTCAAGTTCTTAGCTTTAAATGACTACATGCACATTTCCATACGATTTTCTACAAGTTATGGTGATTTTTACAAAACTGCCTATCATTTCAAACATCAATCCAGACCAGTCTGTGATTATGTACTTTTTCACACAAGTTGAAGGTCATTAAAATTCATAATAAAAATTATGAACAAACTAGACTCATTTCCCAAATTCTCAGAATTTACGGATTCTGATTTGGACCTTTGATGATTTTTCTATAAATTTTCTAAGAACAGTAAATGAAAATATTAACAACAGAAAAATGCTATCAATTTCATTTCACTTTGTAACATGTTGAGTAAGGTGTAAATCTTTATGTGAAAATATGTTCTGACAAATAGATGACATTTTGACTTAGTATATATTCATACATCAGAAAACAAATGGATTTTTACCTACAAAAGTATGGAAATCAATTAGTTGTTATAATGCATGTTGTTTCACTTTAGTAAAAAGTACATATACATATCGGTAAACAAAAGAGTTTTTACCTTCACAAACACAGTAGTTAACCATAATAAACAAAGTTATAACTATTACATTTAAACGTTTTGATAAACTATAATATGTATGGTTTATGTTTCCATTAACACATCAAACACATTTCGGAAGGTTTTATTCCCACAGAAAAAGGTTTTACACTCACGCACACCACACGTAAACTTGTTAACTTAAATTGTGAGACATTCTCTTCCCGTACGTCCGAGTGCGGGATCCAAATTCCTGGTAGTTATAATCAGAGTCTCTTGTACGGAGAACGTGATAGTTGTGTATAGATCTATATTGGGTTAGACACCCCACACCTGAGTTGCATGCAACAGCTAGACTGGCCGGTCTGTGGTGACAAATGTCATATCAATTTTGCGACGCCTGAGAAACGTCGTGGCAGGTTCATTCAGTCATAGTACGATTATAGCGACTCACATAGGAAGTTAACAACTCATAAAGTTTACGGGAATTTTTATAGATCAAAAGGGGTTTTATGTTGATTTAAAATCAATTTTTACATCAATAATTACAGATTTTATTGTATACCTTCGGTCTTGGTATTTAAGACTACACATCATTCATTACGGGATTCTTCTCAAAATTAAAAAGGGTTTTACGCCAATTTAAAACCATTTTTATATCTTTAAGTATGAAAAATACTTGTTCATTTTCGGTTCTGGTATTTAGGACCACATAACTTTTATAAGGAAAATATTGGATTTTTCTTGGTAACACACAACACATTACAAAGAACAGTTTCCAAACTCTGTATCTAAAAAGCTTATGAATTCACCAACTTAATTGTTGACACTTTTTCAAAACTACTTGTATTCTTAGGAATTCAGTGAAACAGGAAATCAACAGCATTTTGAAGATGGGACGATAAATTGTCAAACAATTCATTTTGTCATCATCATGTAATTGATTTGAATCATGTAAACATATACTTTGGTGTAACTTTTTCCATTATATTTATGATGGTTGTATTTACTTTGAGCACTATTATACTCGTTGTTGTGATATTACATGAAGTCCTCCACCCCCGGACGTTTCCGCCATCCTTGGTTTGGGGGTGTGACAAATAAGCCTAGTGACTTCCCCAATATACCACATATTCCACTATATATACAATGCATATAAACAAAGGCTCTTAGCTTCATCCGATCATAACATATCAGTTTTCATATCTATATCGAGCCTCTATAGCTTACGGACTTTTCGGTCTTGCTATCATCCTGATAAGGACTGTTTGACTCATGGTCGTTTTCGGTCTTGTCATCAACCTAACGACCAATTTTACTCATAGAATCTCTAGTCTTCTTATCAGCCCGATGACCTATTTGACTCACGCTCTCTCTTATTTTTTCATCAGCCCAACCAATCATATAACATATAAGGAAACCTATATAGAAGACTACTACTAATATTGAAAGACCACCTTATGAATGCATTGTCATATGTAGTTAGAAAATAACATAGATAGTCGAACATATGATCCTACGTGAGAGTAAATAGTTAGAAAAGAACAAGACAATAAAAACAGATTAAGACGTCTCAAGCTATCAAATTTAAACTACATACAACCCCTAGCGCATTGTCTCAACAATAAACCAATACTACCAATACCCCCATCCAATCATGACACAAAATACTATCATACAATCAATCAACCATATACATCACAAAGGCTATCCTCGTCATCTAGCAGTCATACCCTTACAATACCTATATCCTATCATACAAAGGATATAAAATGTGACACGTGGAATAGTGAGAAATGATGGGTTTTGAGCAAAACATCATTCCTATGGTGTACATGCAAACCCTAATAGCTTTTGGATCTAGTTTGTCTAATGAACATGCAATTGAATATCCAAAGCGATAAACCCTAGATTTAGCATACAATTAATAATATTAAGATAAGAATGGGGTTTAGATCTTACCTTGATTGTTATGTAGCAATAACAATCTCAAATCCTCCTTGTAATGGCTTTAGAAAGCTTAGAGTCACAAGTGTCACTTCTTTAATGGCTCACAAACACCAAGAGCAAGAGGATGAAGAATGATAAGAGAGGAGGCACCCAAAAACGTGTAGAAACCCTAAGGAATTAGTTGGCCACGTTTTTGGTGCCCTAAGGGTCCTTAAATAGTGAGGCTATTAGGGTTATCTAACAAGGAAACCCTAATTTGACTGCTTAGGCCCTAAGGAACCCATGGACTCCCTCCATAGAGGCCTTGGACGATTTCTAATGGGTTTCCCCATAGAATTCGTACACTCCATCCTCTATGGAGTCTATTAGCTCAATATTCAACTATCACACAATTGACCATTCTAGTCCCCTTTATTTAATTAATCTCTTTTAGCCACAAAATTAATTCTTATTAATTATTGACTAATATTATTTAAACAATATGATTTCTCCTTTAATATATTATTCTCATAACATATTAATAAATCATAATTAATCCTCTCTCTCCATAATTCATCCTATCAAGTTGCTTTGGCGAAGGCAACCCAAGAGGACCATGCACAATCGGGTCAAGTACATACCAAAATAGTTATGGACTTAGACACTAATCCAACAAGAAACTCATATGAGTCAATAGAATGAACTCAACAGCAGACTCCAAGATGAAAAAGCTATCACAACTAACCTAATACCAATATAAGACCAGTCCTTAGTCAAATACTAATTTCATCAAGGTTTGACCCGAAAGTGAAACTACTGAAACTCAACTAGTCAATGGTCAAAGTCAACAACCCAGGTCAAAGACGCCCAATGCCGCAAAAGCTAAGAATCACTCCATGCCTTCCAGGAAGCACACCATGCTCTATACCAAAATATATTAACGGGTGACTTTATCCGTTAAGTGAGAACCCCCAAATCTCAGATCTGAAACTCCTTGATGTCTTAATGGACTAAGTTTCCAACTTTATTCATTAAGATGGTCCAAACAAGCAAGATCTGAAACCCTAATTCATAAATTGTCTAAAATATTTATTTCTTCTACCATGGAACAAAGAGAACTCTTACACGCACTCTTTACTCCACCAAAAGCTCAGATATGTACCCAAATTTCACCCTCAAGCTTTAAAGTTCTTCAAACTCCATGGAATAAACCTTAAAGGGATCAAAACTTTATAAAATTAACATAAACCCAACAAAATACTAGATTTATGAATGTAAATAAATAAAGCTTAAAACTATTGAACTTACAAAGGTCTAGAAGATTACATACGACCGATTTCTTCAAGTACCAATGTAACGCATGGTTCTTGGTATGTAATTAAAATAATAATTTATTTGTTTTTATAAAGCAACTCGACGAGTTGGTAGCCCCAAACATGTCGAGTAGAGATTAGAAGGGACGCGAGTTCAAGCAACCTACTCGACGAGTTTAGAGCCTCAACTCGACGAGTAGGCCGACAAGGTTGAAACCCTACTTTCGAGGTTTGCACCCTATTTAAGTACCTTAATACCCTCATGCAAGCCTCATTTCCAGCCTCCAAGTCCGAAACCTTAAATCCAGAAACCCTAATGCATTTGTAAGCTTGTGAGCCATTTTTGAGTAAAGTATTATGTGTGTTGAAGCTTGTAAAGGAAGGAGAAGCTTGGGGAATCAAGAAGAAGCTAGCAGATCCAGAGACTCGAATTCATTCTCATCATTTTCTGGTAAGCAAGTCTGAAACTTTCTTAGTAACTTCTTAGATCTCCTTATTGTCATTTTATTGGGCTTTTGGTCCAAGAAGCTTGATCTTTGGGAAATAGACATCCCAAGTGAGTATACGTTCAGATCTATAACATAGAAGGGCTCTCATGGCATAAAGGTGCAAACTTTATAGCTGTTGAAGCCCCATGGAAGCTTTAGGATGTTATTTTGGACTTTTAAGCTACAAATTCCATGCATGGAGAAAAAGGTGGAAGATTTGCGTGTTCTTGTAGTGTCTAGGGTCCAGATCTCAGCTTATATTCCTTGGTTTAGAGTATTGATGGTGTTGGGATCAAAATCTAGTTCTTAAAGAATTATGGTTTGAGCCAAACCCATTATGTAAGGCTAATAACAGGTAAAGTTGGAAACTTTAGGCTTAAAAGGACATTCTTAGAGTATATGTGAAGTATGAAGCTCAAATATGAAGAATAGGGGCTTAATCCATTAAGATGGCTTAACAGACTAAAGAACTCATCAAGTCCATAGAGGAACTCGATGAGTTAGTTCGAAATGCCCCGGCCCCGTAGAAGAAAAAACTCGAAGAGTTCAGTATGGAATCGACGAGTTAGAATGATTTTTCCTGACAATGTAAAGGGCAGAACTCGGCGAGTCTAGGAGGGACTCGACGAGTTGACTCGTTTTATCACGATTCTGCTGAGCATGGAAACTCAGCAAGTCAGAAGGATGACTCGACGAGTTGAGTCAACTCGGTATGTTAACTTTGACTTTGATTGGATGTTGACTTTGACCTTGACCTTGACTTTGACCATGGTTGACCCGTGAACGGGTCTTGTGTATAGAATGGTATCTAAGGGATTGTTTCTAAACAGGACGTGAGTAGAGTCGTTTGCAAGAGCAGAGACATTCAAATAGTTCACCCGATATTTGACGTGAGTTTACCTCTAGTAGGAACAGGTCGAAGGCACCAATGTTGGCCCGTTTATGTATGTTAGCATATGTCGGACTAAGGTCCGATGACGGGCTGTGCTCGATGTAGGTTTATATGTTTTCGGACTTCGGTTTGATGTCGGGGCAAGCCCGAGGAATGTTTGTATGCTTGATGTCTTCGTGATTCTTGCAAGTGTCTGTTTGTATGTTTCTGGACTTCGGTCCGATGCCGAGGCAAGCTCGCGGAATGTTTATATGTTTCCGGATTTACGTCCGATGTCGGGCGGGGCCCGAGGAATGTTTATATGTATGCATTGCACACACCACAACGTTTAGCCTGTGATGATTTACTCTGATGTTTGGACATGTGATTTTGATACAATGTTTTGATATGATGTTTTGAGATACTATCACTTATGTTTTTGTGAGATGATTTGCTTTACTATGGTTATATTTATAAATTTAAAATGAATTCTCGGAAGTTGTGTGGCCCCACTGAACAACTGAACAACTCCCAGATGAAAATGATGACAAACCTGGTGGGCGGTGGAGGCGCTGCTTAAGACGTCGACTTTGGGTGTCCACCGGAAGGGTTTTTTTACTAGCGGGGAGCGCTTGTAAGTGTGAGAAGTTGTTGTGAGCTCTAAGAATTATGTGAGTTCCAGTTCTAAACCCTAGTAACTTATTGATTATGTGAAGATGGGCCATATGCGAAGATAAAAGATGAAGACGCACCATATTTGATGAATTTTGGGCAAAGGTATGGTTAGATCTGATTCAAAGTGTATCTATAGATATCAAAGCGGCCATGGAATTTGTAGAGCTTCATGGAAAAGAGAAGGGATTTTTGGTTGGTAGAAGATGAATAAGGTGGGGGGTTTTAGTTTTTTTGGGATTTGATTCCCCCTATAGATATTAAAGAGGAGAACGCATGTTCCATGAAAATTTTGTACTACGACATGCTTAGACGACATGCCTTTTATGTCGAGTGCCCTCCATGTTTTTATTTTTTTTGTTCTGACAATAATTTTAAGGGAATACAAAAATGCGTGTCTTACATTCTTCAAATTTAGAAGAGATGACATTATTTTAGGATACACGTTTTTGCGTATCGTAAATCAATGCGTGTCATAGTTCGCGTGTCATTAAAGGCGTATATTCTAGTAGTGTTCTCTATTCGAAAATCTTAACATGGGATAAATGGATGATACCCACAACCACATAAAAGGAACATCATCTTCAACTGACAATCATAATTTAAAAAAAAAATAGAATTATCATACTCCACCATAAAAAGTATCTCCATTTTGAATAAATCATTCTAAGAATTTCATATCGACACATGTTGAAAAATTATGGTGCAACTTCCTCGCTTTGAAACCAGTTGTTGGGAAAATGGACTCATGGATCCCGAACAATCCTCCAATAACAATAATATATAAAATAAAAATACACAAGAATATAAGTAGAAACTACAAAAACTAATAAAAAAAACTACATGCCTCCAAAGAGAAAGATCTACTATATAGTAAATTGTTACAATCACATACGTACACTAATCTCTCAAGTCTCCCTCATAAGTTCTCATACTCTTCCAAAGTATTCATTAACGCTTTCTACACTTTAACACAAGATAAAAGGAAAGAACTAAAGAGTTCAAGTATATTTTGGTTGAGTGTCTTTCAAACCAAAGTCTTGGACTCTATTTATAAGTTTGGAATCCTCCCAAGTTTTCATCCTTGTAGCAATATGTGATGGGGGCATTATTCATTCTTTACCCAAAAGTCTCAAGAACTTAATGGTTTCTGACAGATTAATTTTTCCAAAAAAACAAAAACAAAAACAAAAAAACAAAACACAAATAAAAACTCGTTGACTCTACTGCTATGCATACATCATTTTCTGTCTTCTATGATCAAACCATTTTCAGCCTTGAAGAAAATTAATATATACTTTCACTCCAACAATTATTGCTTAATCAGAAAAAAATAACAAGTGATCCGAGTATTGAAAGAATCAATAGAGTCTTATTGGACAGTGAATGGTTTGATTTATTTGATGAGGCACATAACTTGGTGTTGTTGGTAAGACACAGAGATGGATTTCCCTGTAATGCAACTGCACTTGTATTTCTAAAAATACCGGTATCTGGAACACGTCCTTCAAGCTGATTGAAAGAAAGGTCGAGGTGTTTCAATACCAAAATGTTGCCAAAACTCTCGGGAATCAAACCCTTCATTTTATTGTGTGAAAGATCAACTGATGTAAGATCAACCAAATTCGCCATGCTTTCGGGAATGTCTCCATCCAACTGATTCTTTGAAAAATTTATGCTGGTAAGCTGATCAAGAGGAGGGAATATTTCTTGTGGAATACTACCAGAGAGCTGATTTCCAGACAAGTCAAGACTCTTCATGTTTATGCAGCTTTGAAGTGTCACTGGAATGCCTCCAGACAGATTATTGTTTGAGATGTCAATGGCTTCTACCATCTCAAGCTTTCCTAACTCAGTTGGGATGTTTCCTGTAAGAAAATTGTTGGAGAAGTTTAGATAGATCTGTAGATTCTTCATACCTGCAATCATGGACCCTGAAATCGACCCTGTGAGCGTGTTGTGTGAGAGGTCTATCAAAATCAACTTTTTAAGTTTTCTCATACTCTCTGGGATTGATCCATTAAACCTGTTTCCACTTACATCCAACAGAGAAAGCATCTCAAGCTTTGAAACAGAATCCAAAACCGAACCCACAAAATTATTGTTCATCAAGTAGAGTTCAGTCAGCTGTTTGAGCTCAAAGATTTCCTCTGGAATCTTTCCTTCAAGATTATTGTTACCCAACAAAAGGCTTTGAAGGTAGGAAATGTTTGAGAATTCTACAGGAATCGCACCAGAAAATTGGTTTTGTCCCAAGTTTAACAAGATTAAATTACTTAGGCTTCCGATTTCTCCTGGTAGGGACCCAGAAAAAGAATTACCATGAATTTGAAGTATTTGGAGATTATAAAGTTTTCCAATACTTGGTTTCAACAATCCAGAGAAATTGTTAAATGCAATATCCAAAACCACTAGACCTGAGCAATTGAAGAGGTCATCCGGGATTCTTCCCAACATTCTGTTGTTGCTAACAACTAGATATGTAAGATTTGATAACTTCTGTAAACCCTGAGGCAATTCTCCAGTCATCCTATTATTAGCAATATCTATCCGACGGATATTTGTGCAGTTTGTGATGCTCGATGGAATAGATCCCTCCAGAAGATTATTACTAAGAGACAAATTTCTCAGGTTATGAAGTGACCCGATGCTTGAAGGAATTACACCTGTGATGGAGTTTAAGCTAATTGTTAAGTATGTCAAATTGACCAACCTAGTTATGGATGCTGGAATCTCCCCCGTGAGACTGTTCTGATGAAGGGTCAGGGATTGAAGAGATTTCAGTGAACTTATATCAGAAGAAACATTCCCTGTTAAATTATTCCCTGAAAGCTGCAAAACCATTAATGACTGTAATTTGAATAACGAGTTTGGGATCGTGGAATTCAACTGATTTTTATACAACCGCAAAACCTGTAAGCCCATGAGATTTCCAAGCTCAGGAGGAATGCTTCCAACGAGCTTGTTGCTGTATAAATTAAGAGCTGATAGATTCGTGCAATCACCAATTTCAGGTGGTATTTTCCCAGAGAGTGAATTCTCAAACAACTGAAGAACTTGTAAATTTGAAAAATTTCCAATCTCTCTAGGAATGATACCAGTAAGTTGGTTTTGACTGAAATCAAGAGCTAGCAACTCTTTTAGATTGCCAACAGAAATAGGAATTGAGCCTTGTAAAAGGTTATTATAAGCTCCAAGTTGCTGAAGATTGATCAAATCACCAATTCTATCTGGGATTGAACCATTGAGTTTGTTGTCATCAAGGCTAAGTTCTAACATGGAAGTGATATTACACAAGCTTTCCGGAATGATTCCAGATAGTGAATTGTTTCCAAGGTCAAGTATTTGCAGATTCCGGAGGTTTCCGAGTTCCAATGGAATCGGCCCAGAGAGGGAGTTGGTGTAAAGGGAAAGTGTAATAAGTTGTGTGCAATATCCCAAGTGGGAAGGAATGTTTCCAGTTAATGAATTGTAAGAAAGATCAAGAACCTGGAGGCTGGAAAGGTTCCCAAGAAAGGGAGAGATTTGGCCTTTGAGCTGTGTTTGTTGAAGAGAAATGGAAACTACACGTTGTGAGATACCATCACATTGGATTCCGGTCCAGTTACAGTGGTGGATGGAATCAGCATTCCAATCCAGGAGTGCAGCAATTGGGTCATCTGTGATTGAGTTCTTGAAATGTTCCAAAGCATCAACTTCATCTTTTAAGCTAGAATCTGCAGATAGAACACCAAGTACCAGGAATGGTAAAAATACAAAGGTTTTGAATATCATTGATAACTTTGAAGTGGAGATAATTCTATGAGCATGAAGCTAGTTATATATTACTAAATATAGAAGTCCATGAAGCTAAATACAGTTAAGAAATTTTATTGACGTTATACACATATACTTATCCTGGTTGACTGGTTGTGTTCATATGGCAATTCAGCACTCCTATCATTATTCAACTTGATTCCAAAATCTATGTTAAAAAACCATTATGTTCATGCAAATACAAATAGAGGAAGAAAAAACAGCAATGGACACTTTGCAAATTCTAGTATTAACTATCGAACTTGTTATTATATTACAATTTACAACTGATACTTCAATTCATTAAGTTTTGATTAAAAGAAGAAAAAGAAAAAGAAAAAAAAAAGTAAAAGTAAAGAGCACAAGAAATACCAAGGTGTGATATATTTTTGCTTTTCAACAAATAACAAAATGAAAATACTTGTTATGGGTAGTCCATTATGACCTCAACTTGCATACTGATGGTTGATCGTTTAGTAACGAAGGTAACCACAATGCATTAAACTTATTAGAGTTTATCTTTCAAAAAAAAACTTATTAGAGTTTAATGGATTTGCACATTATCATTTTACTTACCATATAATTCTACATTAAATTTCATTTCGGAATATATATTTAATAGTTAAAAGCTTTTTTTTCCATTGAAAAGTTTATCAATTAAATGCCAAATGATTGAATGACAATTAGGCATCCTACCTCATTCAACTCTCTCATTGAACTATGCATCGTAGATGGTAGTCTTATGATTCCGTATCAGGGTGAAAGTGGGATTGAATTACAATTAGAATTAAATTATGGTAATCGGGTTGTGATGGAGAAATATGTATGGAACCATATTTAATGTGAATGTTTTGTGGCCCGCCATTAGCGCGGCTTCAGTAAATTTATTGGCAATATATAAGGGATATTATTCAAACCTTATAATATGTAGATCTGTAGATTATTAATATAAAAAGAGCGAATCAATGCATTTACGTCTTATATGGCAAGTGGATACTACTCTGTTTCTACTTGTGTCCTCACCAAACTATTTCAAGTTGCAAAAGTAAAGTTGTCACTTTCTTGGACGAATGTGATTCTACATCCACAATAAGGGTGTGTTCACATAATGGTATATTGAAATTTGAAGGTACTAAAATTACTTATGGGTTTCGTTAAATTAAATTTGTTTTTTTGTTTGTTTGCAAATTTGTCAAAGGAGTTTGAAAGTTGATTATTTAATAGGGATAATGACTTGAAAGGGTAACGAACTTTCGACTTTTGTCACATTTAGTCACTAAACTTTTTTTCGTTATCTATTGTCATTAAACTATTGAAACTGTTCACATTTTACCCTTATGACCGGCTGTTGCCGGTTATAAGGGTAAAATGTGAACAGTTTCAATAGTTCAATGGCAAATAGATAACGAAAAAAAGTTTAGTGACTAAATATGAACAAAATCGAAAGTTCGTTTCCCTTTAAAAAGTTCAATGACTAAATATGAACAAACTTTCTCTTGTATTATGTTTTAGCAAATTATTTATTTTTGTTAAATTGAAGCAGCATTTGTTGATGAAGAAATCTATGAAATAAAAAAAAAAAAAAAAAAAAAAAAAAAAAAAAACAGAACCCTGAAAATATATTTAAAAAAAACAAAAAACCAAAACCGAAATAAAAAACCACTGGTTTGACATTTTCCAAAATAAAAAATCAAAATTTCCAATCTGATTTTGGTTTTACAAAAAAATGAACCATTCTCACTGATGTGAATTATGACCATTAGTTTGGCATGCTGAATTTGTGACATCCCATGAATATGTAGTTACAACATCGTCTGAACTTAGGGATGAAAGTGGGTCCAAACCCGGACCCGATGGACCCGGACCCGGAAAACCCGGAACCGTTTAACGATATTTTTAAGAACCGGAAACCGGACCGGTTTATAGGAACCGGGTCCGGTTCGGTTCCGGGTTTGGTTCCGGGTAAAGTGGGTCTAGAACCGAAAAACCCGGAAATAGGAAAGTGGGTAAAGTAGAACCGGGTCAAATGGGTTTAGAACCGGAAAACCCGGATTTTTTTTTATTACCCATAATCTTTCAACCGTTATAAAAAAATGAACGAACAAAAAATTACATTTAAGTTATTAGGTTATTGACGACATTGATTTATTTAAAAATAAATAAATAAATAGATATAACAATATTGGTTTAAAAAAATTGACATTTAGATCATATCACAGTTACCTTAGGTAACTTACCTACGTGCCTTAGTAAACAATCTCAAGATAGTATAATATTATTAACGACAAATCGTATAATATGATTATGTATAATTTAATTGTACCATATAGCCAAATCGTATAATATGATTATGTATAATTTAATTTTCATAGTACCTAATGTCAGTGGTTTATTGATGTAGCCTTACTGCCTTATTTGATAAGTTGAGTAGCTGACCCATTTTTTTTTATCACTGTACGTTGATCTTTTTTTTTTTTTTTTTTTTTTTTTTTTTTTTTTTAAAGAAATTATATCTTTGACTATTGGATAATTTATTTTGGATTGTGTGTTTTAATTTAAGATATGTTGAAATTCTAAATTGTTAGTTATTTATTTATTTGCAACCATACTAACTTGTTTTTTTGCATCTTTGACCTTCAAGGCTTCAACTTTGAAAATTTGAACATAAAAGCAATAGACAATTTTTTTGACATTAGCAATCTTTTAATTTTCATGTTTTGTCAACATCTCACAACTTCTCATTATAAATAGGCCCTTCCACCTCTACATTTTCATTTAACTTATTATTCTCTAAGTTGAAGGTTTTGAGTTGTTTTTTCTTTTCAAGAACATTCATGGAAGCTAACCTCCCAATTCAAGTATGTTTCTTTTTAATTTTACATGCTTTAAATCTACCTAGATTTTTTTTACTTAATTTGTTTAGCATTTGAATTTGAAGGAGAGGTCCACGTGTTGGCAACATTTTGATATGTTGTGGGTAGTAGAAAATGATGGGGTTGAACGAAGGCAAGTAAGGTGTAAGTATTGTTTCGCTACACTTAAAGCCGATCCATCAAGACACGGTACAAGTAGTCTTAATAAACATTGTCGTACGTGTGCCAAAAATCCGAATAATATAGCTAGGTAATAAGTTTTGTGCTTTTAATTTATTTGGTAACATTTTTTTAATACTAAATATGTTTATTTTTGTTTTATGTATAGAGATTGAAGATGCGTTAACTCGACAAGATGGTCAAGGAATAAGTGTTGTTTTGTTCTTAATTGTTTAAGAATTTTGATTTGAATTGTTTTGAATATTAGACTTTGATTTTGAATTGTTCAATAGGTACCATGAACTTGGACCCAACCATTGTCCCCTTCTTCGCTTGTGTTATGTTCTTTTCATTGTTATTTTACCACAACATGGATAAAAAGAAACATTCATTAAAATGATTATTAAAAATGACGAAAGTCATTGATTAAAATAAAAGTAATAAAAAAATAATAAAGTGGAATGTGGATGTGCATGCATTGATTAAAATATCATTCATTTATACTTGTTTACACCCACATGCACAATTGCACAGTACCAAACAAGTAAATTTGATTCAAGTTCAAAAACATTAATCAACCAAAACAAACACTTACAAACCAATAATCATTTATCGACAAAAAAAAACAAAAATAGTATAACTACTCGTTAATATCTATCGGCCTTTTTCCATTTCCATTTTGGGTGCGTATGGCGTCTTCCAACTCTAATACATATCATAAAAAAAATTAATATGAAAGTTAGCATATAACCAATGTTTTGTTATTAGATAATAAAATGAATTTGTTTGTTACCTTTAGCTATGTCATCATCTTTAAGAATATCATCGATGTTGTCAACAATTGGCTTCTTTGATTTCCTCACCCAATCTTGGGTGCAAACCAAAGCCTCTATTATAGGTGCGGACAAGTTTGCTCGGTAACTATCAATTATGCGACCGCTTGTACTAAAAGCGGACTCGGAAGCCACGGTAGATATTTGAATGCCCAAAAGATCTAATAACATAAACATATAATGTTAAATTATACTACATTATAATAAAAAAATATAAGTAATTAAAATTATACCTTTTGCCATCCGCGAGAGAATTGGGTAACGAGATGCGTTATTTTTCCACCAAACCAATATATCAAAGTCCTTAACGCCTTGGGTTTGTCCTTTGTTCAAGTATCGTGTTAATTCCGTTTCCTTTGAAGCCGATGAATTCACCGATTGAGCAAAATAGTCACCCACAAAGTCGTCATCATCATCAATATGCACAGTATCTTGACTACCACCGGTTTCAAATGGTACATTAGAGTTGGTATTGTAACAATTAAAAAAGTTCTCAAATCTCGATTCAATATCCTTGATTAAAGACTTAGTCTTCGCAGTAATATCTAATTCGGAAAGGGGTTTATTTTCCGGCATCTTGTACTTGATCAATGTTTCAAAAGCATGTCTAAGAAATTATGTCTTCATTCGCGGATCCAAGATAGTCGCAAAGTACATGTAGTCATTCAAATTTTCAAAATCTCCCCAATACTTCTCATATTTGTCTATCATATCCTTCCCAATTGAATAAAATCGTTTGTTTTTTGACCAAACCCGTATATGTTTGTAAATGCCACATACTTCTCCAAAAAACCGATTTGCCAATGGTTTTGAAGTCGTCGACACCAATTCTGTTTTCACCTTGAACTTCTCAAGAAAGGAGACCATTGCTCGACAAGTTACAAAATCTTCACTCACGGGGGTTACCACATCTCATGCAAAGGAACGATCTATCAAAAAAATGTTACAAAAGAAAAATTAATATATCATTTTGGAGGGTTGTAACTTACTCAAAACACATGCAAATTAGGTGTTTCCAAAGTCTATAGCTATTGCCAAACAATGAACTATAATTTAAAAAAAAAATCAGCCCAAACGGACTCATAACGAAGTAGATATGACAGCTTAAAGTTAACGAAAAATTCTAAAATAATGTTGTTAACATATTCAAAACAGCTTTGATATATCATTTTTGGAGGGCTGTAACTTACTCAAAACACATGCAAATTAGGTGTTTCCAAAGTCTATAACTATTGCCAAACAATGAACTATAATTTTAAAAAAAAATCAGCCCAAACGGACTCATAACGAAGTAGATATGACAGCTTAAAGTTAACGAAAAATTCTAAAATAATGCTTTTAACATATTCAAAACAGCTTTGATATATCATTTTTGGAGGGCTGTAACTTACTCAAAACACATGCAAATTAGGTGTTTCCAAAGTCTATAGCTATTGCCAAACAATGAACTATAATTTAAAAAAAAAAATCAGCCCAAACGGACTCATAACGAAGTAGATATGACAGCTTAAAGTTAACGAAAAATTCTAAAATAATGCTGTTAACATATTCAAAACAGCTTTGATATATCATTTTTGGAGGGCTGTAACTTACTCAAAACACATGCAAATTAGGTGTTTCCAAAGTCTATAACTATTGCCAAACAATGAACTATAATTTAAAAAAAAATCAGCCCAAACGGACTCATAACGAAGTAGATATGACAATTTAAATAGAGCTAAAAATTCAGCAAGAATGCAGAAAAAAAAAATTACCTTCCATTTCATACTCATAGAAAGCTTTTTCTAAATCCACCGCGATCTTCAATAAGTCGTAAGTTGAGTTCCAACGAGTGGGACAATCGTTGCACAAAAATTTGGTTGATTCCACCCCGACGGCTTTCATGCACTTTTTAAATAGAGCAATCCGTTGTGTGGACTTTCTAATATATCTTACGGCGTCTTGCAAACATTTAACACTCTCGTCATTTTTATTCATCCCGTCTCTCACAATTAGATTGATAATGTGTGCCATACACCTAATGTGAAAGTGTTTTCCTTCATTGTACAAGTTTGGTAATTTGTTTTTTAGAAACTCTATTGCTTTGTCATTTGAACTTGCATTATCAACCGTACAAGTCATGACATTTTTAATACCCCACCCTTGAATACATTTCAACACTTCTTTTCCGATATCTTCCCCCCGTTGACTATCTAATTCTTTAAAGTTGATTATCCTTTTGTGCATCTCCCAATTATCATCAATAAAGTGTGCGGTAATGACAATATAATGCACCCTTTTACTCGGACTTGTCCAACAATCGGTGGTCAAATGAATTGTGTTAAGTGGATTACATAAGAATGTTACCAACTTATTTCTTTCTTCTTGATAATAAAGTGACACTTTTTTTGAAATTGTTGTTCGACAAGGTACAATCACCTTCCCGTTTAGTGCGTTTGTGTATTCATAAAAGGCCTCATTTTCTACAAATTTAAAAGGTAGACCACCCACTACAAATAAATTCAACATAGCCTTTTTAATTCGTTTGTCGTCATGTTTCCAAATGCTAACACTACCCTCCCCGGTTGGTTCTTTTTTAAATTGTAATGTTTGTTGGTTTTTCAAATTCTCGGGGTTTTTTTTACAATTCTTTGCATGCTTATTTAAGCTAGACGTACCGGTATTATTCCCGTCGGCTTTGAGAGCCCTCTCGCACCATTTGCACTTTCCATGCCGAACTCCATCAATAAAAATCTTCTCAAATGATTTCCAACAATCGGACCTTGTTTTGCCTACTCTTTTTCTCTTTTGTGTTGGTTCCTCATTGATTTCTTGTTGAGTGTTGTCAACAAACACCTCGTCATCATCAAACTACAATAAATAACAATAAAAACACAATTAAAATACAATAACACAACTTAATAACAATAACACAAAAAGTAAGAGTGATCAATTTATGAATATATTTATTTATGATTGTTTTTGGATGTGTTAGTCAAAAAGATATGGAGAGACTTCACTTGGCCAAAACGTGAACACGATTTTGAAGACACCTCACATACCACTAAAAATTCAAACTACTTGAATAGACACCTTGACCATCTGCACTTTGTGTAATAATATATTTGAGTGCCTAATTATTTTAATTATGCAAATAAACATAAAACAAAATCGGTTTTTGAAACTTAAAAAAAACATGCTACATAACGTGAATAACCCATTCAATTTCAAACAACATATCATATCTGATGAGATACATTCAATTTCAAACAACATATCATATCTGATGAGATACTTTGATCTAGGTCTTCAAAAATATATAAAGTTATCAAGATTAGGATCTCAAATCCAGTATGCATTGTAATTTGACAACTTACTTGTGTAGCTTCATTGTTATCTACCCAATTGTCCACCATTGGCCTTTAATTGATTGTAGGAGATTGATTTGAAGTTCAATTGGGAATGATTGTAGGAAATTGATTTGATGATTGTCGACTTGAATGATGTACTGATGAATATCGATTGAAATATCGATTGAAGTATCGGCTTTTTTGACTGAGGCTTCGGTTTCTTTATCAGCGCAAATCGAGTTAGGAACTGAAATACTAAATGATGCGAGTGGATGAAAATCGATTGAAGAACTGGATGAAACTCGATTGAAGAAACTGGATGAAAATCGATGACTTTATTTGATGATCTTCTGTGAGCGATAAATCGTAAAATTGAAAATCGATTGCATTTTTTTTTATTAGCTTCCGACGTTTACGAACTTGGAGGGCATGGGGACAAAACTAATCACATTCCGGTTCCAAATCTATACCGGGTCTACATCTTAATTGGTTCTTTGGCCCACTAAACCCGGACCCGGTCCATTTAACCCGGTTCTGGTTTTTTTAACAAATCCGGTTAAAAAACCCGGAATAACCGAACCCGTTAGACCCATACCCGAAATACCCGGAACCCGGATAAGAGTAATTTTGAAACCCAATACCCGGACCGTTTAAGCATTTTCCGGTTATACCGGTTCCGGTTCCGGTCCGGTTCCGGTTCCGGTCCGGTTTTTCGGTTCCAAAACTCATCCCTATCTGAACTCGTAATTCATAGTAAGGGGTTAGAGTATTATCGCATGAATACGTAGTTACAACATCGCCTGAACTCGTAATTCATCACCTACAGGTTATGGGCCTGCTGGTGTTTCCACTGAGTTGTCTAGAATAGTCCGTGGTCGCCATCTATACTCTGATAGATGACTACATCGCCACATTATCGGTTAAGGTTATGGTGTCTCCTTTCATCCTACATCACATATTCATCATCATCGATTTACCTAATTATCATCACCTTTCTATCATCTCCTATCTCTCATCATTTTATTTCATCACACACCAACTATTTCATCTACCCATGTTTCATCCGCAACATATTTGTAGATATAAAATAAATATACCGTTTAAATCTTTTAAAACATGTATAAAATTGTTCATCCAGCATAGACAACAAGTATTTAAATAATATGCACACATAGCACGTAATTTATATAAAATACTTCATATCTATGTGTAAGATGATAATAACTATATATACCATAAAAATCCCATAAATGCTTCCTAACTTCGAACCCCAAGGTTTACTCTACTAAAGCTTCATATTCTCGGCTCTCTGGACCTAGAAGGGTCCAGATCTATCACACCAAAAACCTCAAGATAGCTCTTCCTTTCACTCTACACACTCAAGCTCGCTAGGGTTCTCACTTATGGGAAAGGTAGTCGCAATTGAAGGTCATAAGTGCCTTTAAGTATGGCTCGGGCCCAAAGATTTAGGGTTTCTACCAACAACGCGGACTCGTCGAGTCGCCTCACCGACTCGTCGAGTCCATTCATTAATCCGAGTCATCAGTCGCGACCTTACTTGACGAGTTGAGGCATCAACTCGTCGAGTCTCTCTTCTTAACTCAAAAGAAAAATACTTAAATTATGATACCTGGAAATCCGGATGTTACATTTTGTTTTTTTTTTTTTATTTCATAGATAATTTGCTAAAACATAACACAATAGGAAGTTTGTTCACATTTAGTCATTGAACTTTTTAGAGGGAAACGAACTTTCGATTTTGTTCACATTTAGTCACTAAACTTTTTTTCGTTGTCTATTTGCCACTAAACTATTGAAACTGTTCACATTTTACCCTTATGACCGGTAACAGCCGGTCATAAGGGTAAAATATGAACAGTTTCAATAGTTCAATGGCAAATAGATAACGAAAAAAAGTTTAGTGACTAAATGTGACAAAAGTCGAAAGTTTGTTACCCTTTCAAGTCATTATCCCTATTTAATATGACCAAAATACTGTTTAGTTGATTTTTTGTAACATATATTATTTTTAATAAAAAATGAGAAAACTTTAATTAATTAAACTCTTACCCATTGAAATCTATGTAGGTGTCAACAAGTGCATGCATGTGTGGATAGAGGGGTGGGGTCGTGTAATGTCACAAAATTTCAAATAAATTTAAACTTTTTAAACTTTTTATATTTATTAAAATTTCCATCAAATCTGTTAGTTAACCAATACTGTTAGTTTCAAACATCCAAATTAATATTTTAAAACATATTTTTAATAAAACAAATCCATTTACAACTCAACCAACAATGAAATAGTAATAGTCATAAAACCCATATCAGTCTTCTGTGACAAGGATCCACTCTTCAACTGTGCCAAGCTAATCCTTTACTCTTATTCGTACCTAATGTACCTGTAATAGTTATTTATAAATGAAAGGGTAACCACGAAGCTTAGTGAATCCAACACAACATAACATTATAAGCATTATACCCTACTCCTACTTATCATTTCATCATCAATCATCAATCATACAAGCATACATATAACATAAACATCAAAATCATACAACTCCGGCCTATTTAGAAACACATCCTAAACAACATCCAAATAAGGACTTGGCATTTCTGCCTTTGGTCCACAGACTTAGCATTTTCAACTTCGGTTCCTCTAACTTGGCATAATGGCCTTCGATCAGTCTGACTATCAATCACATAATTCCTAGTTGGATCCAAACCAATAGTAGCATATAATACCCTAAATTTATGAAGCGAGGAACTCACCTCTAACACCAAAAGCACCCTCCAAAGTAGCCCGAGTCCCCCTTACACCAGGTCAACCATCTTAATAATAGCAAATAGAGTTAAGTTACGGCTACTTTGATACCCCAAATATACAAATGGCATATGGGTTAGATTTCATATTTTTACATAAAAGTTATGGTCTCCTTAAACCTCATATTAGGCAAAGCAGTATTACATGTAGGTTGTTCAGGTCAATACCTTTTCAGGACTACTCACACGCCTTCATACAATTTCTCTACAATTCACTACTAGCAAAACAACATTTTGCGACATGCAATGCATGTCGTAAAATGCTCAAATGACGTGCAAATATGTGTCAAGGAAGGCCCTGTCATAACGAGAGACAACACACTTTTTCATGTCGTCTATTTACGACATGCATTTACGACATGTAGTTATGACACGCAATGTGTATCAAGGAAGACCCTGTCATAAAGGAAGACGACATGCATTTGCGTGTCGTAACCTTACGACGCGCGTGTTTATGACATGCAATGCGTATCAAGGAAGCCCTTGTCATAAATTAAGATGACACACATTTGCGTGTCATAATGATGCGGGCCCTAGTGTGGAGGATCGGGCCCTTGCGTTCCTAGAGGCCCACGATCGTGTAACTAAAGGGGCTTCACGAAAATGGCCATAACTTTGGCTATGAATCTCCGTTTCGGGCCTACGACCAGTCAAATCGAAGCTTGGAGCAAGGAGCACGTCTAGATAAGTCCCCAAAGGGGACTTACCCATTTTTGAGTCCAGAAATCGCTTTCTAAATGGAGTTATGAGCAATTTTGTTATTTTTCCTTAATTTTTGGGTTTTGTTTTTGGGTTTGTATTTGGCCCATGGACTTTTAGGGTTTCATTTTAATTTCTGCTTCTTATTTAACTGTTTTTGATGTAATTTGGATGGTCAATCATCAATTTTATGAACTTTCGATTTTCTCCCAAATTCTGTGTGTTAACCCAGATTTTGAAGCCAATCCCATGGTATTCGTAGAATCAACGTGGTTTTGAAGAGATTGTCCTGGCTATTCTTTTAGAATCAACAGGTTCATTCTTGGTTATCTTTGTGTTGTTTTTTTTTTGCGCTGCATCAGTTGGTATCAGAGCCGAATTCCTGGTTCAAAATGCCTCCGAGGAGAAACAGGACGCCCGCTAATGTTCATGAGCAAGAGCTAGAAGAACGTATTATGGCACGAATGGAGGAGAGGATGGATCAAATGGTTGACCAACTAACTGATAGGATGGTCGAACTGATGAATCGAGGAGGGCAAAGGTCTCGAACACATTCTCAAGTGGAAGATGGTGAATTTGGGAACCCGTTTGGCGGCAGCGACGGTTCATATTCTGAAGATGATCTAGAAAGGCGGCCAAGGCGTGATCATAGAGGTGACAATAGGCGTTGGGAGGCCGGAATGAGAATTGATATCCCAGAATTCGACGGGGTCAGTTTGAATCCAGAGGGGTTCATCGACTGGTTGGCTACTGTTGAGGAAGTTTTTGAGTTCAAAGAAGTCCCTGAAAACAAAAGAGTGTCATTGATTGCTACCAGGCTACGTGGTAGGGCATCTGCATGGTGGCAACAACTGAAACTGACACGAGACAGGCTCGGAAAGTCAAAGGTCGTGACTTGGAGGAAGATGAAAAGTGTTTACGATCCAACTTCCTACCCCATAATTTTCAAAGGTTGATGTACCAACGGTTGCAAAATCTAAAGCAGGGTGCCAAATCAGTTGACGATTACACAACTGAGTTCTACCAATTGATTGCCCGAAACGATATCCAGGAGACAGAGGAACAACTCGTTGCTCGATATATTGGGGGTCTACGGGTCCAAATCATGAACTCTGTAAATATGTTTGACCCGGTATCTATTTCTAAAGCGCACCAACGGGCGTTGGCTTTTGAGAAACAAAGTCGTCGGGTGGGCGGTTCGTCTTCAACTGCCAATATTGGAGGAAGTCCCGGGACGGGTGGTATGGTACCCCGTGTTATGCCTAATCAACAAAGACCGACATCTAACAGTGTTGGACCAAATCCTAGGACAACTATTAGTAACAGCTTGAAGTGTTTTAGTTGTGGGGAGACAGGTCACCGACAATCAGAGTGTAAGAAGGTCGGAAAACGTCATTTGTTTGCTGAGCAAGATGATTGGCAAAATGATGATGCCGGTGAAAATTACGAAGATCCCCCTGTGTATGACGAAGAGCATCAATGCGAGGAGGAAGTTGTAACTGGAGATGTGGGGGTAAATTTGGTGGTAAGGCGGTCTTGTTTTACACCAAAAGTTGTTGGTGATGATTGGCTCAAACACAACATCTTTCAGTCGACATGTACTATTTTGGGAAAGGTTTGTACTTTTGTTATTGATTCAGGAAGTTGTGATAACCTTATATCTGAAGAAGCAGTTCAAAAGTTGGCTTTGAAAACAGAAAATCGCCCTAATCCTTACAAGCTACAGTGGCTTAAGAAGGGTGGCGAGGTCACTGTATCTAAACAAGCCCTTGTTCAATTTTCTGTTGGTACCACATATAAAGATGATGTGTGGTGTGATGTGGTTGCTATGGATGCATGTCATTTGTTGTTGGGCAGACCTTGGGAGTATGATCGTAACATAGATCATAACGGGCGGACTAACACTTACAGTTTCTTGTTTGGTGGTGTGAAGATAACATTGGTTCCCAGTAAGCCAAATGAGCCAGTTCCGAGACCTTCAGGTACTCTACTAACCCTTAATCAGTTTGAAGACGAGTTGGAGGCGGAAGGTGAAATTTTTGTATTGCTCGGGAAGGAAGTCGCTAAGGAGATTGAAATTCCTGAGGCTATGGTTCCTCTGCTCAAGGAATTCGCTGATGTTTTCCCTAATGAATTACCTGATGGTTTGCCACCTTTACGTGACATCCAACATCATATTGATTTACAACCAGGAGCTCAGTTGCCTAATAGGCCACATTACAGAATGAGTCCCGGAGAGCATGAGGAGTTGCGACGACAAGTGGAGGATTTGATTTCAAAAGGTCATATTCGGGAGAGCATGAGCCCGTGTGTTGTTCCTGCTTTGTTGAATCCTAAAAAGGATGGTACTTGGCGTATGTGTGTTGATAGTCGCGCCATCAATAAGATCACGGTGAGGTATAGATTTCCAATTCCTCGACTTGATGACCTACTTGACCAGATTAGCGGTGCCTCTATCTTTACGAAACTGGACTTGAAGAGCGGGTATTATCAGATTTGACTTAGGCTTGGGGATGAGTGGAAGACTACCTTCAAGACTCGTGAAGGATTGTATGAGTGGTTGGTGATGCCTTTCGGTTTATCAAACGCTCCTAGTACATTTATGCGTGTGATGAACCAGTTGTTCAGGCCCTTTATTGGTAAATTTGTAGTCGTTTATTTTGATGACATACTTATTTACAGTGCTACTTTTGGTGAGCATGTCAACCATGTGAGGCAGGTTTTGACTGTACTTCGACGGGATAGTTTGTACGCAGCTATGAAGAAATGTGTGTTTATGGTTCCTAAAGTCTTGTTCTTGGGGTACGTTGTTTCTGGGGAAGGAATACAGGTGGACAAGTCTAAAGTAGCAGCTGTCAGACAATGGACAAGTCCAAATACCGTCACTGAAGTTCGAAGCTTTCATGGCCTTGCTTCATTCTATAGGAGGTTTATTCCAAACTTTAGTTCTATTATGGCACCGGTGACTGATTGTATGAAAGGGAAGACCTTTACTTGGACCGAAGCAGCAGAATCAGCTTTCCAATTAGTAAAAGAGAAGCTTACTACATCACCGATTCTTGTATTGCCAGACTTTTCTCAAGTGTTTGAATTACACACGGATGCTTCCAAGGTTGGGATTGGAGCAGTTCTAAGTCAAGGAGGACGACCGGTTGCCTATTTTAGTGAGAAGTTGACGAGGCCAAAGCTGCGTTATAGCACTTATGATGTTGAGTTCTATGCAGTGGTCCAAGCTGTAAAGCATTGGCGCCATTATCTATTTCATAAGGAATTTGTTTTGTTCACAGATCATGATTCATTAAGACATATTCGTAGTCAAGATAAGGTGTCACACAAACATGGGAGGTGGATGTCGTTCTTGGAAAAATTCACTTTCGTGGTTAAACACAAGTCTGGGATGTCAAATCGGGTGGCTGATGCATTGAGTCGGAGGAGTAATTTGCTAGTTTCCATGAGGGTTGGTGTGCCGGGGATGGATGTCCTCATGGAGCAGCTAACGGTTGATCCTTATTTTTTTTTGTTCTGCAGGGTATACAATCTGGACAGATGTCTGATTTTCTACTGCATGAAGGTTTTCTTTTCAAAGGCAATCAATTGTGCATCCCTGATTCAAGTCTCCGCCTTCAAATCATTAGGGAGCTGCATGGTGAAGGGCATGTCGGCCAAGATCGCACTTTACAGTTGGTACAATCATCTTATTTTTGGCCTACAATGCGCAAGGAGGTGGATAGATATGTTAAACGGTGCCGAATCTGTCAGGTGTCAAAGGGCACATCTACCAATGCAGGACTCTATATGCCTTTGTCTGTTTCATCACAACCTTGGGTAGACATCAGTATGGATTTTGTGTTGGGTTTACCACATACTCAATGGGGAAATGATTCAATATTTGTGGTTGTTGATCGTTTTTCTAAGATGGTGCACTTTATTCCATGCAAAAAGACGACGGATGCAGTTAATGTGGCCCAGTTATTCTTTCGAGACGTCTACCGTTTGCATGGATTACCGTCTTCTATTGTATCAGATCGAGACACTAGGTTTTTGAGTCATTTTTGGCGCAGCCTATGGAAAATGGTGAACACTCAGCTCAATTTTAGTAGTGCATATCATCCTCAAACGGATGGCCAAACAGAGGTTGTCAATCGATCCCTTGGTAATATTTTGCGGTGTTTAGTGGGTGATCATGTGAAGTCCTGGGATCAGAAGCTTTGTCAAGCTGAGTTTGCTCATAATCATGCTATCAACCGAAGTACTGGATATAGTCCATTCCAGGTGGTCTATTCTGTTCAGCCACGGGGACCACTTGATTTGATGTCACTGCCTGTTTCTAGGGTTGTTCCAAAGAAAGTGCAGGATTTTGTTGGAGGACTACATGATGTTCATAGGGTTGTTCATGACAACTTGGTCCGAGCTAACTCCAAGTACAAGCAAGATGCAGATAAAAAACGCAGACAAGTTGATTTTGAAGTAGGTGACTTTGTTTGGGCTGTTTTGACTAAAGATCGTTTTTCGGTTGGTGAGTACAACAAGCTATCAGCTAAGAAGATTGGACCAGTGGAGATTGTGGAGAAGATTAATTCCAATGCTTACCGTCTACAGTTGCCAAGCCACATTCGTTGTTCCGATGTATTCAATGTAAAGCATTTGCTTCCTTATTATGGGGATTCTTCTAATGATGACCATGGTGCACATTCGAGGTCGAATTTTGTCTACCCGGGAGGGGATGATGCGGGCCCTAGTGTGGAGGATCGGGCCCTTGCGTTCCTAGAGGCCCACGATCGTGTGACTAAAGGGGCTTCACGAAAATGGCCATAAATTTGGCTACGAATCTCCGTTTCGGGCCTACGACCAGTCAAATCGAAGCTTGGAGCAAGGAGCACGTCTAGATAAGTCCCCAAAGGGGACTTACCCATTTTTGAGTCCAGAAATCGCTTTCTAAATGGGGTTATGAGCAATTTTGTTATTTTTCCTTAATTTTTGGGTTTTGTTTTTGGGTTTGTATTTGGCCCATGGACTTTTAGGGTTTCATTTTAATTTTTGCTTCTTATTTAACTGTTTTTGATGTAATTTGAATGGTCAATCATCAATTTTATGAACTTTCGATTCTCTCCCAAATTCTGTGTGTTAACCCAGATTTTGAAGCCAATCCCATGGTATTCGTAGAATCAACGTGGTTTTGAAGAGATTGTCCTGGCTATTCTTTTAGAATCAACAGGTTCATTCTTGGTTATCTTTGTGTTGTTTTTTTTGCGCTGCATCACATAAACTTCAGTAACCATTTACGATATGCATTTACGACACGTCTTTACGATACTCATTTACGGATAATACAAAAATATGTAAACAAATATATACCAAAACAATCAATTCATCCAATAACATCATGTCAAAAAATTGTAATACACTGATATTAAGGGGATCTAATTATACATTGTTATTGAGAGGTTTTCCCTAACTATATGACCTAATACTACATTGCGTATCAATGAACACCTTCTGCAAAGTAATGTTATACAAACTAAAAAGATATACACAAAGATCACAAACATCAAATTCCAACTAAGTAGAGTTGCAAATACTTGTGAAAAAAAATTAATATGCTAATATAATTAATAGAAGAATCAAACAAGGAATGTTAGTTGCAAATACTTGTGCCAAATGTGAGTGGTCAAATGAGGGAAAAGTGAACATCTCTAAGATTTTTGACACCAGCCTACACACAAGCACATATACATATCAACATAAGTGCAAAAATAAATAAATAATTAAAAAAATTCATTTCATTACAATCGAATACTTGATAAATACATAAGGGACCCTATAAACTTCGGAGATTTGAAAAAGATGAATGGAACGGTTGGATGTATACATTTTTTTACCATCCATGGTCTCAAATCCCTAGATATGATACGATTTTTTAATTAAAAACCGTTACTAATAAGTTTTACTTTTTACATTGTTTTTAACCAAACCACCGGATGTAAAAATCCTAGCATTTTCTAATGCAAAAAAAACCTTTTTCTGCAACAAATAATAGTATCAATTAGCCAACAAGATAACAAAAAAATTAATAATTACCAAGTTTATGATTATTCTTCATTGGTATTTAAACGGGGCCCACAAATAATTATTCCAATAGTGAGTAAATGTAATAAAAAATGAACTCAAGTGAAGCAGAATTTGTATACAATTGCATTATCTAGCTTGTTATGTGCCAACAACTCTCTGTGCGTTTGCTTTTGCTTGAGTCTCATTTCCTCCAAAGCTTCTAGCCATGCCAAAGTATGATATCTTAGGTTTCATCTCCAAATCAAGTAAAACATTGCTAGCTTAAATTCATCAAGTCCTTGCATGAAGTCTTAGATAGACGCTTAACTGCAATCTCCAATCCTTCTAGCAGACCCTAGAGATCATTATTCGCCATGTAGCAGGATCAACCTGCCAAAATAATACACCAAATTAATCAGAAGCTGAGATGCTACCTACAGGACAATCCAAAAAACATTATAAGAATAACAAACAGTCCATGGACTTACTGTGGATCCACAGTCACCATCACCCACTTTGTTGTCCCACTGATTTAAATTGTCCTTAAGATCAATAATTGCATAAAAAGAAAATAAGGTTAAAAGTGGAAGAGTTTTGGAAATATTTGAGAGGCTGGTTTGAGAGATTTTGGTTATACCTGAATGTTTTCCTTCAAATATGGACATACGAAATATACAGGTTCTTCATGACCCTCAAATGTATATTGTTTAGCCCTTGTTCCTGCATCCCACGCCTGTAAAAAAAACTTCATCTTATATGCATCAGAGTTCAAAAATGGGTATTTGGGATATTTTTAATAAGAAGGAAATGTTGGGAACTGAATTCCATGGTATTGAATTCAAATTCAAAAAAATTCAATGGGAAATAAAAGTAATCTGAAAGATACATTCCTTAACAGTTAGACATATTTGTACTCTTCACATGTTGGTTGATAAATACGTAGTCTCTACAACATGTCAACAAAATTTAATTAGTAATCATGTACAACTATGTCAAAACATAGGAAAAGAAATCAAGAATATGCAGTAACTAACCTCCTTTGAGAAATTATCAATCCTGTAAGGCATAAATCCTGTATCATCATCAGATAAAAGAATCAAATTCGTCCTAGTGAAGAAATAAGCCCTAATAGTGATGAATAGAAAAAAGTAACCATTTTAAGCAATAATTATTATACCTGGTAGACAAGAAATAAGCCCTAAAAAGGTCTAAATAGAGACAAAAATCGGAACCCTTTCATCTAAAAGCCTAATCAAAAGCTTTATGATGAGATTGTCACCTAAAAAGGTCTACATTGTAGACAAAACCAACCATGTCATAAGGAAAATAACCAAATCAGGTATAAATGAGATTAACTCCACACTTATCATCGTCCATTATCACTTTTTTCATGAGACCTTTGCCAGTGTAACCATTTTATCAATCAAACAGGCATGACCATAATTGCTAGAGGGTATGTACAAAAGCAGATGAAGCTTGCACAGAACACATCATTCTCTGATGATTTTGAATTGGATTTTGATCCTCAATGATGTGCTCTATTGTTGGAGGGCTTTTACTTTGGTCAATTTGAAAAAGCCAAAAAACATGCTTCAAGTCTCTCAAAATCTGCATAAAAGATTAACTGGTAAATGAACTTGCCTGTTCCCACCACATTAAAAGAGTAACTAAACGCCAAGTACTGACCTTTACAAATGGAAATTCATTTATTGTTTCCTTCATTTTTTTAGAGTGTTCCATAAAACATCAAAAAAATTGCAAGTTACATTATATAATTGAATATAATGCTAAACACCAAAACATCAAAAGAAAATTAAAATGCATGGACTAACCAATCTACTGCCACAGCCATAGTCTCATCATTTTAGTAGTGCGTCCAAATTCAACCAGTGAAGCGTAAACTCAATGCACCAAATTGAATTAAAACCCTCAAACTTCCTTTATACATTATTATGTTTCGAACATGACAACTACATTCAATTATAGAGCACATATAGATCCTCATATAATATCAATTGCAAAAATACCCTCAAAAGTCCTTTTCCACTTCCGTATATCAACACGAGTCGGATCAGGTTAAATCATGTGATGCAGTTAAGTATTGAACTTATTGCTAAAACCTACGATTGTGAACTAAAAGAGCAGAATTTGTAACTGCAAATTGAGTAGAAAGAATAACAAATAGTTTATGAATCAAAATTATGTTTTTAAACCACAAAAGCAGTATCAGAAGAAGATATCAGAATCAAATTATACCTAAGTGTTAACCAGTGAGCCACTGACCAGAGAAACCGCTTGAAGGAGCTACCAACGCCATGAGATGATAGAATCGACAGATGACGTGATTCTCTCATCTATATGAACTCAAAAAGAAACAAACATTACCTCTGTTTTACATTTTCGAAACCCAACATTATGGATTCGTCATTGGAGCAATCGAAGCGCACATACACATCTTTTATGAAAAAACCCTAATTTGTCGGTGTCTTAGTCAATAACTTGTACCAAAAACCCTAAATCGCTATAAGAGAGGATTGAGGCCTGAATCGCTTTCATTGAGATGGGATATCTTGAAGCGGAGATGTATAGCAGTCCGATACAGCGGGGATACTTTACTCATGCGGCACAACCGGACGAATCAAAGGTGCCGAGCTAACCCACAGGAAATCGATTGAAGTTCCTACCTTGAACCTTGTAGTTGCCGTCAAAAAACACACAAAATAATTGGGCTAAGAATATATGTATAGTTGCTGGTCGCCATTTTGTGATCTTCAGGAATGAACGCGAGTTTTTAAGAAAAAAATTGTAGAATGGTTATATGAGTTGTCGAGGTGTATAGCAGAGATGGTATCGTGATTAGGGTTTGCAGAGAGAACGGAAGAAGAGAACGACGGGAGATCTTGAAGCAGGGTATTTAAAAAATTTAGAATTTTAAAAGAACTCCATTTCCCACTTTTAAGAAACGCATCATTGGAGTAAAAATCATAAAGCGACATTGAGAGAGGACGCAAATTTTAGATAAAGTGACCTCTGTGTTTTAATTTTTTTTTACATGAGACACTAATTTAAGGGCACGGAATAATGCGTGACCTAAATCCTTCAATTTTTTGAAGAGATGACACTTTTTTTATGTCGCTCTGTTTTGCGTAACATAAATCAATGAGTGTCATGGTTTGCGTGTCGTAAAAGGCTCTTTTTTGTAGTGATTTATGGCGAATTTTACAAAACTGCCTCTCATAACAGTTCATTTTGGACCAATCTAGGTACATGGTCATTTTCATCATAGTTAGTGGCATTTATGGCTTTCGGTAAAACCCAATGAAATGGAGTAGCCTCATATACTAAACTTTGGGCATTAGCCTAGACCCAAATGATGTCCCATGATATTTCTATGACTTTCACAAGATAGGGATAGATTGGTAAATTTCCAATATTTCCAGCTTTGGCTAATTTAAGGTTAATAGCCTCTTAGCCCATTAAGAACTAATCCATAGTGGCTTATTTTCTGGAAACAATTCATTAACAGAAGTGACAACCCATTGAGTAAAAAAGCCAAAAACAATTTCTAATCTCACACTCCAAAGTACATTGCTTTTTAGAGAAACAAAGTACATTGTCATGATTAGGGTTTGTCAATTGGGGTTAGGGCTTTCTAGCATCAAATCAGTCCCTAGACCCTAAACCTGAACCCAACCACCTTAAGGAAACCACCAACCACTACCACCAATATAGGGTGGCCGACGGTAACTACTACCACCATTGGTAGTGGTGGTGGTGGTGGAAATTTTCGAAAAAGAACAAAAGATGAAGGAAAATAGAAGAAACAGTTCTTACCTCCTACATGATGAAGTTTCTTCCACCCAAAACATCCTTTCCTTCTTCACCACAAGCCTCCTAGAGTAACCCTCCTCATCCTTCCGTACACTACAAGTCATTACCATCTTTTTCCTGCTTCCTTCTCTTTTCTCGACCTTAAATACCACACATAAAGAAGCTCACGTACAAAGATGAGGATTAGGGTTCCTCCTTGATGTTTATATGTCGATCCACTAGAAGAATAGGGATTCCCACATGAGGATTCACCGATCCCAAGCCTCCATCGGCTCCCATGTCATGTTTTGCCAAAGTGGCAAAACTAGTCCCTCCTTTATAATCCCACCTAATGATAAGTATTTTTATAGTTTGACACTTTACACCCAAAACTCATAATTTTCCAATTTTTTTTAGAATACCTAAATATATTATTGTTATCATTTTTTCTAAAAAATATTATTATTATTAATTTAATAATGTATGTGAAGGATTAATCATGTAGCGAGAAATCGAGGCATTATATGTGTGCTTCAGCGTCAACATGTGTTTATGCGGGCTTGTTGGCATGTGTGTGCATGTTGGTTTCGGTGTGGTATATGTGCGATTACTTGTGGTTGTATTTGTGGGTCGAGTATGTTTGAGGTGCAAGTGGTTGGTGGTTATGTTGATGTCTTCTTCGATGATCTATTGGGTTTACCACCATCACGACATATAGATTTCCATATTGGTCTTGTTTCTTGTGTGGTGTCGATAGCCAAAACACCATATTGGTTTCCCCCCCATGGAAATGAAGGAGATGGTTTCTTAGCTCCAAGAGATTCTTGATAAGGGGTTAATTCAACCGGTTTCCTCACGTTGGGAGCACCGACCATATTCATTAAAAAGAAGGATGGTACGATGCAATGTGTATCCACTATGGAGAACTGAATAAAGCCACGAGTAAATAATATCCACTACCAAGAATTGATGGTCTCTTTGATTAATTTTGGGGTCATGTTAGTTTTCTAGAATCGATATGTAATTATGATTGAAACATTTGTCCATTTTGTATTTTTGATAGAATATTTTCATAACAAAAAAAGTTCTCTAGAATCTTTGTGTTCTTAAAATAACATAACACAAATTTTATATATGTATATATGTGTGTATGTGTGTGCATATACACACATACACACACACACACACACACATATATATATATATATATATATATATATATATATATATATATATATATAAAATTTGGGTTAAGTTCTTTTAAGAACTCAAAGATTCTGCAGAACATTTTTTGGCAGAAACTCTAGGGTGAGTTGGGTACGAGAGTACATCTTAATACAACCAATCATCCATATACTGGAGACTAATGACGTAGAAAAAAATGTGATGAGTCTCACCACGGAAATGGATTATATGGTTTGGATGTCTCACCATTCATTGTGCTTAAATGGACCAGGGATTAGGCCTAGAGATATGAGATACCACATGAACTAGAAGGGATACACAATGAGTTCCATGTTTATTACCTACATAAATGTGTAACATCTATATTGTTCAGGTTTGCTTTTGAACCCTTAAGTTTTGATTTTGTTGCAAAAGGGGTCCCCGATGTCGATGCCCTTGATTTTTGGTGTTGCTCGAGTACGCAGGGCATATGCCTTGGTATGCTAAGCATACTAGGTCCTGTGCAAGTACGTTGTGCGTACTCCGGTACGCTAAGCGTATGCGGTTAAAACCAAAACTCTAATAATTAGGGCTTTTGCACTATGTAAACCCCATTATGGCCCCAAGACCATCCCCTTCATTAGCCTCCATCCCAAGTTCAACCCTCTTTGAAAATCCTAGTTTATTTTGAGCATTTAGAGCTTTTTAGAGTGATTGTGTGCTTCCTTGGTTGTGAAGAAGGATCGTGAAGGAGAAAGCTTTTCCCTCAAGTCTTTACATCCAACATTTCCTCTTCATTTTGCACCATTTGGAGGTATAAAGCTCCAAACTTGGCTTTTGTTTCTTTAGATCTTAGTTAAGGCTTGTTTTCTTCCTTTTTGTCCCCAAAGTTTAGGGCTTGATGAGTATGAGGTACTCTTAAGCCTTCAAGGTGTCTTTTCAAACGTTTTAAGGCATCTCAAGTCATAAAGATGCAACCTTGGACCTTGATTTGTCCCCATCCATGAGTTAGAGTGTAGAAAAGGGTGAAATAGACTAGGTTTTTAGTGTTGGACATCTTATAGCCATGCAAAGGCATAAAGTTTGCAACTTTATGGCCTTAGGGGTCTTAATGGGTTTAGAGCTAAGATTTGGTCGTTGGGTCTTAAGGCTTTAAGACATTTTTTTCATGGGTTGCTTATGGGGTGCGTACACCGTGCGTAACTCCCTATATGTCGCACATATTGCATCCCAGTCGCGATCCTCCCACTTCGGTCGAGTATGATGCGCGTACCAATTAGTACGCCGAACATACGGCTCAGTCCAGCTTTGAATTTGTTTTGGGCCTTAACCGGTAGGCTTTCTAGTTGGGTTGGACCATAAAATTTCTTATTGTTGGGCCACTTCAAATGTTGGGCTCATTTTAGACCTTGTTTGATCCTTGGGCTTGGGCCTAGGATTTTATTGGGCTTAAAAGACTAGATTGGCCCATTTTACCTTGGACATTAGGCAAGTGCTGTAGGTTTTTAGTTTGGGATATGTATCAATTATTAATTGGGATTTTACTGTTTAGTTAGCATGAAGATTTTTCCAATCCAGCAGCCCGAGCGTTTTCCTGGGATTTTCAGCAGTTGAGGTGAGTTTCCTCACTGGATCCATGGGTCGAAGGCATCAATACCAACCCATTGTTTGTTGTGTAGAATTTTGGATGTCTCTGTGATGCTTTCATGAAAGACCAAGATCCGACCCCTATCATTTACATAAAAGACTAGGATCTAGCTCCTAGCAGTTATATGAAAGACCTGGGTCTGGCTCCTCGCATTATTATGAAAGACAGGGATTTGGCCCTCGAAACTAAATAGAACGACTATGATTTGGCCCATACCATTGATCTTCTTTCATGTGTTGTTTTTTGTACTTGGGGAAATCACTAAACATTATGCTTACATATTTTGTTTATGGTTTTAGGTACTTCTAGTTCCGAAGGGAAGGCCCCGACATGATAGCACAACGTCTTCCCCTCACGGCTTCCACATTTGAAATAATTTGTACTCAGAGGATTGAATACTATGATTAGTATGGATTCCGAACAATTAATGAATGTTTTGAATGAACTTTAAATGAGAAAAAAACTATTACAATTTTGGGACATTACAAAATGATTAGTGGGGAGGTGGTGGGGGGTTGAGTATCTTGACATTAGAGAAACTATGTGTAAATATGACAAGGAGGTTGATAGAGGAACTGATGGATATACTGGATCGGGGAACTAAGCAACTACATATGAAATAAGTCAAGCTTGACAATGTCCACTTGTAGAAAAAGCATGGGCCATATATGACATAGGGGCTGAAGACAAAAAGAAGGCTCGATAACCCTAACTACTTGTGTTGGTACTTGCTTTCGAGAAGAAATCTTCTTAATTGGGGAGAATTGTACCGACCCAAATTCTTTATGTTAGTGAGGTTAGTCTTCCATTATCTAGGATTAAGCCTTACATGTGTTTATGGCGTGAGATTATATGTTTAATAAATAACAAAAGTAGTTGATATGCTAGTGTGAACACAATCTTGAGGATATTGATCTTCAAAATAATTATAGCACATACATACAGATACCAATGTGATTAAGATCAAAAAATATGCTCAGTTGACTGCAGTGGTTAAGTCATATTTGTGTTTTTTTTTAATTTTTATTGAAGCAACCTAAATGATAAGCCCGTGTGAACACGGGAACAAAGATCTTAACCTTACAAATAGGAACATATTTCTAGACCACATAACATATTTTCACATAACATAACATATTTTCATATCACTAAACATATTTTCATGCCACTTAACATATTTTCCTACCACCAAACATATTTTCATACCATCAGACATTTATCTTTATATTGAACATGCTGTGGAAAAAACATAATAACCTCCTCCACAAAAATCCAAAAGACTTGACGTGTTCTTCAATGGAAACTACATATATAGATCTTTCCAAGCATATAAGATACGCAATTTAGTAATTTCTGGATCGTTCCATACTTCCCGGTGAAGTTGGTACAACAATATTTTTTAAGACCATGAATATTTTTTTTGTACAATATACAGCCTATGGCAAAAATGTCATAAGTTCCTCTAAGGGAGCAGGGAGTCATTCCCTCCCAACCCACTGAACCCACTGTCATATTAATTTTTGTCTCTTCTTTTTCTTCATCTTTCCCAACCCGCAACACATAGAAATCCTATCTTTCTCAACCACTCAACCCACTCAATTAAAAAAATAAAAAACAACTAAGGTACAAGTTTTAAAACACATGGTACAAGAGAAAATGAAAGAGAGAAAGTAGAGAGAGATGATGAAGTTGGTTAGTGAAACCAATTAAACAACCCGCTGAAGCGAGAGTGGTATCGGCAGTAACTCTATTGCTAATTAAAATTTTACCTTGATTGTTTTGTATTTTTTTAATTGAATGGGTTCAGTGGGTTGGAAGGGAATGACTCCCACCTTCCTAAAAATCAAAACACTTTGTGTTTTTTTTCATCGTAAACTAACCATCAAGCAAAGTATAGTTGGACCCACTACATAGTCATAATACATTGATGCTTAGGATGTTGCATAAGAAGCTGCTTAAATGAAAATTGTAACTTCCCCATGAATATAGAGTAAAATTTTCAGTTTTAAATAAACTAAAACCATCCAATGCAATTTACTCGAAGTATCATCATGGTAATAAGTTATAGTTTTAGGACATCAGAGTGATAAACATCAAAGACAGTACAGAAATCTCCAGTGGATATGATGCAATCAAGTCTGGCTCTTTTCATTGCTACAAGAAGTACCTGAAACATTTAAACATAAAGTTATAAGCACAAAACTTAGTGAGTTCCCCAAGATACCACATACATCACATAATATCATATACAACATTAACAACCTATTTCAGCGAATAGGTATGTTTCAACCTATGTAAATGCGACGATCCACCCATTGTCTTACAATCACTTTTGTTGCTAGAGTCCACATTCAGTCTTTCCTGCCATGGTCCAACCATGGTCTTTCATGCACTTACTTGTCTATTTTTAACCCATGAGAATGCTACGGTCCACCCATAGTCTTACAATCACTTTTGTTGCTATAGTCCATCTGCAGTTTTTCTTGTCATGGTCCACCCATCTTTCATGCAAAAGTCACAAAGACAATATAACATACCGTGGCACCAAGTTTCCTACATAATATAGTGAGAAGACTCACCTCTCAGTTGAAGTACTAGCACCACAACTTGCAACAAAAGTAAAGGTTGATACTACTCACCACCTAAACATTAATCAAAAGTTCAAACCTCAGTCTACCACCAGAAACCATTAAGTTGAAAAAAGTCAACGTGGTCAAAACGTCAATGGTCAATGGTCAAAGTCAACCACGCAAACCACTGTGTCGTGGCAAGATCTTGGCCACACCATAGTTTGGCTTGATCCAAAAAAGCAATGGATTTGGCTCTCGCGCCATGGTCAATACTTGACCACGTTGTGGTCAAGCTGACAGATTCAAATCTTCATTAAGTCCTTAATATGTTAGGAAAATTTCTCATATTTTGTAGAAGGCTTCATGACGCCCTAAAGGTTCATAAAAAATAGTAACTATATGGACATGCATGTCCATCCTTAAGCTAGGTCAAAATGGTAAGAAATTGGGTCTAGACCCCATACATGACACTAACAACATAATAGTCCATATCTGAAATATATTATACTCTTGGGACTTCAGAGATCAATAAAGTTGCAAACTTTATTGCAACAACTAACTCAAAAACTCAACAAATGAACCAATCTAGCTTAAATTCTAGATCTACAAGATTTGAACCATAAAAATTGAGTCTTTAAGACTCACAATGGTCCTAGAGGTGCTCAAAAGAAATGCTTGAACTTGCTAAATGGATCCTTTAACCACTAACAACCTTCTTCTTTCTTCAATGGACACAAGCAAGCAAAAATAAGCTCAAATGAAACAAAAGGAAGTTAGGGTTTGATTCTCTACACTTGGGGGTGATGGAGGCTGGGGGTGGGAGACACCCTAGTTATCATATCCTTTGAATAGGGTTTAAGGCTTGAGATATGGGGGTTTAAACCCTTACCACCACCATGCCATGGTTAGGAGCTAACTATGTCATGGTTATTAAAGGAGTCACACACCGTGTGACATCCCCTTTTGGCACATATCACAATATTGTTCATTTTGGGCTCCTGGCATGAAAACTTCCCAGGGGGTCACCCATCCCATAATTGCTCTCGCCCGGGCACGCAAAATTGTAGAATTCTTATGGGACCTACTACTCTCACAACTTTAAAACGCGTTGTGTCATAGAAGGTACCCACACCCATTTTAAAGAATGCTTAGTTCTCCTTTCCCAACGGATGTGGGATCAGGTGTGTTTTAAAGTCATGAGGGCAACAGATCCCATAAGAACTATGCAGTTAAGCGTGCCCAAGCGAGAGAAATTCAGGGATGGGTGATCCCCTCAGAAGTTTTCGTGTCGGGATCCCAAAGTAGACAATATTGTGATACATGCTAGAGGGGGATGTTACAAATGGTATCAGAGCCAAGGTACGGGTCAATGTGTTCAACGACGACGTCGAAACCTATAATAAGGGGTGAAGGTGGGCAGGTTAGTTGAACCTGATCTCACATCGATTAGGAAGGAGAACTAAGCAATCTTTAAAAGGGGTTTGGATACATTCTCTGACACAACGCTTTTTTAAAGCCGTGAGGGCAACATATCCTATAAGAACTTTTCAGTTAAGTGTGCCCGAGCGAGAGCAATTCAGGGATAGGTGACCCCTAGAAAGTTTTTGTGTCAGGAGCCCAAAGCGGAAAATATTGTGATACATGCCAGAGTGGGATGCTACACACTGTGGTCTCGATCCTACCACATCGTGGTGTCGTGAAAACTGAAAAATCATATAATTTCAAGGTAAAAGAATTATACCCAAAAATATGGATGTTACAAAAAGCTCAATAATGATCTAGGGGGTTTCCTTTACCATTTAGGATCTCTTATGACTATGAGAGCCACGTTATGCAAGTATTGCTACAAAAGTCATAATTAAGCACCTAGAAAATTCTCCTGAGATTTCACTATGTTGAGATATAAATGAAGCAAAAAATGCTAGTATTCACAAAGTTTATACAAGTCGAATTTGATGGGTCTATTTAATGAAGCCCATTCATTGGCTAATTATGAAAGTCGTGCTAGAGCTATAGAACTTTGTTATTCTAGTGATTGGATTTGATTCAAATTTAGTATTTGGATATTGGAACAATGTAAGCAACAACTATTGTAATGTTTTGATATGTTGGATATCATATTTTCATTAAATACTTGTTGTGTTCTGTATTAGCATGTTTAATACTTGATTATTCTAGTTATTATAAATGTCCATAGTCGTACCTAATTGTGGGAGAAACTATGAGATAAGACTAATATGAATTGGATTGGTTGATTTTTATGGAGATAAAAATAGCAAAGTGTTGCAACCAACTTCACATGTACATGTTGGAGAAGAAGTATTGGACATTGACCCGTATCAAGATCACTTCATGGATCATATTCATGAATGATACATGATTGAAGGTAGTATATTTATATTCTTTGACCTGGAATGCATATTTGGGACTTGAGTGTGGGGATTATTGTGCTCTGATATGGTTAATAGTTGTTCTTTTAAAAACAGAGCTGTAAAGGCCATTTTTGGGTATAACATGAACTACATGAAAGGCGTATGTAGTTAAGATGAGATTTGTTCCTCTTATTCGTTGAGAGCTAGACATCTAAGGACTTACTAAAAGTTGAACACCATATGAGATTAATTGCGATCCATGCCTCATGATCAACATGAAGCTTGGGACAAAGGGATAACTGATATAATACCTTATACATCAAGTGGAACTTTGAGCTTTTGGGAATTTGTTATTGTTGCATGGTACTTCTTTACATATTGTTGGGTTAGTGGAATGTTGCTACCTGTTCACCACTGTCTATGTCAATCTATCATGAATCTTATGCAACTGGGAGATTGTTAGACATATATGCTCAAGAATCATTTTAGAATAATATTTCCAATAACATATGATCCTATAGGGTCACACCTTTAGCTGTTGAATATTTATTAGAAATCTATTATTAATAAATATTATCAACTCTTGCATTTAAATTGAAAAAATTGTTATTTTGTAAAACAATATTTAACAAAGAGTTTATGTAATTATTAACTCACAAGGTATGAATTAATATGTCATGTATAAAGTTTTGGACTGAACCCATCAAGTATGGGTGACAGGTTACTTTTTGGCTTTCCTCTTATACACACCATACCTCTTAGATGCCTTACCTTTGACCATGATAGAGGTATGACACTTAGATCTTATATGTGTGCATATAAGAGAAGCAAAGGCTTTCATTTGAGGTTGGTCTTTTGTTCTTTCTTCTCTTTTGGCCAAAAACACTCTCTCCCATCTCCTCTTTCTCTCTTAAGAAGACTAGTGAAAGTGTTGGTGTTTTAAAGTGCTTCTCCTTTAAGACTAAAATATATTTAGTTCTTAAAGGCTTAAGAAGTTCTAAATACAAGCGATAACTAGAATTTTTGGTGGTTTGAGCTTGTAGGTGGATACATTATAGAGGAGTTCTACTTTTGGTTCATTTGACATCTACTTCAACTCACCAATACTGAGTGGGATCAAAGACTTCAAAAGTTGTAATCCTTAAACTGGATACAACCCCGATGATAGGCCGGGTCACAAAGATTTGTGCCTTTCTCCTTCCAACTTTGTATAATGTGAACCATGGTCCACCAGTATTCTCAATGTATAACTTCAGCCCTCATAATTTATATTTTCTTCAATTCTGATACAAGCTTTAGCCCAAATGCCCCTATCCCACTCCAGTAGCCCAGTAGCAGTTGCAAGCCCATACACTTCTAATATTTTCAACTATTTACTACAACATATTAACAAGAAATGAATATATATTTTCTTATCAAATTAATATTAAAAGAAGACTAACAAAGGTTGATATTGCTTAACTTTTTCTTATAGACATTTCATTAGTATCCTTATTATGGTTCATTAATAATGAGGTTAATGTAAATTGTTCAAAATTGTAAATTTTGTTACGGATGATTAATAATTATAACTATTTTTTATCTTATAAACTGCAACGTTGGTGGTAGGTTTCTTTAAAGTGTACCACCTCCAAACAAGAATTTGATTCCCATGCATAATCCCTTCCTTTGTTTGATAGCTGTTACATTAACCCTCTTTCCAGTCTGATTCCTATCGGATGAAGGATTCACAAATTCATGCACTTTGATCGAACACAAATCACTCCCTTGAAGCTCAGATACCAATTTGTTATATGGAATGGATGGTTTAAAGTAGTAATATATGTAAGTAAGAAGCTATGCAAATACGATGAAACAAAACACCATTGAATTTCTTTAACTGCTCTTGATATTAATGGTGTTGTCACGCCCCATTTTAAGAGTAATTATTTATGGATTACCGAGATCAAGGGTAAGGGCGTTTCGGTCTTTATGGGCCTTGGGTTCACTCGAGAAGGTTTCGAGACGAGGTGTGTTGCCAGAAGCATAAGGCTTCTCACCACCTTTTCGAGGATATAATGTCCGTCGGAAACGGACTTAGAATAAAGGAGTTATGACACTTTGAAGATAGTGTCAATATTGGTAACTAAAGGAAATATTTGGAAAAGGGGTCCTAGGCAGGCATGGAGTGCATGCGTGTGATTGGCTGGGTACGCCCTACGTAAGCTAGGTTACATCCAGCGTAGAGTGGTTAAATGAATGCGAGTGTTGGGGGCGTACGCCCAGCGTACAGGATGTACGCCTTGAACCCCTAATTTTAGGGCTAGCCACTATATAAGGAACATCATGGTTCCAACCCTAGCCTCCATATCTGCCCTCTTACCATCAGAAACCCTATGTAGTCGTGCTTCTTCCATTCTTGTGGACATTTGACCTTGGGGAGCTTGGTTTGGCAAAGGATATCCTTGAAAAAGAAAGTAAAAGTTGTCAAGGAAGGAGTTGGGTGGCTGGAGTTCGTAGATCTGGGAACACATTATCTTCTGGAGCCCTTTTAAGGTATAAAGTCTCTTGCTTGACCTCTATTTTGTGTAGATCTTGGTGTTATGAAGTTTTGACAACATTTCTTGTCCCAAAAACCCCAAAGTGATCCATGATGCGATTTGGTTGAGATTAGTTGTCCTTTAAGACCTTAGGAGAGGTCTTGAGTGAGAAAAATGAGGTCCCAATGGCTTTGATTGTCTCATGTGTGATGTAGGTGGGTCTTAATGGATTAAGACCTTGAGTTAAGAGCTTTATGGATGTCCCAAGTAATAAAGTTTGAGACTTTAAGAATCCTAGGCATGTTTGGTCGATGGATCTAAAGTTTGGGCTTAAGAGCTTAAGCCATTAAGAACTTAAGAGGAGTTTTAGATTAGCGCGCATACGTCCCGCGTAAGTTGATGACACCCAGCGTAGTGGGTCAGTGTCCCGTTTCCAGTTCGCGAGAATTGAAGTACGCCCAACGTACCAAGAGGGGTACGCCCAGCGTACTCCCTCTGTTGGGTTTTCAATTTTGGGCCTCGAGTAATTGGGCTGTTTATGGACTAGTGGGCTTGGGCCATGACTGAATATTATGGATAGAGTAATTTAGACCCAATAATTATTATGGACCTTGGATCTAGGCTCATTTGGTGAGGTGGGCCCAATTTAGTAAATTGGACCAATATTGGGCTTTGCATGAGGATTTGGTTTTGGGTATTGGCCCAATAAGAGGATGATGGACTTAATGAGTGTTGTGGGCCCATATCCTAGAAAGTCAAGATGGTTTCTAATGTATTGGTTTTCATATGATAGTTGGGATTTCCGGTGAGTCAGCGGTCAAAGATTTGCAGGATTTCGGTAGTTGCAAGGTGAGTTTTCCTCACTAGACTCAAGGGTCTAAGGCACCAAGGCCGGCCCTTTGATTTGTTGTTAAATCATGTTATGTTATGTGATGATATGCTTGCTGGTATCCTGGTAGATAGGATAGTGTTATGAGGATATGCTTTGTTAGCTTAGTATCCTAGAGAAATGGATAGTTGTATGACGGCTAGTTTTGTTGGATCAGCGCCCTGGTAGTTGGGTAGTGATTCTTTATAGACCGGTAGTTGGTCTTTCCTTATGTACGCTGGTAGGAGGTTACCTGCAGGTTATGTATGTTGAGCAGTAGCAGAGGGTATTCCATCCCGGTAGGATGATAGGGCCCTAGTGTGTCGGTTCTGTAGAGCGTTATGTGGTTGCCTGTTATGTGTACATGTCTACTAGTGTAGATTGGCATTCCAAACCGATGGTTGTGGGCCAGGAGTATTCCATCCATGTAGGATGATCAGACTCATAGTGATTTGGCATTCCAACCTGATGGTTGAGGGGCCTGGGGTATTCCATCCCGAGGGATGATTGGACCCATAGTAGTAGTAGTTACTATATGTATAGGAAGTGGGGCATTCCAACCCGATGGTTGTGGGCCAAGAGTATTCCATCCCGGTTGGATGATTGGACTCATAGTATGTTGGCATTCCAACCCGATGGTTGAGGGGCCTGGGGTATTCCATACTAAGGGATGATTGGACCCATAGTAGCTATTGTTATACGTATAGGTGTTTGGGCATTCCAACCCGATGGTTGTGGGCCGAGAGTATTCCATCCCGGTAGGATGATTGGGCTCGTGTTATGTAGGCATTCCAACCCAATGGTTGAGGGTCGGGGGTATTCCAACCGGAAGGTTGATTGGACCCGTAGTATGTTGTTCTTTGATGTATGCGTATGTTATGTGTGTATGGGTACTTTGGGGGAACTCACTAAGATTTCGGGCTTATAGTTGTGGTTTATTGTTTCAGGTGCTTCAGGAGATCATGGCAAGGCGAAGGTGTGATCGTACCGCTCCTCATGTTTTTATGATTTATGTGATATGGTTCTGGGGGAATACTCTGATGTTTAAACTATTCAATTTGAAAACAAGATGTATGATTGTAACAGTTTTTGAACGAAATAAAATGTTTTAATTTGGTTGATATTTTTGGTCGTTACAAGTTGGTATCAGAGCCTTGGTTTGAGTGAATTGGAGGAACATTCGTGTGAATCCAGTCTCAAATCAAGGAGAGGTTTTCAAAAAAATGGTTTTCAAAATAAGTAAAGGAGGACGCAGAGGGTACTATCAGCCGGAGCCAGTAAGTTACCCCGTCCAAATTTCCATACAATTTATTTGTTTTGAGATATGTTAGAACAACATGCTAGTACTAGGCTTGGGATCTTCAGGAATTACATGATAGGAATGCCTGATTTATGATGCTTGCTAGCCTAGGGTCCCTTGATACGAGCTATTCGGTATTCCTCTAGGGGTGAGGATTGAGTGCTTGCTATGTATGTTTGTACTTAGGGCGTTGTGGTGATACTTGATACAAATATGTGTAGGTGTGGAAGGTAGTATGGGCCCGTACTATTGAAAGCATAGGACCCATACGCGTCTCAAGGAAGTCACAACCCCTAGGTTGTTGGTTTCAGGTTAGTTCTCAATGGTTATGCGAGGTATCTGAGATTCTTATGGTTCATTTCAGGATGGCGGATGCGAGACGTTTCGAGTCAGGATCCGGTTCGGGATCGGGATCAGGAAAGGGTGGTCAGGATGGATTAGCACCACCCGAGGTTATTGGTCAGATGAGTATGGAGGAGTTGGATGCTAGCATTCGTGATATCCTGCATGATGAGGTTGCTGCTATGTTCTGGGATGAGTTACCAGAGCTGTTTGGGTCAATCAAGACCGCCATGGTTGAGTATTTTGATGAGTGATATGCAGATCTTGCAGAGACAGCGGCCGCGGCAGCGGCAGGGGGAGGAGCCAGTCGGGGCTTTTAGTATCGGGATTTGGACAATACGAAGCCCCCTACTTTTGATGGAGTTCCGGATCCGATCAATGCTATGAGGTGGTTGTTAGACGTGGAGGGTTGCTTCTTCATATGTTGATGCCCTGCAGATCAGAGGGTGAGATGTGCCCTAAACCTTTTGAGACTCGGGGCGAAGAATTGGTGGAGGTTGACCATGGGATCTTATTCTGAGGCACAACGGGCTGCGGTTTCGTGGGATCAGTTTTGAGAAATGTTCAGTACTCGTTATGTTCTGCAGGTTGAGAGAGAGAGAGGTTGGCTCCGGAGTTTCTGGAACTGAAGCAGGGTTCAGAGTCGGTGACGGAGATCACATGGATGTTCGCTGAGAGGGCGATGTTTTGCCCGGAGTTTGCTTCGGAGCAGGCTCAGATGGCTCGATATCTGAGTATGCTCAAGAGGGACATCAAGCAGTTTGTATCCACTCAGAGGTGTAGTGCCTTGTTGGAGTTGCAGGAGGCCGCTAGGCAGCGCGAGTTAGAGATTGAGCTCTAGTTGAGAGAGCAGAGGCAGGCCCCGGTGCATTTGCAGCCTGCACCGAAGCGGATGAGGCCCGCTAATTATCGATAGGGAGGTCAGAGGAGTCGCACTTGCGGGAAGTGCGGCAAGGTGCATGAGGGTAGTTGTCGTTCTTCTTCAGGGTGCCACAAGTGTGGAAAGGAGGGCCACATACCCAGGGATTGCAGGTTGCAGGCTCCAACTGTCGGAGTTCAACTTTGTAATCATTGTGACCAGGTGGCCCATATGAAGGCCCAGTGTCCTCTACTAGCTGCCAGGTCAGTGTAGTCCCTAGTGCCAGCCACTTTGAGACTTACTGACGGAGGTCAGGGTCAAGCAGAGCCTCCAAAGGCTCCAAGGCGTGCTTATCAGCTTGTGACTGAGGAGATCAGATCTGAGCCAAAGGTTTCAGTCGGTATGTTTTCTCCCTTATCTTGTTTATGCTGTGGTTATGAGATGTTGTTCTTGCATGAGATGTTTTAGTGTTGTATGTGTTAGAGGAGAGCGAGTATTGAGGGTTTTTAGAAGGTTATCATCCAGTATGGAATTCGTGAGGAAGGAAGGTTATGGTTCGAGAACTCGGAAACTTTCAGCAAGAACTTAGGTTCCTTGAAGTTCGGTGTAGTAGCGGTTCGATTGAGCAGCGTGTTAGCCTCTCCACCAGAGGATGGTGGTTAGTGGCCTAAGTGGGGGAGAATTGGAAATTCTCGGAGGAGCCGCTGGTTGTAGAAGGTTTCCCGACATGGCCTGAACGTCGCTCTTTGGGCAGTGCGATGAGGCGGTTCGGTCATAGTAAGGGCTTCTATGTGTCGAGGAAATGCGACATCCTATGTATGGATTGTTGGTTATATGATCAGTCTCTAAGTATGTATGTATGTTATGAGATAGCGGTGGGCACCGCTAAGGGGTGAGGTATAGTGAGGATCTGTCGCTGGGACAATGTTGGATGATTCGTAAGCATGTTTTCAGTCTCCTTGGAAGAGGAGGGGGATCGTGACTCCAGATTGGAGGTTAGGACAAAGGAAAGTGAGATAGCAGGTTAACAGATTCGGGAGCAGTCTGGACCGGTGATGAGGATTGTGTAGAGATATTGCAGTCGAAGGTCAAGGACCTAGGGATCGTGTTAGGGAGGTATGAGTGGGTTACACTCAGGTGTGGCAAACCGGAGGGTTCGAGGGTGATGCAAGGACAAGGTCCTTGGTTCCGAGTATGGTTATGGGTTTGAGTTATGTATGTAGAGGTATTCCAATCTGGGGTATTCCATCGTGAGGATGACCGGACCCTATGATTGATTGGACCTGATGTGTTTGGTATTCCAACCCGAGGGTTGATTGGGCCAAACGTGTGTAGGGATACGAGGGTATTCCATCCTAGGGATGAGCGGACCCGTCGTAGGCATGCCTGGTATTCCAGCCCAAGGCTGATTGGGCCAGGCGTGAGTGTTGGTTTTGGTGAGAGTATCGATGAATGTACGTTTGGGTATGAGTTAAGAGAGAGCAAGTGTGGCCGACAGCAAAGTATGACTCGTGGTTCTGTTTTTCAGGTTGGTAATTCAGGTTCCCACGATGGAGTAGTCTCTTTTTATAGCAATGGGAAGAGGTTAGTGGATGGTTAGTTTGGACGCCTGTCTGGGAGATGGATCCAATCTAACTTTCCATGTTCAGGGCTTTTCAGGGAGGTAGGTATTTAAGTCTACATGAGAAGGAGTAGGTATCTCTTCGAGATGGAGTTCCAGTGGGGTTAGCCTCCCTTGGTGGTCGTCATGCTTAAGGGGCGTGAATGTGCCTTTCGGGATTTCGGGTAGCCAGAGTTGGCAATTGGCGATTCCGAGGGCGAAATCATATTTAAGTGGGGGAGAAATGTAACGCCCCATTTTAAGAGTAATTATTTATGGATTACCGAGATCAAGGGTAAGGGCGTTTTGGTCTTTATGGGCTTTGGGTTCACTTGAGAAGGTTTCGGGACGGGGTGTGTTGCTAGAAGCGTAAGGCTTCTCGCCACCTTTTCGTGGATATAAAGTCTGTCGGAAACGAACATAGAATAAAGGAGTTATGACACTTTGAAGATAGTGTCAATATTGGTCCATAAAGGAAATATTTTGAAAAGAGGTCCTAGGCATGCATGGAGTGCATACGTGTGATTGGCTGGGTATGCCCAGCGTAGAGTGGTTAAATGAACGCGGGTGTTGGGGGCGTACGCCCAGTGTACGCTCAGTGTACAAAAACCCTAATCTTAGGGCTAGCCAATATATAAGGAACATCATGGTTCAACCCTAGCCTCCATATCTGCCCTCTTACCCTCATAAACCCTAAGTAGCCGTTCTTCTTCCATTGTTGGGGATATTTGACCTTGGGGAGCTTGTTTTGGTAAAGGAGAGCCTTGAAGAAGAAGAAAGATAAAGTTGTCAAGGAAGGAGTTGGGTGGCTGGATTTCGTAGATCTGTGAAGACATCTGTGGCAACCCAAAAATTTCCGTTAGTTTTAACGTCGAAATTAAATACATCAAAAATTAGCCAAATTTATCCCAAAAATATTTTTGACCGGATTTAAACCCGTTAGAATATTTTAAATAATATTCGTCAAGCTAACCAAAATTAAGGTGGTATAATTTTAAAATTTGCCGTGGTTAATAATAGTTATGAAAAACCCCATTCGCAGTTGGGGGTCAGGTGAACCCCAGCCAGGCCATAAACTCCACCCTATATAAGGGTGGAGTGGGTCTCATTCCCACCTTAGACTCTCTCTCTCTCTCTCTACTTTCTCTCTCTACAAAACGGGTTTTGGTCAAAAATCGCCCCTTCGAGCTTCAAATCGGTAAGTTAACCTTCCTAGCTCGTTGTTTATCCTATCTAGCTTGCAAATTCGTGGCTTAATCATCCAAAAACCCCAAGAAAATGAGTTTACGGTCTTGGGAGCATCCCAAAACCGTAACCCCTTGGAAGTGGGTTTTGATGCCCAAAAACCCTCCCAAACACATCTAATGCTTAGCAATGACTTAGAGGCTTACCCAAAAGGACTTAGAACACCAAAAACTTGCATTTTGGGGAGTAAACATGAGTTTACGGTCTAAGAACATCCTTAGACCGTAAACCCATATTCATGAACCATAAACACCTTTTAAGGTGTTAAACTACCCCTCAAACACCTCCAAAAGCTTTCACGAGTGCCTAGAGCCTTCTAATCCTTCGTTTGATACACCAAAACATAGGATTCATGGACAAAATTAGTTTACTACCATAAACACAAGTGTTTAAGGTAGTAAACTCCCCAAGAACATCTTCTTAGCCCGTAAACACCTGTCCAAGGTGTTTAAGTTCCCTAAACACCTTCCTAAGCTCCAAAAAGTGACTAGAACCTTACATGCAAGAGTTAGAACCACCAAACAACAAAAGAAATGGCCAAGCATGAGTTTACGACCGTAAACTCATGTGTTTACGGCCGTAAACTCCTCAAGGAGTGTCAATGGACCGTAAAGTCCTCAAATGGTCCATTTTGAAGCCTTAAACCCTTCATAAGCCCTAGAATTGAACCTAGCCTAGTTCCACAAGTGTTAATAAGACTCTATAAAGAGTTTACTCTAGAAGAGTAAACTCCCTATCTAGGCCATACACATCCTTAGATGTTACCCGGGACACTCCTAGCACTTGACCAAAGTGTTTTCCGCTCATTAGGATGCGTATACATGTTTGATTAGTATTATAATTACTAATTGTATGTAAACATATGTCATCATATGTTAATAGGTCACTAAGTGTGTTCATGTCTTCACTTGACACCGCGCACCCAACCGGCTCCTCCGCCCGATCCACTTACAACAGGTGAGTTCATACCCCTGAATTAACCTTTTAAATGTTTTTACATACTTTTATGGGGGGGGGGGAATACAAGTTAAAACATGCCCGTTATCATAGTAATCACATGTGATTGATAACCCGCATGCACAAGGATTTATTACACTGTCAACTGTTTTACCAAGTATGATACTGTAAATGGTTTTCCAAAACATCTTTACTTGTTCAAATCTTTTCTCAAATTGTCTCTCGCGCGATATGTTTTACTTCAAATTCATTTACAACAGTATTTTAAACAAAGGTTTTCTTCACTTATATTGTTTTATCAAAGTTATAATCAAAACTTGTTTATGAAAGATTTTCAAGGGTTTCTAAAGGTTTTCAAACTTATTTTACAAAAGAATACCAAGTCATGATTTTCTTAAGTGTAAAGGTTTTCCAAAGTCTTCATCGAAGTTTTCTTCCATGTTTTTATACTTCTACTTCGTTAGATACTAATACTTTGTTATGCCTCTACTTCGTTAAATGCTCCTACTTAGTTAAATGCTACTACTTTGTAAACGCTTCTACTTCATGAAACGCTTCTACTTTGTTAACGCTTCTACTTCGTTAAATGTTACTGCTTCTACACTTCTACTTCGTTAATGCTATTACTTCGTTAAATGCTTCTACGTCGTTAAATGTATGCATGTACTTGTATAGTTATATAAATAATGTTTAAAGGACTTAGGAAGGCTAGTACGCCCTATTTCCTTTTCCTCGTTTGGATGTGGTCTGATGGGATCGGATATCCGTCCGAAGGTCGTTTAATCATTAATTATATATTATGTATACATGTATAGACATAAAGGTTTACATCGGTCAATACATGTTCCTTGGGTAGCAAGGACGCCCTCCTACTCGTCACTCATAGATCAGAGACACTAGTAACTATTATAGGAATAGTTAGGAAACTCTATTCACTCTTTCTAGCACGAGAATTCCACAAGAGTCAGTTCATACGCGAGTTTATATCATTTCTCTAGTGCCTCTAATAGAATTCAGAATCCGAGATGCATCTTCAAGACACGGAATCTCCTGTAGGGAGAGCGGGCATTGTGTGTATAGATCTATACGGGACTGACACCCCTACACCCTGACTGCTAGCTACAGTCCACAGCCTACCAAGCCAAAGGGTGACAAATGTCATATTTACACCGACACTTGCAGGGCGTCAAGTACTCTAGTGTCAATCAGTATGGTTACGAGTATCTCCATGTTTACCTTATAATTCATTGCCTTCAGGTAACGATAATTAACACTGTATGCTAGAAACACACTCTTAGAATTACTCTTTGTTTTAGACCTTGCTAGCTGTATCTTTCATTTGATACTGCCTGGGGTCTGTGTTTCTTTGTTTTAGACCTTGCTAGCCGTATCGTACATTCGATACCGTCTGGGGTCTATGTTTCCTTTTGTTAGACTGAGCCAGGCGTGTCATTCACTCGATACTCTCCTGGAGTCTATGATTTCTTTGCCTTGGTCAACAGTATTTTCTGCTGAGGCATATGTTATTTTCCCTTGTATTTTACTAGTGATATTCTCCTACTTTCTTTAAATTCAAATACCGTATTTTGGGTAATGATAGTATTTCAGGGAAAATTTCTCTTTAAAACATAACATTGTCGAGTCTTGGTAGAATACTGCTTTTAATTAGAAAATATAGGATTTTTTGGTAAGGACTCTAATACATTGTAGACTCTAAACTACTACTTTTATAAAGTTATTTTGAATAAAATGCTTACTTACACAAATGACACAAAATACTTATGAACTCACCAGCATTTATAAAATTCCTGATAATCGCTTTCAAAATAACTTGTATTCTCAGGTCAGCAATAGACAGGTACATCCCAGGAGCTTTTGGTGAAGACAGTTTAGTACCAAGTTGCACCTATATTATTACTTGTATTACTTTAATGTCTCTATGAAATGTAAACCATGTAAAACTATTACTATTAATGCAATGGTTGTTGTACTTTGATTACTATACTGCATATGTTGTGATACTTGACATGACGTAATCCACCCCAGAACGTTTCCGCCGTTCCGGTTTTGGGGTGTGACAGATTGGTATCAGAGCATTGTTTATAGTGAGCTAAGTATATCAATTCATAAAAGATATACATCCTATAAATACATAGGGATAAAACACTCTGACCAAGAATTATACTTTAAAATTGTAACGCCTGTGTTTCGGACTTGCCATTTGTAGCAATGTAATAGTCTAGGTTAACCTCTGTAACCCGTTTTGAAATAATAAGATTGTATTATTTGAGTATTGTGTGTTTTGTGCTTAATTATGTGGTTTGATTTATTAAGAATAAAAATAAGCGTCAAAATTTAAGTGTAAAATAAACTTAATATATTTGGTTAATGTTGTAGTAGTTGAAACGAGGTTTCCGAATATATATAGAACGCCCAAATCTGACTTCGTATGAGGAAGTTATGATTTATCGAAGTTCCGGCTTAGCGATATACAGCCTGTTTTACTCGATTTGAGATCGAGCGGTTGTTAGCCGAAGCAATCTAAATGAGAATCAAAGATCTCATTGTTGGTATTGAAACGATAAAAAGTTAGGCGAGAACGGACGTCAAACGAAGAAGTTATGAATTTATAACGAAAGTTTCTGTCCCGGCCTATTAAAAACAATTAATAAAAATAAAGTCAAAATTAGCCGACGGAGTCTAAACGAAAGTCGTAGAGCATGGTCTCACCTTCGCGTGGATATAAAGAATGTCGAAAACGGAGTTCGTATGAAGAAGTTATGAATTTCCGAAGTTTATTAATCATTTTGTATTTATATTTAAATCAAAATTCGGAAGCATTATCCGAAAGAGTCACCGATCTGATCCGAGGTACGCCCCGCGTACTCGAGTACGCCCCGCGTACTCCGAGGGATGTCGACACTCGCACTCGAGCACTTCGGATACGTAAGCAATGACGTTTTGGGCAGTACGCCCCGCGTAACGCAGTACGCCCCGCGTACTCCGAGGCTCCAGCCTCCTATAAATAGGATGCGAGGGTTCCGGGTATTTTTGCCAATTCCCTCTCGTTTTCGTGTCGAAGCTCTGTGCAAAAACCCCCGAAGCTACCCCGAAGTCCCGGTATCATACTCTAGCCCCGAGGCAAGTCCCGAGATCCTGAAGATCCCGAAAAGTGCGGTTCCCGAGTCGAAGCTCTGCCCGCGAGAAGTTCGATTTTCGAGAAGATCTTCCAGATCTGCTGTGGATTACGACTTCTATAAGCCGTAGTGCTGTCCGATCATCTTCTGATCAAGTGAGTGTGTAGTTATTTCTTCTAATACAATAATACGAAGTATTTTATATAAAAATACGTGCTATGTGTATATATTTGGTTGTGTTATGTGTGAATGAGTATTCACTCTCTTCTATCTTATAGATCTGCTTATTTCTTTATGAGATATGTGTTATGTGTGTGTGTGCCTCATCTGTTATGTGATATATGTGTTGATTAAAGCATGCTATACAGGTTTTCTTTAAACTATGTATACAAATGTATATTTTTATCTACTAATATGTTGGGTAGAACATGGGTAGACAGTTGGTGTGTAATAAACAGATGAGAGGCCTCGTTGTTGTTTGATTGAGTCATCTAGCGGAGTTTAGATGACGACCACTGGCTATTCTAGACAGTCTTGTGGAAACATTAGCAGGTTCGCCACCTGTAGGTGTTAATGAACTTGGGTGTTCATTCGCTGTACTCCATCCCCCTCATGGTTGCCTTATTTGACTTATATTGCTGAGGTACCCCCGAAGCATGTGTTGTCGCCCCGATGAAATATTCTTAGACTAGGTCCCTTATGTTAGTTGTTTTAGGGACATTAAAGTGAGAATAACGGGAATGGGTAATTGGGTTATTGTTGGTTGGTGAAAATTAAATATGATATTTATTGTGGGTTGAAAACCCTATATGCTCACCAGGCTCCCAAGCCTGACCCACTCAGTTTTAAATTGTATTACAGGTAGTGGCGGAAGGGCATGAGATGGATGAACCATCAAGTTGTTTTGTTTACAAGTCTGCATATGTTTATATTTGTTATATGACTTTTAATGTATTCGTTTATGCTTATTGGTCTGTATCGGAACATGACACCCCGAGTTTTGATTATAATGAAAATACATTTCTTTTATGAAATGCTTCGGTAAACAATGTTTTATCATGTTTTGTTTTTGGGAACAAATTCCGCAACTCTTTCAAATCAAAAGGATTTACTCTGAAAATATTTAAAAGCATAAATGAAATTCGGTCTTTTCTGGCCGAGATTTTGGGGATGTCACAAAAATATAACCATATTTTACCAAAGTATAAGAACATCCAGAATCTAAACACTCGAACACAAGTATCACAAGAAGAACAAGAATAAAAGTCTTCGGATGTTGAGCACTACAATCAAACCTGGGCAGTTATGTAATCGTAAACTGGAATAAATGTAACCTGATCAACTACATTTATTCCAGATGCGATGAACGTGTGCTTGGGAGTGGTAGTGGTGTTGCAGCAGGTTTGAAACTTACCAACTAGGAATGCTAGAGCGAAACATAAAGTTTAAAATACTATGGGAGTATTTTTGGAATACTAAAAGACTCACATTAATCCCAGAATCATATTCAAAAGATAAGAAACAAACAAGAAATTAAAAATACCATAGGGGTATTTTAGGATCCATTGATAACCTTGTGTGAAGAACTAAAAAGATCCTTATCGATATACCTACAATTACAGAGGGTATACTCCCAAGGTTATATATAATAAGGATCCCATAGGATAAGAATGTGTGGTTTCGCTCTACTTCCTTTTCCTCTTTGGGATGTGGATATAGAGTAGTATCACATATTCGAAGGCCTATCGGATCTAAGCTATATATGATTTGTGTACCCTATGTAATTGTAGCAGGACTCGATATGGATCACCCAGTGAAATGTTAATAATTTCTTAGGATTCTTTAGACATTTCCATTCTCGCACGAACCCTGTAGAAAACCCTATCCACTTCAGTATTCAGCAGAAGAGTTGCTTCAGACCCCGAAGAGGTTCATTGAGAAAGATTTCCAGTTCGGAAATAAATGAACTAGGTCAAGACTATTGAAATCACCAAGTGCCTATATCATTTTAGGGACATCGGTGCGAAATTCGCCTAAACTTCCGAGATTTCCAGTCATCCACCATGAAGTGATGACACCCAGAGTCGGATTCGGAAGTAAGGCGGAGTAGAAATTCAATATGTCTATAGGAGAAGAGAACCCTAGGTAACTACCCAAAGGAAACCAACGCCGGTCCCAGTCAAAGATACGAGGTAGACAGAGGGAGCCAGTACATGGAACCCAAGAAGTGTCTTTTCCTCGTGTTCATCACGCTAATACACCCATAAACTAATACAATTTAGTGAGTTAGTGATTACACTACTCACGCTATGTGTTAGGTAAATCGCCTTTTCCCGTTGCAAGTAATACGATTAGAGCGGATCCCAACACCTCTATTGAGGTTGTTTAGCCATAAGTCTTCATGAGCCTTTCTTCCCGCAGTCTTCGTTCTGAACTGTTCTCAAATTTTTCCAAGCCGGAGAGTGAACCTTTCCCAGTATAAAGGTAACTTAGTAGGAACGACTCCCATCTTATGGCTTTTCCGATACTCATACTCCTACCTTGAATACTCGGACTACATCATAGGGATGTAGGTCGACACTCAGACAACTAATATCCGAGGCACGGGAAAAATTTATGCCTAATATAGTAAGGATAGATACGTCTAGGGTTAACCATTGTCTCTCATCAGCTTGTGTTCCTTTCCGGGTAGGGAAAAAACATGCCTCCGAAGAAGCGTAACCCATCCGCTGGTAAGAAACCGACTCTCCTATTCGATGAAGCTACGTTCCAAGCTGTAGTTTCGGCAGCCGTAGCAGCTGTCATGGCTCAACTGAATGCTAACAACGCCAATGTTAGCAACATCCCTATCAGGAATACCAATCCTGGTAATGGACAGCAGCAGCCAACCTCTGTATACCCAGCCACCCAAGAACCTCAACCAAATCCACTAAAGAGAAAACTCAAGATCGAGGAGGGAAGTACCTCGGCTCTAGGACCTTTCGAAGGGCGACAAGCTGAGACAGTCAATACCCCTGCTAGCGCTTCCATCCCGACTTCAAGAAGACCATACCTAGGAAACCTTCCCCACTGCAGCAAATGTAGCTACCATCATCATGGTATATGTCGGGGACTCTATTGTGCTAGGTGCAACATGAAGGGGCATACTGCTTGCGTCTGCAGAACCCCGGTTGAGTTTATTACATCAACCACCAATGTGGCGGCCAATACAGTTTGTCGTCTATGTGGTGAGATTGGACACTTCAAGAAGGACTGTCCAACGGAAGGAAAAGACAAGGACACAGGAGGAGTCTAACTCTAATGCTTGGGGAAAAGCATCAAGGAACCCGATAGATTTTTGGTACGTCTCTCAATTCAGATAACTAACCGAAAACATTAAAAGGCTAATTCTAAATGTAATTACTTCCCCGTTAAGGCGAAAGTCGCAGCACTGTTATAAAATTTAAAATTTCATCAGGTAAAAACTATAATGGCTAGATATATTCGTTACGACCATATATAATTGAGATGTATAGACCTAGAGTGAGTGAATTCCGCCTCATTTCCTGTTCCTCGTTTGGTTGTGGATTTAGGGCGGAGTCGCTCAGTCAACAGTCCTCCCCACCTTAATTATACATGACTAGTATATGTTAGGCGATTATAGAAAGGCCTCGTGAGAATCCATTCATGAAAGGTACTCTACTCAGAAACACTCAAGACCCTCTATAGTTCCGCGTCGACTCTATCAGTCCAAGTATCCGCGACAGTGATACACGGGACGAAACCCGAGATGCCAAGAACTGGTGTGCCCGTTCAGCACATGACCCTATCGACCCTCATTTTATATCATGTTGAAGTATGCCAACTTCGATGCCTCTATCAATCATGGTTCGACTTCGTGCAACCATGTGTAACTCCCTAGTGCTGTGTAAAAAGAACTTTCACCGTAGCCATTTCGGCAGATAAAGGTTCTTCCGAACCTAAACAAACTAAAAATAATAAAGACTAATGTGATCCGCCAGTCGTCAGTCTTATTTTAAACCTTCCAAAGTACCCAAGAGAAGGGTACCGCGCGCTATTAACCAACCCTTCTTAGACAGATAGAAACCAAAGCGAAAGACACAGCAGGAATTCCAGAAGACGATAACCACCTGAAGCATACTCCGTAGATCCCTCAGAAAGACCCTTCGCACCTCACAATCAGGTTCGTGAATCAAGAGGATAGAACTCATGGGACTGACCACTATAACTTGTATATGCATAAGGGTGGTATATAATTGAGATCAAAAAGATTTAAGATGTGTGCTTCCTCCCCACTCCCTGTTCCTCGTTGGGTTGTCGGTCTGGGGTGGAGACGCATAACTGAACATCCTGCCGACCTCAATTATATACTGCTTGCATACATCAAGTATTAGTGGTGAAGCCAAGTATGAGCTCTATCACGAACCTCATAGTAAAACCCTTCATCCTATTCCATAGAATAGGAGCTAGAGTCAAGAGAACCACGGTGGGATGAGCTACTATAATGACCACAAATCCGAAATTTGTTGTCATCCCGATTAAGCCAACATAGTAGCTAACACCCTTGGTTGGTAAAGAAATCTGAGTCGTAAGAGTCAAGGACATTGACTATGACCATCCACTCACGCTTAATCCCACGAATTGAGCATCTCAGCGGATATCCCGGAAATCCAGAAGCTGCGATATGTTAACCCTCGATGAGAGTGGATGAAGAGATTAAAAGTTCCGAATGATGGAACCCTATACTCACTAGATTTGACCCAGACCGAGAAAACTCAGAACCTTCGGAAGAGTAGTTGCAGAAGATGTTCGCACTACTCAGGCACTTCGTCCACCCCGTTACCGACGAGTAGTGCCTAGGACACTCCGCCCCCTTACGTGAGAGAAGTAACTGTTGCCCTGTAAACGATAGACTGCATTATCCGAAGCAAACACCAGAATGCCAAGAACCATAGGATAACCTCCGCAACCATGAATACTTGATTTAAGTGCGAAATTAGGTTCCGTTAAGCCTTATAACCCAGATCCCGAAGAGATTATAAACTTGACACCAGTCTAGGTGTTAGTCGATAGGTTATACAAGAGCATGCGCTTTCTGCAAATAAAATAAACCAACGCCTCAGGGAATAGTGCATGTCTTAGAGATTCATTGGACTACTAGGTGTCCCACGAATACTATTTCGCGCAGAAATAGTAGAACCACCTCCCGAGATAGTCCAACACTTCAGAAACTCTCTAAGGATTGAGTTAGCCTGGAGCAGAGCCTGCTGTTCATGAAACAACAAGGCAAGTAAGAGCATGATCCTTTCCCGTTAAGGATCATATTGTGAAAGCGCTAACTAGACGATAATGTAAAGTTTAAAAAATATTCTAAGCACTCGTCTGGTGAAACCCTATCTCCCCGACCCTAAGGTTTTCCGTTAGAAATATCTCAAGAATCAGAAGTGCAGGTTCATTTTGCACAAGATTGAGATAAACACTCTACAGCAAACAGATACCCGTAGACATGCAATCCATCCGATGATCCAGAAAACCTCTGAAAGCCAATTGACAGGAAACACGAATCCAAGCACAACCCAAGCTCTCTAAGAACCAACCTGAAGGACTACACTTCCAGTATGAGAGAGAACGTTTGGAACTGCGGAATGGCGATCACGCCAGTGATGATCTCGCCATAGAAGTACACTATATTCTAAGTACTGAAAAAATCTACCCTTCCGAGAGCTTAGGACCATCAGGGATTCTTCATAAGAATTGGTCCAACCCTCATCAGACCACTACTAGTTTCGGAAATTCCACACGTTTCACCCCAGATCAATCCACTTCTTAGACTTGATAAGTGTTTGCCCGACGTCACTCTTTGTATCCCACTCATCTTGATAGAAACCATTGGGAACCCTAACTTCGTAGACGAACCAGTAGGAATCGCTAACGGCAAGAGACGGAATCCGCACCCCGTAAGTGAAGTATTGTTAGAACGCCAAGCAATGGCCAGAGTTCACTTGGGAGTGCGAAGACCAACCGAATAGGAAGTGCTCTCATACCTCTACTCGATCATTCATACCTACTTCCTTGCCTAAACTTGAATTTTGGGACGAAATTCCCTCTAACGTGGGGATGATGTGACAACCCAAAAATTTATGTTAGTTTTAATGTCGAAATTAATTACGTCAAAAATTAGCCAAATTTATCCCAAAAATATTTTTGGCCGGATTTAAACCCGTTAGAATATTTTAAATAATATTCGTCAAGCGAACCAAAATTAAGGTGGTATAATTTTAAAATTTGCCGTGATTAGTAATAGTTGTGAAAAACCCCGTTTGCAGTTGGTGTCAGGTGAACCCCAGCTAGGCCATAAATTACACCCTATATAAGGGTGGAGTGGGTCTCATTCCTACCTTTTTTCCACCTTATACTCTCTCTCTCTACTTTCTCTCTCTACAAAACGGGTTTTGGTCAAAAATCGCCCCTTCGAGCTTCAAATCGGTAAGTTAACCTTCCTAGCTCGTTGTTTATCCTATCTAGCTTGCAAATTCGTGGCTTAATCATCCAAAAACCCCAAGAAAATGAGTTTACGGTCTTGGGAGCATCCCAAAACTGTAACCCCTTGGAAGTGGGTTTTGATGCCCAAAAACCCTCCCAAACACATCTAATGCTTAGCAATGACTTAGAGGCTTACCCAAAAGGACTTAGAACACCAAAAACTTGCATTTTGGGGAGTAAACATGAGTTTACGGTCTAAGAACATCCTTAGACCGTAAACCCATATTCATGAACCATAAACACCTTTTAAGGTGTTAGCTACCCCTCAAACACCTCCAAAAGCTTTCACGAGTGCCTAGAGCCTTCTAATCCTTCGTTTGATACACCAAAACATAGGATTCATGGACAAAATCAGTTTACTACCATAAACACAAGTGTTTAAGGTAGTAAACTCCCCAAGAACATCTTCTTAGCCTGTAAACACCTGTCCAAGGTGTTTAAGTTCCCTAAACACCTTCCTAAGCTCCAAAAAGTGACTAGAACCTTACATGCATGAGTTAGAACCACCAAACAACAAAAGAAATGGCCAAGCATGAGTTTACGACCGTAAACTCATGTGTTTACGGCCGTAAACTCCTCAAGGAGTGTCAATGGACCGTAAACTCCTCAAATGGTCCATTTTGAAGCCTTAAACCCTTCATAAGCCCTAGAATTGAACCTAGCCTAGTTCCACAAGTGTTATAAGACTCTATAAAGAGTTTACTCTTGAAGAGTAAACTGCCTATCTAGGCCATACACACCCTTAGATGTTACCCGGGACACTCCTAGCACTTCACCAAAGAGTTTTCTGCTCATTAGGATGCATATACGTGTTTAATTAGTATTACAATTACTAATTGTATGTAAACATATGTCATCATATGTTAATAGGTCACTAAGTGTGTTCAAGTCTTCACTTGACACCGAGCACCCAACCGGCACCTCCGCCCGATCTACTTACAACAGGTGAGTTCATACCCATGAATTAACCTTTTAAGTGTTTTTACATGCTTTTATGGGGGAGGGGGGAATACAAGTTAAAGCATGCCAGTTACCATAGTAATCACATGTGATTGATAACCCGCATGCACAAGGATTTATTACACTGTCAATTGTTTTACCAAGTATGATACTGTAAATGGTTTTCCAAAACATCTTTACTTGTTCAAATCTTTTCTCAAATTGTCTCTCGCGCGGTATGTTTTACTTCAAATTCAGTTATAGTAGTATTTTAAACAAAGTTTTTCTTTACTTATATTGTTTTATCAAAGTTATAATCAAAACTTGTTTATGAAAGATTTTCAAGGGTTTCTAAAGGTTTTCAAACTTATTTTACAAAAGAATACCAAGTCATGACTTTCTTAAGTGTAAAGGTTTTCCAAAGTCTTCATCGAAGTTTTCTTCCATGTTTTTATACTTCTACTTCGTTAGATACTACTACTTCGTTATGCCTCTACTTCGTTAAATGCTCCTACTTAGTTAAATGCTACTACTTCATGAAACGCTTCTACTTCGTGAAACGCTTCTACTTTGTTAACGCTTCTACTTCATTAAATGTTACTGCTTCTACGCTTCTACTTCGTTAATGCTATTACTTCGTTAAATGCATCTACGTCGTTAAATGTATGCCTGTACTTGTATAGTTATATAAATAATGTTTAAAGGACTTAGGAAGGCTAGTACGCCCTATTTCCTTTTCCTCGTTTGGATGTGGTCTGGTGGGATCGGATATCCGTCTGAAGGTCGTTTAATCATTAATTATATATTATGTATACATGTATAGACATAAAGGTTTACATCGGTCAATACATGTTCCTTGGGTAGCAAGGACGCCCTCCTACTCGTCACTCATAGATCAGAGACACTAGTAACTATTATAGGAATAGTTAGGAAACTCTATTCACTCTTTCTAGCACGAGAATTCCACAAGAGTCAGTTCACACACGAGTTTATATCATTTCTCTAGTGCCTCTAATAGAATTTAGAATCCGAGATGCATCTTCAAGACACGGATCTCCCTGTGGTCGAGTTGGTAACCAGAGTCTCCTGTAGGGAGAGTGGACATTGTGTGTATAGATCTATACGGGACTGACACCCCTGCACCCTGACTGCTAGCTACAGTCCACAGCCTACTAAGTCAAAGGGTGAAAATTTTCATATTTACACCGACACTAGTGTCGATCAGTATGGTTACGAGTATCTCCATGTTTACCTTATAATTCATGGCCTTAAGGTAACGATAATTAACACTGTATGCTGGAAACACACTCTTAGAATTACTCTTTGTTTTAGACCTTGCTAGTTGTATCTTTCATTTGATACTATCTAGGGTCTGTGTTTCTTTGTTTTAGACCTTGCTAGCAGTATCGTACATTTGATACCGTCTGGGGTCTGTGTCTCCTTTTGTTAGACTAAGCCATGCGTTTCGTTCACTCGATACTCTCCTGGAGTCTATGATTTCTTTGCCTTAGTCAGCACTATTTTTTGCTGAGGCATATGTTAATTTCCCTTGTATTTTACTAGTGATATTCTCCTACTTACTTTAAAGTCAAATACCGTATTTTGGGTAATGATAGTACTTCAGGGAAAATTTCTCTTTAAAACATAACACTGTCGAGTCTTGGTAGAAGACTGCTTTTAATTAGAAAATATAGGATTTTCTAGAAAGGACTCTAATACACTGTAGACTCTAAACTACTACTTTTATAAAGTTATTTTGAATAAAATGCTTACTTACACAAATGACATTAAATACTTATGAACCCACCAGCATTTATAAAAATGTTGATACTCGTTTTCAAAATAACTTGTATTCTCAGGTCAGTAATAGATAGGTACATCCCAGGAGCTTTTGGTGAAGACAGTTTAGTTCCAAGCTGCACCTATATTATTACTTGTATTACTTTAATGTCTCTATGAAATGTAAACCATGTAAAACTATTATTATTAATGCAATTGTTGTTGTACTTTGATTACTATACTGCATATGTTGTGATACTTGACATGACGTCATCCACCCCAAAACGTTTCCGCCGTTCCGGTTTTGGGGTGTGACAACATCATCTTCCAGAGCCCTTTTGAGGTATAAAGTCTCTTGCTTGACCTCTATTTTGTGTAGATCTTGGTGTGATGAATTTTTGACACCATTTCTTGTCCCAAAAACCCCAAAGTGATGCATGATGCGAGTTGGTTGACATTAGCTATCCTTTCAGACCTTAGGAGAGGTCTTGAGTGAGAAAAATGAGGTCCTAATGGTTTTGATTGTCTCATGTGTGATGTAGGTGGGTCTTAATGGATTAAGACCTTGAGTTAAGAGCTTTATGGATGTCCCAAGTAATAAAGTTTGAGACTTTATGAATCCTAGGCATGTTTGGTCGATGGATCTGAAGTTTGGGCTTAAGAGCTTAAGCCATTAAGAACTTAAGAGGAGTTTTAGATCAGTGCGCGTACGCCCCCGCATAAGTTGATGTACGCCTAGCGTAGTGGGTCAGTGTCCCGTTTCTAGTCCACGAGATTTGAAGTACACCCAACGTACCAAGAGGGGTACGCCCAGCGTACTCCCTCTGTTGGGTTTTCAATTTTGCGCCTCGAGTAATTGGGCTGTTTATGGACTAGTGGGCTTAGGCTGTGACTGAATATTATGGATAAAGTAATTTAGACCCAATAATTATTATGGACCTTGGATCTAGGCCCATTTGGTGAGGTGGGCCCAATTTAGTAAATTGGGCCAATATTGGGCTTTGCATGAGGATTTGGTTTTGGGTCTTGGCCCAATAAGAGGATGATGGACTTAATGAGTGTTGTGGGCCCATAGCCTAGAAAGTCAAGATGGTTTCTAATGTGTTGGTTTTCATATGATAGTTGGGATTTCCGATGAGTCAGCGGTCAGAGATTTGTAGGATTTCGGCAGTTGCAAGGTGAGTTTTCCTCACTGTACTCAAGGGTCTAAGGCACCAAGGCCGACCCTTTTAATTATTGTTAGATCTTGTTATGTTATGTGATGATATGCTTGCTGGTATCCTGGTAGACAGGATAGTGTTATGAGGATATGCTTTGTTAGCTTAGTATCCTAGAGAAATGGATAGTTGTATGACGACTAGTTTTGTTGGATCAGCGCCCTAGTAGTTGGGTAGTGATTATTTATAGACCGGTAGTTGGTCTTGCCTTATGTACGCTGGTAGGAGGTTACCTGCAGGTTATGTATGTTGAGCAGTAGCAGAGGGTATTCCATCCCGGTAGGATGATAGGGCCCTAGTGTGTTGCTTCTGTAGAGTGTTATGTGGTTGCATGTTATGTGTACATGTCTGCTAGTGTAGATTAGCATTCCAACCTGATGGTTGTGGGCCAGGAGTATTCCATCCAGGTAGGATGATCGAACTCATAGTGGTTTGGCATCCCAACCCGATGGTTGAGGGGCCTGGAGTATTCCATCCCGAAGGATGATTGGACCCATAGTAGTAGTAGTTACTGTATGTATAGGAAGTGGGGCATTCCAACTCGATGTTTGTGGGCCAGGAGTATTCCATCCCGGTAGGGTGATTGGACTCATAGTATCTTGGCATTCCAACCCGATGGTTAAGGGGCATGGGGTATTCCATCCTAAGGGATTATTGGACCCATAGTAGCTATTGTTGTACGTATAAGTGTTTGGGCATTCCAACCCGATGGTTGTGGGCTGAGAGTATTCCATCCCGGTAGGATGATTGGGCTCGTGTTATGTATGCATTCCAACCCGATGGTTGAGGGCCGGGGGTATTCCAACCGGAAGGTTGATTGGACCCGTAGTATGTTTTTATTTGTTGTTTGCGTATGTTATGTGTGTATGGGTACTTTGGGGGAACTCACTAAGCTTTCGGGCTTACAGTTGTAGTTTATTGTTTCAGGTGCTTCAGGAGATCGTAGCAAGGCGAAGATGTGATCGTACCGCTCCTCATGTTTTTATGATTTATGTGATATGGTTTTGGGGGAATACTGTAATGTTTAAACTATTTTGAAAACAAGATGTATGATCGTAACGGTTTTTGAACGAAATAAAATGTTTTAATTTGGTTGAAATTTTTGGTCGTTACAGGTATACACAGAAAAAATATATTAGACTTATGACAACTAACTCTTCTAACTAATGGGTTACACTAAACCAGGATTTAGACTAAAACACAAGTATACAACTTTTCTCATATAGGCAAGTAGGCTCTTGACTTAGATTTAAGTCACACAACCCACACATGTCTACAAAGGTCAAACTAAAAATCTATCTTCACCCTCTTGATTCTCACGAACAAAGCTTTCACTGAAGAAAGATTGTAACCTTCAAGATTTAGACATTCTTACTGATCTTTGTAAGGGAAGATAAGACTTCATTCATTTCAGGTCGATCCTCTGAATTCATTTTGGTGCAAGATAAGGCCAAGTTAAGCAGTTGTTCTATGAAGCCCTGCTTCATGGAGAAATTAGAAGCCAGATCAGGGTCTACAATTTCAATCAGCTCATTTATTCCATTTGAAAGTGTTTGGTCTATTAGTTGTGGCAAAGTGATTTGGATTCCCTCCTCTTCGGTAAGAACATCTGTCGGTCTCTTTCTTGTAATAAATTCCATCATTATTATTCCAAAGCTAAATACATCCACTTTTGTGGTTAGTTTCTTCATATATGCAAACTCTGGTGTGAAAAAGAAATGAAGAAATGCATTAGTGTGACTTTCAAGGTCAAAAGTATTATAACTTAACATCAAAAGCTATATATGTTGGAAAGTTCAGTCCACTAATCAAAATATTTTGATTCACAATTTGAAAGCATGAGTAACCAATGTTACTTTTTCTTCCTAAAAGCTAAGTAAGAAAGAAGGGTTGATGATTCATTACCTGGGGCCAAGTAGCCAATCGTGCCTTGAAATGTGGATGCAGAAGAGATGTTGCTTCCATCCAGCTGATGAACTCCAAGAATCCTAGCTGTGCCAAAATCACTCACATGAGCATCCCACTTTTCATCCAGAAGTATGTTAGAAGGCTTCAAATCACAATGAACTATTGGGAAATCATATCCCGAGTGTAAGTACACCAATCCTCTAGCTATAGAAACCAAAACGTCTACTCTTTCAGACAAATCCCATCTTGATCTATCAATCCCAGAGTCGTGTATAATCCTATCCAAATTACCGTTTTCCATGTATTCAAGAACCAGAGCCTTTAGCTTCCCACTCTCCCATGCATAGCCAAGTACCTTCACTAGATTTCTATGCCTCAGTTTCCCCAATGTGTTCATTTCTTTGTTAAAGCTCTTGTCAGATTCAGCTGAAAACTGGTGTATGTTCAAAATCTTTACAGCTATCATCCTCCCATCTTCTAGTCTACCCTTATACACAGTGCTTAAACTAGTTGTACCCAGAATGTTACCTTCACTGAAGTTGTCCGTAGCATCTTCCACTTCTTTTCTATCAAATCTCTTGAAAGTGAACCCTGCCGTGTGTTTTGGTAATTCTGGGTTCTCAGGTTCTTTGACTTTCGCTTTTCTAACATGCCGACAACATAATACAGCCAAAACGAATACAAGAAGCAATGCAAGTGATCCGAGTATTGAAAGAATCAATACAGCCTTTCTGGATAGTGAGCGCTTTGATCGACTTGACGAGGCACATAATTGGCTGCTGTTTGTAACGCAAAGAGATGGGTTTCCCTGTAATCCAACTGCAGTTATGTTTCTGAAAATACCAGTATCTGGAACACGTCCTTCTAATTGATTGAAAGAAAGGTCAAGGTGTTTCAAAACTGAAATGTTGCCAAAACTTTCCGGAATCAAACCCTTGAATTTGTTGTGTGAAAGATCAATGGAGGTAAGACAGATCAAATTCGCCATAGTTCCAGGGATCTCTCCATTGAGCTGATTTCTTGAAAAGTTTATGCTGGAAAGCAGTTCGAGAGGAGGGAATATTTCTTCTGGAACACTACCAGAGAGCTGATTTCCAGACACATCAAGACTCCTCAAGTTTCTGCATTTTTGAAGTGTCACCGGAATTCCTCCTGACAAATTATTGTTCGAGATGTCAATGGATTCTACCATCTCCAGCTCGCCAAATTCATTTGGGATCCTTCCTGTAAGAAAATTGTTGGAGAAGTTGAGAAAGATTGGTGTATTTTTCATACCTGCAATCACTGACCCTGAAATCGACCCTGTGAGCAAGTTGTGTGAGAGGTCTATGGAAATCAACTTGTTAAGTTTTCTCAAACTATCAGGGATTGATCCGTTAAACCTGTTTCCACTTAGATTCAACCGAGAAAGCAGCTCAAGCTTTGAAACAGAATTCAAAATAGAACCCACAAATTTGTTGTTCATCAAGTAGAGTTCTGTAAGCTGTTTGAGCTCAAAGATTTCATCTGGAATCTGGCCTTGAAGATTATTGTTACCAAGCGAAAGGCTTTGAAGGGAAGAAATGTTTGAGAATTCTACAGGAATCATACCCGAAAATTGGTTTTGTCCCAAGTTTAACAACATCAAACTAGTAAGATTTCCGAGTTCTCCTGGGAGGGGGCCCGAAAAGGAATTGCCATGAATTTGCAGAATTTGGAGATTAGAAAGTCTTCCAATACCCGGTTTTAACAACCCACTGAAATTGTTATGTGCCATATCTAAGATCACAAGACTTGAACAATTGAAGATATCATCTGGGATTCTTCCTGACATTTTGTTGTCACTAACAATTAGATATGTAAGATTTGACAACATCCCTAAACCCTGAGGCATTTCTCCTGTCATCCTATTTCTAGCAAAATCTATCCAACGGATATTAGTGCAGTTTGTGATGCTTGACGGAATAGACCCTTCTAGAAGATTGTTACTAAGAGACAAATTTCTAAGATTATGAAGAGACCCAATACTCGAAGGAACTGATCCCGTGAGAAAGTTTAAGCTAAGTGTCAAGTATGTCAAATTGACTAACCTTGTTATGGATGCTGGAATCTCCCCAGAAAGATTATTTTGATGAAGGGTAAGAGATTTTAATGATTTCAGTGAACTGATATCAGAAGAAAGATTCCCAATGAGATTATTCTCTGATAGTTGCAAAACCAATAATGATTTTAATCGGAATAACGAATTTGGGATTGTGGAATTCAGCTGATTATCATATAACCGTAAAACCTGTAAACCCAAGAGATTTCCAATCTCTGGAGGAATGCTTCCAACGAGCTTATTGCTGTATAAATTAAGAAGTGACAGATTCGTGCAATGGCCAAGTTCAGATGGTATTTTCCCAGAAAGAAAGTTTTGATACAACTGAAGAACTTGTAAATTTGATAAGTTTCCAATCTGTGTAGGAATGATACCAGTAAGTTGGTTTTGACTGAAGTCAAGAGCTATCAACTTTTTTAGATTACCAACAGAAGTAGGAATTGAGCCTTGTAAACGGTTATTATAAGCTCCAAGTTGCTGAAGATTGATCAAATCACCGATTCTATCTGGGATTGTACCATTGAGCTTGTTGTCATCAAGGCTGAGTTCTAACATGGAAGTGACATTACACAAGCTTTCCGGAATAATTCCAGTTAGAGAATTGTTTCCGAGGTCAAGTATTTGCAGATTCCGGAGGTTTCCCAGTTCCGATGGAATCGGCCCAGAGAGAAAGTTGGTGTAAAGGGAAAGTCCAGCAAGCTGTGTGCAATACCCCAATTGGGAAGGAATGTTTCCAGTAAATGAGTTGTAAGAAAGATCAAGAACCTGGAGGCGGGAAAGGTTTCCAAGAAAAGTAGAGAGTTGGCCTTTGAGCTGTGCTTGTTGAATAGAAATGGAAACTACACGCTGTGAGATATCATCACATTGGATTCCGGTCCAGTTACAGTGGTGGATGGAAGAATCGGCATTCCAATCAAGGAGTGCACCATTTGGGTCATCTTTGATTGAGTTCTTGAAATGTTCCAAAGCATCAACTTCATCTTTTAAGCTAGAATCTGCAGATAGAACACAAAATACCAGGAAAGGTAAAAGGACAAGGGTTTTGAACACCATTGATAATTTTTTGAAGTGGTGATAATTCTATGAGCATGAAGCTGGTTATATATTACTATATACAGAAGTACTTCGATGAGTTTTGTCAATCCTAAATGTGTGAAAACAAAGTCTTTACAGCTAAGAAACTTTATTTACGTTATTCTTATCGTGGTTGACTGATTCTATTCATACAGCAACTCATCCCCCCTATATGTCATTATTAAAATGGATTCGAAATATACAATCTATATTAAAAAATAAATAAATAAATAAAAACACTAGCTATGCTCATGTTTATACAGAATGAAGAGAACAAACAACAATCCAAGTTTGCAAATTCTAGTTTTATAATCATCTAACTTGTTATTTAATTACAGATGATACTTCGTTAAGTTTTGATATAAAAACACAAGAAATTGCTAGTTGGATATGGTAATATTTTTGCATTTGTATAAATTGATAATGAAATGACACTACGTGAATGTTGTTATGGGTAGCTCATCATGAACTCAACTTAATTGATTAGTAATGATGGTTCCATATGAAAGTAAGAGTAAGCAAATTATTTTAAATTGATTATAATTAGTATTAAACTAGATTATACCCCGCGTTAAACGCGGGAAACGCATAAAAAACATCTAATCGTTTATAGATATTGTATAATGATTATAAAAAAAATATGGTTATTGGTATTATTGAAATGTGTAGAAAATACATTGAAAACAATAAGTATATATAATTATTGAAAGATCTTTTTGTAGACATCATTTTTTGTTTTATTAATTGAATGACTTTCCTTGTCTCATATAATTATGATATTTATATATTTATAAGCATTTTAATTAGACGTTCCTTGCATAATAATGTTATCTAATTTAAACATATATTGACAACCAATATACCGTTTTTTCTATTGCATTAAATATTGACAACTATTTCATTTATTCAAATAAAGTTATGTAATATAATTTATAAAATATTAAATGTTATATAGATTTAATTTTAGTATATCATCAATGGAGATTATTTTCTAAATCATGATTGGTTTATTTTAAATTGATTATAAATATAAATGCTAACTTTTATGTTTGTTCTTATTTATTTAGTGTTCGCCAGAACTTTGCATTAGTTTTGGCGCAACTTTGAATAATTTTTGTATATCATTAATGTAATTTGATATATCTATCAATTATATGAAATATCAAATAATGACATTTCATTACTATTGTGATAATTTAGTTTATATATTGTATTTTCACTAATCTTAACGGTCTTATTTTTTCTAATAACCGTAACGCTTTTACTAAATGTATTTTTTACAAATCTCCTAATATCTTATAATTTTTATCTTACTTTATAATTTTTCATAACTATGTTATTTTCAAGATTGACTGCTTTAATAGTGTTTTTTTTTCAGTCTATTCAATTTTATATTTCATTGTACAACATTATCGTTTGTATGTATTCTGAAATTTCACTTTAAAAATACTTAATGTTTACACCTTGATATTAATTTTTTTAATAAATTCATGTAATAATTATGGAATATATATATATATATATATATATATATATATATATATATATATATATATATATATATATATATATATATCATTTTAATTAACATTCACTTCCTTTATTATATCAAATTCCTCATTAAACGGATATACTTTTGGAAAATAATAATTATAATAGGGCAGCATTATCTAAGACGTAAATGTTTGATATACTTTTGGAGAAAAAAATCAGGATCATTAAAGAAAATTTATATAAAGAAAATACAAATTTAAAATTTTTGAATCATGGATTAAATTACTGGCGAAAATTTATTTTGGAGGGAGTTGTATTTTGTAAGGTATAATAATATTACAAAATTTGAAATATCTATATTTGTTGTGTAAATTAATAATTTTTTTGTTACTATACAAAGATAAAAAAGTAGGTTGATATGATATACAAAAACATAATAATTTCAATGATATTTTAAAATCATGCCAAAATTAACCTGATTCTTATGACATAAAAATTTAACAAAAAAAATCATAATCATCTCTAATATATAAAAGTAACATTTTCGTAATTAATGTCAGTTCCCAAGATAGTTAATTTTTGTTTTGTTAAAGGTACCTAATATCTTTTCATGTTTATTTGAAAAGTTTCAGAAAAATAGTTAACTGATTTCATGTAATTTATGACAAAGAAAATCGAAATATAAGAATACATACATTTGATATAGGAACAAAAAATAATCGAAAAAAATATAAAAAGCGAAAGAATGTACTGACCTTCTAGCGCATAAGAGCGAATGTTTATAGCAGAGAATGATGATAGAAGTTATAAGTAATATTAACGATGTTGTAGGAGAATGTTTGAAAAAAAGAAACGATTGAAAATAAATGTAAGTCGCGGATTGAAAATATAAAAATTATCATATATGTATGTGATAATTTGAATATGATTTTTCGGTATTAATGATTTTCTAATAAAAAAAGATTTTATATTAATGGTTTACTAATATAAACGGATTTATATTAATGGTTGATATTAAGGCATTGATTGAAATGATTTGTTAGTAATATGTTTTTAAAATTGACCATATTCAAATCTTCATAACTGAAAATTCAAGATGTAAAATATGGAAAGCTTTTATTGGAATTAAATACATTCCATTTCAACGAATTTAAGTTATTGATTGATGATTGGAAAGCATTTATTGGAATTAAATACATTCCATATGGGTAAGATGATGTCAACAATTTGATCTAAGGGTGGAAAAAATAAGATTAAAATACAATTAATGGTCCAGATTATTTAAGATGATGTCATAAGGTTTCTCTTTTAGTAATAGTTAAGATTTATTGTAATCTCGTTATGTAAGGAACCTTAATTAAGGTGTATCTTTTGGGGTCCGCTGTTGACTCGGCCTTAGTGTGTAGAAATTGATTTTCCAATATTATTAAATTAAAGAAAGTACAATATATACCATTTAATCAAAATAAGGGTAGTATTGTACATTTGCATTATCTTCAAATTGGGAAACACAAATTTAATTAATGACATTTTCGGATTGTAAGGGATATTTGATTCTTTTAATTTTGAATTTTGATTTTTTTTAATGAATTCAATTTTAATTCTAATGTAATTTTTAAATTTACCTGACTTTATTCTGTTAAAAGGAGATTGTTACCGATTATATTCTATTTTATTCTGTCAGAATGACATTCTGTTAGAATGAAAGTATATGACATTCTTTATGAAATTATAAATAAGAAGAAAACATGAACATTATGAAAGAATACACTAAATCGATTCTTGAACTAATAAAACATCAATAATGTTGGATTATGTGTCTAAGCTCATAACTATAATTAGTATGTACTTGACCCGAGAGTAGCATGGTTTATTTGGGTTGCCTTCACCTGAAGAACAATCTGATAGGATGGATATTTGAGAAAGAGGCTATTTATGATTTACTAATATATTATAAGTATAATATATTAATTGAGAAATCATAATATTTAATTAGTATTGATCAAGAATTAATTTTGAATTAATTTAGTGATCAAAAGAGACTAATTAAATTAACGAAGACTGATTATGTAAATCAGTGATATATATTGTTTGGGCTAAGTTTATGTAAGTATCCATAAGAGTTACCCCACATGAGATATAGATCATAACCCAAGTGTATGGATCAGAGTTCGTAGACTCGTTGGTTGATGTGTGCCTAGGATTGAATGAAAAATCTATCAATCAATTTTTTGTATCGTTAGTAGACTCGATCGAATATTAATTTTAGATTTGTCGATTCTATCAATTGGAGATGTTGTTTACTTGTGTCCAAATCTAGTAACTAACTTTTATAAACATTTTAGTGGTCTTCGTTTGAATAAGGATGTTGTCAAAGAAGGTGCTCATAATGCAGCAGATAAAGCTAGTGATGTTGCATCAAGAAGCACGCACCAAATGAATAATGCTCATGTTGGTATTAATCGTATTTACAAATATGCATACATACATTCATGCACATGTAAATATCATGTACTTAAATAATCATATACATTTGTTTACAGAAACTTCAATGTATGTGTCTCAAAAGACCAAAAAAATGTGAAACTTAGCATCTGAAAAAGCAGGTCAAGCCATAGCTGTGCTGGTGATACTAGAGAAAATGGTGAGGTGATTGGATTAGAAGCATATGCATACATATCCTAATCTAATTAGTTTTCAACTTCACGCTTGGTAGAAATCTTAACAAATATGGTTGAATTAATTAGAATTTCAAAATAATTAAGAAACTAGTTATAGTCAGTTGAATGTTTGATAAAAATACTATGATAAAAAAATCTAGAATAATTAACGACTTACTTTTTTTTTTGTAATAGTACAATTTTAAATAGTTATCCTTACTTCTAGTTTCTATTTTTTTTTCATGTAGTTTCCTTAGTAAAGCAGTCAAGATGAGAATTTATGCCCAAGCTCCATTAGCTAAAGTTGTTCTTGTCAATGGAGTTGCCAAGGTGTGTATCGTTGTTTGCTTCTTTTCTATTAAATATTTTAATAATGTCACTTGACAAAACCGAAATAAATGAAACCGTGTATCAAAACTAAGGTTGCTTAAGTAATTGTTAGGTTTGTTACTAATGGGAAAAATTAATTAAAATTGTAAAATTACATAGAAAATGAAGTGTCGTGTATATCGTAAAAAAATAATTAAAATTGTAAAATTACATAGAAAATTTACATGTAAATCACGTGTGATTCACATGAATCATATATGATTCACATATGAATCACATGTGATTCACATATTAATCACATTTGATTCTCATGTAAATCACATGTGATTCACATGTAAATCACATATGATTCACATATTAATCACACTTGATTCACATGTAAATCACATGTGATTCACATATTAATCACACTTGATTCACATGTAAATCAGATGTGATTCACATATTAATCACACTTGATTAACATGTAAATCATATGTGATTCACATATGAATCATATGTGATTCACATGTAAATCACATATAAATCATGAGAATCACATATGAATGACGTGTGGTTCACATGTTAATCATATTTGATTCACATGTAAATCACATGTGGTTCACATGTATAACATATGAATCACATGTGATTCATATGAAAATCAAATGTAATTCATATATGATGTCATATATAAATGTGATTCATATGTGAATTGCATGTGATTCATATGTAAATCGCATGTGAGCCATAGGTTAATCACATGTAAATCATATATGTATTTTTGTGAGTGTTTTTGCATCAATCATTTTTTTTTTAAATTTCCTTGTAGATTTGGAAGAAATTATGGTGAATATTGAAGAGGTGAAAAATGATAAATTAAAGAAAATATGGAAATATTGACATAAAGACATGAAAACGCTTTGAAATTTTGTAGCATTTTTTTTTATATTTTATTTTATATCGAATAAAAATACTTATTCTATTCTGTTTATAGATTAGTAAATAAAATGAGTTTTCTTATGATTTCCTTACCAATATTATAGTATATGAAATATGCATATATGCATTTGTAATAATATGCATATATATACCTATAATGTTGATTTTTTTGGTTAAAAACTTATAGTACTTTTTAAATATTCCAGTTTTTTTGAAATTTTATTGATTTTTAAATGTTTTTAAAAAATTGCAGTTTTTTTTTAAATAATTTTTTTCGTTTTTTTAAGAAATTCATTTTTTCTATAAAAACTTAAAAATTTTGCATTTTTTAAAAAAACCAAAAATTATTTTTTTAAATATATTCGAAAATTTAATTTATTTCGATAATTTGTAGACATTTTTATTAATATTTCTAACAACACAAAAAATTAAACATCAAATGATATTGGTAAGATGACAATCATGCCCTTAATGAGATAATTTTGATCTAATGCTCCATCTTTAGTTTTCGGGTTCTCGGGAAACTATGAGTTGTCAACCAATCTCAAACCCTATATATATATATATATATATATATATATATATATATATATATATATATATATATATATATATATATATATATATGGAGAGAGAGGGAGAGACTTAGGATCAAATGTTTCTAATAAATATTGTGTGCATGGATGAACCAATCACAAATTAGCAAATAATTAATTATTTTATTAAATATGTAAGGGTAATTATGTAATCTTTCATTTTAATCCTTATTTTTAATTTATTTAATCTGCTTATTATCCCTTTATATTAGTCAATGATTTATGACTGATTTACTTATCATTAATTTAATTATCTCTATATATCCGGTTGAAACGTCCACACACACACAGATCACAATATCGATTCCTTTCTTTGCTCATTACTTTTTTTTACAAAATCGATGGATGTTCATAGTGGAAAACAGAATGATGTATTAATTTTTGTTCTTTGATGTTTATATGTTTTTACCTTTTTTACATATACATATATATCCAATACAATTTGTTAATCTTGCAGGATAATGAAGATCAGAATCCGGGGAAGGATCTGGGTAATGTCAATGATCCCAAGAATCTGGTGAATGAAGTTGTGAAGAAAAAAAGAAAATGTAAAATATGCTTTGGACTTGGTCATGATAGCAGGAACTTTCCTTTTGGCTTGAAGAAAGCATAGAAATACAAGAAATTCATCAAATTAGACGTTTTTAGATATAAGTCCTTTTGATTTCAGTAAAATACAAGTCTGGTTTGATGAACTATATGGTATTATTATGTTTGATTTCGGTATAATAAAAGTATGGTTTGATGAATTCTACGTTTTTTTCTTATATATTTATGTTTACAACCAATAAAGTGTTAATGTTAGTTTATATTCATAGAATCATCTAGTTACCATTCCATCAGAATAGAAATATCATTAAAGCATTTATCGTAGTTCATAAAAAATGTTTTACAGTTGCATAAAATGAAAACACATAATGTCAAAAAAATGTGTAAACAATGAGCAATACAATGACTTATATTGTAAACAGTATAAGAGTTAACAATCTTATAAGTCATATTCTTATAACATTCTGATAGAATGATTTCGAGATAACATACAATGAACAGTTTTATAAGCCATATTGTTATATTATTCTGATGGAATGATTTCAAGATAAAACACTGTGCAGAGTTTTATAAGTCATATTGATATATCATTCTGATAGAATGATTTCGAGAAAACGTTAGCATCAAATCTTTGGATTTAAGTCAAACAAGGGATATATTAGACTCTAACATTATGCATATTTTTTTTAAAAGTACATAATAATATTGTAAAGAAATTAATTTAACGTAATGTTGAAATGTTATATATTTGGAATATGTATATTTTTATCTTTAGCGTGTTTTCAAAAAGAATCAAATAGAAATCATTTTTTATCAAGGATCCCTAATATCACGCCTTTTAAGTTGCATATAATCTGTTTTCTTCCTTATTTCTTTTATATGTCAGTTTATAATATTTTATTGTATTCAACTTCCAAAGCATATAGAAACACTGTCGAAATTCCATAGGTATGGACGATCAAGTATCAGATGTTAATAATCATATTTACGAGGAACATTATTTTGCTAGTGATGATGAAGATGAACTTGAAGTTTTCGATTTTCCTGGTAATGATAAACTATATAATGGCGGATTTCAAATAGGCGAAAGTAGAAATCCTAATGTAGGTGAGTTTTTGAATTTTTGTTTAAATTTTCATTGTCTTTCAGACATGTTTAATATTATATCTTAATAATTTCACTGTTGAACATACAGAGGACGCAGAAGATGCAGAAGACAAAATTCAGTTCATTGATGAAGATACAGATGTTAATATTGATTTCAGTAAAGGTAACAACATCAAACAAAAATAATCAAGAATAATAAATTTATTTCAAAATAATAAAATTCTTACAGAATAGTTAAATTCTTGCAGAATAATATTTATAAAATTCTTACAGAATAATATTTTTGTCATTTTTTATATTCCTCCACATTCTTTTGCTTATTTCATACATAATTTGTTAATCATGTATTTGTCATGTTTATACAGGACAATCACATGTTACACATGATTACGTTTCTCCTGGTGGCACCTTGTATTGGACTCTAATTGTATCTAACAATATCAAACCAAAAGTTACATCAAAATATGATTCATATGATGAAACAATAACAATGTATAGAAACTATGCATTAGAATCTAGTCTTGATGTCAGGCTTTGAAGAGTTAAAAAAACGAAATACGACATTATTAAAAATAGACATCTAGTATGCAATCGGGAAGGTAATCCAAATACTAGTAAAGTAGATACTCTGGACATTCAGCATAATAAGACTTAAAGAAGGAAATATTTATTTAAGAGGGATTGTAAAACGAAAGTTGTTTTAGATATAATTCTCTGTACTCTTAAATATATCGTGAGTAATTTTGTTGAGCAACATAATCACGAGTTGTTTAGCAAGGGCAATATGTACTTATCTCGTACAAAGAGAAAACTTGATTATTCCCAGGAAATTTTCGTTCATTATTTGTCAAAACAAAATATTGGTCCTGTAAAAGCACATAGATCGTATACTGCTCTTCAGGGCGGTCCTTCGGTTCGAGGTGAAATGGTTTCAGATTTTAAGAATGCTAGGAGAAATCTTAATTGTTACATATGTGGGAGGGACGCAAAATTCCTCGTTGACAAGATGAGCGACAGGAAGAAACATGTCCCAACATTTACTTTTGAATATAAAGTGTTGAAGAAAAGATTGAATGCTCTATTTTGGGCTGACGAAACAACAAAGTATAACTACAATTCTTTCGGAGATGTATCACTCGATGCCACATTCAACATGAATAAGTATATTTAACCTTTAATATTTTTACAAAAAATATTTCATTACTTTCAGATATGTAAATTAATATTATCTTTCTAAAATAGGTATGATATGGTTTTTGTTCCATTCACTGGCATTGATAACCATAAAAATGTGTAACATTTGGTGTTGGACTTTTAAGTAAAAAAAGATGGAGTTTCTTATGAATGGTTGCTTAGAGCTTTCTTGAAAGCTTTTAGAAAACAACCTAAATTGGTTATATTCGACCAGGATCCAACTTTGAAGAAAACTATAGATAACGTTTTCCATTGGCACATCATAGGTTATGTATGTGGCATATAACAAAGAAGTTGCTAAATAAGGTACGCATAGAAAAACTATTATCCTTATATTTTGTTATGATTCTAGAAAGATTTTCTCATATTCTCACAAAATCCTAAATGAAAACTAACATCGTATTTTCGTTCATACAAAACATTTATTGATACAAACATCAATTGCTTTAATTTTTTTATTTACTCATCCTCATTAAATTTCAATTTCTATAGATTTTATCAATCGAAGATGTAGCCACCAATCAAAAAATTTCGAAAGCGTTTTCACTCTATAATTTGGAATTCTAAGTTGGAACCACATGACTTCGAGAATGTATGGCATATGATGTACGAGGAGTTTAAAATATATAGATAACAATTGGATGAAAACCATTTATGGGTCGCGAAGATTTTTGATCCTTGCATTTTTCAAGCACATTCCAATGTCTAGTCTTACGCGAACTACATCACCGTCCGAAAGTCAGAATTGGTCATTCTAAACCACCACACTAATCGGTTATTATCTTATCATGTTTATGATGACATTTGATTCAGTCATGGAACGACATAGACATAATCAAATTCTTAATGATTTTAACACTGCCACCATTTTTCCTAAATTCATCACCCGTAGTCCGAATGAACCTCATGCTTCAAAGGTATATGTGCACAAGATTTTTTATCAGGTTCAGAAAGAGATATCAAGATTTGGAGATAATTTTTTTCAAAAGAATGTGAATTCTTCGAACGGTGTTGACACGATTATTGTTTTGGAGAAAAAAAAAAACAACATAAGCACTATGCAAACAAATGATGTCGTTGTTGATGACAAAGATGAGGAATACAATTACGATTGTCCTATAAGGGATACTGAATACATGGTATATTTTTTCTCCTTAATTATCATTTCATCATTTGACTTTAAACACTAAATATTTATAACTTAGACAATTTCACTAATTATCTTATATAGTCCAGGTCACACACTCAACAAAAGATGGTTCATTCAAATGTTCTCGTATGCATTTTGAACATGTCAGGATCTTATGCAGACACATATTCTGTGTGTTTAAGTTTTATAGCATTGAACAAATCCCTGAAAAGTACATTTTGAAACGTTGGCGTAGGGACGTTATTCCAACAAAATTACTAAATAGATGCTTCACTAATTCTTTTGATGATTCGAATTTTGACATAACTGCTATTGATATTTTTTCAATTGTTGACCGTTGTGTATCTTATTTGACTCATGATGCAGCTAAGTTGAAGTTATACCTTGACGAGCATAATAAGTTGAAAAAAAAAATCATAGACGATTGTCCAAATCATGAAAGACCAAATTGAGCAGAACATTTCAACATGCTTCTAGGCGTGGTAGTTCCCGATGTAGTACTTGATGATAGTGACATTCAGAATCCATCAGATATTCGTAACAAAGGATTCGACAGTCATGCAAAAAGATTAAAATCTAGAAAAGAGATGCTTGAAAAAGAAAGCTGGAAACGTAAGATAAAGTGTGCTACATGTGTACAGATGGTTCATCACGATAAAAGAAATTGTCCTTTAAAGAATGTCCATAATTAGTTTTTTTGTATCTTACTTTAATGGTTTTACTAAAATGACATTTCATTTTAATTTGGTTGGTTCACATTCAATGTTATTTGTTATGTCGTTTAATAAAGTATTTACCTTGATTGTTCGTTAAGAATCACAATTTTTGTTACTTATGATTCCATTGTCAATTAATTTCACAATATTTCTGATTTTTTATTTGTTAAAAATAATTATATAACTAAATACAAATATTCATTCCGTCAAAAAATATGCATTCATTCTTTTCATTATTGATAGCACATTATGGAATAAATAAATTAATACATCCACCCCATCCACATTAACTTAAACAAAAAAAAAATCAATGACTACAGCACAATAACTTAATGTTAATCACACAACTATTTTCATTCATTTAAATAATGATTTTCATTAGAATAGAATTTTGTATTGCTTTTTACAGTATATTAACAATGTGTATAATTCATTATGACATCATATACTATCATTTATATACAAGTATTCAGTATAGCATATTTCATATACATATTTCATTTCAAAAAGACTACATATTTCATACACATTCATTCCAATAGAATTTTCTATTGCTTTTTCTGAATACTACATTTATATACACATATTTCATTTTAGAAAGACTACATTTTTCAGAATATTACATTTGTCAGCAACATCCCATTAAGAGATAATATCAAACTATATCATATTCTAATAGAATAATAACAACTAACGTATTCTAACAAAATGTTAAATCTGTCAAAACCAATCCAGTAACTTGACAATATCTGACCATATAATTAAAAAATACATAAACACAGCCATTATTCTGTATAACCGGTAATTATATCTAAAACAACTTAATAATTTAATACTAAATTTTTTCAAAAACATCCCATCAAGACTTAGTACTAAACTATAACTCATTCTAACATAATTGCCTGTTAACAATACACCACATCATCATTCTAGAAAATAAACAATGCATCAACACAACCATTAGATCAAAACAAATATTCCATTAGAAGATATAAGTTGAATTCTTTCTAACAATGATTCAAAACGTCTAAAAGACAAACTATTTTTTTCAAAACGCAACATAAACCAAATTTATGTTTAAACAACCAAAAAAAGTTCAAATACCATGTCAATATGTATCTTCAAAAAACCAAACTACCCCTTCAAATGCTTACCAACGACCCCTTGCTTTTCTCTTTTTCTTCCTATTTTCAGCTAACTCTTGAAGAAGCATAGTTTGTTCTAAAATATCAAGCTTACGAAACGCTACGAAATCTCTAACTATCATACTGTTATACTTTTTGAAATCGGCTGTCAACATTCTTGCCATGTATTTTGTTCTTAATTTACTTATAACACTCACATCACCAAGCATTTTACCTGTAAGACCACACTCCCAACGCCCTTCATTTTCCCCCATGTAAATTTCCATATGTATCATATATCACACCCCGACAATCAGCGGAAACATAGGGTGGTGTAAGGTCATTCCTTGTATCATAGTTATCAACTTCCTGAAAACACATGCATTTTAAAATATGTCAACATAAAGTTGGTTACTTCACATGTTTTGAATCTAAGTAGAAATAGTACTTTTTCTCAATTCAAAAGTATAGTTTTGAAAGTATCGTTTTGACTCTCCAACATTTAGTATATATATCTCCTAGGTATAAGGGTTTACTTACCAAATAAGTAGTATACCTATAAGTCTCATACAAATGTTTGTAATCCCATACAAACTAAGGTTGGTACGTATAAATCTTCTTTCAATTCTATACGAGTAAAACCACTACGTATAAATCTATTCTAATTCTATACAAGTAAAACCGCTACGTATAAATCTATTTTAATTCTATACGAGTAAGTAGAATAGGTATAGTGGTCTACTTAATATACAAGTAATATACCTACTAGATTCTTATACTTAAAGTATAAGTCTTTGAGAAACTTATACTTAGCATTCATACTTGTATATCGACAAAGTATAATGCTTCTAAAGTTGTGCTACCAAGAGTCTGTAGCTGCGACTGTATTTCTTAGTTTTATACCTCTTATTATTATTACACGGATCACACCTTGAGGTAGTACAAGGATCACACCTTGCGGTAGTACAAGGATCACACCTTGTGGTAGTTTCCGCACGCTTCATCGACGTCGGAAGGTAGTAAATTAGGAAAGTTCGTCATCCAAATATCGTTGGGTTGGAGCTAGCAACCAGGGTTGGGGTTGTCAACCGGTATAGATCTATAGTCCACCGTAAAACCGTTTGGGTTGTACCCAACAACAATGGATGGGGTGTTAACCCACATAGATCCATACACTTCCTCGCTCACACGGGATTAATGGTTACAGGTCAGAGGACTTCCACTAAGATCCCCAATCTTAGATGATGAATGCAATAGTTCATGTAAACTTTGACGGTGTTCTATAGTTCTAACAACACAAGCATCGTGTCTAAAACCCTAAGTTACTAGACTATGCTTTTAAACATTACTCCTAACTTCATAACATTTAGGCATTATAACAGCTATAACTTGAGGTAAAACCACGTTTTATCTTGACATAAAACCAATAACAACATATAACGTTCCTAGTTTTATCTTGACATAAAACCAACAATAATAACATACTTAGAAATCAATATATATATAACTCTCGAGTATAGCATCGAGGCTATATCACACATAGTATATATAGAACTCCCGAGTATAACTCAAGCTCTACATTAGTATAATAACATGCTAACAAGTTTACGATAGTTTTATGTTTTAAAAATATCATATATACTTTAGGTATATATGAGGCAAAACAACTATATCCCGGTTAATATAACTATATATGTTGATACGAACATACTATCATATAAATATAGTATTAACTTGTATTTAATATTTTGCATGTGTTTTTCCCGAAAACATTAAAAGTGGGGTCGTGAAACTCACCTTAATATCATACTTTGGCGGAATCTAACTGAAATCGTTCAGCGGTTCACGATCATTGGGCTCGGGAAGCGAAACGACTTCAGCAAACGAGAGAGAGAGAAAGAGAGAGAGAGAGAGAGAGAGAGAGAGAGAGAGAGAACAGATTTAGGTGTGTGGAATGGCTGAGGTCGAAGCCTCTATTTATAGGCTGATTTTTGACCCTCACGATGTGAGAATGATAGATTCACGTCGTGATCTATGGCAAGACTCATCCCGTAGCCTTAACGCATGTTTTCTTGCCTCGAATAGTGTCTTGCAGCGTCCTCACGTCGTGAGCTTTTGGGTTATCTTTCCGTAGACTTCTAGCTTCAAAATGTGGCGGTTTGACTCCTTACGTTGTGAGTTTTTATGCTCACGTCGTGGGTCCAGTCTGATTAGGGTTTCTGACACATGTTATGCTCTAAGACAACTGTAACTTCGGAAGGTCGTAACTTTTGCATACGAACTCCGTTTTTGACATTTTTTATATCCACACGTAGGTAATTCCGAGTACTGCAACTCTCTATTAGATTCCAATAGCTAATTCTAAGCCTGTTTTAAATTCCTCTTGTTATAGAGATTTTATAGTGTTAGAGTTTTCATAACTTCTTCATGCGAAGTCAGATTTACACGTTCTCTATATTTTTGGAATCGTATGGATGTATACTTTGATTTATACTATAAAGTATGTATGAAAGCTCATATTTGTATTAGAATTTATCTCGAACTACATAGTAACTTTATCACATTACTACTTTAACAAAATCACATTACATGATTGGTATAATCACATGTGATTGTTATTGACCTAATTTTGACGGCTATTACATCATAAGGTAGACTCCACAATCCATTCCAGGCTTTTCTACTTGCCAATATATCTTTGTCACACGACCCGCCTTAAAACTGAATGCTTTTGTCATTGGATGATGTCTTGATGTTAAGTAGTTGCGAAACAGTTTTTTCTGTCATTGAATACAACAAATACATCAAACATAGTCATATAACAAATTTTAGAATGAATCCGAGTTTTTAGAATTATATTGATTATCTTACCACCAAATTTGGTATCATGCCATATTTCATATCCAAAGTTCCTGTTCGCTTAACATGATATATATACATTTACATTGGTATTTAAAAAAAATGTTAATCGACTCACATATACTTACCCATCATCTCTATTAGATGCAAAAACTGAGTTACATATTCCAATTTCATCCTTACTCAGTTTATCCCCAACCTTAATAATTCTTTAAATGTAGGGGGAATGAAATATTTTTGCCTTTTTAGGGATGCGTTTTTTTCCCTTTTATCATTATCATCATCTTCTACAGCATTATCAACAGCTTCTCCTAGATTTCTTCCAACCACATTATCCTCATTGAATCCTAACATTAACTTTTTCCTTCTATACACCTGTAACTCTGTTTCATCCAACAACTTTGATGGGTTATGAGCAAAACATCATTCCTATGGTGTACATGCAAACCCTAATAGCTTTTGGATCTAGTTTGTCTAATGAACATGCAATTGAATATCCAAAGCTATAAACCCTAGATCTAGCATACAATTAATCATATTAACATATGAAAGGGTTTTAGATCTTACCTTGATTGTTAAGTAGCAATAACAATCTCAAATCCTCCTTGTAATGGCTTTAGAAAGCTTAGAGTCACAAGTGTCACTCCTCTAATGGCTCACAAACACCAAGAGCAAGAGGATGAAGAATGATAAGAGAGGAGGCACCCAAAACATGTAGAAACCCTAAGGAATTAGTTGGCCACGTTTTTGGTGCCCTAGGGGTCCTTAAATAGTTAGGCTATTAGGGTTATCTAACAAGGAAACCCTAATTTGACTGCTTAGGCCCTAAGCAACCCATGGACTCCCTCCTTAGAGGCCTTGGACGATTTCTAATGGGTTTCCCCATAGAATTCGTCCACTCAATCCTTTATGGAGTCCATTAGCCCATTATTCAACTATCACACAATTGACAGTTCTAGTTCCCTTATTTAATTAATATCTTTTAGCCACAAAATTAATTCTTATTAATTCTTGACTAATATTAATTAAACAATATGATTTCTCCTTTAATATATTATTCTCATAATATATTAATAAATCATAATTAATCCTCTCTCTCCATAATTCATCCTATCAAGTTGCTTTGGTGACGGCAACCCAAAAGGCCCATGCACCATCGGGTCAAGTACATCCCAAAATAGTTATGGACTTAGACACTAATCCAACAAACTTAACCATTTCATCATCCACCCTCAGAAGTGCATGAAACTAACTTATTGTTAAAGAATTGGTATCAACAGGTGTACTATAATTGACATCTTCATGTGCATAAACTATCAATCCTATAACAGGTGAACTATTTCCTTCATCACCGTCATCTATATCATTCAGATTTAACTCATTATAACCCTCCGGTTCATGCATGCTTTCGTTGTTTTCCCCTTCATGCACTTCAATTAAAAGCTCATTCATCTTTTCCATCGACTCCTTCAGCACCACACTATCAGGGAATTTTTCCAAATCATCCTCCAACGTAACTTCCATCATATGTTTTTCTGTTACAATTAACCCATAACTATGCCCTAAAACAGTAGTGTACACCTGCAATATACATAATTAATTATTAATTACATTATAGGAAAATTTCAACAACTTTTATATGAGAAATATATAGTCAATTAAATATTCTTCTAGAATATTTAATTTATATTCTAACAGACTATTCAATATATTAGTAATTAGAATTACTACAAATTAGCGAAGTATGCAAAAAAAATTATACTATTACCTGCTCATCACCTCATCTTTCTTAAAATTGACCAATTGTTCCTCTTCACCTCTTGTTTCATCCTTCATATCAACATCATCATGGTCATCCCGAAATTGCCTCCCGAACCCTACCAAACTGATCTCCAAGCGTTGATTCTCTAATAAATTAGCACCAGTAATATGCACGATAAATGGAAGCCTTTTATCTAACTTTATAGCATACTTCATGTTATACACATACACCAACTACAAAAAGAAACATAAAATTAATCAATACACCAACAATAAATTACTATGAAATCTATATTTTTGTATAACACCATTTAACACTTACTATCAGGAGTGTAATAGGACCACTGTGGTAGCTTGATTTGTTATCCCTTTTCTATAGTTTCTTCCTTGATCCCAAATAGTGAAGCATATATTTACACTAGTTTAACTTTGAAAAGTCATATACCAACACCAACTTTCTTACAACTTTGATTTGATTCATCCCCACCAACATTGATTCTATGAAGTTGTTAACGAAAAGGGTCAGAAAATTAAGCCTAAACATCAAACTATCTTCTATTCTAGCTTGAATCCTACTTAAATACTCTTTACCATTGAACTTATTAGCAATATATTGTCCTTTCCATTCTACCAGAATTTGATTCCCCTTATCACACAATGACAACTCATTGAGGTCTTCTCCACCAATTGGCTACCCTATCATATCATGCAATGTCTCTTTTGTGATCTCAATCATAGAGTTTTGTAAGACAAGTCTTCTACTATCTGGATCATCAACATCTAAAAGATAGTAGCTTAGTTGTCCCGGATAACTTGTTATATTCACTTGTAGAATTGATCCAAAACCCATTCTTAAGATTTCTTGTTTTTGTTTCGGTGTCATCCCCTTAACAGCTGCAGTGATGTTATCATCTTTCATTCTTGTTGGAAGGTTTCTTAAACCAGGTGGATACTCCTTACTTGTTTTTCTAACCTTATCTTCTTTTTCATCCTTCACAAATTCTTTAATTCCCTTATTCTTTAAATTATTTACAATTGGAACTTTCTCATATTTTGTCTTTGACCTTATCTCTCTTTTCCATGAGAAGTACATTTAAAGCTTTAGGAGTTTACTTTTCTGGTACTGATTTCTCAAATTTTATCTTCGACCTTATTTCTCGTTTCATGTGTTGTTCTTGTTCTTGTACTTGTCCTCCTATAATACAGACTACATATTAGAATGTTTAGTATAATATATTCAGTGCATGACTAAAACACAATACGTTAACTAATGTTTTAGAATAAAAGATATTTTTCTATTCGCACATAATAAAAATATACTGCCATAAAATAAACATACTATACATATAGTTTCAATTTTAACATAATAAAAAGATGCTAACATAAAATGAGCATGCTATACAACGATTAATTCTACCAAAATATCACACATGTCATTTTGATACATAATCCACTAACCATGGAAATACTTACATTCATATACATAGTTGCATTCTACCAGCATATCCTACTTATAAATTCTATCATTCTACAAGAATTGTAAATGTTTCACATTAATTCATTATTCGAACAAAATAAAAAAATACTATGATAAAATAAACATATTGTACACATAGTTGCAATTCTATCAGAATAAAAAGATACTAACATAAATGAGCATGCATATACAATGTTTAATTCTACCAGAATATCATACATGTCACTTTGATATATAATCCACTAACCATGGAAATACTCACATTCATATACAAAACTGTATTCTACCATCATATCCTACATATAAAGTCTATCATTCTACAAGAATGGTAAATGTTTCACTTTAATTCATTAATCATATACATATTTTGATTCCAACATAATCTCAAATCATTACACCCTGCTACATAAATCATTATTCACAGAAAGTTTCATTATAATTGTAGCCTATACATCTACATAATTTATTTTAACAGAATATCACACATATCACTTTGAAACATAAAATAAACTATATACAAGTTTTAATTCTGTTCGAATATCATACATATATAGACTTCATTCTAACGGAATCTCAAACATTTCACTTTTACATGCATCAAACATTCTAGCAGAACAAGATCCATAACTAGTTGATTCTATCATATTACTAGGTTTTTTTTGTAAATATCACAGTAGAATCTCATAATTAGTTAATTTTCTTAAGGAATTAAAACAAAATCACACCTTCTGCTTGACAAACACAAATCATACATGCATAAATCAGTATAACTACATTTATTACAGTAGAATACATATTTAAACTCAATAAACATCCACTTCAATAAAAAAAATCAATACCTTCAGGTTTGGAACAGAAATCATCATCGTGATCATCATGATTCAACACCGTCTCTACTGTGTTCTTGAACTTGGGTTTGAATGAAGTTGATCTTGTACTCCTCATTCTTCAAGAATACAGTTCATAGAGAACCCTGAATGCCTTCTCCGTCTTCTAGGGTTTAATGTCGATATTTATATTAAATACCTTCACATACTCTTCCGATTTTGAAGATTGATTACACAAAATCAGAATATGTTTTGATCTCCGATAGAAATGGGCTTCTGATTTTGGTTGTTTGTGAGATAGTTGGGATAATCGAGTGAATCAGTTCCAAAAGAAACGAAGGTTTCCTATTAAAATGATGAAGGTAATGTATGAGACTACCCTTCCATGCCTGGTTATATAATGAAATCCTATTAATTTGTTTTTTTTTCTATTTAATTTTTAAAAAAATCACTTTCATAATTTAACACAAATGATTGGTCTAGAATCATTTACACATGCACACAATAGTTAGCAAAAATAAAATAACCTAACCTTATATATATATATATATATATATATATATATATATATATATATATATATATATATATATATATATGAGAACCCTTAAAGGTTAAGAACCACTTAAGAACGTTTTTTATTAAGCTATAACACAATAACCCACTTTCATTTTTATTATTTCTATCTACACATACTCTCACATGGATATCTTCTATCTCATATCAAACTTGAATAACACACAAACATTATCACCCATTGCCACTACCACCAGCCACCACCCCCCGGTTGCCTTTTTCCGCCGGCGAACCAACACCACCTACTACCACCTGTGAACCACCGTCATCAGATAAAAAAGCTCCGTTAGGCTCTAGATCTACAATTTCAGCTTCTGATCTATGATTTATGGCTTTAAATCTATGATTTTTCAACTTCAGATCTATGATTTTCAGATTCAGATCTACGACTTTTGTCTTCAGATCTATGATTTTTGTCTTTAGATCTATGATTTTCTCCACCAGATTTATGAGCTTTGGCAAGCGGCATAACCACCACCTTCATCCCTTACTGTCAACGCAAATTCCTCTTGCAGGACATTAATCTACCACTAATGACAACACAAATCTTAATCCGATGAAAATACCTCCATATCCACTATCAATCGCCACATGGTCTTGAGTCACAAAGTTATTTCAACTTAACTTTCTCTCTCTAAAACGCAAAACATCTCAGATATGGTGTGATTTGGTTATATTCTGATACCATCTTCATCACTGTCAACTTCATTTCCACCATTGCTACCACCGTAATCTCCTACTATCGGCATAACGTTCAGATCTGGTTATATTAGGTATATGTGGTTTGATTTTTCTAGATCTAGTTTGTGTGGTGGTGTTTCATGTATAGATCTGAATGGTGGTACCAATGGTTGATGGTAGTTCCACCACCTTAGATATGTTCCAGCACTGCCACCTCATTCATCTCTTTCTGATCTCTAATGAAACACATCAGCTATATCGATTTGTGTTTTGATTATTTTGCCTTCCATTAACCTATGAATTTAATACTTTAATCTCTCATTTATCGTTTATTTTTGTTAATTATAGTTTATTTTTGTTGTTGTTAAGTTGTGAATCAATGTTTGTTTCTTATGTGTTATAATATTTACAACAATTGTTATTCACAGGTTATGTTTTATGGTTGTTATACTTTGAATTAAAATTAGAATGTGTATTATTATGTTAATGTTTTCTCAAATAATGTGAATTTATTTATTTAAGTTGTGAATTTTGATTTTTAATATTTCAATTATGGTTTAGTTCTGTTAAAGTTAGTTTTACATGTGAATGAGTGAATTAAAGCGTTTTCAGTTATGAATACTTTGAATAACATTCCTAAGCTGTATTATTAAACTGTAAATGAGAGTCCTGAAATACTATATTAAACTGTGAATTTGCTTGGTGCACACAAGATATTTGATGAAATGCTTCAACAAAATCAATCATGTTTTTAAGTTATAAATACCATGAATGAGATAAAGTACTTTATTAAACTGCAAATTAAAGTCTTGAAATGTAAGTTTTAAGTTGAAAATATTACTTTAAAGTATAATGTTTTGTATTAAACTTTGAAATTATTAAACTAAGCTGTGAGTGTTTTTTATTAAACCATGATTTGATTGTAATAAGCTTTGAATTAATTATATTAAACTACGAATTGATTGTATTAAACTGTTACTTTTTTTTATTAATTCCTTGTTTGCTTTGGAAATATAAGATGAAAGTAGCATTATATACAAATCTGATTCAATCTAATTTTGAATAAAGTGTGTAAAATTTAAATTGTGAAGATTTGTGTAAATAAACTTTGAAAGAAGCATTAACCTATAGATATAAAGGTATACATGTAAGTTTTAAGTTGAAAATATGGCTATGAATGTATAATTTTTGTGCATTAAACTATGAATTTTTTATATTAAGTTGTGAACTTTATGGACTAAAGTGTGAATTGATTGTATTATGCTGTGAATTTTTAATGAATTTTGTGTTAAAATATAACTGATTTATGCATGAATGTTTGTATTAATTCGTTTGCGAATATATTTACTTTTTGTATTGTATAAATATGCAAAAATATATTGGTTTTTATAATTATTTTGCATTAAACTCTTAATTAGTAAATTAACTGTTCAACTGTGAATATAATATTTACGCTATAAATCCATGATTTTATATACAGTTCTAATTTGGAAGGAAGGATAGTTGCGAAAGTGGCATATGTAGTTGGTGGCGGTGTCTGGTAGTTAGTAGTGGTGGTATAGTTTGGGTTTGACTTACTTGAATTTGTAAATTAGTGTATAATGGATTGTATTATGTTGTGAATTTGTGTATTAAACTACAAATTGATTGTATAAATTTGTATATATTATATAAATTTTGTGTTAAAATATGAATGAATGCTTGTATTAAAGTTAAACTATGTATTAGTGAATGAATATGTTTATTAAACTATGAGTATGGTATTTAAACTATGAATATGTCTTATACACGGGCGACTGTCTAATAGCAAGTGACAACTAGTTGTAAACTAGGGAATGAAAAAGTTTGTTTAATATAATATTAATGTTTGATTTGTCCAAATCACCTTAGTGAAAACATTTAAAAAAATGGTTCTTAGGGTTCTTAACCTTTTTGGGTTCTTATTTGAACCACACACACACACACACACACACACACATATATATATATATATATATATATATATATATATATATATATATATATATATGTTTGTACTATGTTTGTACTTGTATTCCCACCAAACTACTTTAAGTCGAAAAGCAAACTTGTCACTTTCTTGGGTGAGGGTTACCTTACTAATGTTTTCCTGTGATTTTATGTAGTGGTGAAGCTACATAAGGCGTCATAGATACTACAACATCTCAAAAAAATTGTTTTATATATATACAAATTTTTGTTTTTAAACATGTTCTATGTTATACCCCCTTCTAAAAGGATTGTATTATGTTTTTAATGTCTGGGATAAAACAACTACATAAAATATATATTTTGCGGTTGCTACAGCAAATGTAGAAAGAATAAGTTGCGGAATATCATGAATAATCAATTTTTAAACAATTATTTAGCCACTTTTAATAATAATGTTGTGTTTCTACATGTTCTTGATGACAATAATATTGATCAATAGCAAGACATGGTGTCTAGGTGGATTCTATTGTAACTTTTGCTTAAATTATATATTCTTTCAATTTACAACTTTAAATATTAAAAAACTCTTTACATTACTATTTTTAATCTTGAAAATATTTGTACCCCCTTATCAAAATTTGTGGCTCCGCGAGTGATTCTATGTCGACGATGAGATATTGTCGAAGGAATTCCATAACTAATTTTGCAAGGCAAGTAGCATTATAGTCTAGGTTCATATTTTCGTTTATTACCAATGTGATGTTAACAACAAGTCAATATTTATGGTACACTCGGATGTAAATAATTGTTTTCTTTTTAATGTGGAACTAAATTGCTTAGTTAGCTAAAATATAACTTATGAACTCAAAGTTATCGAATTTGGTGATTATATGGATCTTTCATCCTTCTTCCTTACATCTCTAGTTCAAGTAGCACACTAAGACTAAAATCACGTTATCATGTCTTGTCGTTTGGCAATGGAGACACCAAAGTTTATTACGAGAGGGTAGTGTGTGTGCATGTGACTTGCATTATTTCTCAATATTGTTTATTTTGATGATGAAACAAGAACATGACTTATATTGTTTACCATAAGTTTAAATAAAGTGCCATATATATATATATATATATATATATATATATATATATATAGAGAGAGAGAGAGAGAGAGAGTTAGGTTCAAATGTTTCTACTATCTATTATGTGCATGTAGGATTGATTCTGCACCAATCATTTTAGTTATTTTAAAAAAGTAATTAATGCATATTACATGTTGAAGATATAAAGAGTATTAATTAAATATTTAGCACTTAATATGCATTAATTAGTTTCTTAAAATAACTAAAATGATTGGTCCAGAATCAAGCCTACATGCACACAATAGATAGTTAGAACAAAATAACCTAACCATATATGTATATATATATATATATATATATATATATATATATATATATATATATATAGAGAGAGAGAGAGAGAGAGAGAAAATATCATTTGAAGACTCATAGTTTACCGAGAACTAAAAGTGGAGCATTAGATTAAAATTTCAAATGGTTTGGATTGATCATGGCATAATAATAATTAAAAACTATTTTAATGGTAACTTAGACTTTTTAGTTAACAATACATGGGTATATCGGGCATGAAGTATACAATCCTAATAATTATTTTAATTAGTTTATGAAACCACTTATTTCTTTATTCCTCACTAACACTCACCCCCCCCCCCTCACACACACACACACACACTCATACATATCTTCATCACTAGCACTCCGCCTTCGCGATGGTAGCGCCTCCGCCCGGGAAAGAATCAATGAGAGACCGATATAGGACACAACAGTGTGAGATCTCTCTCTCCTTCCTTCCTCGCTGACACTCCCCCCCCCCCCCCCCTCACACAACAGTGTGAGATCTCTCGCATTCACTTATGTTCTCCATCAACATCTTCTTCTTTACTAGCTCTAGATGTAGATCCATAGCCGATCCAACTTTCATCGCCGTTATCATCAATCGATGAGAAATGTGATATCTTCCAATAATCCAGGTTTCTTTCTCACCTATCATCAACAAAATGCACGTACCCTAGAATTTGCATCCATCAAATGTGATTTAGTCGATTCTCATACTTATTTAATTGTTACAAATACAATGAGCATGTGATGGTTAAGGCTATGGATTTGTTAGTGGTTTATTGTTATGATTTAGCTAGGTACCATTCAAAGCAGATGTAAAAACCGACCTCTCTCTTTCTCTTAAGACATATGATGATGGCATGTTTCTCTCACAATGAACTATGCTTGTAACCTTATTTTACATGCCAATATGAATGATTGTAATCCAATTCATACACCATTTGATATTGAGAGTACTCAATTACTCTACCTTAGATTTGATAGATGATCACACTACTAAATGGAGTTTAGTTTGTTCCCTACTATACTTGACATATACCCGTCCCGACATTTCATATCTTGTTCAACAAGTTTGCTTGCATATACACAAACCACGAACGGCTCACACGAATGATCTTACACGCATTACCAGGTACATTAAAAGTAGTGATGAAATGGGTTTATAGATGCATCTTTATTCATCGTCCACCCTTATCTAGACTGATGATTGGAGGGTTGCACAGACACTCTGCATGTAACGGTTGGCAAATTAGGTCAACTATTGACGGTCAATCACATTGAATGTCATTATAATATAGACCTGTTGTATGATACGTCAAAGTTTATTAAGAAAGTTAAAGTGGGATTATATTTAATTGTTCCAAAGTTTGTCTATTTTAGAACTCAAAGACTTATGATTCCCATCAAGCTTATTTTGAATGCTAACATATTCCAATGATGAGCCGGTTTCGTAAAAACCAAGGGATTTCACCAAATTGAACATGAAACCTTAAAAAATTGATCTCAGTGTGGTTTTTATTATTTGCAATGCATTTCAGGAATAATATAAAGATCCAATCCGCTCAATATGGATTTTAACGAGGGAAAGAACTCGACATTTCTAAAGTCATGTGCAAGTATATACATATGTGTGCAGGACATATTTTATGGTCAATTATAGGTGTTTTGCTATAATTTTCATAAAATATATATTATGTAGTTTTCAAATGATCATCAAATAGTAAGTTATGACTTTAAAGGATAAAAACTTATTATATGAACAATTTTGACATCTTTTTTAACATATAAAGTCAATATATATATATATATATATATATATATATATATATATATATATATATATATAACAAAGTCATAACATATTTATATATATATATATATATATATATATATATATATATTGTATGGAAATGATTTATAAAGTTAGAAACGTATACCATATGTATATATTATTTTTGAAGCAAATAATACATAGAAATCTAGTTGGTACTTGTGAGATAAACTCCTATTCCTCCCCTCCCCCCCCCCCCCCCCCTCCGCTTCATGATCGACCACAACTCACACATGCAGACCTAAAGCAATAGGGTTTTGTACTCTCCAAAATCCTTCCATAGAATTGCTATGTACTTCCAATGCTCAAAAAGTCTTCTAAAAATCTGCTTTAAGATCAAAAAAGCTTTACTGAATCATTCACACCCTTTGTCCCCACTCCCTTCTCGATTATTCTCTCTCTTTTCTCACTCGATCACCGGAAAACCGAAGAGGATAACAGAGGATACTGCCTTCCGTTCCAACCCTTTTTCTTCCTCTTTTCACGTCGATAAGCTACCCAAACACCCCTTGATATTCATCGTAGCCAGCTGACCCCATCACCAACCGAAAATAGCCATTGTCGGGCTTAGTTTCTCGAGAAAAATGGCAAAGATCACTGGTAGCTTTCCCCATTTCTCGATTGTTTCAGCCCCAAAACATTTACCTTGCATACCATCTACTTCAACCATCGAGTTCCAGGTGAGCAAGATGTTTTTCTTTTTGAAACCAAGTCGAAACCCACCACACATCGCCATCACATGCCACTGTGGTCACGCGGTGTGTGCAGCTTCGGTTAGAAGCCTTCCATTTTGTGTTCCTTCTGTCCAGTGGTGTTGAAATCAATTTTTTATGAGTTTCTAACATTTTTGTGTTCCTTTGTGTGTGTTAAGATCGATCCCAAGCCTTCCATTCCAAAAGTCGATTTATTGCTCAGTTTCCCGATTTCCTGACAAAACCCGATTTATTAGTTTTATGGGAATTGTTCGCTTTCACATTGGATGAAACCTAGAAAATATCAATGGTTTAAAAACCGGTTTGAACCGGCCGGTCGAACCGGTTGGACCGGGAACCGGAGGAGGAAGCGGTTCAACTATTACTGGATTTATGTTGATTTCTGAACCGGATTGAACCGGCCGGTTTTTAGAAAAACCCGGTTGAACCGGTTAAACCAAATAAAAGTACATGGAAAAGAACCATTTACATAATAAACTTTGGTGATTTTTTTCAAATTTATTTAGTTTTTTCTAAATAAAAACATATGGTAATGTTATAAATTTTTTTGATGTGTTTGTATTCATCTAAAACTATATTTTGTTTTGTTCTTATACTTTATTTTCTTTTTGACATATATGGATTGATATAAAACAATAAAACTTATGGTTATGTGTTATTTTAATGTATTTTGATTGATCTATAACTTATTTTTATATGTATTTTTAATGTTTGAACTTGTAAACGTCAAATTCATGATTTATATATATATATATATATATATATATATATATATATATATATATATATATATATATATATATATATATATATATATGTATGTATAGGAAAATAGGAAAAAAGATGAAAATTATAAAAACCGGTTAACCCGACGGTCGAACCGGTTAAATCGGAAACCGGTCACCATACCGGTTCAATTAAAAAACCGGTTTTTAAAACATTGGAAAATATCATAAAATCAACCATTATGCTACCCAAATTTTATCACGGTGAATAATAAAATTTGAAACTATATTAAGTTTTGTTAATCCACAATACTAAAGACATCGATCAAAGATTATTCCTAAAAAACAAAACTATAATTATTTAATAATCCTATAATGGAAAGTTTAGGATTATGATGCCTAGACACATTGTTAGGATCCAATACTCGCGAGTCTTCCTTTATGGACTACGTTTATCACTACATTAAGACTGTACATCTTAGTAAAGCCCTCTGCTTTATAACCATTAATTTGTATGGAACGTGGAACACCAGGTATAAGATTGGCGGTACAGACTTATATGGGTAGACATCCTGCCAACGGTTGTTAGCTACAACCATTGTCTAACGAGTCAAATTTGGGCGTTGGCATTTCTACTCTATTTAACCCACAATGTTGATAAAGCATTCGTGTGGACTTTCAACATAGCCCTTGCAGTGTTAGTGTAGAGGTCTCGTGTCAGAGTTCGGTTAAGAGTCCAATATAGACCCCAGACTTGTTGTCATATAGAATTAAAATAGGATTTATGCGAGATTTTCTTCGTTTATACTAGTTGAAAGAGACTGTATGTGGTGGGATAGTTTGACTCAAAAGGATAAGAGTCATCACTAAAATTAAGTCATAAATCACTTAATTAATAATATGACACGACTAATCAACGTTTTAAACTTATATATGAATAAGTTATTTTTATAAACTTTTCATTATTCCACGAAAGTTATTTTGGTGAAACTTATATGTTTTGACTCAAATAAAATGGTTCAATATGATTTGATTTGATTTTCAAAACCTTTTTAATAACTGGTATACTTTATGATTTTAATGGTATATGGAGTCCAAACCTATAGAATTCAGCAACAATTCGTCGTTGACGTATTTTTAAAACATGTATTATCATGGAAGTAGAATGAGGGAGTTCATGTGTAGGTTTTATGGCATCTCCTTTTTGTATTAACTATGTTTTGTCGCTACTCTTTGGCACATTGAAGATTTGTAAGGATACATGTGACGATGTAAGATATTTTGGAGTTATGTAATCTTGATACTTTATGTTTTTATGTACAATTAATATATATGCTTTGACTGTGATATTCATTGACGTCGCACATCCCGAGAATATGACCATCGGCAAGGGTGTGTCACTACGTTCCACGTCCGACTACTCTATCTTTCTGGATGATAACTTGCTCTCATGGTGTTCCAAACGGTAGACTACAGTCTCTCGATCCAAGGCCAAGTACAAAGGTGTTGCAAATGTTATTGCTAAGGTTTGTTGGATTCGAAATCTTCTTCTAGAGTTGGGTTGTCCACCGAAGCGTACTTCTCCATTACATTGTGATAATGTTAGTGCCATATACATTTTGGGAAATCCCATTAAACATCAAAACACTAAACATCTCGAAATCAACATTCATTTTGTTAGAGAGAGTTCAACATGGCTACATAAGGGTGCACGTCCCATCACGTAAACAGCTTCCTGATATTTTCACAAAAAGATTACCACAAGTTTTATTTAACGACTTCAAGTCTATGCATTCAACATCCTCCTCCTTAGACCGAGGGGTATATTAGACTCGGAATTATATATTCTAATGTTTATAGTAATAGTGGTACCAAACTATAATATATGTATCTATATATACTCTGTACATGTACATGAATAGTATGGGGGAGATTGGGTAGCCTACGATATTCCAAACGGCGTGGATGACAGAATCATGAATTCAATTTTTTCTATATGAAAAATCTAATTTACTCATAAACTAAAATGGGACTTGAACCCTCAATCTTAAGGAAGGAGGGAAACACATGATGTCATGATGATACCTCCTCTGGGCTACAATCCATGTGGTAAGGAATTACGAATTAATGTCCTTTGATCAAACACAAATCAATCCCTAGAATCTTATATAGCAATTTGCTTGATGGAACAAATAGATTAAAGTAGTAATATATGTAACTAAGAAGCTATGCAAATCAGATGAAATAAAACACCACTGAACTTCTTGAATTGCTCTTGACATTAATGGCTTACACAGAAAAAATATGCAAGATTTAAGACAACTAACTCTTCAAACTAATGGCTTACACTAAACCTGCATTTATACTAAAACACAAGTATACGACTTTTGCTTTATCGGCAAGCAGGCCCTTTCACTTAGCTTTAAGTCGCATAACCCACACTTGTCTACAAAGGTCCAACTAGAATCTATCTTCACCCTCCTGATTCTCACAAACAAAGCTTTCACTAAAGAAAGAAAGGTCTGTAACCTTCAAGATTTAGACATTCTTACTGATCTTTGTAAGGGAAGATAAGACTTCATTCATGTCAGGTCGATCCTCTGGAATCGTTTTGGTGCAAGATGAGGCCAAGTTAAGTAGCTGTTCTATAAAGCCCTGCTTCATGGAGAAATTAGAAGCCAGATCAGGGTCTACAATTTCAATCAGCTCATTTATTCCATTTGATAATGCTTTGTCTACTAGTTGTGGCAAAGTGATCTGGATTCCCTCCTCTTCGGTAAGGACACCTGTGGGTCTTTTTCTTGTGATAAATTCCATCACTATTATTCCAAAGCTAAATACGTCCACTTTTGTTGTTAGTTTCTTCATATACGCAAACTCTGTTGGGAAACAGAAATGCAACAATGCGTTAGTGTGATTTTCAAGGTGAAAAGTATCATAACATAACATCAAAAGCTATATATGTTAGAAAGTTCAGTCCACTAATCAAACTATTTTGATTCACAATTTGAAAGCTTGTATAACCATTGTTACTTTTTCTTTCTAAAAGCTAAGGACAAAAGAGGAATTGGTGATTCATTACCTGGGGCCAAGTAACCAATCGTGCCTTGAAATGTGGATGCAGAAGATATGCTGCTTCCATCCTGTTGATGAACTCCAAGAATCCGAGCTGTGCCAAAATCACTCACATGAGCATCCCACTTTTCATCCAGAAGTATGTTAGAAGGCTTCAAATCACAATGAACTATTGGGAAATCATATCCCGAGTGTAAGTACACCAATCCTCTGGCTACAGACACCAAAACGTCTACTCTTTCAGACAAATCCCATCTTGATCTATCAATCCCAGAGTCGTGTATAATTCTATCCAAATCACCATTTTCCATGTATTCAAGAACCAATGCCTTTAGCTTCCCACTCTCCCATGCATAACCAAGTACCTTCACTAGATTTCTATGCCTCAGTTTCCCCAGTGTGTTCATTTCTTTGTTAAAGCTCTTGTCAGATTCAGCTGAAAACTGGGTGATGTTCAAAATCTTTACAGCTATCATCCTCCCATCTTGTAGTCTACCCTTGTACACAGTGCTTAAGCTAGTTGTACCCAAAATGTTACCTTCACTGAAGTTGTCGGTAGCATGTTCCAAATCTTTTCTATCAAATCTTTTGAGAGTGAACCCTGCGGTGTGTTCTGGTAACTCTGGGTTCTCGGGTTCTTTGACTTTTGGTTTTCTAATATGCCGACAACATAATACAACCAAAATGAATACAAGAAGCAATGCAAGTGATCCGAGTATTGAAAGAATCAATACAGCCTTTCTGGAGAGCGAACGCTTTGATTGACTTGATGAGGCACATAATTCGGAGTTGCTTGTAACGCACAGTGATGGGTTTCCCTGTAATCCAACTGCGCTTATGTTTCTGAAAATACCTGTATCTGGAACACGTCCTTCTAATTGATTGAAAGAAAGGTCAAGTTGTTTCAATACTGAAATGTTGCCAAAACTATCGGGAATCAAACCGTTGAATTTGTTGTGTGAAAGATCAATAGAAGTAAGACGAGTCAAATTCGCCATAGTTCTAGGGATCTTGCCATCGAACTGATTTCTTGAAAAGTTTATGCTGGAAAGCAGATCGAGAGGAGGAAATATTTCTTCTGGAACACTACCAGAGAGCTGATTTCCAGACACATCAAGACTTCTCAAGTTTCTGCATTTTTGAAGTGTCGCCGGAATCCCTCCAGACAGATTATTGTTCGAGATGTTAATGGATTCTACCATCTCCAGCTCGCCAAATTCATTTGGGATCCTTCCTGTAAGAAAATTGTTGGAGAAGTTGAGAAAGATTGGTGTATTTTTCATACCTGCAATCACTGACCCTGAAATCGACCCTGTGAGCAAGTTGTGTGAGAGGTCTATGGAAATCACCTTGTTAAGTTTTCTCAAACTATCAGGGATTGATCCGTTAAACCTGTTTCCACTTAGATTCAACCGAGAAAGCAGCTCAAGCTTTGAAACAGAATTCAAAATAGAACCCACAAATTTGTTGTTCATCAAGTGGAGTTCTGTAAGCTGTTTGAGCTCAAAGATTTCTTCTGGAATCTGGCCATGAAGATTATTGTTACCAAGCGAAAGGCTTTGAAGGGAAGTAATGTTTGAGAATTCTACAGGAATCATACCCGAAAATTGGTTTTGTCCCAAGTTTAACAACATCAAACTAGTTAGATTTCCGAGTTCTGTTGGGAGGGGGCCCGAAAAGGAATTGCCATGAATTTGCAGAATTTGGAGATTAGAAAGTCTTCCAATACCCGGTTTTAACAACCCACTGAAATTGTTATGTGCCATATCTAAGATCACAAGACTTGAACAATTGAAGATATCATCTGGGATTCTTCCTGACATTTTGTTGTCACTAACAATTAGATATGTAAGATTTGACAACTTCCCTAAACCCTGAGGCATTTCTCCTGTCATCCTATTTCTAGCAAAATCTATCCAACGGATATTAGTGCAGTTTGTGATGCTTGACGGAATAGACCCTTCTAGAAGATTGTTACTAAGAGACAAATTTCTAAGATTATGAAGAGACCCAATACTCGAAGGGACTGATCCCGTGAGAAAGTTTAAGCTAAGTGTCAAGTATGTCAAATTGACTAACCTGGTTATGGATGCTGGAATCTCCCCAGAAAGATTATTTTGATGAAGGGTAAGAGATTGTAATGATTTCAGTGAACTGATATCAGAAGAAAGATTCCCAATGAGATTATTCTCTGATAGTTGCAAAACCAATAATGATTTTAATCGGAATAACGAATCTGGGATTGTGGAATTCAGCTGATTATCATATAACCGTAACACCTGTAAGCCCAAGAGATTTCCAATCTCTGGAGGAATGCTTCCAACGAGCTTATTGCTGTATAAATTAAAAAGTGACAGATTCGTGCAATGGCCAAGTTCAGATGGTATTTTCCCAGAAAGAAAGTTTTGATACAACTGAAGAGCTTGTAAATTTGACAAGTTTCCAATCTGTCTAGGAATGATACCAAAAAGTTGGTTTTGACTGAAGTCAAGAGCTATCAACTTTTTTAGATTACCAACAGAAGTAGGAATCGAGCCTTGTAAACGGTTATTATAAGCTCCAAGTTGCTGAAGATTTATCAAATCACCGATTCTCTCCGGGATTGTACCATTGAGTTTGTTGTCATCAAGGCTAAGTTCTAACATGGAAGTGACATTACACAAGCTTTCCGGAATAATTCCAGTTAGCGAATTGTTTCCGAGGTCAAGTATTTGCAGATTCCGGAGGTTTCCCAGTTCCGATGGAATCGGCCCAGAGAGGGAATTGGTGTAAAGGGAAAGTCCAGCAAGCTGTGTGCAATATGCCAACTGGGAAGGAATGTTACCAGTAAAAGAATTGTAAGAAAGATCAAGAACCTGGAGGCTGGAAAGGTTCCCAAGAAAAGGAGAGATTTGGCCTTTGAGCTGTGTTTGTTGAATAGAAATGGAAACTACACGTTGTGAGACATCATCACATTGGATTCCGGTCCAGTTGCAGTGGTGGGTGGAATCAGCATTCCAATCCAGGAGTGCGCCAGTTGGGTCATCTGTGATTGAGTTCTTGAAATGTTCCAAAGCATCAACTTCATCTTTTAAGCTAGAATCAGCAGATAGAACACCAAGTAGTAGGAAAGGTAAAAGGACAAGGGTTTTGAACACCATTGTTGATTTTGAAGTGGAGATATTTCTATGAACTTGAAGCTGGTTATATACATATATATTATTCAATACAGAGGTCCATTGGAATGACCCTTGTCAACCTTAATGTGTGAAAACAAAGTCTTTTCAGCTAAGAAACTTTATTGCTGTTATTCGAGCTTATCCTGCTTGTGTTCATACTGCCCATTCAGCTCCCCTATATATCATTATTTAACTTGATTCGAAATATACAATACACGTTAAAAAAAAAAACCATTATGATCATGTATATAAATACAGAAAGAATGAAAAAAAAAAAGTCCAAGTTTGCAAATTCTGGTTTTCAGCATCTAACCTGTTGTATCATTACACATGATACTTGGTTAAGTTTTGATAATAAACACAAGAAATCGCTAGCTGTGATAATATTTTTGCATTTGTACAAATTAAATAACGAAATGACGTACAATACATGAATGTTGTTATGGGTAGTCCATTATGAACTCAACTTGCGTATTAATCGATTAGGAATGATGACTCCATATTGGGTGCAAGTGGGTTCCATATTAAGAGATTATTATAATTTTGAATTGAAAAATAAGAATTAAATCATGGCAATCGAGTTGTTATAGAAAGCTAGATTTAAGGAACTATATTTAAGGTGAATGCTTTATACGCGGCTTTAGTAAATTAATCGGGAATATATCAAGGATGTTATTCAAAATTATAATCCGTAGATTTTTTAATTAATTTATGCATTTACCTCTTATATGACAAGTAAATAGTACTGTGTTTCTACTTATATTCCCTTGGTAATGTTTACCTGTGAGTCTATGTCGACAGTAAGGTTTGTCCAATGAATTCCTCAATTAATATTGTAGGGCAAGTTGCATAAAAATAATATATACATCTAGCTAATTTTAAGTTCATGACTCGTAATTAAAATCAGAAATTTCTGATACATAATTTATACTTTGTAACATAATAGAGTGCTCATATTTTCGTTTATTACCAATGTCATGATAACATCAAGTCAACATTTATGATACACTTGGATATAAATAATTTGCTTTTTTAAGGTGGAAATAAATTGCTCATTCTGAATAAAACTTATAAACTAGAAGATATCTCAATAATGCCTTATAAACTAGAAGGAGAAATTAAATAGTCTCCTACTTTTTTTCCTAATATCCTTCTACTTATTTTAGATGGTGACAAGTGTCATTAAATTTAATTTAAATTTGATTAAGATTTTTGAATTTATACACTTGTCATCATCTTAAATAGGTAAGAAAAAAAATAAGAACAAAAGGTAGGATGATATTTAATTTCTCAAACTTAGAAGATATCTCAATAATGCAACTACCTAATTTGTATTAGGTGGATGCACTAAAATCTACTTATATGAAGTAATCATGTATAGGACTTATGTATAGGACTTTGGAACAACTAGAAAATTACAAAAATAAAACTATACATTTTGAACAACAAAAAGGTCATGCTTAGTGATATGTGTATGTTGACTTAGAAGACCAATTCATACGTTCCTTTTGTCCATGATGCATGCAATTAGGTAGTAAAAGCCTACGTTCATTAGTTTCCTGTCAAAATTAGTTGCCCATGATTTCCATCTTCCCACTACTCCTTAGTTTATGCTCAAGTTACGTATTTATGTTCCTGTAATTGCATTTTGTGAGTTTTATGAATGAAGTAAGAAAATGGTTTCAATTGTGTTTCTCTAATATCTCTCCTATCTATATTTCTAAAGGGGATTAGCCATCCATAATTGGCTTCTATCAATAGTGCTTTTATTCCCGTTCCTCATGCCTCCCCGTCAAAATCCGTCCACTGATGTCACACTGCCAAGTATCTGCGAGTAACTCTCCACACTCATCGATATTTCTACCGCTAATGTCCACCGCCTTGATGCAATTATCACACAAATGGCCACCGTCAACACCCTCATCGGTATTCAAACCGGAACCATGGTCAAACTCATCCACTCTCCACCACCGAATCAACAACCAAGGTCGTCGTCGCCGACATCCACACCGCCACTGCTGTCACTACAACAACCATTATTGTCACCGCCGCCCCCAATACCATTGCAATCGCCCATGTCAACCCAACAACCACTTCTACCTTCGCAACCGCTGCTATCCTTAACCTGGACGCTGCTATCCTTAACCTGGACACCTTCCCCACAACAACAATTCCCACCACCGATGATGCCACCCCCGAAAACTACCTACATAAAACTACCGAAAACAATTTCGGCCAACAAAAACTACCGAAAACAGTTCCAAACAAACTCACCGGGCCTCGAGAACGGTGTCATTTTTAAGCGGGGACGAACTGATACAACTCTCTGGTCATACCTAAGGCCGCCTCCTTGGCCAGATCCTTCCGTCCATGGATACGACCCGATTGCTACTGAAAATCGGCATAAATCGGCCTTGAGGACAAGGCCATTTTTCAGGGGCGAAGTATTGATATGTGTATGTTGACTTAGAAGACCAATTCATACGTTCCTTTTGTCCACGATGCATGCAATATTTAGGTGGTAAAAGCCCACGTTCATTAGTTTCCTGTCAAAATTAGTTGCCCATGATTTCCATCTTCCCACTACTCCTTAGTTTATGCTCAAGTTACGTATTTATGTTCCTGTGATTACATTTTGTGAGTTTTATGAATGAAGTAAGAAAATGGTTTCAATTGTGTTTCTCTAATATCTCTCCTATCTATATTTCTAAAGGGGATTTAGCCATCCATAATCGGCTTCTATCACTTAGCACCACCCAGTGTTGTCATGCATTATATAAGAAAATAATGTTAGATAAAGTTGTTATGGTTTGGTATAGTAGATTAGACAAAATACGTTTCCGTAAGATAAATAAAATAAAATATGAGTTTATAATGTTTAATCATGTAAACATATATTGCTATTTGTTACAAACAACTATAATTGATGGGCATCTTCCCTATCCATTGAACAATACATTTTTAGTTGTCTACGGGTAATTTGTAATTTACGTTAACAACATGACTTCTTAGTCGTCCGTGAGCTATCTACATAATAGCTTAACCGTAAAATATTCAATGTTTGATCATTTTGCCATTTTCTTTACTATATTCTTTATCTCCCTGCAAAAAAAACTTATAAATTAATCTTATTATGAACAATTAAACTAAAATACCAATATCAGAAAAAACTAAAAGCAAATCCTTGAAGAAAATAAGCATTAAATCCGGACGCTCGAAGATTTAATTGAAAATAAAAAATCAACTATTGAGATGTTATGTAATGGTAATGTCATTGTTTTAATATCTAATGCAGCTAAAGATTAAAGGGAAATCTCCAAAAAAGTCCTAAAATTTTGGTATGGTTTACGTTTTAGTCTTAAACTAATTTTTGTTTACGAAAAAGTCCTAAAAACCAGCAAAAGTATGCATTTTGACCCTTTTTGACCGGTTGGAACCGGCAACAAATTAATTTGGGACTATTTCATAAACTGACTCAAAATATTGAGACTATTTCACAAAATGACCCAAAATATTGTGACTTTTCTGCAAAAAAAAAATATTAAGACTTTTTTGCAAATCAAAACTTTATTATTATTATTATTATTATTATTATTATTATTATTATATCAAAAATATAAACAAGTATACTAATTTTTAAAGTCATTATTATTAATATTTTTAATAATACATATAAATACACTTAAATAAAAAAATTATTAAATAAATTATTTAAAGGTGAAGGTGGTGGTGATGGTAATGCTTTAAGCATTGAAATCATGAATAGCTTCTTGTATGTCCTCACTTTGTATATGATCATTTCACATTTCTTATTACTGTTTTCAATTCAAAATATCAACACTTAACATTTTAAAAGAAGTTGTCTATTTGTAAAAGGGAAATCTTCAGAAAAGTCTCAGTATTTGCGGAAAAGTTACATTTTAGTCCCAAGATTTTTTTTTTGAACGAAAAAGTCCCGAAAACCGGCAAAAATTTGCAGTTTGACCCTTTTTGACCGGTTGAAACCGGTACCAAATTAATTTGGGACTATTTCATAAACTAATCCAAAATATTGGGATTTTTCTGTAAACGAAAAATATTAGGACTTTTCTGTAAACAAAAATATTAGGACTTTTCTACAAACAGAACCCTTATTATTATTATTATTATTATTATTATTATATAAATAAGAATACTATTTTTTGAACTTGTTATTATTAATATTGTTATTAATACATATAAATGCATTAAATGAAAAACTAATATTAATGACATTGTTTAAGGGTTGAGGTGAAGGAGATGGTGATGCTTTTAGCATTGAAATCGTGAATGTCTACTTGTATATTTTTACTTTGTATATGGTTATTTCATATTTGTTATTATTGTTTTCAATTTAGAATATTAATACTTAACAATTTGAAAGAAGTTGCATATTAATAGTTTAATCTCACTTTGTATATAAAATTGTTTAAGGTAGAAGAATTACTTTCCAAATCCAACAAATCCACTACAAACATCTACATAGGTTACCCATATCAAAATTCAAAAGTATTAATAACAATATTTTGTTTAATAAAAAGTAATAGGAATAATTCAAAAGTGTTAATCAAAATTCAAAAGTATTAATCCAAAAAACATGTCATATTACTTTTTATTAAACAAGATATTGTAATTAATATTTTTGAATTTTGATATGGGCTACCTATGTAGATGTTTGTAGTGGATCTGTTGAATTTGAAAAATAATCCATCCACCTTAAACATTTTTATATACAAAGTGAGAAATCCTTCTAGCTTAAACTATTTATAAATAATTTTACAAATATGTAACTTCTTTTAAATTGTTACGTATTATTATTCTGAATTGAAAACAATAACAACAAATGTGAAATGACCATAACAAAGTAAAAATATACAAGCAAACATTTATGATTTCAATGCTAAAAGCATCAACATCTCCTCCACATTCACCCTTAAACAATGTCATTAATATTATTTTTTTTTCACTTAAATTCATTTATATGTATTAGTAATAATATTAATACTAACAAGTTCAAAAAATAGTATTCTTATTTATAATTCTTTAATAATAATAATAATAATAATAATAATAATAATAATAATAATAATGGTTCTATTTGTAGAAAAATCCTAATATTTTTGTTTACAGAAAAATCCTAATATTTTTTGTTTACAGAAAAGTCCCAATATTTTGGATTAGTTTACGAAATAGTCCCAAATTAATTTGGTACCGGTTTCAACCGGTCAAAAAGGGTCAAACTGTAAATTTTTGCCGGTTTTCGGGACTTTTTCGTTCAAAAAAAAAATCTTAGGACTAAAGTGTAACTTTTCCGTAAATATTGGGACTTTTATGAAGATTTCCCTTTGTAAAATTGTGTATAAATAGTTTAAGATAAAAGGATTTCTCACTTTGTATATAAAATTTCTTAAGCTAGAATGATTTTTTTTTCAAATCCAACAGATCCACAATAAATATTTACATTGGTGGCCCATATCAAAAACTCTATAATATTAATTAAAATATCTTATTTAATAGAAAGTAATATGACTTGTTTTGCTTTATCACACTATATCTGCTATCTTCCCAAAAAAATCATAAGGATAAAGTAATGAAAAAGAGGAACACACATGTTGGTAATTCAAATACTTACACACAAGACAACACGCATATCACACGCTCACTATTTGTAAACAATTTAAAAATTCAGTAGCTTCTTTTAAATTATTTAATGTTAATATTCTGAATTAAAAACAATAGTAACAAATATGAAATGACCATATACAAAGTTAGAATATACAAACAGACATTCATGATTTCAAAGCTTAAAGCATTACCATCCGCTCAACTTTCACCTCTATAAAATGTCTTTAATATTTTTTAATTTAAATGTATTTATATGTATTATTAACAATATTAATAATAACAAATTTAAAAAATAGTTTACTTATTTATATTTTTAATATAATAATAATAATTTTAATAATAATAATAATAATAATAATAATAATAATAATAATAATAAGGTTTTTGTTTGCAGAAAAACCCTAATATTTTTTGTTTTTGCAGAAAAGTCCCAATATTTTGGGTCAATTTATGAAATAGTCCCAAATTAATTTGTTACCGGTTCCAACCAGTCAAAAAGGGTCAAAATGCAAACTTTTGCCAGTTTTTTGAACTTTTTCGTAAACAATAATTTGTTTAGGACCAAAACATAAACCGGGCCAAAATTTTAGGACTTTATTGGAGATTTCCCAAAGATTAAAACCTATGTGTGTGTTATGTTTACTACTATTAAGAACTAAACCATCATAACGTTAACTAACCCCTAAGGCCCTAATAGCATGATGAAAAATAGTAAAAACACATAAAAAAAGGGAGGTCAACCGTACCTGAATCATGCATACCTACTTAGCGGTCATTGGCAAAGAGCATGACATATTTGTAAGAGGGGTCGGTACGCGAGTAACTCCAACCAGCTATTTGACTGACATCTACCTCAACCCAAATTTTCATCAAAAGAAAAAATTATTTTACTTGAGCAAAACTAAATGAACAAAAAAGAAAAATGAAGATCTATAGTTGAAAGTTGATTATCTGATGACACATATTCCATGTCAAGCAAATTCTTAAAATATCACAATAAGTTCAAATATGGAGTCTCCAATAACTACTACTCCAGTTCGAAGAAAGTCTCTACAAAAACAAAAAAAAAGTATATAAGTGAATATTTGATAGTTTTTTAACAATGGAATGCTTACGTTATCATTGCATATTGTCATCACATTTTTTTGCATACATCATCTAAACATTCCCCCCCCCCCCCCCCCCCCAAAAAAAAAAAAAAAAAAAAAGAGGTCGGAATTAATGTAAGTTATTATAATAATAAGTTTTGTACACTTTTTTCGAATATTTTTAACTGTCGACTCAACATGGTACACTATTTCAGAAAGTTTTGAATAACGTTGAAAAAAGTGTTGCATCTATGTGTTAAGAGCCACATGCCCACATGTTAGGAATTCAACTTAAAATGTGATAGTAACACCTCAACCCAACACACTACAAGAATTGAACAAAGTATGCATATTCGATAATTATATGTTTTCTAGCAATTAATACATGCTTGTTTCACATTAGAAACATCATAAATAACCCTATGTGTACATGCACCATAGTAGATGTAGGTTTCAGTCCATTACTACAACTATTAAGAAAGACAAAATAGCATACCTTTGGCAACTAGAGACTTTTGGCTTGCAACATTGTCCTTGTCACCTTGCATGGATGGAGAGGACCCATAATAAAAAAAAATAATAATAAAAAAAACCCCTCTTATGGTATCAAACCCAAGACACCAATGAGCAGAACCAAAAAAAACTAGGAAAGAGGATTAATCTCAATGTACCCTATAAAGGTTTGAAAATCATCCACTGGAGGGAGGAAGAAGGGATTGGCAAAATCTCAATCCAAGGAGCAAGGAGGATGTGATCACTAACACCCTATTTATAAGTCTTAGATATCCATACCCCAAATACATCTCCAATCCCATGTCGGATATATGTAGATTTCAGAAACCCCTTATCTCTTAAGGGATTCTAGAATATTCCGATTAGTTAACTTTTAACTAATTAATAGTCAAACCCTTTATAAATTAAAATTATTTGATTAATTCCAAAATAATTTATAATTAATTGATTAAACTATAATAAATTAATAAACTTATTTTCTTACTTATTCATTATGCTCAATTGTGTCATGATGGCAACCTAAAAGGATCTTGTTATTATTATAAGTATTATCAATAGTTAATGACCTTGGATGCTCTTGCCAACATATATGTTTATATAGATATACATGTCGGTTAAAGTTTATACTTATAATATTATATACATACATATACATATATATATATATATATATATATATATATATATATATTATAACGCCCCGATTCTCAGGTATTTATTTGGTTATAAATTTTCATGATTTCCAAGGTTTACTCGACGAGTTGGTTGCTTTGACTCGTCGAGTAGCAGCGGGTTGGTCCATGTGTTCAAGTGACCTACTCGCCGAGTCCAAGTAAGGACTCGACGAGTAGGAGCTCGAGGATGAAACCCTAATTTATGGGGTTTTGCACCCTATTTAAAGGATTATTGGCCTCTTCATCCTCCCCTTACAGCCTCTTGATACTCCATAAACCCTAATTCATGTGAGTGAGCTCCATTTGTGTGTCTTAAGCTTTGGAAGAGGATTTTTGGTGAGAAAAGCTTGGAGATCAAGTGACTAGGAGCAAGGAACGTGTGGGAATCAGAGATCTACCTTAGTTGGCATCCTTTAGAAGGTATTAAGCCGTTATCTTGACCTTATTTCATTCTAGATCTTATTTGGGTGGATTTTAGGGCTTTTCTAGCATATTAGGAAGCCTTTCTTGTGTTTGAGCTAAGATCTGAAGTTGCAACTTCAGATCTAAACTCTCTTGGGTCTCTAAATCCATAAAGCTTCCAGCTTTTGCAAGAATTAGACTATCATAAGGTGCAAAACTCCATTGTAAGCTTAGATTTGTCATTTAGAGTTTTTAGAGCCTTGCATGCATGTAAAGTTTGCAACTTTACGTGATAAACATGCCTTGGTGATTTGGATCTGCAATATGGAACCTTAGCATGGCTTAAAAAGCGTCTGTTTGGATAAAGGGCCGAAGGGACTCGGCGAGTTGCATGGTCAACTCGGCGAGTCCGATGAAGATTGTCGTGGGCTCGGCGAGTCAGTAGAGTGACTCGGCGAGTCAGCTAGGGTATTCCCAACCCTTGGAAACGCGTGAACTTTGGGAGTTGAAGGGAAACTCGATGAGTTAGCAAAGGATTTTACGACTGCAAACGTTAGGAACTTGACGAGTCAGTCTGGTGACTCTGCGAGTTGATGAGTTAGGCAAGGAACTCGGTGTGTGGTTGGTTGTACTCGACGAGTTGAGGTCAACATGGACTGTTGACCATGACAGTTGACTTTGACTTTAACCAAGGGTTGACTAGTTGACTTCTTGGGACATTTTGGGAAATTGGAAATTTATGGATATGGTTCTATGATGAATATAGGTGGTGGAGTTTGTGACGATGATCCAAGAGTTAAGCTTATCACTTCAGCGCGTCAATTGTGAGGTGAGTTATCCTCACTATATATAATGGGTCTAAGGCACCAATGTCGGCCCTTGTCGGATTTGTGTCCGGGTTTATTGTATGATATGCTTATTAGTTTACATTCTGGTAGTTAGGATGGTGATATGCTTAATGATATGGTTAGGTCTGTACCCTGGTAATAGGATGTTGCTATGATTAGTGATCGGTTAGATCGTCTTGACTATTATATATGCTGGCATATGATATATATATATATATATATATATATATATATATATATATATATATGTGCACATGTTTGTTGATAGGGGGTTGGATTGAGGCAGTCCTGCTTTGTGCTGAAGGCCAACATACCCAGGGAGGTCCGGATAAACTGAAGGCCCTCAAAAGGGGTTCAGTTAGGCTGAAGGCCCAACGAGCGGCCCGAATAGGCTGTAGGCCCTGCCAGGCGGTCCAGACGTGTAGAAGGCTCGGAGAGCGGTCCAAATAGGCTGAAGGCCTGCAAGGTGGTCCAGTCAGGCTGAGGGCTCATTATGCATGTTGTTTGCCTATATGTTTATATGATATGGTTATGACTGTATGGTGTTGGTATTTTGGGGGAAACTCACTAAGCTATCGGGCTTACAGTCTTAGTTTATTGTTTCAGGTACATCAGGGGATCGCGGCAAAGAGAAGGCATGATCGTACAGCTCCTCATGTGCTGTTTATGTTTCTGGGAAAACTCTATAGACTATTTTGAAAACAAATCTGTAATAACTGTTGGTTTTAAATGTTTTAAAGAGTTTTAAATTGGCTTGAATTTTATGGGTGTTACAAGTTGGTATCAGAGCCTTGGTTTGAGTGGATTGGAGGAACACTCGTGGGACTCCAGTCTCAAATCAAGGAAAAGATTTTCAAATAGTTATCAAAATAAGTAAAGGAGGATGTAGGTGTACGATCAGCCGGAGCCAGTAAGTAGACCCCAAAATACCATACAGTTATTTGATTATGTGATATGTGAAACGACCCAAAAATACGGCCCGAAAATTTCATTTTTAATATAACCATAATCATAAAACGGAGTATATCATAATAAAACCATACGTTGCAAATCTCAAAACCATACTAAAATACAAATGAGAAAACGATGTCATGACTGTATCAAAACATATATAAGATAACTGATCAACTCCCAGGATAAAAACTGTGGTTGTGGTGTGTGCGATGCCATCATCCCGAGCCCTTCCCTCTGCTTGCGGAAGTACCTGAAACCAAAACTGAAACTGTAAGCACGAAGCTTAGTGAGCTCCCCCAAACTACCACATACCACACAAACATACAAAGCACATACTGGGCCTTGCCCACTGCATCGGACCGAAGTCCGGCTAACCGGGGCCTTGCCCCCTACATCGGACCGGAGTCCGAAGCTGACTGGAACATCGGACCGAAGTCCAAAGCTGACTGGGATCTTCGTCCCCTACATCGAACCGAGTCCGAAGCTGACTAGGACATCGGACCGAAGTTCGAAGCTGACTGAGACATCGGACCGAAGTCCGAAGCTGACTGGGACCTACGTCCCCTACATCGGACCGGAGTCCGAAGCTGACTGGACCTCTGTCCCCTACATCGGACCGAAGTCCGAAGCTGACTGAACATAGCATAACCATATCAACTGGCATAAACACATATCCTGTCTGAACCACGAAGGCATCAAACATACTAACTACTACATCGGATCGGGGTCCGAAGCTGACTGCTAGCTAAACGGGACGGCATTGTGGCCTTAGACCCGTTACTACTGGAAGGAAACTCACCTCGTGAACTGGCTGCTGTGTGAATGGCTCTGGAAGCTAACTGCTGCTGCTCCGGTATCTCCCCGGCTACAAGGCCATAAACACACTCAATCAAATACTAAACACTGCACTGGGGTAAAATGACTCTTTTACCCTTGATCAAAGTCAACTCTCCCAGTCAAAGTCAACCCACAGTTGACCTGACTCGCCGAGTTGGGCCACCAACTCGCCGAGTCTCTAATCTCATTTCACAACCCCACTCGTGGCTACTCGTCGAGTATGGCATCGACTCGACGAGTACTCTCTCTATCCCAGAACTCAGACAATCTTCATCCGACTCGCCGAGTCATATGAACAACTCGACGAGTTGTTCTTGAGCTTAAGAAGATTGCCTTGGACTCGCCGAGTTGTATGAACAACTCGCCGAGTCCCTCCATTACTGAGTCTACTCTCCGACTCACTGAGTCCACTCTACTACTCACAGGCTTCCACTCGTCATCACTCAAAAGGGGAAAAACGGGGACTCGCGACTCAACTCGCCGAGTCGTTCTTCCGACTCGCCGAGTCGCTTGCATGCAGCAACTCAAAACTCGATTCTGCTTGAATCCAGTGTATAAAACTAATAGATCTGGACTCCCTTAACTCGATTAGCATGTAAAGATTCTATCTTTACGCACCCATATGCATCCATGAAGCTAAAATGGCTCAAAAAGCATAATAAAGGCTAGATCTAGGGTTTTCATGCAAGATAACTTCAAAAAGGCAATAGATCTGGGCTCTACAACTCCTAAATGAACAGATCTAAGGATATCTCGACATAATAGGGCATCCATACAATCATAAGGCTTGAGAGAAGCATCAAACTAGATCTAGAAGAGTTCTAATGGAGGTTAAAAGCATAAAACAGGAGGGAATCTGAAGAATACCTCAAAGAACTCTGATTTTCCCTTGGATCTTTGCTCTACACCTCTTCTCCTTGCTCCTTTCTTCTTCTCCTTCTTCAAGCCTTCAAAATTTAACACAAGAACACTTAGATCACTCAAGGATGGATTAGGGTTTTCTCACAGCTTTCTGAGGGTGAAGGAAGCGAGATTGGGGGGCTATAAGGTGGATTAAATAGTGAGCAACCCGGGGATTTAGGGTTTCTCCCAGGAAGGCAGACGTGCCGAGTCCCGAATATGGACTCGCCGAGTCGCCGACTAACACGTGCTCGAAATCCCGTCCCTACTCGGCGAGTCAGGCTATGAACTCGCCGAGTCCCTCTTGCAAACTTCTAATTAAATACTATGGAATCATCATACCGGGGACGGGTCGTTACAATTCTCCCCCACTTGGCTCAGACTTCGTCCTCAAAGTCTGCTACGGATGAATCTGCAAATATCTCCGGATAGTGCTCTCTCATCTCCTCCTCAGCCTCCCACGTCCACTCAGACCCCTTCCGGTGCTGCCACTGCACTTTCACTAACTGAATTTCCTTGTTCCTCAAGGTCTTTGTCTTCCGGTCCAGAATCGCGACCGGTCTCTCAATATAATTCAGGCTGCTATCAACTTGAATATCTTCTAGGGGAACGACTGCTGACTCATCCACCAAACACTTCCTCAACTGAGATACATGGAAAGTGTTGTGGATCTGACTAAGCTCCTCAGGAAGATCCAACTGATAAGCAACCCGACCCACCCGGGCCAAAACCCTGAAAGGACCAATAAACTTGGGACCCAACTTGCCCCTCTTCCGGAACCTGATAACACCCTTCCAAGGTGAGACCTTTAGAAGGACCATATCACCCACCCGGAACTCCAAGTCTTAACGCCTCCTATCAGCGTAACTCCTCTGCCGACTCTGCGCAGTCTGCAGTCTACTACGGACCTGCTGGATCAACTCGGTCGTCTTGAGCACCACCTCTGTGCTTCCAATGACTCGCTGACCTACCTCGCCCCAACAAATCGGGGTCCTGCACTTCCTCCCATAAAGCATCTCAAAGGGAGGTCGATCAATGCTCGCATGATAACTGTTGTTATACGAAAATTCCGCTAACGGAAGGTACGTATCCCAACTGCCACCGAAGTCTAGAACACATGCCCTGAGCATGTCCTCGAGAGTCTGAATCGTCCTCTCACTCTGCCCGTCCGTCTGAGGGTGGAAAGCGGTGCTGAAATGAAGACGAGTACCCATCTCGTCGTGAAACCGCTTCCAGAATCTGGATGTAAAATGGACATCTCGGTCTGACACCACCGATACCGGCACTCCATGACGTGCCACGATCTCGCGCACATAGATATCGGCTAACTTTTCTGCCGATATACTCTCCTGGATCGGGATAAAATGAGCACTCTTCGTCAACCGATCCACTACTACCCATATCGAATCCACTCCTCGTGCGGTCCTGGGAAGCTTGGTGACAAAATCCATGGTGATGTCCTCCCATTTCCACACGGGAATGTCTAACGGCTGCATCTTGCCATGAGGCCTCTGGTGCTCCGCCTTGACCTTCCTGCAGGTCAGGCACCTCTCAACATACCAAGCGACATCCCGCTTCATGCAGGGCCACCAATAATCGAGTCGAAGATCTCTATACATCTTCGTCGCCTCTGGGTGGATAGAAAATCGAGACTTATGAGCCTCATCCATCAACACCTGTCGTACTCCTCCCCAGTATGGTACCCACACTCTCCCATGAAGTGTCAGCAATCCCCGACTGTCATAATCAAACGAAGATGCTCGGCCCACTATCCTCTCACACTTCTGCCTCTCCTCCTTGAGGCCCTCGACCTGAGTCTCCCCGATCCGTTCCAATAACGGAGTAATCACTTTCATCCTCAAACACAAATCTCTGATAGGGGTTGCCGACACTTTGCGGCTTAGGGCATCGGCCACCACGTTGGCCTTCCCTGGATGGTAAAGGATCTCACAATCATAATCCTTCAGCACATCTAACCACCTCCTCTGCCTCATGTTGAGACTCGGCTGATCCATAAGGTACCTCAAACTCTTGTGATCCGTGTGGATAGTACAACGGACCCCATAAAGATAATGCCTCCAAATTTTGAGGGCAAACACAACCGCCCCCAGCTCTAAATCATGGGTAGGATAGTTAGCTTCGTGAGGCTTCAACTGTCTCGAGGCGTAAGCTATCACATGACCTCACTGCATCAACACTGCTCCCATACCTGTGATTGAGGCATCACAGTAGACTACGAAGTCCTCTACTCCCTCTGGCAAGGTAAGGATCAGAGCCTCGCACAACCTCTGTCTGAGGGTCTCGAACGCTGCCTGCTGCTCAGGCCCCCAACGAAATACCACCGACTTCTTGGTCAGTCGGGTGAGCGGCACTGCTATCTTGGAGAAATCCTGAATGAATCTCCGGTAATACCCTGCCAACCCTAGGAAGTTCTGAATCTCAGATGGAGACTTCGGGACCTCCCACTGCATCACGGCCTCTATATTGGCGGGATCCACCAGAATACCCTTCTGGTTGACGAGGTGACCAAGGAACTGCACCTCGTGCAACCAGAACTCACACTTGGAGAACTTTGCGAAAAGTCTCTCCCTCCTCAAAACTTCCAGCACCTCCCTCAGGTGCTCCTCGTGCTGCTCCTGCGTCTTGGAATATACCAAGATATCATCTATGAATACTATCACTGACCGATCCAGCATCGGCCTGCACACGCGGTTCATGAGATCCATGAACGCGGCTGGGGCATTGGTGAGCCCAAATGGCATCACCACAAACTCATAATGACCATACCTGGTCCTGAAAGCAGTCTTCTACACATCCTCATCCCTAACCCGCATCTGATGATACCCGGAGCGTAGATCAATCTTGGAGAACCAAGACGCTCCCTGAAGCTGGTCAAACAAATCATCTATCCTCGGAAGTGGGTAACGGTTCTTCACCGTCACCTTATTCAACTCCCGATAATCTATACACATACGATGCGACCCATCCTTGTCCTCACAAACAGGATAGGCGCTCCCCAAGGCGAACTGCTCGGCCAGATGAAACCCTTGTCTAGCAGCTCCTGCAGGTGCGTAGACAACTCCTGCATCTCAGGGGGAGCTAGACGATACGGTGCCTTGGCTATCGGAGCCGCACCAGGAATCAGGTCGATCCCAAACTCAACCTGCCTCTCAGGAGGTATCCCCGGTAAATCCTTGGGAAATACATCCGGGAAGTCTCGCACTATCGGAACATCATCAACTGTCGTCTTGCCCTTCTCCCGGGCATCCAAGACATAAGCTACATAACCAGCGCAACCCTGCTGAAAGTAGCGCCTCGCCCTTGCGGCGGAACAAAAGGTCGGTCCGCGCTGGGGCCTCTCGCCCTGAATCACTAACTCTCCCCCACTGGGAGTGCGGACCCTCACTAGCTGAAGCTCACAATCAATCACCGCCCCATTGGGGCTTAGCCAATCCATGCCCATAATAACCTTATTCCCTCGCAGGGGAATAGGAACTAGGTCCACTGAGAACTGCTCATCAAACAACTTAAGGGAACACCCTCTATGCACTCTGCCGACCCTCACGGTCCTGTCATCTGCTATCTCAACCTCTAATGGACAATCCAGCTCCCCTGGAGCTCTGCTAAATCTCTTGCTAAGCGCAAGCGATACGAATGATCGGGTAGCCCCCGAATCGAATAATACCATAGAAGAAATGTCGTTCACAGAGAACGACCCTATATAAAACATACAATCATAAGCAATAATCAATCAATAAAATAAAGAAATGAAGGGAAGATACATACCCGTCACCACATCAGGAGTCGCTCGCGCTTCCTCTGCTGTCATCTGAAACGCTCTACTCTTCGCCACTGGCGCCTCAGCTCGGCCCTGCCGGCCATCTGTAATCCTCAAAGTAGCAGGGGCAGGTGCAACCACCTTCCCTACTGCAGCTAAACTCGGACACTGGGACTTTTTGTGTCCCCTTTGATTGCACTAAAAGCAAATCAGATCTGATGCTGCAACAACAGTAGCAGGGGCCGTACAATCCCTGCTCAAATGCCCAGTCCGACCGCACTTGAAGCAGCCGGAACTCCCTGCCTTGCACACCCCATCGTGCATCTTCCCACACCTGCCACATCGACTGTGGCTCGGCTGGGACCTGGACCTGTGCTCAGAAACCTTGGGCTTTTTGCCCGAACTGCCTGAACCCGAAACCGCCTCCGGTTTCTTCTTCTTCTCCATCTCGAGATCAATCTCCCTCTCTCGAGCCCTAGCAATCATGTCGTCCAGCGTTTTACAGCTGGACCGGCTCACAAACTGGCGGATATTGCTCCACAACATCTCATGATAACGGGCCTTCTTCATCTCCTCATCGGCTGCATATTGAGGAACAAGAAGAGCCCTCTCCCTGAACTTGGCGGTGATCTCCGTCACGGTCTCTGTAGTCTGGGTGAGGTCCTGAAACTCTCTGGCTAACTGTTGCACCTCAATAACTGGTGCAAACTCAGCCCTGAACCTGGTAGAGAAATCAGCCCAGGTCATGGCATCCAATGCTGCATCATCTCCCATAGTATGTCCGACCTCCTCCCACCAATCTCGTGCCCTGTCCTTCAGAAGACAGGACGCTAATCTGACCTTGTCCCCCTCGGGACACCTGCTAGTGCGGAATGCGTTGGCCACATCCGCCAACCATCTAGTACTCGCTATAGGGTCCCGTGCCCCATGATAGTCTGGAGCTCCACATGCCCTGAACTCCCTGAAAGTAAGTGTGCGCGACCCCATCATGGCCGCCACCTCGGCACGGAAGGTGCCCAATCTCTCATCCATCAGCTCTAGGATCCCCTCCTTGATCGAACCGAAGATCACAGGAGTCTGCTCTAAAATGATACGAGTAATCTCTGAAGAAAGAAACTCTTTGGTCTGCTCATCCATGTGCTCGTTTCCCGAGCCTGATCCTGATCCCTCCCCGGCACCTCCACTGCCGGCTGCTGTCCTCGGACGTAAAACCACCATACTGAAACACATCATAGCAATATTAGAAAACTGAATTATCTCAAGGGATCATTGATACTACTACTAGCTTCCTGGTCTTGTCTCGGCCTTCCTTGATTCGAGTACGGATCCTCTGCTTTCAGTAGTACGGGCCCATACTACCTTCCACATCTATCCGTACTTTCCTCAAGAACCGCCTTGACTCCACCAAGTCACTTCTACTACTACTGATCTCTGCTACTCTCATCCTAGGCTTGCCCTAGGGAAATCCCTGACTCCACTCACACCAGTCCTCAGCTACCGAAGGCCTCCTTGTAATGCTGATTAGCCACCACCTGAATACCATCACATATAATGAGGCTCAGATAATCCTTCGAGTAAAAGACTCGTCCCTACAACGGTTGGACTCAGACAAGAGCTGCGCAATAGGGCCAAATCCAGCACTCTGAGATTATTCAACCCTGATCACATGTGATGTGGCGTATTCACCTAATGGCTAACTCCTACCACTCAAAGTCCCACAAAGCACAAAGCAAGCAGCATTCGGATAAGGGAAACATACTCAGGCAAAACTATTCTCATAACGAGAAGCTACTCTAGCATACAATGCTAAGCTCGCGCTACCAGGCATAACCTAAACATGCTATCCTACTGCTGTTTACTCAATACTAGCATGTAATTCTCATAAAGCTGTAACACATAAAGCAGGCACATAAGGCATCCTCCTAGATCCTTAGTCCTATACTAGCATGCTGTTCTACTGAAACTGAAACAATTAATCATAATAATAAAACTTGTATTGGTAATTTGGGAGTACTTACTTGAGCTCGGCTGATCGCATGCACCACACCCTTATCTTGTTTAAAAAAATTCTTTTCTTTCTAAGTGCTTTTCAAAATCTCATTCGAAAACATTTTTCTTTTTGAAAATCTTTTTATCTTTCCCTTAGTTTAAGTTCAGATGCACCCGGAGGTGTATCCGAATCCCTCAAACCAGGGCTCTGATACCAACTTGAAACGACCCAAAAATACGGCCCGAAAACTTCATTTTTAATATAACCATAATCATAAAACGGAGTATATCATAATAAAACCATGCGTTGCAAATCTCAAAACCATACTAAAATACAAATGAGAAAACGGTGTCATGACTGTATAAAACATATATAAGATAATTGATCAACTCCCAGGATAAAAACTGTGGTTGTGGTGTGTGCGATGTCATCATCCCGAGCCCTTCCCTCTGCTTGCGGAAGTACCTGAAACCAAAACGGAAACTGTAAGCACGAAGCTTAGTGAGCTCCCCCAAACTACCACATACCACACAAAAATACAAAGCACATACTGGGCCTTGCCCACTGCATCGGACCGAAGTCCGGCTAACCAAGGCCTTGCCCCCTACATCGGACCAGAGTCTGAAGCTGACTGGAACATCGGACCGAAGTCCGAAGCTGACTGGGATCTTCGTCCCCTACATCGAACCGAGTCCGAAGCTGACTAGGACATCGGACCGAAGTCCGAAGCTGACTGAGACATCGGACCGAAGTCCGAAGCTGACTGGGACCTACGTCCCCTACATCGGACCGGAGTCCGAAGCTGACTGGACCTCTGTCCCCTACATCGGACCGAAGTCCGAAGCTGACTGAACATAGCATAACCATATCAACTGGCATAAACACATATCCTGTCTGAACCACGAAGGCATCAAACATACTAACTACTACATCGGATCGGGGTCCGAAGCTGACTGCTAACTAAACGGGCCGGCATTGTGGCCTTAGACCCGTTACTACTGGAAGGAAACTCACCTCGTGAACTGGCTACTGTGTGAATGGCTCTGGAAGCTAACTGCTGCTGCTCCGGTATCTCCCCGGCTACAAGGCCATAAACACACTCAATCAAATACTAAACACTGCACTGGGGTAAAATGACTCTTTTACCCTTGGTCAAAGTCAACTCTCCCGGTCAAAGTCAACCCATAGTTGACCTGACTCGCCGAGTTGGGCCACCAACTCGCCGAGTCTCTAATCTCATTTCACAACCCCACTCGTGGCTACTCGTCGAGTATGGCATCGACTCGACGAGTAATCTCTCTATCCCAGAACTCAGACAATCTTCATCCGACTCGCCGAGTCATATGAACAACTCGACGAGTTGTTCTTGAGCTTAAGAAGATTGCCTTGGACTCGCCGAGTTGTATGAACAACTCGCCGAGTCCCTCCATTACTGAGTCTACTCTCCGACTCACTGAGTCCACTCTACTACTCACAGGCTTCCACTCGTCATCACCAAAAGGGGAAAAACGGGGACTCGTGACTCAACTCGCCGAGTCGTTCTTCCGACTCGCCGAGTCGCTTGCATGTAGCAACTCAAAACTCGATTCTGCTTGAATCCAGTGTATAAAACTAATAGATCTGGACTCCCTTAACTCGATTAGCACGTAAAGATTCTATCTTTACGCGCCCATATGCATCCATGAAGCTAAAATGGCTCAAAAAGCATAATAAAGGCTAGATCTAGGGTTTTCATGCAAGATAACTTCAAAAAGGCAATAGATCTGGGCTCTACAACTCCTAAATGAACAGATCTAAGGATATCTCGACATAATAGGGCATCCATACAATCATAAGGCTTGAGAGAAGCATCAAACTAGATCTAGAAGAGTTCTAATGGAGGTTAAAAGCATAAAACAGGAGGGAATCTGAAGAATACCTCAAAGAACTCTGATTTTCCCTTGGATCTTTGCTCTACACCTCTTCTCCTTGCTCCTTTCTTCTTCTCCTTCTTCAAGCCTTCAAAATTTAACACAAGAACACTTAGATCACTCAAGGATGGATTAGGGTTTTCTCACAGCTTTCTGAGGGTGAAGGAGGCGAGATTGGGGGGCTATAAGGTGGATTAAATAGTGAGCAACCCGGGGATTTAGGGTTTCTCCCAGGCAGGCAGACTCGCCGAGTCCCGAATATGGACTCGCCGAGTCGCCGACTAACACGTGCTCGAAATCCCGTCCCTACTCGGCGAGTCAGGCTATGAACTCGCCGAGTCCCTCTTGCAAACTTCTAATTAAATACTATGGAATCATCATACCGGGGACGGGTCGTTACAATATGTTAGAACAACATGCTAGTGCTAGGCTAGGGATCTTCAGGAATTGCATCATAGAATTGCCTGATTACATGATGCTTGCTAGCCTAGGGTTCCTCTATATGAAATTGACATAATTAATGTGGTTGTTTAGTGTATGCATCACGGTTATACATAATTAAGATCTTATAGCCTGAGAATGTTTGATTTAGCCTTATGTTTTGTGTGTTTGATTGGGGACTTAGGGTAGGATTGGATATTTGAAAGTCTATAGGGTCCAACGTTATATATGGCTAGCATACACTAGTGCTACAGGGTTGGTGGAAGTTTCATGGATGAGTGGGTTGTGTGAGGTCGGTAGGTCAGTTGTGAGACAGTTAGCCTTCCTCTAGGGGTGAGGTTGAGCGACCACCACGTGCATGTATAGTGTTAGGGTGTTGTGGTGATACTTGAGACAAATATGGGTACGTGTGGAAGGTATTATGGGCCCGTACTACTGAAAGCACAGGACCCATATACGTAGCAAGGAAGTCAAAACCCCTAAGGTTTAGTAGGGAGTTGGTTCCCAGTTATTTATGCAGATTTTCTGATATCTTCTTGTTATATTTTATGTATGGTGGTTATGAGTCATTTTGTGACAAGATCAGAATCGGGATCAGGACAGGGTGATCAGGAGGCCCCAACAGCGCCTGAGGTTATCGGCTAGGAGGGGCCAATGTTAACAGAGGATCGAGTCAGGGAGATCATCCGTGAGGAGGTGGTTGAGATTGTCCGGGGTCAGATTCCAGAGTTGTTTAGGTCTATAAATACCGCTATGATGGAGTATTTCAATGACAGATATGCAGCCCTTGCTGAGACAGCTGCCGGAGCAGCTACAGCGGCTGTAACGGCGGCAGGAGGTAGAGCTGGTAGGGCATTCCAATATCAAGACTTTGATAACACGAAGCCCCTACTTTTGATGGGATTTAGGATTCCACCAAGGTCGTGAGGTGGTTACCTGATGTGGAGGAGTGTTTCTTCACATGTCCATATCCAACTGACCAGAAGGTCAAATGTGCCCTGAACCTGCTGAGGTATGGGGCAAAGGACTGGTGGAGGTTGATAACTAGGTATTATATTGATGATCAGAGAGCTGCAGTAACTTGGGAGCAATTTAGGGATATGTTCTGTGTACGCTATATTCCAAAAGTTGAACAGGAACGGTTAGCTCAGTAGTTCTTGGATCCGAGACAAGGTACCGAGTTGGTGCAGAGATCACTCGAATGTTTACCAAGAGGGAGATGTTTTGCCCGGAGTTTGCTTCTGAGCAGGCTCAGATGACGCATTATTTGAGCATGCTCAAGACTGATATCCGTCAGCTTATTGTCACCCAACGATGTGATACTTTGCAAGAGTTACAAGAGGCTTCCAGGCGGTGAGAGCTTGAGATTGAGTTGCAACTTTGAGGGCAGAGGCAGGCCTCGGAGCAGTCCCAGCTGGCGCCGAAGTGGGCCAAGACCACTGATACTAGGTCTGCAGGGCAGCAGGGCCGCACTTGTGGGAAGTGCGAGAAGGTTTATTCGGGGGTGTGCCGATCAGGTAGTGGGTGCCACAAATGTGGCAAGGAGGGGCATTATGCGAGGAACTGCCACCAGGCCACCCCTGCTCTGAATATGAGGATATGTTATCTTTTTCATCAGGTTGGTCATGTGAAGACCAACTATCTGCAGATTGCTACTAGGCCGACGCAGCCTCTAGTGCCGGCTACATTGAGGATTACCGATGGGAGGCAGGGTAGAACAGAGCCCTCGAGGAGAGCTAGAGTGTTCATTGCGAGTCTCTATCGCCAACGAACACGGGGTTTCTACTTCTTCAGCCTACCGAAGATGTAAGTTGGAGATCTTTGGGGTGTCTTTCCCGATCGATTTGATTCTGATCCCCATGCGGGATGTGTGTGTGATTGTGGGTATGGACAGGCTTAGTCGATTCGGTGTTATGATTGACTGCGAGGGTCAGCGAGTGGTGGTTCGAAACCCAAGTGGGGGAGAACTGATCATCTATGGCGAGGGTACCAGACAGGGATCAGGGTTTTGTTTAGCTGCCAGGGCTCGACAGTATATTCAGCACGGGTGTGCGGGTTATCTAGCGTACGTGGTGGATACGTGGGGCAGAGATCAGATTTCGGTATCAGAGGTTCCAGTGGTCAAGGAGTTCGCTAATGTATTCCCGGAGGAGTTACGCAAAGTACCTCCGGAGAGGCAGGTCAAGTTTTGGATCGATCTTGTATCGGGTGTGGCCCCTATCACCAAGGCGCCATACCGGATGGCGCCACCAGAGATGCAAGAGTTGTCATCACAACTGCAGGAACTGTTAGGCAAGCAGTTCATTCGACCGAGCAGTTTCCCATGGGGAGCACCGATACTTTTCGTCAGGAAGAAGGACGGTTCGCACTGGATGTGCATATACTATAGGGAGTTGAACAAGCTGACAGTGAAGAACCGTTATCCACTCCCGAGGATAGATGATCTCTTTGATCAATTGCAAGGTGCATCTTCGTTTTCCAAGATCAATTTGAGGTCTGGGTATCATCAAGTTCGAGTCAGAGAGGAGGACATGGAGATGACCGCGTTTCGGACTCGTTATGGGCATTACGAGTTCGTGGTGATGTCGTTTGGGCTCACCAACACGCCTGCAATATTTATGGACCTGATAAATCGGGTTTGCGGATCGATGTTTGATCACTCGGTCATCATGTTGATAGATGATATCTTGGTTTATTCCAAGACTCGAGAACAGCACGAGGAGCACCTCAGGGAGTTATTAGGAGTTCTGAGACGAGAACGGTTGTATGCCAAGTTCTCGAAGTATGAGTTTTGGTTATGAGAGGTCTAATTCCTCGGACATCTCGTTAACCAGGACGGAATTTTGGTTGACCTGGCCAAAATCGAGCCAGTCATGAAGTGGGAGGTGACAAGATCTTCTTCAGATATCAGGATTTTTCTAGGATTAGTAGGGTACTACCAGAGATTTATTCAAGATTTCTCCTAGATTGTAGTACCCCTAACTCGTTTGATGAGGAAGGGGCAGATTTCTAGTGGGACCCTGAGCAACAGAAGGCGTTTGAGACCCTCCGACAACATTTGTGTGAGGCTCCATTTTTCACCCTCCCGGAGGGAGTTAAGGATTTTGTGGTGTTCTGTGATGCATCCATCACAGGTTTGGAGGCGATCCTCATCCAGAGGGGACGAGTGATAGCCTACACATCGCGGCAGCTGAAGCCACATGAGAAGAGATACCCTACACATGATCTAGAGTTGGGGGCGGTGGTTTTTGCTCTCAAGATTTGGAGGCATTACCTATATGGGGTTCGGTGTACCATATACACGGATCACAAGAACTTGATACATATCATGGGTCAGCCGAACCTGAACATGAGGCAGCACAGGTGGCTGAATGTAGTCAAGGACTACGATTGCGAGATCCTTTACCACCCCGGTAAAGCGAATGTAGTTGCAGACTCCTTGAGCCGCAAGTCAGCTGGGTCTTCCACACCAGTGATATGTATGCGGATAGCGGTGCATTCTCCACTTGTGAGTTTGATTAGAGATGCTCAGGTCGAGGGCATGTGACCAAAGAACTGGAAGCTGGAGAGGATTAGGGGTGACAACACCCGTTTTGTGCAGGATAGCTAGTGATTATTGACCTGATGCGGTCGGGTATGAGTTCCGATGTCTGGTGGGGTCAAACAGGCAGTCATAGAGGAGGCTCATAAGTCTCACTTCTCTATTCACTCGGGGGCCACCAAGATGTACATAGACCTGAGTTTGAGTTACTGGTGGCCATGTATGAAGCGAGAGATCGCTTGGTACGTCGAGAGGTGCTTGACCTGTAGAATGGTCAAGGCCGAGCATCAGAGGCCGCATGGTATGCTACAACCCCTAGAGATTCCCATGTGGAAATGTTAACAGATCACGATGGATTTCATTACCAGGCCGCCGAGGACGACGAAGGGGTTTGATGCTATATGGGTCATCGTGGATCGATTGACCAAGAGTGCCCATTTCTTAGCTATACGGGAGAGTTCATAGGCCAAGAAGTTGGTCGACGTGTATGTTCGCGAGATTGTCGCTCTCCATGGGGTTCCTGTCTCTATTGTTTCTGACCGAGATGTTAGATTTGCCTCCCGTTTCTGGCAGAAGTTCCACAAGGAACTGGGCACGCGACTGCATTTTAGTATAACATTTCATCCGCAGACCGACGGTCAAAGCGAGCGGACCATTCAGACCCTCGAGGATATGTTGAGTGCATGTGTCATCGGTTTCGATGGGAGCTGGGATTCCCACCTACCCCTTGTAGAGTTCGCCTATAATAACAGCTATAATTCCAGCATTGGCACCCCGCCTTTCGAGCTGTTGTATGGTCGGAGATGTCGCACCCCGGTTTGTTGGGGTGAGGTCGGACATAGGGTGATGGGGCGGACGGAGGTAGTCTTGCAGACTACCGAAAATATTCATCAGATCAGGCAGCGGCTATAGACCGCTCAGAGTCGGCAGAAGAGTTACGCCGACATGCACCAATCTGAGTTAGAGTTCCAAGTCGGTGACATGGTACTCCTGAAGGTCTCGCCTTGGAAGGGTGTGATTCGCTTCAGGAAGAAGGGGAAATTGGGTACTCGATACATCAGGCCGTTTAGGATCATTGTCAGGGTTGGCAAGGTGGCATATAGGTTAGAGTTACCGGATGAGCTCAGCCAAATCCACAACACCTTTCACGTTTCGCAATTGCGGAAGTGCATTTTGGATGAGGAGTCGGTAGTATTGTTGGATGACATTCAGGTCGATGAGCGCCTGAATTATCTTGAGAGGCTCTTGGCCATTCTGGAGAGAAAGGTGAAGATTCTACGGAACAAAGGGATACATTTGGTAAAGGTACATTGGGAGCATCAGAAGGGGTCCAAGTGGACATGGGCGCCGGAGGCAAAGATGCGGGAGCACTATCCGGAGTTGTTCATCGTGGCAGACTTCGAGGACGAAGTCTAGTTCAACTGGCGGAGAATTGTAATGCCCGATTCTCAGGTATTTATTTGGTTACAAATTTTCATGATTTCCAAGGTCTACTCGACGAGTTGGTTGCCCTGACTCGTTGAGTAGCAGCGGGTTGGTCCACGTCTTTAAGTGACCTACTCGCCGAGTCCAAGTAGGGACTCGACGAGTAAGAGCTGGAGGATGAAGCTATCACACCCCCAAACCAGAACGGCGGAAACGTTCGGGGGCGGATGACTTCATGTAGTACCGTAACAATTGAATACATAGTAAAGAAAGCAACATAACCATCATATATATAATTGAAAGTTTACATTGTTGAAAGATACATGTTCAAAACCAATTACAATATGATGTCAAAATATGAATTTAAACTGATGCCGCAACGTCCCTTCTGCAAAAGTTGTTTGTTACCTGTAATTACTGAATCCCTGGGACATACAAGTACTTTTGAAAGAGTAGATCAGCATTTAAGCTGGTGAGTTTCATAAGTATTTAAATGACAATGTTTGTATGAACTAAAATGAAATGTTTTGTTTTTGTTTGTTTCTTCCTAGAAAATCCCATATTTTCTACTAGTATAAATGTAGCCTTCTATCAACACCAATGTTTGTTTCTAGAAAATTTAAGTATGTGTAAAGTCGCCAAAGCGTCTGAAAAACCCCGTAAATCAATGTGTTTTTAATACTCCATGTGAGTTTTATAACCATGCTATTGACTGAATTTGCCTATACACAACGTTCTTCAGGCGTTGAAATGTTCTGACGTTTGTCACCCCAAATGGTGTACTGTAGCTAACAGTCAGGGCACGGGGTTGTCAATCCCATATAGATCTATACACAAACACCATGCTCCCTCTCCAAGGGATTTTGGTATATAATACAGGACTTGAAATGTGTACTCGAACGTACGTGAAGTTTAATGTCTCACAAAAATTTAGTATAAAACAGATTTATGTATGAAAATGTTCGTTTGTTATTGTATATGAATGTATCTCCTTGAAATAGTGTTTCTAGAATGTAAAAGTTTGTGATGTTCTCGTAAAACTATACCTATTATAGTTTCCTGAAAGTGTGTCTCGTTTGTATAGTAAACCCTAGTGAAATGCTCACTTGTTATGAAAGTATAACTTTTGTAGTGCCAAAAATAGACATATATACATACAGTACAAGCAGGGTGTTTAACTTATATATATATATATATATATATATATATATATATATATATATATATATATATATATATATATATATATATATATATATATATAACAACATTTTTCAAAAGACAAGATGTTATCGCAATATATTTTGCATATGAATGTTTCCTTATAATAGTTATAAATCACATATGACTTTTTTGATAAAAAAGTGTATAATGGAACTTTATATAACACACAATAATAATCGTGTGTTTTACTTGTATTCCCCCCCCCCCCCTCTTAAAAGTATATAAAAGTATTTATAAAGCATTTAAAAGTGTGGATTACAGGAGTATGAACTCACTTGGAAGCTCGAAGAAGGCGAGATGAAAACCGAGCAGAACTTCGACTCGAGAAAGCGGATTTTCTCGGGAATCTCGGGAGCACAAACGACCTTCGGGACTTGAGCAAGGTAACCGGGACTTTGGGATATCACTTGCACGGAAAACGAGGCAAAACGCAAGCAAGTTGAGAGAGAAATGAGCCCTGTCTTCGGAACCCTCGCATCCCTTTTATAGGGGTTGGGAACTGCCTCGGTACGCTGGGCGTACGCGTGCGTCATGCGCGACCGAATCCTCGACTGCCTCGGAGTTCGGATGGGACGAGGCATAGCCTCACATAGGCCTCGAGTACGCTGGGTGTAACTCGGATCAACTTGGTGACTCCTCCTTCGGATAATGCCGAGATTAAATAATAAAATTTATATTTTATTTATTTAATAAAGTTCAAAAATTCATATATTCTTCATACGAACTCCGTTTTCGACGTTTTTTATATCCACGCGTAGGTGAGACTACGCTCTACAACTTTTGTTTAGATTCCGTCGGCAAATTTTGAAATTATTTTTATTATTTATTTTTAAAGGGTCGCGGTAATAAAATTTCGTTAGAAATTCATAACTTCTTTATCCGATGTCTGTTTTTGCCAGACTTTTTACCGTTGAAAAACCATTGTTGAGACCTGCGTTTCTCATTTAGGTCATTCCGGTCAAAAGTCGCTCGATCTCTGTTTCGAGTTTTTAGCTGTCTGTCGCTAAGCCGGACTTGGAAAAATCATAACTTCCTTATACGGAGTCAGATTTTGGGCTTTTTTTTACGTACGATTACGTTTTAATGACATCTAACATAGTAGGTAATTTATTAGAGAGTTTTGGACCTTTTATTGTCGAAGTAAATTTCATTATATCAAAATTGGTTACAATATTTGACTTTTTAGGTCATTACATAGAGTTGAAATATCGGGTTGTCACAGAAACCCTAGTTTTCGGGGTTTTACACCCTATTTAAAGGATCATTTGCCTCTTCAACCTCCCCTTACAGCCTCTAGATACTTCATAAACCCTAATTCGTGTGAATGTGCTCCATTTGTGTGTTTTAAGCTTTGGAAGAGGATTTTTGGTGAGAAAAGCTTGATGATCAAGTTACTAGGAGCACGGAATGTGTGGGAATCATAGATCTACCTCAGTTGGCATCCTTTGGAAGGTATTAAGTCATTATCTTAACCTTATTTCATTCTAGATCTCATTTGGGTGGATTTTAGGGCTTTTCTAGCATATTAGGAAGCCTTTCTTGTGTTTGAGCTAAGATCTGAAGTTGCAACTTAAGATCTGAACTCTCTTGGGTCTCTAAGTCCATAAAGCTTCCAGGTTTTGCAAGAATGAGACTATCCTAAGGTGTAAAACTCCATTGCAAGCTTGGATTTGTCATTTAGAGTCTCTAGAGCCTTGCATGCACGTAAAGTTTTCAACTTTACATGATAAACATGCCTTGGCGATTTGGATCTGCAATATGGAACCTTAGCATGGCTTAAAAAGCGTCTGTTTGGATAAAGGACTGAAGGGACTCAGCGAGTTGCATGGTCAACTCGGCGAGTCCGATGAAGATTGTCGTGGGCTCGGCGAGTCAGTAGAGTGACTCGGCGATTCAGCTAGGGTTTTCCCAACCCTTGGAAATGCATGAACTTTGGGAGTTGAAGGGAAACTCAACGAGTTGGACAAGGATTTTACGACCGCAAACATTAGGAACTCGACGAGTCACTCAGGTGACTCGGTGATTTCATGAGTTAGACAAGGAACTCGGCGAGTGGCTGGTTATACTTGACGAGTTGAGGTCAACATGGATTGTTGACTTTGACTTTGACCAAGGGTTGACTAGTTGACTTCTGGGGGCATTTTGGGAAATTAGAAATTTATGGATATGGTTCTATGATGAATATAGGTGGTGGACTTTGTGACGGTGATCCGAGAGTTGAGTTTATCACTTCAGCGCGTCGGTTGTGAGGTGAGTTATCCTCACTATATCTAATGGGTCTAAGGCACCACTGCCGACGGTTGTCAGATTTGTATTCGGGTTTATTGTATGATATGCTTATTGGTTTACATCCTGGTAGTTAGGATGGTGATATGATTAATGATCTAGTTAGGTCTGTACCCTGGTAATAGGATGTTGCTATGATTAGTGATCGGTTAGATCATCTTGACTGTTATATATGCTAGCATATGATATGTATGTGCACATGTTTGTTATTTGGGGGTTGGGTTGACGCGGTCCTGCTTTGTGTTGAGGGCCAACATACCCAGGGCGGTTCGGATAAACTGAAGGCCCTGAAAAGGGGTTCAATTAGGCCGAAGGCCCAGCGAGCAGCCCGGATAGGCTGTAGGCCCTGCGAGGCAGTCCAGGCGTGTCGAAGGCTTGGAGAGCGGTCCAGATAGGCTGAAGGCCTGCAAGGCGGTCCAATCAGGCTGAAGGCTCATTATGCATGTTGTTTGCCTATATGTTTATATGATATGGTTATGACTATATGGTGTTAGTATTTTGGGGGAAACTCACTAAGCTATCAGGCTTACAGTTTTAGTTTATTGTTTCAAGTACATCAGGGGATCGCGGCAAGGCGAAGGCATGATCATACAGCTCCTCATGTTTTGTTTATGTTTCTGGGAAGACTCTGATATAGACTATTTTGAAAGCAAATCTGTAATAACTGTTGGTTTTAAATGTTTTGAAAAGTTTTAAATTGGCTTGAATTTTATGGGTGTTATATATATATATATATATATATATATATATATATATATATATATATACACACATACACACACACATATGTAGTCAATAAAATGTAAAAATATCAGCATGTAATCTTAGCAACGTCATTGCAAAATGTTATATCATATAGTCTACTGATGAAAGCCAAAAAAATACATGGATGACCACTACTGGCTAACTGCTATAGAGTTGAAGTGGATGAAGAAGTAAAGCCAACCACCTGTGTACCAAACAGAAATACGAAAGTCTTGTTAACAGTAAAGGATGCGCTAGGCTCTTTTTAAGTCGGGAAACATTGTGTAACCATTGATCCCAAGGTATCAAACGACAATTATATTTAGGCATATAAGACCCTTGATTTGATTCGTTTTATTGAACCCATGTGTTAAAAAAATTTCATAGTTTTTGGTGGTTTGATTCGAGTAAGCAAGAATTTCATCCCTTACTACAAATGAATTAACATTGGGTAACTCACTAGGCAATTTGTAACACCAGTCAAAATAGGTCAATAGACAATCACATGTGATTATGCCAATCATGTAATGTGATGTTGTTAAAATAGTAATGTGATAAACTTACTATGTAATTCATGTTAAAGTATGAATTTTCATACATAATTTATGATACAACTCAAAGTATACGTCCATACGATTCCAAAAATATAGAGAACATCTAAATCTAACTTCGCGTGAAGAAGTTATGATAAACCGAACACTATAAATCTCTATAATAAGAGGAATTTAAAATAGACTTAGAATTAGCTATTGGAGTCTAAATGAAAGCTGTAGTACTCGAAAATACCTACGTGTGGATATAAAGAACGTCAAAAACGGAGTTCTTATGCAAAAGTTATGACCTTCTGAAGATGCAGCTGTCTAAGGGCATGACACGTGGCAGAAACCCTAACCACCTTAAACCACGACGTGGCAATTAAGGCCACGACCTGACACATGTCTGGGACACTAATCGGGGCTTGAAAACACGTGTTAAAGCTACCGGATAACTCATGGATGGACACGACGTGGCCCTAGGCATGCCACGACGTGAAATGGCCCAAAACAACCTATAAATAGCCATTTCGACCCCAAAACTCCTTACAACTTTTCTTTTCACTCTCTCTCGTTTCCGAAGGCCGTTTTCCTTCCCGAGCCTGACTACGATGAGTCTCTAACCGTTTAGATTCTATAGATCATGCTACTAAGGTGAGTTTCACAGCCCCACTTTCTAATATTTCGGGGGAAAACGCATGCTAAATATTATATATATGTTATTATTATGTCTATATGATAGTATATTAGTATCAACGTAGATAGTTATAATAACCGGGATATAGTTATTTTGTATATGAAATTATACAACTATCATAAAGTTGTTAGTATGTTATTCTTATAGTAGTATACTAATGTAGATCTTGAGTTATACTTAGAATTCTATATATATTATGTGTACGATATAGTTCTGAAGTTATATTCGGAAGTTCTATATGTAAAGTTATAAAATATGTTGCTATTATTGGTTTTATGTCAAGATAAAACTGGATATGTTATATGTTGTTATTGTTAGTTTTATGTTAAAATAAAACTTAGTATTGTTATTGATAGTTTTATGTCAAGATAAAACTAGGAATGTTATATGTTGTTATTATTGGTTTTAGGTCCAGATAAAACCTGGTTTTACTTCAAGATATAGCTGTTATACTGCCTAAATGTTATGAAGTTAGGAGTAATGTTTAAAAGCATAGTCTAGTAACTTAGGGTTTTAGACATGAAAATGCTTTTGTTGTTAGAGCTATAGGAACCATCAAAGTCTACATGAGCTACCTCATTCATCAATTAAGATTGGGGATCTTAGTGGAAGTCCTCTGAACTGTAACCGTTAATCCCGTGTGAGCGAGGAAGTCGTGTATGAATAAGATACGGGTTGACGACCCCACTCGTGGTTGTTAATTACAACCCAAGACAAGCGAGTGACGATTCGTTCCTTTTATTTTTATTCCGGCGTCGATGAAGCGCGCGGTGTTTGTTTCTCATTGTAAATCATGAGTGTATTGTTTCTCATGGTAAATCATGACTGTATTGTTTTTGTCAGAGGTTTTGTTGTCAAGCAGCGATTACAGACTCATGGTAGCAACTTGTTAGAAACATTATACTTCGTCACTATACAAGTATTAATGTTAAGTATAAGTTTCCCCCTACTTATACCCTAGGTACTACTTGTATATTAAGTAGATAATTATACCTAGCACACATACTCATATAGAATTGAAATAGATTTATACATAGTGGTTTTACTCGTATAGAACTGAAATAAGATTTATACGTAGAAATTTTCGTTTGTATGGAATTACAAACACTTATATTCATAGTATATGATACTTATAGGTATATACTTACTTGGTAAGCAAACTTTTATACCTAGGATATATATAGTAAACGTTGGAGAGTCAAAATTATACTTTCAAAACTATACTTTTAAATGTGTGAAAATGTATTATTTTATATGGAGTCAAAACCTGTGAACTCACCAACTTTATGTTGACGTATTTTAAATGCATGTGTTTTCATGAAGTTGATAACTATGATACGAGAAATGACGTTACACTGCCCGGTGTTTCCGCCGACGGCCGGGGTGTGACACAATTCTATAGTCAAAGTTATTTTGATGTGTGCTAAGATTAAACACCATAACTTGGGTTAGGGAGTAGTTTGGAATTTTAGAAGACCACAGATTGTTTGGTGAGCTTAAATTTCTTTTTGATATGTTTATTGTTAACAACCTTGCTAGTTTTTAAACTTGATTTAAAGTCTACTATTTTAGACCAAAGTGTTTTTCCACAAACATAAACTCTGAATTTTTGGAAAACTTCAACAAACAATTTTCTTAATTGCGATTCAACTAGGTCCTAGAGAGGGGTGTTACAATTCTATATCAGAGCCAAGTTTAAGTAAGATAGGTACTAGGATTAGTGCTTAGACTTAAACTAGGATTGCTCTACAAAATGCATCTACATATCGTAGTTTCCTTTTGCATAAAGTGAGAGATTTGTGTTCTTAGGACTTTAATTGTTTAATTGTTATCTTGGAGCTAGCATGTGGATTTCTTGAAAGATGATTACATGATGTAACAATATCCTTTCAATGATAGGAATGATAATTACTCTAGTTATGCTTGGTATAATTTGAGATGGAAAGACTATTTGTAAAAGCATAACATTTTTTGAGAAAAAAAAACAAATGACTAAAAGTAATTATGAATTTCAAATATATGTTTAAGGGCGATTAATTAATATTTTTCTCAAACTAACAAATTAGATTTCTAAGGATGGTGACAACTAGGAGTCGTTGTCAAGCAATTGGAAATAAGATAAATAGGGATGGTACCTAAGAGCAAGCAATGCTAACTATGTTAGAGGAGTTCAAATTCATGTCGCAAGGGGTAAGGAAATAATAAGAGGAAAAAATACTCGGAGGATTTTGAGAAATGTTAGAGGAACAAGAAATGAGATTTATGGAAGAGATGAAGACGGTATTTGGAAAATGTGACAATGCAATGATCAAACCCGCAAAGAAAGATACACACACAACCTCAAAAATATTGGAAGCTTTTAAGGGCGAGATGGAAGTTATGCTCACTCATCAAGAAGATAATTTCAAGGTGGTAATGTTAAAATAGAAAAATAGTTATCGTCGATACGTGGAGGTGATATAAAACCACAATAAGACTATATAGAAAAGACGCAAGCAGAGCATTTAAAAAGAACCTAGAAACCAATCGGAAGAATCATGTTAGAGTAATCCCAAGTGACATCCCCTCGAGTATTAGAGATAACTTTTCGTGAAAGAGTTCATAAAGAAGAAAAATTATTTGGAAAAAGGAAATGAAAAGATGGTAATGTCCGAGTACGAACATGAGATTGAAAAGATTTCATAGGATAAGAATAAAATATATGGGGAGTAATACTACGCTATCATTACAAAAAGGAAGTACATATGGCAACAGACTATCCCGAAGAACCTCACTATTTCCCTTGGCATCAATATAGGCACAAACTCTCTAAATAACTATTTGTGAATGCTAACAAACAAAGTGATAAGAGAAAAGAAAATAATATCAGCTAACCGGGGAAGTCCTAAATGGCACAAAGAATATGTTTTTACATAAATCAATGATCAAAGGTGATATGGAAGTGAATGACATTTCAAGTAACTTCTTGATAACCCTAATATTTTATGATTAAATTTAATTAGTTAATTTCGGGTATTGATGTAAAGTCAATAATTTCTCTAATCCTACAATCTATAGTTCAAGATTTAAGTTGAAACCACTATACAAGTTTGGAGAAAAGTCACAATATTTTTTTCCAATATTACCAAAAGATTATTTGGACTTTAAGGTACGTGGTTAATGGACAATGATTAAAGAGAGAATTTAAGAATTAAAAGGTTGTATGCCACATTGATTAATTTCATGCTCAACCTAGAAATGTCCTAAAGGGGTGGATAGTTATCCATGTGGCGGGGAAATTCCCGATAGAGATGAAGATTCAACTAGAGTATGTAAGCATGTAGGTGTCTTAGTATACTAAAGGTAAGATAAATAATGCTTTCGAAGTATGAAATAGAAGGAGACCATCATGAATCAATATCACTACCTAGGATTGGTGATCTCTTAGAAGTGAGGATAAGACATCCATTTATCCCAAACCTTAGAGATAGAGTGGGAATTTACCTTTAGTTATACACTAAAGTATACATCCAAGCGACAACGTAAGTAAATCTTGAAAAGAAACCCTAGATAATTCGACTAGGTGGAATGAAACTAATGCCCAAACGATCAGATTGAATAGCAAAATACAACTAACAAAAACACAATGAACAAAGATAACTCCAAAAATGGATTCTATAATAATAATTGAAAAAATTGTCTAACAAACAATGAAAATAAGAAATTTATATGGAGGAGATATAAGCCTCATTCCTTACCCTAGGAGATCAACATTTATTAGGATAAGATCCCTAATCAATTATGTAAATCAAAACTCAAAATAAAAAGTTGTTGCAAATAAAAAATGAGTTTTGAGGCCTTAAACTTTCCCGAATGGTCGAAAAACACTACATTTCATGGAAACGGGATGAGTTTTCTTAATCGTTCCATTTTACTTGTCGTGTGCAAATTTCGTCCAATTTCGATATGTTGGATCACTTTGAGCATATTTAGAGCTGATGTCGTCATACTTTCATTCATACTAATGCTAACATCATCAAGTCATGCATCAACACTTGTACCACTTGTATCATCAACGATTGACTTTTTAGTGATTGAGGACAATATCATCCTAAACGAGTAGATAATTGTACTGCATGTTTTTTACGAATAAAGTTATTGAGTAATTAAAAACTTTGTCCAAACAACAATAACTAAAATATATAGATAAATTAAATAACTGAAAATAGTAATTAATGATAAAAATAACAATAATGGATCATGCTACTAGTTAATATCTATAATATAATAGAACTTTTATGTATATCAAATATTTTATAGAAAATGGTCAAAATGGACAAGTTGGTGAAACTTGTGTTTGATTTAAGAGTCAACCAATTAAATAGATAGGACCAAGTTTGTATAGTTTATTATTGAGAAGGACCATATGTGAGTTATTATAAGTTTTTAGTTGGATTGGGAGCTATTTTGAAAAGGTATTAGGATGAGGGACCAATATTATTAGTTTCCAAATTTTAGGACAACACACCGTGTTCTTTAGGGTGGTATATCGTGTCATCGATGAAGATCAGATCCTTATTAGGGTTTTTATCGGCCTCTTCTTCTCATCCATCTACCACCTTTCTTCTTCATCATAATTTCAGTCAATACCTCCCCTCCATTAATGTCTTTACCTCTAAAATCCATGGTGTATCGATGGATGAAGCTCATGAGTGAAGCCCTGGTCAAATCCTTTCAAGCTCTTGCATCTTAAGGTAGCTTCATTTTCCTTTCTCCTTCAAGATCGTTCTAGGTTTTATATGTTTATCTTATTCCGAAGTTCATATTCCACTCAAGATGTATATATGGTGTAACGACCCAATTTTCACGACCAAAAATTTTGTTTTAAAAACATTACTTTAGAAAATATTAATAACTAAAAACATCGTTTGATCAACCACAACATAAAGTGAACCATGTCTAAAAGCCAAAACATACAACTAATCAAAATATCAGAGTATCAATCCCAGTGAAGCTCGTAACTGCGGAAACAAGGGAGTGTCTGTGTGACATGCTGCTACTGTGCCGGCTCCTTTCCCCTAGCTGACGAGGTACCTGAAACCAAAACTGAAACTGTAAGCACAAAGCTTAGTGAGTTCCCCCATAATACTCCATACCATGCAACATATAACAACCAATGTCCAGCTAGGAGTTACGGGCCTTGCCCACACTCGGGAAGATACGGGCCCTGCCCACACTTCGCTAGCCGGGAGATACGGGCCTCGCCCACACTTGTGAAGATACGGGCCCTACCCACACTTCGCTATCTGGGAGATACGGGCCTAGCCCACACTCCAACCTCGGAGAGATACGGGCCCTGCCCACACTCAACCGCTAACCCATAACATACAAGTATCACACAGACTACAAGTATAAGCAACTCTATCATATTAACACATATATCATACTTGGCTAAACCCAGAGATACGGGATCGGCCCACACTCTAGTACTAGCATCTCATCTACACGGGTCGGCCTTGGTGCCTTAGACCCGTTCCTACTGGAAAGGAAACTCACCTCGAAATAGCTGCTGGTCTGTGTGGGAATTGATCACCTACTACTGCTGCTTCTGCTCCGGAAGCCCTCCGGCTGCAATTCCCACAATATACTCAATCAAACACTGCTCACTGACATTTGGTAAAATGACCATTTTACCCCTGACCTTGCCCTAAGTCAAAGTCAGAGTCAACTTTCAGCTGACCCGACTCGCCGAGTTGGCTTTCCAACTCGCCGAGTCCCTACGCAAACGACTACCTTGAATCCCGATCCTACCCGTCGAGTTAGGCGACGACTCGACGGGTTCACCTTCTTAACCAATATTCAAGTCCTTCATCCTACTCGCCAAGTTGTATGAACAACTCGTCGAGTTCATCTTCATCCGATGAACACTTAAGCTAAGACTTGCCGAGTTGTATGAACAACTCGCCGAGTCTGTTCTTGATCTAAGGAGATTGCCTTGAACTCGCCGAGTCAGGGCATTGACTCGCCGAGTACCTCCATAGATGAGTTAGGCTTTCGACTCACTGAGTCACACCCCGTGACTCACTGCTCTCTCGACACTACGAAAAGGGGACAAACTCGAAGACTCGCGAACAGACTCGCCGAGTCATATGAACGACTCGCCAAGTCGTTGCCATGCACCCACTAAATACACAGATTTGCTTGATTCCAGTCCATGCCATTCCCAGATCTGGACTTCTAGGACACGAATCACACGTAAAGTTTCCAACTTTACATGTGGATATTCACCAATATGGATTTTAGGGCTCAAAATGCCTCAAAAGGGTAGATCTAGGGTGAACAAGCAACATGGGGCCATAAAGCTAACAGATCTGAGCTCCTGGAGCTAAATCTTGCCTAGATCTAAGGGCCAATCAGCCTATTACGAAGTAATTTGCACATACAAACTTGGGGTTTGGCTCAAGAATGACTTACATGAAGTAATAAGCATAGAAACAGGGGAAAAATGGATTATACCTCAAAGGAACTGCTGAAAGAGTGCAAAGATGCCTGGATTCCTTTCCTTCCTCTTGATCTACTTCCCCTTCTTCCTCAAAACCTTCAAGAACACACACAATAGCCTCAAACTCTCAAGGAACAAGCTTAGAACGAGGGTTAGGAGCTTCTGGGAAGAGAATGGGGGCTGGCCTGGGCGGATAAGTCCTTTAAATAGGGTGCAAACCCCTGAAACTTAGGGTTTCATCCAACAGCTGTGACTCGCCGAGTCCAGGATATGGACTCGCCGAGTCGCCAACTTAAACGTGTCCCGGGTCCCGCATCCACTCGGCAAGTCGGACCTATGACTCGCCGAGTCCAAGGCTAAAAGAAAGAAAATACTCAAATAACATTTACGTACTAGGAACCGGGTGCTACATATGGGTTTTATATTGTGATTCCATTCCTAGACCCATCTCTAGGCTCCAACTAAAAATAGTTATGAGCTTTATGTGTTTGGATGATGTTTGATGGGTTTTCAAACCCAAAATCTTCAAACTTGAACTTTTATGTTCTTAGCATTGTTATAAAATTGGTTTTGTGCCTAGAATATGTATATTACTTCAAAATTATGATCCATTTTCCACCTCATGACTCATGGTGAGATGTCATGGTCTTTGGTTCAAGTTCTAGTTTCACATGGTGATGTTTTAGGTATTTTAAGCCTAGGGTTAATAGATCAAATTACTTGATTTCAAGCATGATTTTATGATTAAATCATGTATCACTCCAAATCCTTGATCCATGTGACAAATCATGTCCCATGGTGAGGTTTCTTCTATTTTTGTGCAAAACCTAACATCCATGGTGATTTGGTAATTTTTCAATCGTGGATGTTCATTAATCCTTGTCCTAAGTGTTATTGGATACTATAGTTAACCCTCGTTCCTAGTTATGTTATTCGATCATCTAAATATGGTATGTTTTGCTATCTATACATGTAGCATCAAATTTAGTTTGCTCATGGTGTTATGGTGTTGAGCTTCTATGAAATCCATGAAAGTTGTATTTCAATGTAATGGATGATTAAGGCTCCTACACCTTATTAGATCTACTATTCTTGTGTTGTAGGCCTCATTAATGGTATTAGTTTCTTTTGATTGAGTTCCATTAATCACACATAATGATATAGAGAAAATTGAGTTTTATGTATTTTTAAGCTTCTAGGTGAAGTTTGTGAAATCTTTTAATGTGTGATTTTTATTCCAAGGGTATGAACCATTTAGGGAACCTATCTTATGTCAATTAGAGTGTTATACCATGTATTTGAAGCTCTTTGAGTCAAATCATTTGTATTTGAGGTTAATATGCAAGTAAGATGGCTTAATAAGAAATAAAACCAAAATTTTGCATTCAACACAGGGAATGTGATGCGTCCCTGACATGTAGGGCATATCTTCCCTTTTGAGCATTGTATTTTTGTGTGTCTTGATATTAGTCCTTTCCTTTGGTCTCTTTTTGTTTCCATGATTCATATTAGGACACTTAAGATGCATTGTGAGCTTAGGATCAGGAGTTGGCCCATATAAGGGTATATTAGTCATTTAAAATCTCTTAATGATAAAATTAGGTGTTGATTGAGAGGTACAAAGCTTGAAAAATATAGTGGTGATGCTAAGATTTGGACTAAGGTGAGTTACCGGGAGTACCCATCCCCTACTTTACTTTGTATGCATTAACGAGCTTTCCTAAAATTATCCTTTGGTTTTGCATTATATTATATTATAAGTAAACCTTGTTGTAATGTGGATTATTTGTGCATTCATGATAACAAATTTATCTAAAATGCTTTTATTGATATAAGGCTAAAATGCTTATTTCATAGAAAAAGTGTTTTTAGCATTCTACTTGTTGCTTACGTGCACACATACTAGGATAGGAGGCCTGTGTGGTTTATGTCCTTGGGGTCCCCTTTTTGAGTTATGAGTAGATTTATAGATAATCATCATGTGCATAAGTGAAGGCTAGCCACCCCTTGTGTGGGCTTGGGGATGGTGGCTTCCTGGTCCAGTTAAGGATTAACATCATAGTATACTTTGACCCATATGTGAGTTGGACTATTGAGATTTACATGGGATGGGATAGTTACATGCATTGCATACTAGTTATGACTTGTTTTCCCTAATTACACATTTTGTGAAGTGTGAAATTATTGTGTGTTGTTTTGAAATGATATTATTATAGCTAATCTTTTGCGCATATGAGACCATTGAATTGATTTGGGTTGTTAAACCCATGTGTTCGAATTTTTTACGTTGGTTTGGAGGTTTGATTCGAGTAATTTGGGTTGTCATTCGTTACTTTAAATGAATCAACCTCATGTAACTCACTAGTAAATTCCATTTCTAATCTTATTTTGATGTTGCTCAGATTAAAGACCCTAACTTGGGTTAGGCATTAGTTGGAACATTTATAAGACCGTGGATTGTACGGTTAACTTAAATCTTGTTTTGATATGTTTATTGCTAACGACCTTGCTAGTTTTTAAACGTGATTTAAAGTCTTCTAGTTTGACACCAAAGTGTTTTTCTGCAAATATGAACTCTAAATTTTTGGAAAACTTCGACATAAAAAATATTATATATGATGTCAACTAGGCCCTAGAAAGGGGTGTTACAACTTACCTCTTGTTTCAAGAACAAAACAATGAAATCAAGTCAATCTTTGTGAGCTTGTGGTAAATACCGATGACATTGATATAGATATGGCGGTCTCTCAACGAATGGTGAAAAGAAGTTTATAAGGCTAATTGGGAGCAACTGTAGTTTATGCATGAAGTTAGACCCTCGAGCACAAAACAAGATAAGACGAATAAACAACAAAGTGACCATCAATGATTCCATAAAGGAATACTATCTTAAGATCGATAATCCAATTCCTCTCGAGTAACCAAAAGCAACCGAAGCACCTATCATGACTCTTGATGATAATCTATCGACCAAAATGCACAAGAAGAAGACAAAATAGGAAGATGAAGATGATGTTGATCTATTTCTAAATGATGATGATGATTATGATAATGATGACACACTTCACTCTAAAGACACCGATTTAGAAGGTGAGAAAGTTAAATTTGAATGGGAATCCAAATTCTTGGAGGGGGATAAAGGAAAGAAAATTGATTAAAGCATACTTGCGACTCCTAATATCTCGATGAAGTCAATTCAATAGTCCGAGAGAGATATTCTTGTTTCAAATGAGGTGATCACACATCAACTATAAGAAATGGAATTTTTTGTTGAGCAGAAAGAAGGGAAGATGAAATGAAGAGAGATGAGGATCGAAAGGCCAGAGAGTTAAGGGTAATCTTCTCTACAATTACCACTCATTGGCATCCTAATTATAAGACTTTATCTGGAATATACTATGTACAAAGAAGTTCATATGCGTTCCTTAGTTCAAAGGATATTCAACTCGACCTTCCTAGGTCTCCAAATGCACACTTTACTGGAAAGATCCCTCTAGCACATCAAGCTCCAACTGAACATGTAACGCTTGATCTATAGGGTGCATGTTAAACATGAAGAAAAAGTGTGGTCCCTAACTAAAATCAAAGTGTGTACTCTCTTTTCCATCAAGGGATTTTAAATTCAAAGTTTCTTTCAATTTGAGATAACGAGGGTTGGCAACAGTAGCCTCTAGCTAGCTTTATAACTGAAGTTGACTTTCCATTGATGAATCTTAATGATATGCTCTTCCCTTGTCACTTCTTCAAGAATCGAGCCTTCTCAAAAAAAAAGATTTTCATGTGCTAGGATTAAACAATTCATGATTAGTTATGCAATTGAAGCAGTGAGATAAGACAAAGAACTATACAAGATGTTTTGACAGAATGCACTATCCATCCAGAATTGAAGCCTACCTACAATTGAGGCTACACATCGAGGTCTCACTAATACTTCTGAAATTGGAATCATTTTAAAGAATGGACCAAAGTAATTCTCCAAGGTCAGTGAAGATCATCTATTCTCTACCGGGGATCTCAAGACAATTATCAAAATCACTCAAGATGCCAAGTATATAGGGGTATGTTGACTTGAAGAAGCATATTGAAGAAAAGTTATTATACGTTCAATAGCAATTTGAGGATGGAATAAAAGCGAAACTAACTTCATTCACAATAAAGTCAAATGAAGAAAGTGGTTACAGTCACTTAAGGGGATTGTTGAAATAAGAAGTGACATTCACCAACCAAGGTTATGGCCAACCCAGGTTTATAAAGACATGAGAGGATGCTATCATCCGAAGACTCTCCATTAGTGAACCGAAAACTTCTATTTGTTATGGAATTTATCTTGATCAATGTATCAGTTCAGTATATCTTTTGGTCAAAAATCATTTTGTTTGTATTTGCACGTGTCAAAGTACTAGAACACATGTAATACTTATTGTTCCCCAGAATCCCTACAAGGTTACACTATAAATAGTCGATAACCTCTCATTCGTAAACACCAATTTTTCACATTTGAAATCGTGAAGTGTTTATCAAGGTACCTTATCTTGTTCATTATTTCTCTATCATTTTTCATACTTGTTCTTCATTGTTTATATTAGTTGTTATTTTTTCTTCCTTACTAGCCTTATAATTGTATTTCGATCCTCATAAACATTCAAAGCAAGTGTTTTCTTGCTTGATCCCTCATGTCCATAAACCTTAATAATTCTTTTCTATAATGTACACTTTGGTTGTTATGTTAACTATTATGTATTTCAATACAAAAACCAGTGGCTTAGCCAGGATTTTGTTTTTGGGTATGCCAAATAACATACAAAATACGAACGAGTGGTAAAATTCCTCAACTGATAACAAAATGTAACTATATATGCATTCTTAACTAAATTGTTTATTTTAAGTTGCATATGATGTTGTCTTATATCATTAAAATAATCAAAAATGAAGTCTAATCGACATAGACAACAATGTATTCTTTTCTATTAATGTATCATCTTCTACTAATTTCAAGTTTGAAATGGAATAGGTCATATCATAACTCTAATTCATTTTATTTAACAAAAATATATATTTTACATACTATATATGTAACCTTAATTTTGTGTGGGTTGGCCAATACCCACTTTTGCCCTATATTGACTACACCCCTGACAAAAACTAAATTGTACGTGTGTAATTTTCTAACACCACCATATAAAGTTACTAATTACCTTTGGTAATCCTCCAATTCCAAGAGAAAGATTACGCTCTAAGGAGCTGAACTCATTTTCTAGTAGTGACATTGAATTTGATTTTGCATCCTTTTATATAACCGTTTGTCTTCACTCACTTTTACTAAATTGAAGCATATTATTTTGAGTTATATCAACTTTACTCCTATTTTGTCAAAATATTGTATTATTTTATATTTTTTTTCAACAAAAATAGATAGCTATATAAAATTTAATAATTTAAATTAATCGGTTGGTCATAGTGTTCTTCGGCTCTTTCCTATGTGTACACATAAACACATATGTACGCACACAATGATTTAGTAGTGTAAAACTGCGTGCCAAATACATTGTCCAACTTGTTACAAAACGACATACGATATCATCCACGGGCATGGCATCAAATAAACCACCCGTGAACACCCAATTATATTTATCTATTGGTTTCTTTATTAATACTATTCTATTAGTTCCTCTTTATTAAGTTATTAAGAATAATTAAGAATAACTTCTCTGTAAGTATATATGTGTAACTATTTTCTAGAACATCGGATATTCATCTATGTATGTACGTACTCCAAATTAAATAACTGTGCACATCTGTTTATAAAAAATCTAACTCCAAATTCTAAAGATAGATAATTAACCAAACGGTTAATAGTAAAATACGAAACATAAACCTTAAGACTGTAGCCGACAGGGGCGGAGCCAGAATTTCAAGATAAAAGGGGCTTACATCGTAATAAGATATTAAAATATCAATTTTATACCACCGATTATCATCCATTAACATTTTTTAATTAAAAAAAAAACTAGTTAGAACATAGATAAATATCATATTATGTTCTATTTTAGACTCCATTTTAAAAGAATTCGATTATGTAAAATTTATAAGAGTATAAGAAGTATGTTGCTTATTTTAGTTATGGTCATTTTTGTTTCAAAATAAACCAAATTATCAAATAATAAATTATTAATTACAAATTATAGAAAACAAAATATGTGATGAGAATTAGAATTTACCAACTTATTGATTAGAGAAGTGAATAACCATGTTGTTAGTAACTTCTTTATCAAAACCTGAATAAAAATAGATACACTATCTTTGTCGAAATAAGAATTAACGAATTAATATGAATGATGATAAAATCAATAGGAAATAAAAATAAATGGGGGTGGGGACTAGGGATGAGTTATAAAACCGGAAAATCGGATCGGAACCGGAACCGGTATAACCGGAAAATGCTTAAACGTCCGGGTATTGGGTTTCAAAATTACTCTTATCCGGGTTCCGAGTATTTCGGGTATGGGTCCAACAGGTCCGGTTAATTCGGGTTTTTGAACCGGATTTGTTTAAAAAACTGGAACCAGGTTTAATGGACCGGGTCCGGGTTTAAAAAACCGGAACCGGGTTTAATGTAGTCTTTGCATATTACTTTTATATGATCATCAATCCTTTAAAAATAAATCAAAATACAAAAATTAAATTCTATTTAAAACTAAATATTATTTCATTAATGCCAACCAAGCGTATGAGGAACTGGAGTTTATTCCGACTCAAATTACTTTGACATATTTGCAGAAGCATTATGCCAAGTTGCCAACCAAGCAACTCATTATTTCTTAGTGTCATTCTCTACCTTTTCAAAATGAGTAACAATTTTGGTCCCTATACTTTACTATAATCATAGGTTCTGTCCAAGTTTTGATTTTGTAAAAAAATGTCCCAGTGGTTTTAATTTGTTGCTGAATCACTAAATCTAACCATTAGTTTGTGAATTTCTAAATAGACTATTTTGCCCTTTGACCAAACCTAGAAAAATGATATGCCCAAGGACCATATTTATAACTTACTAAATATTATATAAGATAGTATTTTTGATGGCATATAAGTGAATATAACAATATTGTTTTAGAAAATGAAGTATCCACTATTAGGCCTACCAAATTACAATAGTTCAATAGATTATGAGTTTTGTATGGCTATTTACAACATGCTCTTTCTAATTTCCACAATTCACATTAATATTATACCAACTTTGATATTAAATTACTTCTTTTTTTTAAAAAAAAAAATCAGTGTCGTCATTTATGTAACCTTAATGTAACTTTTTGTTTATCAAATTTTTTCTATAACGGTTGAAAAATTATGAGATTGAGGTAAAATTACAAAAAAAAAAAAATCCGGGTTTTCCGGTTCTAAACTCATTTTACCCGGTTCCACCTTACCCATTTTAATATTTCCGAGTTTTTTGGTTCTAGACCCACTTTATCCGGTACTATACCCGGAACCGAACCGGAACCGGTTCCTATATACCGGTCCGGTTTCCGGTTCTTCAAATTCCCGTTAATCGGTTCCGGGTTTTTTCGGGTCCGGGTCCATCCGGTCCGGGTTTGGACCCACTTTCATCCCTAGTGGGGACCGTGTGATTTTACGCAGAGGTGGGCTTAAAAGAATTCTAATATAATCAAGGTATTTTCATATAACAATAGATTTAATATAACCAATTGAAAGGGGCTCCACCTTAGTAATATACAATGTGGGATATATATTTACTCATGAGCATATTTTGTATTATAATAGAACCAGTGTTTTAAGAGAGATTGAGGGGGGCAGAGCATCCGGCAGCCCCCCTATTGACTCCGCCCATGGTAGCCGATAACCAGAGCAAAAGACTAAGCCCAAAAACAGATCAAAACGACATGTTTTAGAATATGAGCAAAAATGGAACATAATCTCCGGGCTTTTGGCTCACAGGCTATATCTGGACCTTGAACAGTAAAGACGTGTGGCCTTCTATCCTATTCGTGTATTCTTCTTTTGTATAGACATGAAGAAGAAAACTGCTTTCAGACTGGTCTCATAAAAAAAAGACCAAGACCGAACCAGTCTAAAATGAAACTGGCCCGAAATAAGACGGGTCCCAACGAAAATGAGCAAACCAAAAAGATATCGGCATGAAAACGTCCAAGAGTGGTTTGATAAAAGAATGGACAGTTTTGAGATCGGTCCCAAGAAAGACTAGACAATTACAAGACCGTCTGAGAACCGTTCGGGACCAGTCTCAAAAAATCCCGAAAGCCAAGTTTGTATATATATCATTTTTGTATTCATTACACATTTTTTATTCACACATTACCTAATTTTTTCCCTCTTTCTTTTATTAAATTTTAATGTGTCTTTTTTAGGAAATCTTAATGTATCATTTGGTGTTAATTACAAAATTGTTTACAGAAAACTTGAAACCGAAAAATGTCAATCCAAACCGAAAAAAAACCTTGAAACCTAAGCGAAACATACACAGGCTAAGATCGTGCGACCAGACCGAAAAATACTAAGACTGGTCCTAAAAGACTGGCTCTCGATACTGTGGGAGACCGTCCGAAAACTGATCGAATGCTTTTGAGACCTGTTCCAAAAAAACAGACCATTTCGATATCAATCCGAGACTACTGGACTGTTAATGTGAATATTTACTTTTTACCATACTTTTTAATTTTTACCCTGTTATCGAGCGTGCAGGTCAGGTCAACTTGAGTCATGTGAAAACAATTAGAAAAATTAGTTGTAGCTTGAGTTTTTTTCCCACTTCTTTGATCCCCTTTCTAGAAAAAACTATTGAAAACCTTTTTTGACCTATTTTTTTTTTGTTTTTTATATTCTTTGAGAATTTATCAAACTAGATTTTAAGGCATTCTTTTAAAGCATTTTAAATTTTCTTTTAGTTTTATGATTATTCTAGTCTTCTTTTAATTAATTTATATGCAATATAAATATATTCTTATCTCTTTTTATGTAATTAGGGTGCGTCTAAAAAAAAGTGATAGGTAATTTACTTGACATAATCCCAAATGTAAGGAAAGACTCCATTTTTTTCATTTTGACAACAACATAGCACAAGAGTTATCGATGAAATTGGTGATGCTTAAATCTTAATCTTACTCCGGCTTACTTAAATATTACTACGGCTCACTTACAAAGGTGTCGTTTGTTTTTTTAGAAAAAACTTCTTCAAACTCTTATTGTTGCGCGGCGCAGTACACGCGCAACACTTTTCATCTTGTAGCTGTTTGTTTTTTAGATGTCTTCTGAGTCAAAAACATCTACGCGTGCTCTGTTTGGCGCAGCACTTGTACTGCCTCTTCCAACCTCTTCTTTTTCTTTTTTTATTGCTGAAATTTTGATTATATGTTATTAAAATTTTATTTCATATTTTTTTTTTCGTTTTTTTTCTTTTATTCTTGTTTAATTTATTTTTCGTTTTTTTATATTCAATAACGATAATTTCTTGATGAAATATCATTATTTTTTACTAAAATATCTTTATTTTTTTTGTTGAAATATCATTATTTTTTTACTGAAATATCATTAATTTTTACCGAAATGTTATACATTATTAAATTTTACGTATTAAAAAACTATTTTCGGTTTATAAAATTAGTTTATTTTAATTTTTTTAATATCTGCAGCAATATGCAGATGTTAAAAAAACAAACACGTTTCTTATTATAGTCTGCAGCCGTTTGGTCCACCTCTTCTACAGCAGAGGGTCTGCAGTATTGCAGAAGTGTTCCGCAGATTTCATGAATTTTTGCTTCAGAAAATCAAACAGCACCTAAGAGTCAAGTTGATGAAACTCTTAAAGAAGGTTTGGATCCATTAAAAGTAAAACTCTTTGAAAATGAAAAGGTAAGCCACATGGCAACTTATTACGAATCTTACACTCGAACGGCATGTTAAGAAGTTTGGAAACTTAAGAACCATCTACAAGCTCTATAACTCAAATGTCTCCCAAGTCTTAGTAAAATAGTAGGTGTTAGGGGTGAGCGCGGTGCGGTTCAGTACTGTTATTGGCCAAAACATCACCACTAACCGCAAATGCGGTTAATCTATTTTCAAAACCGCTTGGTGCGGTTATTTTTGTGGTGCGGTTAGACAGTTATTTTTGCGATACATTTTGTTTTTGTGTGTTTCAGTTATTAACCGCATTGATTTGGTGTGGTTATTTTATGTGGTTTTTAACCGCCCTTTAGAGTTTAAACATATTATTTGCAATAATAAAAACTCATAAGATATAAAACAATTAACTTAAATTACAAACAATTAATATCTTAAAAACTTTAAATCACTAGTAATTAACAATAAATATCTTAAAGTTATCAAATTTCACCATTTTCCAAAGTTAAATATACGAAAAAACCAACACTTTTGTCTTTTAAAATTTTATCATTCTTTCATCCATGAAACTTGTCTTATTTTTAATATTTAATATATTAATAATTAATAAAAAAAAATTGTATATGATATATGCGGTGCGATGCGGGTTTTTTTGCGGTTTTTGAAAACTAATAACCACACCGCACCGCAAATTTGCGGTTTTTGAAAAACAGAAAACCTCACCATCGGTTTTCATTGCGGTTGCGGTTTTTGCGGTTAACTTTAGTTGCGATGCGGTTTTTTGCTCACCCCTACTAGGTGTGAAACCCGTGTATTACACGGATTGATTCAAAAAAATTAAAAATTAAAATGTAACCTTTAATATTTTTTAAAATAAATATTCAAAATAAAAACACACATATTTATTGCAATTTATTATCACATTTATTACAATTAATACTTTACATATATAACGATAAGTATTATTATATGACATTTTAATTTTTAAAATTGAAAAAAAAAAACCAAAAATTGACATGTGGATATTATTTATTTCAAAAATACCATAAAATGACAAGTGTCAAAATCCATGAAAGATTGACATGTGGCAAAATGGATCTTCATTTGTTAGAGTAAATTGTATACGCAATACCTATTTATATTTCTCATTTTGTAAGTTTTCTAATATTAGTAATGCATCTGATACTTTTTCATGCATTGTTCTTAAATGTGATGCATTTTAAACAACATATCGTGACTTAAGCGTATGGAAAATCAATAAAACCAAAACCTTAGAATTTAGACTTAGGTCAGTGTCCAAAAAAGGGAAATGGATGCATAGACATTTTTTTGGTGATAGATTACAAAAAACAGATAAGAAAATAACATTTTTCGCATATAGACATGGATTATGCAGAGCTACCTCTGAAGGCTACGTAGAATTAATTTATGCTCCGAAGAATTGATATCCCTCTAGGGTGTGTGTGTGTGTGTGTGTATATATATATATATATATATATATATATATATATATATATATATATATATATATATATACACACCCTAGAGGGTATATAACATTAGGTACCCTATATCCAAAACGGTGCCGTTTGCTTACTGATTTCGTGTGAAAAAATGTTACGTGAATAATTCTTAAAATAAACTACCATATCCTTCCTAAATAGTTTCGTTTGTTGATTTTTGTTGACTCCTAATTGATTAACCCTTATACAAATTGCTTCTAGTTTTTGATTTGGATGTTCGATCAAGAATTCTGATTTCGCATGGAATGTGTGTATAGCATCTATCACTAGCTTAATTTCCTGTCCTAGTTCGTTGGTTGCACTCTTGTATTCGACTCCTTTTGTGATCATCACCGTTTTTGAAAAAAAAAATAGCCATTTGTATTCTCCTTGGTCACGATTTCGAATTAGAACACATAAAATCAGATTTTTCAAGTGAATTCCGATTTCACATAATTCACTAAAATCCAATTAAGCATGGAGATTAATTTTATATGATTCAAGAATTCCGATTTCACTTAAATCAATAAAAAAAGTTCAAGACGATGAAGTTTTATGTAGATGCTCTTTGTTCATTTTTAGATCCAGATGAAAATATTTTGGATACAAATAGCGATGTGTGTGTGGGGGGGATCAATAAAAAGGGTTTGTTAAATTCCCCCTGTTACCGTCATCTTGTTACAGAAAATAAAATCAAGATGATGATGTTTGAGATTGATCCCAACAAAGTTTATGATGATTGTGTGGGTTTGATAATGAAATATGATGCAGATTATTATAGTATGAATCAGCTAATATAAATGATGATGAGAATGCAACTTCAAAAGAAGAAGATTTTGAAGATGAAAATTGATCTTGATGTAGGAATAAAAAGTTGGATAATTTTTTGTGATAAGAGATTAAAGATGTATGAAGGATTTGATATAGTTTGGTTGCTATAAAGGTCCTCTCCAAAAATGAAGGTCTACATGGGGCTATTCGGGTCAGACAGACTGCATCAAATTATGAGATGATGCCAAACATCAACAGTAAAGATGTATTTCATTATACTATTGTGGGTAAAGATGTGTGTCGTTATACTACTGCAGTCAAATAAGGTTATAAGGCAAAATGGTTTTTGTTTAGGAACAAAGTCAGTAGTCATGCTTTGTGGGTAATCTCATGGACCGATGGTTTCTTAAAATATGTCAACATTGCATGAAGATTTTGCTGCAAAATGTGTAGTAATTTCATGGGTCTTTGGTAAAAAAAAAAAGGAAAAGGTTGCAACAAAAGACAAAGGAGTACATGGTTGCCTTAATTCAAAACAAGGGTATTATGGTCTTTTGAACAAAAAGCATGGTTGGGAATTTTCTAAGCTTAAATGAAGCAATCGTAAAAGGAGTATAATGGTGAAAATTACTCTCATCAAAAGTACATGGTGGTATATCCTTTTATAAGATGCATGTGTCGTGGTTTGCAAAGGTGATGATGACTTTTTTTTCTTGAAAAGAACTTAATTTGAGGAAGTTATACAGGTTGAGAAATTAGTGATATCCAAAATGAGTTTTGTTAATTTGTTTTTCTTGAACAAAGTAATCACCTTTCTTCCTCTTATCTTCGTGTTGTTTTCTCTAACAATTTTGATTAACTCCCAAATCCATCTTTTCCTTGAATCTTAATAAGTTTCAGTAAAAATTAAAGAATGTCTAGTATATATATGGAACAACCGAAGGTTATTATAACAAAAATAGGTGGCATTCATATGAACAATTCTATTGTACGATAGGCTTTTTTTTGGAATGGAGATACATGTTTATTTAGAAAACATATCCAACCCATTATTGGATAAATTTTGATCAAGAACATTTGCAATATCCAACCTTTGGTTAAAACTTCAAACTCATACAATTGATCATTCATAAAGAACATGGTTATTAATTGCTCAATTAGATAATAAATGTCACATTTCACTCACCATTCAGATGAACAATAGACAAAAGACATGAACAAGCTAAAAAAAAGAAACAAGTGTCAAGTTTATATTATGATATGAAATAATAATCATATCTATGCATAAGCAACAACACCCAAAGAAGAAAGTGTTTGTAGGTCTTCACATGGAAGAGTTTCAAGAGGTATGCCAGGTGGCGCAGAGCCTACATGATGATGTGGTGGTCCTAGGAATGCACCATGCTGACTAGGACTAAACGGGCCCACCGGAGATGCTCGCCAGGAATTACTAGGTGGTCAGAATAAGTACTTGGACCACCCTACATTTCAGGGCCAGATAGGGTACCAATACTAGAAGAAGTGTCAAATTTGGAATCAAGAAAAGATGATGTGTTATGATCAGAGGAAGATCTTGAACTTGATTGTTGATCTTTACCGATTAGTGAAATTTTCATGGGATTTGATATAAGTTGTGGAATTATGGATGCAAGACCATGTAAAGGGGTGGTGTTAACAGAGCTGATGATTCCAAAACCTGTTGACCAACTACCTGCTAGGCGGCATTGGCAAATGGAAAAAAAAAAAATAAAAATAAGGTCTTAATGATAAAGTATAAATTTTTTATAATACTAACCCGGTGGAGAGTTGATGATAGGTAAACCAACATGGTTTCTTAAAGCTGGAGCTTATGGTGTCTCTTGTTTGGTGTTTCCCTGATATGTGTGTTTGTTTTTTTTTACAAAAAAGTCAAAAAAATTTATTACTTTGTATAGTAATAAGCAAAACCGGTTGATTACGAGATTCCCTGATATTGAGTTTCTCTCAGGAATTTCAACGAGCATCTTATGTGCACAACTTATCTTCTTCCCCTACTAGCCCATTTAAATTAGTAAAGTACCATAGTTGAGCAACATACACAATCAAAACTGTTTAGCCATTTGAATATCAATGCACGTTTGGGAATATTTGTAGCCAAAATGATATGTAATCAACTAACTTTAGTGAGTTTATAGTTGTTCTTGTTGTGATTTTGGATCGATTTCAACTACTGAAATACAGGGACAACAATTGTTTTCCAATTTAGAGAAAATGCCATTTAAACAGTGGAGTGGGGATTAAAACAATAATAATCAATTGATTCTAATTCACGTTTGATAAGGCCAATTGGTCGTATAATCAATTGATTAGTAAAATGTTTTAGCAGGAAGTACAACCGACAAGGCCAAGGACTAATCAGTGGAGATTTGAGATTGAAGGAATAGGTTCCATAGAGTGCTTCAGTTTGATCGAATAAGAAGGCACCCGTACTTATCGGTAGATTTTATATATATATATATATATATATATATATATATATATATATATATATATATATATATATATATATATATATATTATTTTAAATAGATTCAAAAAGTTTCACCTAATAAAAAACATTAATATATATATATATATATATATATATATATATATATATATATATATATATTATTTCAAATAGATTCAAAAAGTTTCAACTAATAAAAAACATTAATATATATATATATATATATATATATATATATATATATATATATATATATATATATATATATATATATATATATATATATATTATTTCAAATAGACTCAAAAAGTTTCATCTAATAAAAAACATTAATATGTAATTTCTTTCAAAAGTTATTTATCTATAAACTATTAAACTTTAATATATTTTTTAGTGGTTGTTTATAAACTTTAAACCACAACTATGTTATTTGTTTTTTTTCTTTTATTAAGTTGTGTAAATAGTATAATTACATGTGGTTTTAAAAAATATTCTGATTTTTGAAAACCGAATTATAAAAACCGATCCAACTAAATTATAATTTGATTGGATCGGATTAGATTTGAATTTAGTTTCAACTATTTTGATATATGTTTTGAAAACCGAAATCAATTTGGATTAACTTGATTGGATCGGATCGAACTGATCCATCCAAATGAGCACCCCTACTTTTGACATAATGCCGTACAAATATTGAAGACCTATGACAAGCAACTCTTCTAACTAATGGTTTAAACATGTAATTATACTAAAACACAAGTATAAGCCTTTTTCCTTGACCACGAGCAGGTCCTTTGACTTAGCTTCAAGTCACATAACCCACACTTGGCTGCAAACGTCACTGAGAATCTATCTTCATCCTCCTGATTCTAACAAACAAAGCTTTCGCTGATGAATGCAAAGTCTGAAACCTTCCAAATCTAGACATTCTTATGGATCTTGGAAAGGGAAGATAAGACTTCATTCATGTCAGGTCGATCCTCTGGATTCATTTTGGTGCAATATAAGGCCAACTTAAGTAGCTGTTCTATAACACTCTGTTTCGTGGAGAAATTAGAAGCCAGATCAGTGTCTACAGTTTCCATCAGCTCATTTATTCCATTTGAAAGTGCTTTGTCTACTAGTTGTGGCAAAGTGATCTGGACTCCCTCCTCTTCAGTAAGTACACCTGTCGGTTTTTTTCTTGTTATAAGTTCCATCACTACTACTCCAAAGCTAAATACATCCACTTTTGTTGTCAGTTTCTTCATATATGCAAATTCTGTTGGGAAAACATATATGTAGAAGTGCGTAAGTAATGACTTTCAAGGTCAAAAATATTATAACTCAACATCAAAAGTTATATATATTTCCTTATAATATAAATAAAGAGAACTTATGTAACATTCTGTATGTTGGAATGTTCAGTCCAGTTATCAAACTATTTCATTCACAATTTTGAAAGCAAGTGTAACGATTGTTACTTTTTTCTAGAAAACTGAAGAAGAAAGAAGAGTTGGTGATTTATTACCTGGTGCTAAGTAACCAATGGTTCCTTGAAATGCTGAAGCAGAAGAGATACTGCTTCCATCCTGTTGATGAACTCCAAGAATCCTAGCTGTGCCAAAATCACTCACATGAGCATCCCACTTTTCATCCAGAAGTATGTTAGAAGGCTTCAAATCACAGTGAACTATCGGGAAATCATATCCCGAGTGTAAGTACACCAATCCTCTGGCTACAGACACCAAAACATCTACTCTTTCAGACAAATCCCATCTTGATCTATCAATCCCAGAGTCGTGTATAATCCTATCCAAATTACCGTTTTCCATGTATTCAAGAACCAAAGCCTTTAGCTTCCCACTCTCCCACGCGTAACCAAGTAACTTCACTAGATTTCTATGCCTCAGTTTCCCCAATGTGTTCATTTCTTTGTTGAAGCTTTTATCAGATTCTGCTGAAAACTGGGTGATGTTCAAATTTTTCACTGCTATTATCCTCCCATCTTGTAGTCTACCCTTGTACACAGTGCTTAAGGTAGTTGTACCCAGAATGTTATCTTCATTGAAGTTGTCAGTAGCATCTTCCAATTCTTTTCTATCAAATCTTCTTAGAGTGAACCCTGGGGTATTTTCTGGTAATCTTGGGTTCTCAAGCTCTTTGACTTTGACTTTTCTAATATGCCGACAATATAATATAGCCATAATGAATACAAGAAGCAATACAAGTGATCCGAGTATTGAAAGAATCAATACAGCCTTTCTGGATAGTGAACTATTTGATTGTCTTGATGAGGCGCATAATTCGGTGTTGTTTGTAACACACAGAGATGGGTTTCCCTGTAATCCAACTGCGCTTATGTTTCTGAAAATACCAGTATCTGGAACTCGTCCTTCTAATTCGTTGAATGAAAGATCAAGTTTTTTCAAAACCGAAATGTTGCCAAAACTTTCTGGAATCAAACCGTTGAATTTGTTGTGTGAAAGATCAATAGAAGTAAGACGAGTCAGATTCGCCATAGTTCCAGGGATCTCGCCATCGAACTGATTTCTTGAAAAGTTTATGGTGGAAAGCAGATCGAGAGGAGGGAATATTTCTTCTGGAACACTACCAGAAAGCTGATTTCCAGACACATCTAGGCTTCTCAAGTTTCTGCATCTTTGAAGCGTCACTGGAATCCCCCCTGACAGATTATTGTTTGAGATGTAAATGGCTTGTATCATCTCCAGCTCGCCTAATTCATCTGGTAACCTTCCTGTAAGAAAATTGTTGGAGAAGTCGATAAAGATCTGTGTATTTTTCATCCCTGCAATCACGGACCTTGAAATCGACCCTGTCAGCATGTTGTGTGAGAGGTCTATCGAAAGCAACTTGTTAAGTTTTCTCAAACTATCAGGGATTGAGCCGTTAAACCTGTTTCTACTTACATCCAACTGAGAAAGTTGCTCAAGCTTTGAAACGGAATTCAGAATAGAACCCACAAATTTGTTGTTCATCAAGTGCAGTGCTGTAAGCTGTTTGAGCTCAAAGATTTCATCTGGAATCTCGCCTTCCAGATTATTGTTACCAAGAAAAAGGCTTTGAAGGGAAGAAATGTTTGAGAATTCTACAGGAATGGTACCCGAAAATTGATTCTGCCCAAGGGTTAAATAGATCAAACTAGTTAGATTTCCGATTTCACCTGGGAGAGGGCCAGATAAGAAGTTATTATGAATTTGCAGAATTTGGAGATTAGAGAGTCCTCCGATGCTCTGTTTCAACAATCCAGTGAAATTGTTATTTGCCATATTTAAAATCACAAGACTTGAGCAATTGAAGAGATCATCCGGGATTCTCCCTGACATTCTGTTGTCGCCAACAGTTAGATTTGTAAGATTTGACAATTTCCCTAAACCCTGAGGCATTTCTCCGGTCATCCGATTACCAGCAACATTTAACCAACGCATATTTGTACAATTTGTGATGCTCGATGGAATAGATCCCTCCAGAAAATTATCACTAAGAGACAAATCTAGCAGATTATAAAGCGACCCAATGCTTGAAGGAATTACACCTGTGAGGGAATTTGAGCTAATACTTAAGTACGTCAAATTAACCAACCTGCTTATGGACGCCGGAATCTCCCCAGAAAGATTATTCTGATGAAGGGTAAGAGATTGTAATGATTTCAGCGAACTGATATCGGGAGAAAGACGCCCTATGAGATGATTCTCTCCTAGTTGCAAAACCAATAAAGATTTTAATTTGAATAACGCGTTTGGGATTGTGGAATTCAACTGATTTTTATACAACCGCAAAAACTGTAAACCCACCAGATTTCCAATTTCAGGAGGAATGCTTCCAACGAGCTTGTTGCTGTATAAATTAAGAGCTGATAGATTCGTGCAATCACCAATTTCAGGTGGTATTTTCCCAGAGAGTGAATTCTCAAACGACTGAAGAACTTGTAAATTTGACAAGTTTCCAATCTGTCTAGGAATGATACCAGTAAGTTGATTTTGACTGAAGTCAAGAGCTATCAACTCTTTCAGATTACCTACAGAAGCAGGAATTGAGCCTTGTAAACGGTTATTATAAGCTCCAAGTTGCTGAAGATTGATCAAATCACCGATTCTATCTGGGATTGTACCATTGAGTTTGTTGTCATCAAGGCTAAGTTCTAACATGGAAGTGACATTACACAAGCTTTCCGGAATGATTCCAGATAGTGAATTGTTTCCAAGGTCAAGTATTTGCAGATTCCGGAGGTTTCCCAGTTCCGATGGAATCGGCCCAGAGAGGGAATTGGTGTAAAGGGAAAGTCCAGCAAGCTGTGTGCAATATGCCAACTGGGAAGGAATGTTTCCAGTAAAAGAATTGTAAGAAAGATCAAGAACCTGAAGGTTGGAAAGGTTTCCAAGAAAAGGAGAGATTTGGCCTTTGAGTTGTGTTTGTTGAATAGAAATGGAAACTACACGTTGTGAGATATCATCACATTGGATTCCAGTCCAGTTACAGTGGTGGATGGAATCAGCATTCCAATCCAGGAGTGCACCGGTTGGGTCATCTGTGATTGAGTTCTTGAAATGTTCCAAAGCATTAGCTTCATCTTTTAAGCTAGAATCTGCAGATAGAACACAAAGTAGCAGAAAAGGTAAAAGGAGAAGGGTTTTTAACAACATCGATAGTTTTGAAGTGGAGATAATTCTGTGAGCAATTGAGCATGAAGCTGATGCATTATATATTACTCAAATAGTCAATACATGATAGAAGTCCACTAGGACGAGTTTTGTCAACCCGTAGTGTGTGAAAACATATTAAAGTCTTTACAGCTAAAAACATTATTGACGTTATTCTTATCCTGGGTCCATATTGCCATTCAAGCTCGTTATTATTATTCAATTTGATTCGAAATATATAAAACAGAAAAAAAACAACATACCAAGTTTGCAAATTCTAGTATTAACCATCTAACTTGTTATTTCATTACAAGTGATAATTAGAAATTGCATGTGATAATATTTTTGCATTTGTACAAAATAATAACAAATGACAATACGTGAATGTAATGAGTGTCCATTATGAACTTAACTTGCGTACTACTAATCCATTAGTAATGATTAGTCCATATCAGGGTGTTCCATAGAAGGAGACTTGCTTTATAGTGAATTAAATTAATTATGGTAATTGTAATAGAAATATGTAAGGAACCATATTTAAGGAGAATGATTTGTGGCCCGCTATGCATTGATGTTATTCAAACCCGTCATGCATTTACGTCTTATATAGCAAGTGGATAGTACTTGTGTTTCTACTTATATTCACACTAAACTAGCTATATAGTCGCAAAAGCAAAGTTGTCAGCTTCTTGGACGAGAATCACCTTAGTAATGTTTGCCATGTGATTCTATTTCTATGTCGACAATAAGATTTTGTCCAAGGAATTCCTCAATTAATATTTTAAGGCAAGTTGCATACGATATCATGTAATTCTAGCTAATTTTAAGTTCATGACTCATAATTAAGATCAGAATTTTGTGATACATAATTTATATTTGAGAAAACTTGGAAAATGGTCCATGTGACTTATAACTTTTTTTGCTAATGTTTAAAAAAATTTCTAACTTGCAAAAATAATCCCTTTTGGCAAGTTTCATTGTGGTTATAACTCCTTTTGGTAGGGGTGTAACTGAGTCGAGCTAGCTTGTTGTATACTCTAGACCTAGTCGAAAAATACTTGAAATCGAATTGGTTCTAGTCGATTCGAGCTCGAGCTCGAGCTACTCAAGTATATTATCGAGTCGAGCTCAAGAATAGAAATACTCGATCGGCTCGTGAAGCTCGCGAGCTTAATCGAGGTTAGTTATATTATATCTATACTTTTACCCTTTATTTTATTTATATTTTACATACTCGAGTCAAGCTCACGAGCTTAGTCGTATTTCTATTTCAATTTAATGTATTTTTATCTTTTTAATAATTAGTCGAGTCAAATCGAGCCGAACTCGAAAGCGTCGATTACTTTATCGAGATCAAGCCCGAGTTTGGAATTGAGGCTCGGGTCGAATTTCGAGCGCCCTGAGTTTTTTGTCGAGTCGAGTTTCGAGCTTGGCAATACTCGATTCGACTCGGCTCGACCTTTTGTCATGTTTTCATTGTGATTGTGGTTTTTGTCGAACTTAATATGATTTTTATACCTTTTATTTTATTTCTTTTTATGTTTATTAATCATTTTAATATTTTTACAATTAAAAAATAGATAGGGTCCGCCACACACACACAGCCATACTTTGCCCTTGAAAATTCGTCGTTCAGCCCCTCGTCTAATTCTTCTTCTTCGAAGAGTTTTTTCAGAAACTTTCTCACAGTGAAAACAAGATCCCTTTGTTTATGAAACGTTTTCTAAGGAAAAATCACAAATCAAATTTCTTGTCTTCTCGAGTTTGTCTTCGTCAAAGAAATCTCAACTATTAAATACTCAATTATAATGTTTAAAAAACAGTATCAAGTGAACGCTCTTCCTGGTCTATGAACTCCGACAACTAATTTAGCAAGAGAATAATATCATAAGAAATTATTCAACCTTCTCGTTGTGATATTAAACCGGATAACACTAAATGGAATTGTTGGGCATCATTTGTTTAAACCTTGGAGGGATATCTTTATGGAAAGGTAGTTTTATGGAATGATAGCTTTTCTTTATTTTAGACAAAACTGAAAATTTGGTCCTTGTGGTTAGCAAAAAAAAATAAAAAATGTGGACAGAGTCCAAAATCTTTTGGACTTGTACCATTGGTCCAAAATCAGAAACTTTCTGTGGTTTTGGCTTCTGGAAAAGTTGAAAGGATTATTTTGCCCTTTTAATTTCTTTTTCATATTATTTTAATATTTACTGAATATTTATTAAAGAAAAAAATAAAAAGTGTATCCCTTTATCTCTCTCTCATTGTCTTCATTCTCTCTTCCTCCCTTGTCCACTGCAACTAAAACCCAACACATACGTCACACACTTGCTTTCACCAAGCCCTCTTATTTCCACCTCCGTCTATTTCCCACCCATTACAATATCATACCACCCACCTCTCTCGATTTTCTCTTATCGCTTCCATTGTTCTCTCACCTCTATAATTCAAAATTGTACCACTACCCCTTCAAAGATTCGTTTTGAACTTTCGTTTCCCCAACTATTTATTCTCAATGCAAAAGTGAATAAGAAACAATTCACATTTATGTTCGATCAATGGTATCAAATTGAAGTCAAAACATATATATGAAAGGAGGAAAAAAGGGGTTTGACCTAATTACATACCAAGAGAGAAGTTCCAGCGGACAATTGGAACCAACTTCTTCCATTTGTTCTTCCTCAAGACACAAAACAATTCCAACAGCCATTGATGAGTTGGGGAGCTACGGAGAATCCAAGTTGCTGCTACTGATAAGTTTAACAAACTGAAATACCCAGTCATCTTCTTCTTCAACCACCTGCAACTTCAGTTCTGATTTGGGTTCTTCCTCAACCACCAGAAATGGCCTGAATCATCATCTCCACCAAGCACCGAACACCACCGTTACTGCAGCAACAATCACCATTGCTACTGCTTTTTGTTTATTTATGCTTTTTGATTTGGGTGTTTGATTCTTCCACCAATGTAAATTGCCATCACCATGTTGATTTACATATATTCTGTTTTGGGTGTTTCTTTTTCATCTGGGTCTGATTTTCTGGTGAAATGTACAGAAGAAGAAGACAAGTCTGATTTGCAGGTAACAAGATGGGAGAAAAAGTCAAAGAGATATCATATAGATCAAAACTTGATTGGATTCAACCTTTGAAAATGAAGCTAGAGTTTAATTTTGATAGCATCAGTGAATGTGAGGAAGAAGAAGATGAAAGAAAAAGTTAAAGAGAGAGAGAAAGAGAGTCAGAGAGAAAAAAAGTCAAAGAGATAGAGAGAGAGAGAGAGAAAGAGAGAGAGAGAATAGGAGGGTATGTTGGAGGGGTAGGGGTGGGGGTTTGATAATTCATTTTTTATTTTTGAATTATAATAATAGTAAAAAACATTAAAATGTAAAAATAAAATGAAAAGGGCAAAGTAGTCATTTTAACTTTATCAAGGACCAAACCACAAAATGCTTTTGATTTTTGACCATTCATGCAAGTCGAAAAGATTTTTGACCTTATCCACACTTTTTTGCTAACCACAAGGACCAAATTTGCAGTTTAGTCTTTACTTTATGAGTAAATTACATGAATGGCCCCTACGGTTTGGGGTAATTTGCGCGTTTGGTCCCTAACTTATTTTTTTAACTTGGAAGGTTCATACTGTTTGTTTTTGTTATGTGCTTAGTCCCTACTATTTGTTTTGGTTACGCGCTTGGTCGTTGTCTTACCTAACAAGACTATTATTTAAATATGGAAAAATGGTAGGGTTGGTAAGGTAAGGTGAGGGGTGGGGTGGGGTTGAGGTGTGTTTATTTAACTAAATTAAAAAAATCAAGGGAAAAATAGTGTGTTTTTAGGTAAGATAGGAACCAAACACGTAACAAAAACAAACAGTAAGGACCTTCCGAGTTAAAAAAAATAAGTTAGGGACCAAATGCGCAAATTACCCTAAACCATAGGGACCATTCGTGTAATGTACTCTTACTTTATTAGATAATGTTCATACTTTCCAAGATCTATGGGATTTGTCTAGGTATGGGTAGATTACTTTTAGATTTATGGGATTGGTCTAGATATGGGTAGATTACTTTTAGTATTTATTAGAGTAAATTACACGAATGGTCCCTATGGTTTGGGGTAATTTGCGTGTTTGGTCCCTAACTTATTTTTTTAACTTGGAAAGTCCCTAATGTTTGTTTTTGTTACGTCATTGGTCTCTACTGTTTGTTTTTGTTACGCGATTGGTCCCTATCTTACCTAAAAATACTATTATTTAAATAGAGAAAAATTGTGGGATAGGTAAGGTGAGGTGAGGGGATGAGGTTGGTGGTATGTTTATTTAAATAAATTAAAAAGATCAAGAGCAAAATAAGTTTTTTTAGGTAATACAGGGACCAAACGTGTAACAAAAACAAACAGTAGGGACCTTCCAGGTTAAAAAAATAAGTTAGGGACCAAACGCACAAATTACCCTAAACCATAGGGACCATTCGTGTAATTTACTCTATTTATTATTATATTACTAGTCTTTTTAGGATATATGTTTAAGTGGTGCTCAACCATTGCTTGTGTTAAGAAAAAAATTTAATTGTCTATGAATATTTAGTAAAGACTTATGACTTGAAAAATCTTTTGCCTTATTTATTTTCTCTTTTGCTTTATTACGTTTTGGTTGCTCATACATTGAGTGATAACTCAACTTTAATATAACATACAATTAGATCATTGGTTTCCAACAAGTCTTCAAGTTTATTTAAATGTCCACGTACAACTTGTGCATAGACAAAACAACCAAAAACCTTCACGATAATTGAGTCGTACAACCACGAAGTCAAGTCGGCGTAACCGGACAACTCCAGAATCAACCCGGAAAGCCCTTATGTCAAATGTCTCCAACTCAAAACAACCCCATATACTCATATTGTCTACATGTTTTCTTCAGTATTAACTGACACGGAAAGTCCTTCTAGTGAGATTAGGCAAAAACGATTTAGGTCACTTACCGATATCTATAATGATGTTAAAAATGTGATCCTAGAACCCGTAGAATTATTGATGATTGCAACGGATCAACCCTTAAATTTTAAAGAGACGATTACCTGTAAACCATGGCGAGAGGAAATTGAAATGGACTTCGATGCAATCAAGAAAAACAAGACATGGAAACTTACCAACTTGCCACCGGTTACAAGGTGATATAATTGAAATGGGTCTTTAAAGTGAAAAAAGACAATCTTGGAAATGTGATAAAACATAAAGCTTGACTTTTCGCAAAAGGTTATGTGCAAAAACAAGGAGTAGACTATAGTAAAGTTTTTGCACCGATAATGCGGCTTGACACCATAAGGCTCATTCTTGCCTTAGAAGCTTAAGATGGGTGGGTTATCCACCACTTAGATGTCAAGTCGGATTTAACTTAATGGGGATCTCGAAAGAGAGGTTTGTGTAAGTCAACTTAAAACATATGTTGATAAATTACATAGTCACCGGGTGTTTAAACTCTCCAAGGTGCTTTATGGTTTACGACAAGCTCTTGGAGAATGGAACATTTGTTTGGTTAAAAGCCTAAAAGGACTTTCTTTTTTAAAATGTTCACAAGACACGACTATGTACAAAAGGAACCCGAAAAGAAACACTCTTTTAGTTGGTGACGAGTTGATCATTATAGGATCAAACAACAAAGACAATGTTAAACTCAAAGAGAAAATGAAAAAAGAATTTGAAATGAGTGATTTGGATTTGCTTTCTTACTATCTCATAATAGAATTATCACAAAAGAAGTGGGGAGTTTCTTTAGACGAACAGATTACGCAAAAAAAGTTTTTGGAGCAATTCATGTTACTAGATTGCAACTCAGTATCACCTACGTAAAATAAGTTGAAGATTAAGCAAGATGAACATGGTGAAAAAGTTGACCCAAATCAACTACCTTGCATTTTCAAGTGGAAAAATATACTTTATGGTATGTCAAAGGAACCCCTGATGTGATAACTATCAATTTCCGGTCAAGTCAAAGTCAACTGAAGTCAACAAGTCAAACCGGTCGACTCAATTAGCCCGTGGGTACTAGGGTTTACATTATGTAATTACTAAACAACTCGCTATTCTAATGAGAGATCATAAATCGAAAAGTTCGTACATCTAGATTTCCTTAACCTAAAACTGTGGAAAGTAACGAACCAAACCGATAAAACATTGTTGCATACTCATTGGGAGTGTGTAAGATCCTTAAACATGACATAATGGGGTTTATGGACCTTGCGTTGCGGAGCCAAACACTCACAAATGTCACACACGAAACCTCTCTCAATCGTTTTCACTCTATCTCTCTTTATCGAGAATCTCTCCCAAATCTCTCCACGTATGTCAAATCTCTCCCAAATCTCTCTTTGTATGAGAAATCTCCCCAAGATTGTAAAATCTCTCCAAAAATCTCTCCCGGAACCTCTCTTGAAATTTTTATAATCAATTGGGGCATCCCGATACTTGGCTTGATAAGGAATCACTCAAAGAAGGGAAAATCCTTGGAAATTAGCCTCTTAGGGCCGAAGCCTCTCTATAGGGGCCAAAACCCTCCTTGAACCGGAGTCTTCTTGAGGATCCGCGGTCACCTAGCCGCAGCCGCAGCCAGCAAGCCGCAGCCTCCGACCACAGCCGCATGGAGCAGCCCGCATCCGAGACTCGCATCCGGTTCTCCTGAATTCGGACCGCAGCGCCCCCTTTCTTCATCCGCGGCTAAGCTTCCTTCGGACCCACCTCAGCGACCAAGGCTCCTTCCGGCTCTAATGCTGCTGAGACCGAAGTCCCTCGCCTAGACTTCGGATTTCACCCTTTTTCACCCGGTTTTCGATCAATTCTCCATTTTAAGTCCGTTTTTAATCATTTTAACGCGGGATTTTCTCCAGAAATCATATTTTAACATATAAGACCCTAAATATTCATAATTTAAACATATTTTTGGGGAAATTCATATTTAAGAATAAAATCTTTTAAGTGAGATCTTGAGGTGGAGTGTGAATCTTACCATAATATTTGACACAAACCACCACCCCATGCTCATTCCTTTGACCAATCCTTGTACTCCTAGTCACTTCAAGACACTACCCCTCTCCTTTCCCAGCAACCCACGTCTAAAGGAGCTGGAGAACACTCTTATCTCTCTTTATTTCCCTCACTTCACACATTTTCCTCATTTTCACCAAGAAGATCAAACAACCTTTTCTCTCCAACTTCCTCCCTCAAATTCGAGATTCAAGGCTGATTATCAAGCTTTCTCACACTCTTGGTAAGTATAATTCATCCTCTCTATGATTATTAAACTTTCCTTTTTCTCAAATCATTGATTCCTTACACAAACATCATCACATTCTTGTTAGACCTTCGAATCTTCAAGTGATTCTTTCTTCAAGTGTTCTTGAGTTGAACACTTCTCTTCTTCAACACTCATCTACTGAAACCACTAAAGGTGAGTTCATACCCCTGTAATTTCATGTTTTCTCAAGTTTTTAGGGGGGAATACAAGTTAAAACACCAAGAACATAGCTAAATTTTTCTAACAGCTTTCATCAGAAAAGTTAGACTCCATTCACGGACTGTTTTGGGCAACTTAAACATTTTTTTTTCAAAACTGTTTTAGGTGTAAGTAGTTCCCGTTCTTAGCTTTAAAATGACTACTTGCACAAATCCATAAGATTTTTCTACAATTTATGGTGATTTTTACAAAACTGCCTATCATTTCAAACACCAATCCGGACGAGTCTGTGATTATGGACTTTTTCACCCAAGTTGGAGGTCATTAAAAATCATAATAAAAATTATGAGTAAACTAGACACGTTTTGGGAACTCTCAGAATTTACAGATTTAGTTTTCGACTTCATATGATTTTTCTATGACTTTTCTAAAACAGCTTAGAAAGGTTAAAAATTAGTTAACAGCATATAACTTTCATAACACTTTGTATTATGTTGAGCAAAGTGTATAACAATAAATTCTAAATATTGAATGTGTTTCCTTGTTAGTTTATCATCATAAACTGAAACTTAGTCATTCATGATAAGATTATTCATTCATTTAGAACACGTATATTAAGCTATAATAAGCATAGTTTATGGATTCATAACACTAATGCATTTTCATAAAATAGTTCTTATACATTACAAACGTTTTGGATAAACTATAATAGGTATAGTTTATGTATCATTTAATTTTCAAACTTATTTACCAAAGTTTTTCAGATTAGTTCACGTAAATCTATTAATGAATAAATTTGTGAGTCATTCGCTTCGGGTTACTTCCAAAGTAACCAATTCAAAAAGTCCTGTAAATTGTAACCAAAGTCTCTTGTAGGGAGAACGTGATAGTTGTGTATAGATCTATATTGGGTTTGACAAACTCACACCTGAGCTACTTGCAACAGCTAGACCGGCAGGTCTGGGGTGACAAGTGTCATAACAGTTCCGACGCCTGAAGAACGTCGTATTACGAGGCCGTCTAAGTCAAGTATGGTTATGATAGCTCACATGTGGTATTAACAATTCATAAGATTTACGGGTTCTAACTTTAAATTAGCGAGTTATGTCGATTTAGCTCACTGAAATTACTTTAAGTATGGAAAAATACTTGTACGCCTTCATATCAAAAAGGGTTTTATGTCGATTTAAAATCACTTTTTATATCAATAATTACAGATATTGTTGTATATTTTCAGTCTTGGCATTTAAGACTACGCACCATTCATTACGGGAGTTTTCTCAAATCAGAAAGGGTTTTTATGCCAATTTGAAACCACTTTTATATCTTTAAGTATGACAAATACTTGTTCATTTTCGGTCCTGGTATTTAGGACCACATAACTTTTATAAGGAAAATATTGGATTTATCTTTGTAACATACATCTCTTTACAAAGATCGATTTTCAAACTCTTACTGTCAAAAGCTTATGAACTCACCAACCTTTGTGTTGACACTTTTTCAAAACTATTTGTATTCTCAGGAATTCAGTGAAACAGGAAATCAACAACGTTTTGAGGATGGGACGATAAATCGTCAAACAGTTCATTTTGTATCATAATGTAATTGATTTGAATCATGTAAACATATACATTGGTGTAACTTTTTCAATTATATTTATGATGGTTGTATTTACTTTGAACACTATTATACAAGAATGGTTGTGATACTATACATGAAGTCCTCCACCCCCGGACGTTTCCGCCATCCTTGGTTTGGGGGTGTGACACCTGATTACAGGCTCAACTATGGAAAAGGTTATGAAGTTGAAGACTTGGTTAGGTTTAGTGATAATGATTATGGAGGTGACAAGGTTGGTGTCAAGAGTAGAAGTGGGATGATTTTCTACCTAGGAAGAAATGCAGTGACATGGAAATCTCAAAATCAAAGGATTGTTGCTTTGTCGACATGTGAAGCTGAGTTCATGGAAATTACGACGATTGCATGTCAATCCATTTGGCTTGAGAAGGAGAAATTGTAGTAGAACATGTCGACTCAAAGGATCAACGAGCAGGAATCTTTACAAAATACTTGACACATATGAAGCATGGATAAATGAGAAATATGATCGGCATAATGGATACCGAGCTTGGTTTAGTTTAAAGGGGAGAATTTGATATTAAACGGTGTAATATTAAATGGAAATGTCGAAAATCATTTGTTTACAACCTTGGAATGATACATTTATAGAAGGATAGTTTTATGGAATGATAGCTTTATGGAAGGATACATTTAGGGAAAGGTAGCTTTATAGAAGGATAACTTTCTTTTGAATAAAAAATGTCAACGTTCTTTCTGAAAGACCTTGTATGTCCAAAAGTCATTATAGAATAATATTGTTAATAACATATGATCCTATAGGGTCATACCTTATAACAAGTTACCACTAATTGATTATTTATTATTATAATTTGTACATTAATAAGCATCAACATTTGTATTTAACTGGAAAAACATTATTTTGGTAAATTGTAACCTCCCAAAAATCATTACCAAAAATTTTGTTTTAAAATCATCAATCAACCATAATCAAGTCATACATAAATCCTTATATGAAATCAAGTATCATTTCAAACATATTTATTTTATCAGAGTAAACATCCCATACTCAACACTTCTTCGTGTGTGTCATGCGATCATCCCGAGCTCTTCCCTCCGCTACCGGAAGTACCTGAAACCAAAACTAAAAACCATAAGCACGAAGCTTAGTGAGTTCCCCATACTACCACATACCAGACATATAACCACATATTGGGCCCCCGTCCGCTGCATTGGGACTTGCCCGGCATCGGACTTGCTCCGGCATCGGGCCCCGCCTGGCATCGAGCCCCGCTCGGTATACAGATCTGTTTCTCTTAGGCCTCATCCGCCATACACATACAATCATATAAACATGTTAACACATGAGCAAACATACCCTACTGTATTACTGTCCTAAGGCATCGCCTAACTTGGGCCTCGCCCCTGACCTGCTACTGATGAGTCATGGAACCCCGTCCACACTCCTGCTGACAGAAAGATACGGGCCCCCGCCCACACTCACTTATCCCCTATCTCGGGCATCGCCCCTACTCTGCTACTAATGAGATACGGAACCCCGTCCATACTCAACTAGTAATGAGATGTGGGACCTCACCCACACTCACCTCCCTACCAGGCATATACAAGTATCACACAGATAACAAGTATAATGATCATACTAACATACCTCGGGCCTTGCCCGGAATTGAATCGTAATCCGGAACATATATCATAATAATGCCCATGGCTAACCCACGGGTCTTCCTACTATACACCAACATAATGGGTCGGCATTGTGGTCGTAGACCCATGCACACAATGAGGAGACTCACCTTGTACTGCTGAAGTCCTGTTAAAAACTCATTTGGCTGCTAACTGGAACTTCCCGAACTGCTGATCCTTCGGCTCCCTGAGCTATCAATACCAAAATATCACTTAGTCCAAATCAATAACCCTTCATAGGGTAGAATGACCATTCTACCCCTATGCCAACTTTGTCCATAACTAAGACCCAAACCATAATGAAAAGGCCCAACACTACGTGAGCTTCCCAAGCCCACTAGTGGCCCACTAATGCCCAATTTGCTAAATCGAGCCCAATCCCTCTAATGGGCCTTACCCTAAGCCTAAACATCTTCTTGGCCCACATCATCTGACTTCTGCTGGACCACTAAGGCCCAAAGTCCAAAGCATAGCCCAATAACACGAAGCCCAAACTGACAGAGTACGCGGGGCGTACATTCACGTACGCTAAGCGTATTAGCCAATGGTATGTACGTTGGGCGTACCTGCATGTACGCTCAACGTACTCCCGCTATTAATTCACTTTCACATTAAGTGCTTAATACTCTACTCCAGAAGCTACAAACACAGAACCAAGTCCTTTTCCATGTCTTAATCCATAAAGTCACTAACTTTGTGACTTAACTTGACCCAAACAAGCCCAAACTCCCAAAATGATATTCTTCTTCCATAAAGAGGGCTAGATCTCATGCATGAACCCATTAAGTCATTCAAGATGGAGACTTTACTGCTTATGGGACCCTTTTAGCTCTGAGGGTGGCAACCCTAAGCTCACAAACGGGATTTCATCATAAAGGTCCATTCTTGGGACCAAAATAACTCCAAAACCACACTACACTAGATCTAAGCCTTCTTAAGTAAATTTATGAACTTTATACATCCAAAGAGTTCCAAATGACGATGCTATTCAAGATCTATAAGCTCCAACTTCCCAAGTTCTTCCTTGCGAACTTCCTCTTTTCTTCTTCCAAGCTTACACCACCAAAATGAGCTTCTTGAGGTCAAAATCACCCAAGGATGAAGAGATGAGGCGTTCTAGGGTTTCTCTGAGGTTGGGGAACATATAAGGAGGCTAGGGTTTGAGCCATTGTGTTCCTTATATAGTGGCTCACCCCAAAAGTTAGGGTTTCTGGACACTGGAGGTACGTTGGGCGTACGCCAAAAACACCTGCGACCTTATGACCTTATACGATGGGCGTAACCCAGCCTTACGTTGGGCGTACTCTTGCGCTAGCCACCTTGCATGCATGGTCCTTTCTTGCCATCTTTCTCCATTAAGGACCAATATTGCCAATAACTTCAAAGTGCTATAACTCCTTCGTTCTAAATCCGTTTCTGACGAACTTTATATCCACGAAAAGGTGGCGAGAAGCCCTACGCTTTTAGCATTTCACCCCGGCCCCAAACCTCTCGAATAAAACTTCAAGACCCATAAAAGACCGAAATGCCTCTAGCATGGGCCTCTGAAATCCATAAACAAATATTTTCAGAACAGGGTGTTACATAAATAATATTTTACCAACATATTGGGAATTATTGTTTGTAAGAAATAATAATAAAGAGAATAAAACTAATGAATTATCATATTATATGATTATTTAAGACATGTACAAATGTTTTGTCACTTTGAGTAATTGTTGGGTTTTCTACGCATCAAATACACTCTAAAACTAGGCAGCGGAAAAATCGAAACAACGATATACCTAAGTATACATGCATCCTATGGATCTATGGCTTCATGCTAATTACATCAACCCTAGAAAACATTAAACATAAGTAAGAAAACATACCTCTTATGTAGCCCTTGATCTCCATGGTTGAGATCTTGAACCTTCATAAAGTTGCTTGGATGAAAGGATCCAAACCAGAATCCCTCTAATGGTATCACACCCAATGACACCAAAGAGTGGAATAAAAATAACTAGGAGAAGGGTCAATTTCACAAACCCAAAGGGGTTAGAAATCGTCCCTAAGAGGAGGAGGAAGAAGGGTTGGCGAATACTTCAAGCCAAGGTGCAAGGAGGAATGAAATCTTTAAGGCCCTATCTATAGCCTTGGATGCCTCCTAGGGTTTAGTACTCCTTCCCATGTGGGATGGAGGTCTAACCACGAAATTTCACTCATTTCCCATGTGGGATGGAGTGATTTTCATCCAACCCTAATTCCATAAGGTTCTGGAACATTCCTGATTAACCAACCATCGATTAATGAACATTCAACCCTTTAATTAATTAACCTATTAATTAATTCCCAAAATATATTTCCAATTAGTTCCTAATTAATTATTAACCATAATAATTAATAAACCAATTTCTCCTTTATTTATTTTACTCAATTTGAGTCTTGAGGGCAACCCAAAAGGACCCTGCTATTATTGGAAATATTATCAATAGTTAATGATCTTGGACATTATTTCAATAGTAATCATATACTTGGAATATAACTAACCAGTTACAGATAAAGTACTGAACAATTGAGTTGTATCTCTTTCACTCATCACGGGGACAAGGCATGGGATTGTTTTTTTTAGTTTAATGCTTAGACATTCTTTTAAGCCTTGCCTTTTGTACTAAATGTTTGTATAAAATAAAGGATGAGACATGAATTGAAGCTACTTCTTTTGACAAGTTTCTTCTTCTCTTTTTCTTCTCAAATGGCCGAAATTATGAGGGTTTCTTCCCTTTCATATCTTGCAAATTTTGTTGCTTGTTCTTGGTCCATAAAGTTGCTTCTTCTCTTTAAGCACTTACTTGGTATTAACACTTTCAATTGGATTAAATCTAGATCCAAGTTTTGTAATTTAGATTGGTTTGCTTGGTGTATGTCTCCAACTTTAAGCTCCTTTGTTTCGTGACTTGAGCTTTTGGCTAAAGTTCTTTTTTGTGCTGATATATGAGGAGTTTCTAGCTTAAATCCTTTTTTGAGCTAATATATGATGTTCGGCCGTTCAAAAAAAATGATTGCATGGGTAATTTTTTTTAGAATTCATTGGTTTTAACTTTTAAGGTATAAAGCTAATAAAATGCACGGGGATAAGGTATAAAGCTAATAAAATGCATAGGTCCCCGACATTTCGGAGCCGAGGCCATGATTTTCTCCATTTAATTTTTTTTAAGACACCTTATCATCATTTTTATAAAAAATCAACCTATAATTAACTACTTGTAATCATTTTTTTCGGAAAACAATGCAATTTCAACCAATAAATATATTTCAAAAATTAATTAGGGTTGTTTAAATGGTAAAATGAGATGTCTTTTTAGCCAACCCCTTTTTTTTAATCCTTTAAGTCTTACAAAGATACAACCCCTAATTAGGAACGATAACTTTGCTCAACTTTGCTCTTTCTTTAATGATTATAATATTTTATTGCAAAATTCCTTACCAATAACTTAAAATACCAAATATTTCTTAAGCACAATAAAAGCCCTTCAATAAAACCACAAGCATCAAACGCAACATGTAAAAACCACTCATCATAAACATCACATAAAGATCCATCATCCGTACATAAGAAAAGCAAGTAAAATTACCATTCTACCCACCTAGCCACCTTCCAAAACAAACACAACACCTTATCAGCAAGGGCACCATCGTCATTTCACCCCTGGAAATCTCCAACCCCCATCTTTTGAGCTTCAACTTTCAACGACTTGAGATATTTCACAGCTTCATCAAGAACATCAACAGTATTCATTCCTCCATTAACACCAGGCACAATTCCCTTAAGAGACTTCACCATCTTCTTCATCTTATCCCTCTTTCTTTCACTATCTTTCACCTCATATCCCAAAAATACCCCTGGCCCACCGTTTCTCCTGCTCGAAGAGCAAGTATCTGACGTGTCACTTCCATCATATCCACCTGTACGCCCCGTGCTGACGTCATCACCCTCTTCATATTCCTCCTCTTCATCCTCCAAGCTCAACAACGCATCTATATCAGCTAAATCTTCATTCATAACTCCAGGGGCATTTTCGTCTTTTCGCACCGGCATAGTAGAAGTAGTAGTATCAGGATGGTACACGATCCTGCTTTGGTTATCTGTCCGGTCAAATATAATAAAGTTTCTCGGGCAGTCTCGGGCAGGCTGAAAGTCAACATTTTGACCAAAGAAGGATGAAAGATTGCGATCCGGGAAGTACCCACTACCCATTTTGACTTTTGTTGACCAAAAAACGATTTCTGAAATCTGAACTGTGGCTTTCGAATTTTGTGGTTTTGTTTTTTTAAATACAAAAATTTTAAAAAAAAAAAAAAGAAGAATCTTGAAAGGCAATTAGGATTTTGAGGAGAGTGCAAATGATGCACTTTTCAAGTTATTTCCATTTTTAGGCCAAGAGATTTATGTTAATAATAATCACCAACAACTAACAGATTTTGAGAGATTTATGGTTTTCTAATGTGAAATGACCAAAAAGGGCTTTGACTTTTGGAAGACTACGTAACTGGCTTAAGCAACTGACGAAAATATTCAGCCTGTAAAAGTCAACAAATAGTGCGTAAGTATTAATCCATTAAAAAAACTCATTTATTACTAAACATTTCGCTTAAAATAAAGAGAATAAAGAAGATATATACCTGACAAACTTGCATCAAATTGTAATACGCAATAATTCCAACACTCATTTTAATCTTTCCCACTTCTTTTACAGATCCAATTCTCCTTTGTGTAATGCCAATGTACATTCTCAGTCCTCCAACCAATATGCAGAGTAATAAATACTAACAACTCACACAATTAACAAAAACAACTCTGCAAAAAAAATATATATATATATATTATCTATTCGCACTTCACATTCTGTAAAAAAAAAATCATAAATGTGATTATCGTTTTTCAATTTGGTGTACATTCGGTTTTGGCAAATTTGATAACGATTGTGAAATTTATTTGTAGGAATGTATTAGAATAAGAAAAATAAAAATAAAAATAAAAATTTCCCCTTTTTATCTTACCTGAGAAAATAGAATTACAGTATGAAAAAGAAGAGCGCCAAGTGAAAACACTTTCCACAATAATTAATTCCTAAAGAGGTCCACGGCATGTTGCTCTATTTTTATATCAAAATCGACTTTTTGATGATCCCCCTACACCAAAACTGTAATAACATGATCAAAATTCGAGGTTAATTCAACTATAAACACAAAATTACTTCTTGGGTAATGTTCGTTATCATTATTAATCGAGATTTGAATACTAATAATTTGACATGTGAACATCTGGTGAACAACTATAATCGTAATAATGGGATTATATATGTTCGTATGTCGAATTATTAGTATTATAAACAAAGATCTTGATGAGTTCAAAGAGAAAAGATTAAGATATAAGAGTATATAAACACGATGTAATTTCACAGAATTTAAAGAAAAGATTTGCATGACATTAAAACTGTAAATCTGAGAGCTTGAGCTACAAACCAGTGTGAAATTCGAATTTGAAAAAGATTGATGGGAAAAAAAAAAAAGAACTTTTTGATTAGATTACCAATATTTTTTATTTTTGACATTAAACGATATAAAAAAGAAAGTTAGTTATTCATCCTAGAATTTGATCAACGAAATTCAAAGAATAAAATAGTTAAAAGTTAAAACATACCCGAATTCAGATTGTTGAAAAAAGATTAAACTTTTTGAACGAATACTCGAAAGATGTTTTGATCTTTATCAGTTAAACTCCAAATAACATAAAACAGAAAGAAACCCAAAATACGACAGCAAACTCCTTTGAAATTTATCATTAAACGAAACAATTAAAGCATATCCAAATCCAGAATTCTGAGGCAAATAGATCAAACTTTTCTAAAAGATAACATATAAGATATCCTTGATCTCTTGTCAGTTCAACTCCGACAACATTTAACAGAAAGAAACGCCCAAAATTGACAACAACCCACTGAAATTCGATGAACGAAATCACTAAAAAAACGATCGAAACATACCCAAAGTCCAGATTCCTGAGGAAAATAGATCAAACTTCTTGAGAAGAACAGAAAACTCGGAAGATGTTCTTGATCTGTTGGGCAGCAACAATGAAGGGGGGAATGGGTGAAATGAATGATGGGGGACATCTAAATTAGATGAAAAAGAAGTGGGTGGGGTTTCGTTTTTTGGTGTTGGACAGTGTGCTTTCTTTTTGGCGCAGGTGGGAGTCAAAGATGGAGATTGTGGGTCGTTGGATTGGGGGTACGGAAGAGGAAATTGGGCGTTGGATTGGATATCGAGAGCACGCGTGAGCGTGATGAAGATGTTTGACAAAATGCGTGATCCTGCAACAAATCTCTTGGAATCTTGTAATTTTGCATTTAATTACATCAAGTAAACCACTTCTACCACTTTGATGCTATTTTGTTCTGTTTTTTTGAACAATCCAAAAAATATTCTCATTCTCTTTGAAAGTTACTTTCCTTTTAACCAAAGAGCGTATAAAATGACCATATAGAAATTACCTTTTTACATTAATTTTGTTGGCTAATTTGGTTAAAGATATAACAAAGCTTTTCTAATATGACGATATCAGGTTTGTACTATTTAAGACGGAGAGTTCAACTCTTGTCTGCCATAACCAAAGATTTAGAAGTAAATATTTAGAAGTAGTTTAAAAATAGATTAATTTGTCGTTAAAAACAAATTTTGGTTAAAGATATAAGATACAACAATGAACGAAAAAACCTATTGTTATTACTTTATTTACTTAACATAAAGAAAAAAAAATACAAAAATAAACACATTCTTGTAAGACTTTGGGTATGTTTCGATCGCTTTTTTTAGTGAACAATAATACAAAAAACATATATATATATATATATATATATATATATATATATATATATATATATATATATATATATATATATATATATATATATATATATATATATATATATATATATATATGTTTTTATGAACAATAATACAAAAAGCAAATGTTGGAGAAAGTAATGTGTTATTAAAAATCAACACAATAACTATTTAAGGAAAAAGTCTTATAAGAATGTGTTTATTTTGTATTTTTGTTTATCTTTATGTGTAGTATATAAATTAATAACAATAGGTTTTTTTGTTAATTATTGTATCTTATATATATATATATATATATATATATATATATATATATATATATATATATATATATATATATATATATATAGGGCTAGGTTATAATGTGGATGAACAACTATTGTGCGGACCTGTGGACATTGTTATTCTATGAGATTTACTAACAAAATAGGTTGTTTAGTAATGTGAATACGTTCAATCTCACACAAATATCATCATTTTCATGCATTCTCACTAATTCTTATTCATTTCTATCGTTGTTCACTCATTTTCATTCTTATAGAATACAACTCAATAAACATTCTGACAGAATGAAAATAATAATAAAAATTCTATAATAACCTTATAGACAATTTAATTACTGAAAATGTGTGATAATAACTATAATTATGTAAGAATGAACGTATTCATATTATCAAACAACATATTTTCTTTGTCATTCTCATAGAATAGCATTGTCCACACATCCGTACAATAGATGTCAATCCACATTTGAACCTAGTTCTCTCTCTCTCTCTCTTTCTATATATATATATATATATATATATATATATATATATATATATATATATATATATATACTAGTTTATAACCCGTGAGAACCACAGTTATAAAATTAATTAAACTTTCATAGTAAAAATTCAAAATTATTAATCAATTATTTCAAATAAATTGTTGGTTAAGAGATTTTTTTTAGTTATATGAAATTATAATCAATGATGTAAATAAATACATGAAATTATATCACCTTATAATATATATTTATTTTATTTTATTTTATATTCTAATGTTATTAATTTAATGCAATTAGATTGGGAAATTTAAATTTTAAAATTTGAAATGGAGAATCAGTTATTGATTTAATGTAATGCAATTAGAGTGAAAAAATTTAAATTTTACATTTAAAATGGAGAATAGGTTGACATGTTGCATGTTAGGTGACATATGATATTTGATGATTTCTAATATTGTGACATTTGTAAATAGAAAAATAAACTTATTCATTTATTAGAATAGGGATATATATATATATATATATATATATATATATATATATATATATATATATATATATATATATATATGGGAAATTGTTTTCATAATATACAATGTTCATTCTGTCCATTCTATTAGGAAAAATATATTTTTTTTATCAAATAATCATTTAAAGTTTTCTTGTTGTTGGGGTTTTCAAAAACAATTTATGTGGAAAAAAAATGGAAAAAGAAAAAGAAAGATAATCATGATATGATATGAAATTGAAATGTTAGGCTAATTTGCTTAAATTTTTATTCTTAATATTTTCAACATTTTAAATTCCTATTTGACTATTATAGTGTTATTATGGATCTAAGTTTAAAACATCATTTATACATTTCTTAAACATTAAAATAACATATTTTGTCCAACCTAATTTCTAGAATCATTTTTATTGTTCATAAAATGAATATAAAAAACTCTACAAGATGAAAGTTTTCCCTTATAAGGCTAGATGAGGCATTATTAAAAGTCATTCGGTATAAGGTGTAATGACTTAGGGGATGATACAATCTAACCATCCAAAATTTCAAAAACATATAAGTTGAATCCATACACAACCTCTTCATAAGTTCAATTTCCATATGAATTTAACATAGAGGGTGAGGACTTTCATATTCAAGAACCTCAACGGCCCCAACAAAAAGAAAAGAAAATATTATTGGCATCCTCAGAATTGCAATGAGATCGTTAAATGACATTTGTTACTGAAATAGATGAACTTGGTAATACAAACTGTAACAGCCGGGATTCCCAGGTATCATTTATTCATATATTTTTGGTGTTTTGTGAGGGGACTCGGCGAGTTGGAGCTCAAACTCGCCGAGTAGGATCGCGGTTTTGGACGCGGGTTTGCGCCTGGACTCGGCGAGTCCAAGGAATGGACTCGGCAAGTCCGCGCTGTTTAATGAAACCCTAATTTCCTGGTCCTAAGCCCTATTTAAAGGACCTTATGGCCCTTCATTGCGGCTACCTTCGACCTTGAGAGCACCAGAGCAGCTGAGAGTTCTTGTGAGTGAGATAAAAGGCCATTATTCATCATTTTTGTGAGTATTTGCAAGAAAGGAAGAGGAAGGCCAAACTAGGAGAGTTGGGGAGCTTGGATCTACTCCCATTTCGGCAGAAGAAGATATTTGAGGTAACATTCAGAGCTTATTCTCGTGTTTTTCTTGATATGGTCAAATCTTGGGTTTCTTCATGCCTTGTTTGCCTTGTATTTGGAGTGTGAGAGGTCCCATGGGGATATGGTACCTAGATCTGGACCTTAGTAGGTCCAGAGAGTCCTAAATGCCATGCTTTATGACTTTCCTTTTGAGTTGGAGACTTAGGTTACCATTTTAGAGGTCATTTCTTCAAAAGAAGCCTTGTAGGCGTTGCATGGTAGCCAAGATTGTGACTTTACGTGATGAATGTGCTTGGGAGGGCCAGATCTATGAGTTGTTGGAGCGGATCTGACCTCAGAAGCGAGATTGAGTTGATGCATGTCGCCGAGTCCGAAGAACAGACTCGGCGAGTAGCATGAAGATTGTCCTTAACCACTCAGCGAGTGGTCTTGCCGAGTTAAGGGTTGACTCAGTGAGTCAGGGAGAGTTAGAGAGGGTTAACAGGTGGACTGAGTCGAGCTTGAACTCGCCGAGTTGTTCTTGAGACTCGGCGAGTTGAGTCGTGGTGGCCCCGCGATTCATGCCAGGTGGAACTCGTCGAGTCAGGGAAGTACTCGACGTGTCAAAAGAGGATCCTAGGGAGTCAGTGAACACGTATAGACTCGCCGAGTCGCTCTAGTGCACTCGCCGAGTCCGGTCAAAGTTGACCGTTGACTAGAGTTGACCAGTGTTGACTTGATGGGGGTAGTCAACCTTAGTTGAGAAAGTGTTAATTAGAGATATATTGTGTTATAGGAGGATTATAGCTCGGAGGATCGAGCGCGAGTGATTTCCGGGATTTGTGAGTTATCGAGATACGCGAGGTGAGTCTTCTCACTATACTTTACCTTGAGTAGGTAATCAGAGTTATGTGACAGAGTATTTGTATGCTATATGTATGTTATGTGTTGTACTGCATTCTTTCTATGTGATTTATGATGTGCATGATTATAGAGTTGGAACCGGAAGGTTCCCAGAGTTAGAACCAGTGGGTTCACAGAGTAGGGTTTATGGACCCACAGAGTTATAGCCTCGAGTGGCTAATATGTGTTATGTGTGGTATTTTGGGGAACTCACTAAGCTTTGTGCTTACAGTGTTAGTGTTGTTTGTTTCAGGTACTGGTGATGATCGTGGGAAGGTGCCGGCTTGATCTGTACACACGCATGGGATTTTTATGATATGTGATCTTGGGATTTTGTATAATATGGATTGGAGTCTTAAAACATTGATGTTTTTATGAAAATTTAATGAAAATGTTTTTATATTATGCGAAAAATTATTTTGAAATTCACGGTGTTATAAGTTGGTATCAGATCCTTGGTTTGAGGGATTCGAGTACACCTTCGGGCGTATTTGAACTCAAACTGAGGATTTGAGAAGCATTTTCAAAAAGAGTAAAAGATTTTTTGAAAAACGCAGAACAGAGTTGTGTGTACGATCAGTCCGCGCTCGAACGGTGATTTCCCAAAATACCCTCATGTTATGTGATATTAATATTGATATGATGTATTCTCATTCTAGAGTAGGCTAGGTACTCCTATTAGGACTAGAGTGGCCTGATTTGTGATGCCTTAGCCTAGGGAGAGGTGAGCTGCTATGAGATGCTTGAGAGTGAGTAGGTAGCAGCGAGGGGTTTATGAGAGATCTATTAGAGAGTGGCATATGCATGATAGAGTACTTGGAATTTGGGATCCGAAGAGGAGGACTTGGGGTGTATTCTGATACGGTGCGGACAGTAGTATTGGGCTCGTACTACTGAAAGCACCGGAGCGGTGTACAGCCCAAGTAAGAATCTTTGGAATACCAAGGATCAAGGAGGGATGAGTTGTCGAGTGTGAGTATGCTCGAATGGATTCTAATTTATCGTATGTTGTATTTCAGAGGTAGATCATGGTGAGGACACGTTTGATGCCTGAGAGCAGTGATACCAGTGATGAGGAGATCCGCCGGATCATCCATGAGGAGGCGGCTGCGGCCATCAGGGTAGAGATACCAGAGATGTTCGGGTCTATTAAGACCATGCTTATTGAGACCTTCGATGAGCGTTATGCCGCTCTTTCTGAGGCTGTTGTTGCAGCGGCCACCGTAACTATTGCTGTTGCGAAGCCGCAAGGTGGTGATGCGTTGCTGTTCCGGGAGTTCAGCAACACAAAACCGCCAGAGTTTGATGGGACCCAGGACCCGGTGGCAGCTATGAGGTGGATTTCTGACATAGAGGGGTGTTTCTTCACTTGCTCATCTCCTGAGCATTTGAAGGTTCGGTTCGCGCTGAACCAGCTTCGCTTGGGAGCGAAGGACTGGTGGAAGTTTGTGATGGCGCACTTTACGCCTGCTGAGCTTGCGGCAATGACCTGGGAGAGGTTCACTACCATGTTCCGAGATGAGTACGTTCCCCAGGTGGAGAGGGAGCGTTTGGCCCAGGAGTTTCTGACTCTCAAGCAGGGTATTGAGTCTGTTACGACGATTACCAGGATGTTCCACGAGAGGACGATGTTCTGCCCTGAGCACGTGTCCACTGAGCAGGCACGGATGAGTCGATATTTGAGTATCTTGAGGCGAGACATTCGAGATTTCGCAGCGAACTCCTCGTACCGGACATTTGCTGAGCTTCAGGCAAATGCCCGGAAGAGGGAGATTGAGCTAGAGACTCAGGCCAGGGAGGAGGCGGAGTCTCAGGGGAGGGATCGGCGACCGGCACAGTCTCAGCCGGCAGCCAAGCGGGCCAAGCCCGCTAATCCCAAACCAGGAAGCCAGAAGGGCCGCACTTGTGGGAAGTGTGACAAGAGTCATGATGGAGTCTGTAGAGCGGGATCTTGCTACAAGTGTGGCAAGGAGGGGCACATGGCCAAGGACTGCCCCAAGGGGTTTGCTGTGTGTTTTCACTGCAATCAGAACGGACACCGGAAGGCAGAGTGTCCGCAGTTGCGAGGATCATCTCAGGGAGCACCTCAGGGATCTGCCCCTGCCGCCATCAGAGCTACCGAGAGTCGGCCAGTGAAGGCCGAGGCGCCGAGGGCACGCGGGAGAGCTTTTCAGCTGACCGCGGAGGAGGTCCGCGCAGCACCCGATGTCGTGGCTGGTATGTATTCTTTCGTGTATTTATTTTGATGTTGAGATATTATGCTTATATTATGTTATGCGTAGGTACTTTTCTTGTGAATTCTGTACCTACCTTGGTGTTATTTGACTCGGGTGCGAGTCGGTCTTTTGTATCTTTGGCTTTTAGTCAGCATATCAGTGTTAGTCGTGAGGCGTTGAGTCGGCCTCTGAGAGTTTCCATAGCTGATGAGAGGGTGATATATGCCACGGAGGTTCTCCGAGGGTGCGTAGTCGAAATTTTCGGTGTTGAGTTCCCGATTGATTTGGTTCCTATTCGATGGGTGATGTCTGTGTCATTGTGGGCATGGACTGGTTGAGCAGATTCGGTGCGGTTATCGACTGCGAGCGACAGCTGGTGACCATACGAGACCCTAGTGGGGGAGTTCTTTCGGTGTACGGCGAGGGTACACGTTCAGGATCAGCATTTTGTTCGGCCGCTAGGACGAGGCAGTGTCTGCAGCAGGGCTGTAAGGGTTTTGTGGCGTATGTGATGGATACGCAGGTGGATTCTGAGAGGCCGAGTTCAATTGAGGAGGTTCCGGTGGTACGTGAGTTCCCGGATGTATTTCCCGAGGAGTTGTCGGGTGTGCCTCCTGTGAGGCAAGTGGAGTTCAGTATCAATTTGGTTCCAGGGGCTGTGCCTATCGCTAAGGTGCCTTATCGCCTTGCACCTCCAGAGATGCAAGAGTTATCCCCGCAGCTTCAGGAGCTGCTGGGGAAGGGGTTTATTCGGCCGAGCAGCTCGCCGTGGGGAGCACCTATCCTGTTCGTCAAGAAAAAGGATGGTTCACACCGGATGTGCATTGATTACGGGGAGTTGAACAAGCTGACGATCAAGAACCGTTACCCGTTGCCGAGGATCGACGATTTGTTCGATCAGTTGCAGGGAGCATCTTGGTTCTCCAAGATCGATTTGAGGTCTGGATATCATCAGGTGAGGGTGCGAGATGAGGACGTCCAGAAGACAGCGTTCAGGACGCGTTATGGGCATTACGAGTTTGTGGTGATGCCTTTCGGGCTCACCAATGCCCCCGCAGTGTTCATGGATCTCATGAACCGAGTGTGTAGGCCGATGCTGGATCGGTCGGTGATTGTATTTATCGACGACATTCTGGTATATTCTAGATCGAGAGAGCAGCATGAGGAGCGTTTGAGAGAGGTTCTCGGAGTTCTGAGATCGGAGAGGCTTTATGCCAAATTCTCCAAGTGTGATTTCTGGTTGCGGGAGGTCCAGTTCTTAGGACATCTCGTTAACCAGGAAGGGATATTGGTCGATCCGGCCAAGGTTGAGGCGGTGATGAGTTGGGAGGTGCCGAGGTCACCCTCCGAGATCAAGAGTTTCCTAGGGTTGGCAGGGTATTATCGGAGGTTTATCAAGGATTTCTCTAAGATCGCAGTGCCATTCACCAGATTGACCCGGAAGGGTGTTGCTTTTTCATGGGGCCCCGAGCAGCAGGCCTCCTTTGAGACACTTCGCCAAAGGTTGTGCGAAGCCCCGGTGTTAGCCCTCCCGGAAGGGATGGAGGACTTTGTGGTATACTATGATGCATTGATTTTGGGGTTGGGAGCGATGTTGATGCAGAGAGGGCATGTGATAGCATATGCATCGAGGCAGCTGAAGCCTCATGAGACGAGATATCCCACCCATGATTTAGAATTGGGGGCAGTGGTGTTCGCCCTCAAGATTTGGCATCACTACTTGTATAGGGTTCGGTGTACGATATACACGGACCATAAGAATTTGAAGTATTTGATGGATCAGCCCAACCTAAATATGCGTCAGAGAAGGTGGTTGGATGTGGTCAAGGATTATGATTGTGAGATCCTGTACCACCCAGGCAAGGCTAATGTGGTACCGATGCATTGAGCCGCAGGGCGGAGAGCACCCCGCTGCGGGATGTATGTTTGAGACTGACCGTGATAGCTCCAGTGTTGGACGCCATTCGTGGGGCACAGGCTGAGGCTGTGCAACCTGAGATGCAGAAGAGGGAACGGGTTGTTGGTTTGGTTTCAGAGTTCGTTACCGATGGTCGGGGGCTTATGACATTTCAGGGGCGTATCTGGGTGTCGTTTGTGGGAGAAACGCGTACCATTTTGATGGAGGAGGCTCATCGGTCGAAATTTTCGATCCATCCGGGAGCCACTAAGATGTATTTGGATCTAAGAAAGGAGTATTGGTGGCCCTGTATGAAGAGGGATGTCGCGTGGTTTGTTGAGAGGTGCTTGACCTGCCGTAGGGTTAAGGCCGAGCACCAGAGGCCGCATGGTAAGTTGCAACCGTTGGAGGTTCCCGAATGGAAGTGGGAACAGATCACTATGGATTTCATCACCAAATTGCCAAGGACTGCCAGAGGAGTTGATGCAATTTGGGTGATTGTGAACAGATTGATGAAGAGCGCTCACTTCCTTGCTATCAGCGAGAGTTCTTCAGCAGAGAAATTAGCGAAGGTGTATGTGAGGGAAGTGGTATCTCGACATGGGGTGCCGATCTCGATTGTTTCAGATCGTGATGTGCGCTTCACTTCCAGATTCTGGAAGAAGTTTCATGAGGAGTTGGGTACTAGACTGCATTTTAGTACCGCATATCATCCCCAGACAGACGGTCAGAGTGAGCGGATGATTCAGACGCTCGAGGACATGCTCCGGGCATGTGTGTTGGATTTCGGGGGTAGCTGGGATGCATATTTGCCCTTGGCAGAGTTTTCCTACAACAACAGCCATCATTTGAGCATTGGTATGCCGCCCTTTGAGCTGTTGTATGGGAGGAGGTGTCGGACCCCCATTTGTTGGGGAGAGGTTGGACAGCAGGTGATGGGCAGTACAGAGATCGTGCTTCAGACGATAGAGCAGATCCAGCAGGTCAGACAGAGGTTGTTGACCGCTCAGAGCCGACAGAAGAGTTATGCAGACAGACGCCGATCCGAGCTTGAGTTTCAGGTCGGCGACCTTGTACTTCGGAAGGTCTCTCCTTGGAAAGGAGTGATTCGATTCAGGAAAAGGGGCAAGTTGGGGCCCCGATATATTGGTCCTTTCCGAGTGATCGCGAGGGTAGGGCGGGTAGCCTATCGTTTGGATTCGCCAGCAGAGTTGGGGCAGATTCACGACACTTTTCATGTGTCGCAGCTGAGGAAGTATATAGCCGATGAGTCGGCAGTGGTTCCATTAGAGGATATTCAGGTGGATGCGAGCCTGAATTATGCTGAGAGACCAGTGGCCATCAAAGATCAAAAAATCAAGGTTCTGAGGAACAAGGAGGTACCCCTGGTTTTGGTTCAGTGGCAGCATCGGAAGGGGTCAGAGATGACCTGGGAGCCGGAGCATGAGATGCGTGAGCAGCATCCGGAGCTCTTTACAGGGCGAGACTTCGAGGGCGAAGTCTAGTTCTAGTGGGGGAGAATTGTAACAGCCCGGATTCCCAGGTATCATTTATTCATATATTTTTGGTGTTTTGTGAGGGGACTCGGCGAGTTGGAGCTCAAAATCGCCGAGTAGGATCGCGGTTTTGGACGCGGGTTTGCGCCTGGACTCGGCGAGTCCAAGGAATGGATTCGGCAAGTCCGCGCTGTTTAATGAAACCCTAATTTCCCGGTCCTAAGCCCTATTTAAAGGACCTTATAGCCCTTCATTGCGGCTACCTTCGACCTTGAGAGCACCAGAGCAGCTGAGAGTTCTTGTGAGTGAGATAAGAGGCCATTATTCATCATTTTTGTGTGTATTTGCAATAAAGGAAGAGGAAGGCCAAACTAGGAGAGTTGGGGAGCTTGGATCTACTCCCATTTCGGCAGAAGAAGATATTTGAGGTAACATTCAGAGCTTATTCTCGTGTTTTTCTTGATATGGTCAAATCTAGGGTTTCTTCATGCCTTGTTTGCCTTGTATTTGGAGTGTGAGAGGTCCCATGGTGATATGGTACCTAGATCTGGACCTTAGTAGGTCCAGAGAGTCCTAAATGCCATGCTTTATGACTTTCCTTTTGAGTTGGAGACTTAGGTTACCATTTTAGAGGTCATTTCTTCAAAAGAAGCCTTGTAGGCGTTGCATGGTAGCCAAGATTGTGACTTTACGTGATGAATGTGCTTGGGAGGGCCAGATCTATGAGTTGTTGGAGCGGATCTGACCTCAGAAGCGAGATTGAGTTGATGCATGGCATGGACTCGCCGAGTCCGAAGAACAGACTCGGCGAGTAGCATGAAGATTGTCCTTAACCACTCAGCGAGTGGTCTTGCCGAGTTAAGGGTTGACTCAGTGAGTCAGGGAGAGTTAGAGAGGGTTGGCAGGTGGACTGAGTCGAGCTGGAACTCGCCGAGTTGTTCTTGAGACTCGGCGAGTTGAGTCGTGGTGGCCCCGCGATTCATGCCAGGTGGAACTCGTCGAGTCAGGGAAGTACTCGACGTGTCAAAAGAGGATCCTAGGGAGTCAGTGAACACGTATAGACTCGCCGAGTCGCTCTAGTGCACTCGCCGAGTCCGGTCAAAGTTGACCGTTGACTAGAGTTGACCAGTGTTGACTTGATGGGGGTAGTCAACCTTAGTTGAGAAAGTGTTAATTAGAGATATATTGTGTTATAGGAGGATTATAGCTCGGAGGATCGAGCGCGAGTGATTTCCGGGATTTGTGAGTTATCGAGATACGCGAGGTGAGTCTTCTCACTATACTTTACCTTGAGTAGGTAATCAGAGTTATGTGACAGAGTATTTGTATGCTATATGTATGTTATGTGTTGTACTGCATTCTTTCTATGTGATTTATGATGTGCATGATTATAGAGTTGGAACCGGAAGGTTCCCAGAGTTAGAACCAGTGGGTTCACAGAGTAGGGTTTATGGACCCACAGAGTTATAGCCTCGAGTGGCTAATATGTGTTATGTGTGGTATTTTGGGGAACTCACTAAGCTTTGTGCTTACAGTGTTAGTGTTGTTTGTTTCAGGTACTGGTGATGATCGTGGGAAGGTGCCGGCTTGATCTGTACACACGCATGGGATTTTTATGATATGTGATCTTGGGATTTTGTATAATATGGATTGGAGTCTTAAAACATTGATGTTTTTATGAAAATTTAATGAAAATGTTTTTATATTATGCGAAAAATTATTTTGAAATTCACGGTGTTATAAGTTGGTATCAGATCCTTGGTTTGAGGGATTCGAGTACACCTTCGGGCGTATTTGAACTCAAACTGAGGATTTGAGAAGCATTTTCAAAAAGAGTAAAAGATTTTTTGAAAAACGCAGAACAGAGTTGTGTGTACGATCAGTCCGCGCTCGAACGGTGATTTCCCAAAATACCCTCATGTTATGTGATATTAATATTGATATGATGTATTCTCATTCTAGAGTAGGCTAGGTACTCCTATTAGGACTAGAGTGGCCTGATTTGTGATGCCTTAGCCTAGGGAGAGGTGAGCTGCTATGAGATGCTTGAGAGTGAGTAGGTAGCAGCGAGGGGTTTATGAGAGATCTATTAGAGAGTGGCATATGCATGATAGAGTACTTGGAATTTGGGATCCGAAGAGGAGGACTTGGGGTGTATTCTGATACGGTGCGGACAGTAGTATTGGGCTCGTACTACTGAAAGCACCGGAGCGGTGTACAGCCCAAGTAAGAATCTTTGGAATACCAAGGATCAAGGAGGGATGAGTTGTCGAGTGTGAGTATGCTCGAATGGATTCTAATTTATCGTATGTTGTATTTCAGAGGTAGATCATGGTGAGGACACGTTTGATGCCTGAGAGCAGTGATACCAGTGATGAGGAGATCCGCCGGATCATCCATGAGGAGGCGGCTGCGGCCATCAGGGTAGAGATACCAGAGATGTTCGGGTCTATTAAGACCATGCTTATTGAGACCTTCGATGAGCGTTATGCCGCTCTTTCTGAGGCTGTTGTTGCAGCGGCCACCGTAACTATTGCTGTTGCGAAGCCGCAAGGTGGTGATGCGTTGCTGTTCCGGGAGTTCAGCAACACAAAACCGCCAGAGTTTGATGGGACCCAGGACCCGGTGGCAGCTATGAGGTGGATTTCTGACATAGAGGGGTGTTTCTTCACTTGCTCATCTCCTGAGCATTTGAAGGTTCGGTTCGCGCTGAACCAGCTTCGCTTGGGAGCGAAGGACTGGTGGAAGTTTGTGATGGCGCACTTTACGCCTGCTGAGCTTGCGGCAATGACCTGGGAGAGGTTCACTACCATGTTCCGAGATGAGTACGTTCCCCAGGTGGAGAGGGAGCGTTTGGCCCAGGAGTTTCTGACTCTCAAGCAGGGTATTGAGTCTGTTACGACGATTACCAGGATGTTCCACGAGAGGACGATGTTCTGCCCTGAGCACGTGTCCACTGAGCAGGCACGGATGAGTCGATATTTGAGTATCTTGAGGCGAGACATTCGAGATTTCGCAGCGAACTCCTCGTACCGGACATTTGCTGAGCTTCAGGCAAATGCCCGGAAGAGGGAGATTGAGCTAGAGACTCAGGCCAGGGAGGAGGCGGAGTCTCAGGGGAGGGATCGGCGACCGGCACAGTCTCAGCCGGCAGCCAAGCGGGCCAAGCCCGCTAATCCCAAACCAGGAAGCCAGAAGGGCCGCACTTGTGGGAAGTGTGACAAGAGTCATGATGGAGTCTGTAGAGCGGGATCTTGCTACAAGTGTGGCAAGGAGGGGCACATGGCCAAGGACTGCCCCAAGGGGTTTGCTGTGTGTTTTCACTGCAATCAGAACGGACACCGGAAGGCAGAGTGTCCGCAGTTGCGAGGATCATCTCAGGGAGCACCTCAGGGATCTGCCCCTGCCGCCATCAGAGCTACCGAGAGTCGGCCAGTGAAGGCCGAGGCGCCGAGGGCACGCGGGAGAGCTTTTCAGCTGACCGCGGAGGAGGTCCGCGCAGCACCCGATGTCGTGGCTGGTATGTATTCTTTCGTGTATTTATTTTGATGTTGAGATATTATGCTTATATTATGTTATGCGTAGGTACTTTTCTTGTGAATTCTGTACCTACCTTGGTGTTATTTGACTCGGGTGCGAGTCGGTCTTTTGTATCTTTGGCTTTTAGTCAGCATATCAGTGTTAGTCGTGAGGCGTTGAGTCGGCCTCTGAGAGTTTCCATAGCTGATGAGAGGGTGATATATGCCACGGAGGTTCTCCGAGGGTGCGTAGTCGAAATTTTCGGTGTTGAGTTCCCGATTGATTTGGTTCCTATTCGATGGGTGATGTCTGTGTCATTGTGGGCATGGACTGGTTGAGCAGATTCGGTGCGGTTATCGACTGCGAGCGACAGCTGGTGACCATACGAGACCCTAGTGGGGGAGTTCTTTCGGTGTACGGCGAGGGTACACGTTCAGGATCAGCATTTTGTTCGGCCGCTAGGACGAGGCAGTGTCTGCAGCAGGGCTGTAAGGGTTTTGTGGCGTATGTGATGGATACGCAGGTGGATTCTGAGAGGCCGAGTTCAATTGAGGAGGTTCCGGTGGTACGTGAGTTCCCGGATGTATTTCCCGAGGAGTTGTCGGGTGTGCCTCCTGTGAGGCAAGTGGAGTTCAGTATCAATTTGGTTCCAGGGGCTGTGCCTATCGCTAAGGTGCCTTATCGCCTTGCACCTCCAGAGATGCAAGAGTTATCCCCGCAGCTTCAGGAGCTGCTGGGGAAGGGGTTTATTCGGCCGAGCAGCTCGCCGTGGGGAGCACCTATCCTGTTCGTCAAGAAAAAGGATGGTTCACACCGGATGTGCATTGATTACGGGGAGTTGAACAAGCTGACGATCAAGAACCGTTACCCGTTGCCGAGGATCGACGATTTGTTCGATCAGTTGCAGGGAGCATCTTGGTTCTCCAAGATCGATTTGAGGTCTGGATATCATCAGGTGAGGGTGCGAGATGAGGACGTCCAGAAGACAGCGTTCAGGACGCGTTATGGGCATTACGAGTTTGTGGTGATGCCTTTCGGGCTCACCAATGCCCCCGCAGTGTTCATGGATCTCATGAACCGAGTGTGTAGGCCGATGCTGGATCGGTCGGTGATTGTATTTATCGACGACATTCTGGTATATTCTAGATCGAGAGAGCAGCATGAGGAGCGTTTGAGAGAGGTTCTCGGAGTTCTGAGATCGGAGAGGCTTTATGCCAAATTCTCCAAGTGTGATTTCTGGTTGCGGGAGGTCCAGTTCTTAGGACATCTCGTTAACCAGGAAGGGATATTGGTCGATCCGGCCAAGGTTGAGGCGGTGATGAGTTGGGAGGTGCCGAGGTCACCCTCCGAGATCAAGAGTTTCCTAGGGTTGGCAGGGTATTATCGGAGGTTTATCAAGGATTTCTCTAAGATCGCAGTGCCATTCACCAGATTGACCCGGAAGGGTGTTGCTTTTTCATGGGGCCCCGAGCAGCAGGCCTCCTTTGAGACACTTCGCCAAAGGTTGTGCGAAGCCCCGGTGTTAGCCCTCCCGGAAGGGATGGAGGACTTTGTGGTATACTATGATGCATTGATTTTGGGGTTGGGAGCGATGTTGATGCAGAGAGGGCATGTGATAGCATATGCATCGAGGCAGCTGAAGCCTCATGAGACGAGATATCCCACCCATGATTTAGAATTGGGGGCAGTGGTGTTCGCCCTCAAGATTTGGCATCACTACTTGTATAGGGTTCGGTGTACGATATACACGGACCATAAGAATTTGAAGTATTTGATGGATCAGCCCAACCTAAATATGCGTCAGAGAAGGTGGTTGGATGTGGTCAAGGATTATGATTGTGAGATCCTGTACCACCCAGGCAAGGCTAATGTGGTACCGATGCATTGAGCCGCAGGGCGGAGAGCACCCCGCTGCGGGATGTATGTTTGAGACTGACCGTGATAGCTCCAGTGTTGGACGCCATTCGTGGGGCACAGGCTGAGGCTGTGCAACCTGAGATGCAGAAGAGGGAACGGGTTGTTGGTTTGGTTTCAGAGTTCGTTACCGATGGTCGGGGGCTTATGACATTTCAGGGGCGTATCTGGGTGTCGTTTGTGGGAGAAACGCGTACCATTTTGATGGAGGAGGCTCATCGGTCGAAATTTTCGATCCATCCGGGAGCCACTAAGATGTATTTGGATCTAAGAAAGGAGTATTGGTGGCCCTGTATGAAGAGGGATGTCGCGTGGTTTGTTGAGAGGTGCTTGACCTGCCGTAGGGTTAAGGCCGAGCACCAGAGGCCGCATGGTAAGTTGCAACCGTTGGAGGTTCCCGAATGGAAGTGGGAACAGATCACTATGGATTTCATCACCAAATTGCCAAGGACTGCCAGAGGAGTTGATGCAATTTGGGTGATTGTGAACAGATTGATGAAGAGCGCTCACTTCCTTGCTATCAGCGAGAGTTCTTCAGCAGAGAAATTAGCGAAGGTGTATGTGAGGGAAGTGGTATCTCGACATGGGGTGCCGATCTCGATTGTTTCAGATCGTGATGTGCGCTTCACTTCCAGATTCTGGAAGAAGTTTCATGAGGAGTTGGGTACTAGACTGCATTTTAGTACCGCATATCATCCCCAGACAGACGGTCAGAGTGAGCGGATGATTCAGACGCTCGAGGACATGCTCCGGGCATGTGTGTTGGATTTCGGGGGTAGCTGGGATGCATATTTGCCCTTGGCAGAGTTTTCCTACAACAACAGCCATCATTTGAGCATTGGTATGCCGCCCTTTGAGCTGTTGTATGGGAGGAGGTGTCGGACCCCCATTTGTTGGGGAGAGGTTGGACAGCAGGTGATGGGCAGTACAGAGATCGTGCTTCAGACGATAGAGCAGATCCAGCAGGTCAGACAGAGGTTGTTGACCGCTCAGAGCCGACAGAAGAGTTATGCAGACAGACGCCGATCCGAGCTTGAGTTTCAGGTCGGCGACCTTGTACTTCGGAAGGTCTCTCCTTGGAAAGGAGTGATTCGATTCAGGAAAAGGGGCAAGTTGGGGCCCCGATATATTGGTCCTTTCCGAGTGATCGCGAGGGTAGGGCGGGTAGCCTATCGTTTGGATTCGCCAGCAGAGTTGGGGCAGATTCACGACACTTTTCATGTGTCGCAGCTGAGGAAGTATATAGCCGATGAGTCGGCAGTGGTTCCATTAGAGGATATTCAGGTGGATGCGAGCCTGAATTATGCTGAGAGACCAGTGGCCATCAAAGATCAAAAAATCAAGGTTCTGAGGAACAAGGAGGTACCCCTGGTTTTGGTTCAGTGGCAGCATCGGAAGGGGTCAGAGATGACCTGGGAGCCGGAGCATGAGATGCGTGAGCAGCATCCGGAGCTCTTTACAGGGCGAGACTTCGAGGGCGAAGTCTAGTTCTAGTGGGGGAGAATTGTAACAGCCCGGATTCCCAGGTATCATTTATTCATATATTTTTGGTGTTTTGTGAGGGGACTCGGCGAGTTGGAGCTCAAAATCGCCGAGTAGGATCGCGGTTTTGGACGCGGGTTTGCGCCTGGACTCGGCGAGTCCAAGGAATGGATTCGGCAAGTCCGCGCTGTTTAATGAAACCCTAATTTCCCGGTCCTAAGCCCTATTTAAAGGACCTTATAGCCCTTCATTGCGGCTACCTTCGACCTTGAGAGCACCAGAGCAGCTGAGAGTTCTTGTGAGTGAGATAAGAGGCCATTATTCATCATTTTTGTGTGTATTTGCAATAAAGGAAGAGGAAGGCCAAACTAGGAGAGTTGGGGAGCTTGGATCTACTCCCATTTCGGCAGAAGAAGATATTTGAGGTAACATTCAGAGCTTATTCTCGTGTTTTTCTTGATATGGTCAAATCTAGGGTTTCTTCATGCCTTGTTTGCCTTGTATTTGGAGTGTGAGAGGTCCCATGGGGATATGGTACCTAGATCTGGACCTTAGTAGGTCCAGAGAGTCCTAAATGCCATGCTTTATGACTTTCCTTTTGAGTTGGAGACTTAGGTTACCATTTTAGAGGTCATTTCTTCAAAAGAAGCCTTGTAGGCGTTGCATGGTAGCCAAGATTGTGACTTTACGTGATGAATGTGCTTGGGAGGGCCAGATCTATGAGTTGTTGGAGCGGATCTGACCTCAGAAGCGAGATTGAGTTGATGCATGGCATGGACTCGCCGAGTCCGAAGAACAGACTCGGCGAGTAGCATGAAGATTGTCCTTAACCACTCAGCGAGTGGTCTTGCCGAGTTAAGGGTTGACTCAGTGAGTCAGGGAGAGTTAGAGAGGGTTGGCAGGTGGACTGAGTCGAGCTGGAACTCGCCGAGTTGTTCTTGAGACTCGGCGAGTTGAGTCGTGGTGGCCCCGCGATTCATGCCAGGTGGAACTCGTCGAGTCAGGGAAGTACTCGACGTGTCAAAAGAGGATCCTAGGGAGTCAGTGAACACGTATAGACTCGCCGAGTCGCTCTAGTGCACTCGCCGAGTCCGGTCAAAGTTGACCGTTGACTAGAGTTGACCAGTGTTGACTTGATGGGGGTAGTCAACCTTAGTTGAGAAAGTGTTAATTAGAGATATATTGTGTTATAGGAGGATTATAGCTCGGAGGATCGAGCGCGAGTGATTTCCGGGATTTGTGAGTTATCGAGATACGCGAGGTGAGTCTTCTCACTATACTTTACCTTGAGTAGGTAATCAGAGTTATGTGACAGAGTATTTGTATGCTATATGTATGTTATGTGTTGTACTGCATTATTTCTATGTGATTTATGATGTGCATGATTATAGAGTTGGAACCGGAAGGTTCCCAGAGTTAGAACCAGTGGGTTCACAGATCAGGGTCTACGGACCCACAGAGTTATAGCCTCGAGTGGCTAATATGTGTTATGTGTGGTATTTTGGGGAACTCACTAAGCTTTGTGCTTACAGTGTTAGTGTTGTTTGTTTCAGGTACTGGTGATGACCGTGGGAAGGCGTCGCCTTGATCTATACACACGCATGAGATTTTTATGATATGTGATCTTGGGATTTTGTATGATATGGATTGGAGTCTTAAAACATTGATGTTCTTATGAAAATTTAATGAAAATGTTTTTATATTGTGCGAAAAATTATTTTGAAATTCACGGTGTTACACAAACAAAGCGTATGTGGAGGGAAAAAAATGATATCGAGCGTATAAGTTGTTTATCATGGAACTGTAGATGCAAAATAAAGTAAAAAATTTAGAGGAGGAGTTGCAAATGATAAAGTAAAAACAAATGGATAAAGATTTGTGTTTCTTTCTTCGACCACACAACGATTTTATTGGATCTATGTTGAATATGATAATCGTTCACTAATCCACTGTCATGTCAGTTTTTCTCTTTTATTTTTCTTCATCTTTCCCAACCCACAACACACGGAAATCTTATATTTTCTCAACCCACTTAATTAAAAAAAAAATACAAAACAACTAAGATACAAGTCTTAAAACACATGGTACAAGAGAAAATAAGAGAGAGAAATTAGAGAGAGAGAGGGGATGAAGTGGGTTAGTGAAACCAGTTAAATAACCCGCTGAAAAGGGAGTGGTATTGGCGGTAACTCTATTGCTAATTAATGTTTTACCTTGATTGTTTTGTATTTTTTTAATTGAATTGGTTGAATGAGTTGAAAAAGATAGAGTTTACGTGTGTTATGGGTTGGGAAAGATGAAAAAAAAATAAAAAGAAAAACTGATATAACAATGGGTTAGGAGAGGATGACTCCCTCCTCCCTTAGTGTAAAAAATTGTTTTTCTATTAAAATGCAACCTTTTTAAATATTAGTGTCACTACTATTTTACATTTGGTCGGAAATTTTTTTTGGTGCCACCACTATCGAATGTTACTGCGTCCGCCGCTGTATAACTTTTTGCAAGAAGAAGAGGGGGTGTTGTCGGCCATAGGAATAACGGGAAGGAAGAAGGGACAAGAAATAAGAGAAAAGGAGAAAGAGAGAGCAAACGACTTGACGTAGAGTTTTATCTCTCATACTCTATATATTCCTATAGTCTGTAATTTTCATTAAAAACAATAATAAATACAAGGTTCTATTGGGTTTACCAAGAGACTATAAAAAATTAAAAATTACCCCACATGTGTTTAATAATACAAGAATACAACATTTGAAGATATCAATCTATCCTTGTATAAAATTTGAAAATGGAAAATTATAAATGACTATAGTTATAGTTATAAGAAGATGCGAATGGGGAAGAAGAACAAGTTATCTCTATAAACTTCATGGCTTTAAGCCTTTAACTCTGTTGTCAACTGAAGATATCAATCTATCCCTGTATAAAATTTGCTATTAGGTGACTAATACAACAAAATAATTGTATGGATAAGCATAGTTGACAAGGCTTCACTAGCCAACCTACTGTAACCTTTTTTTTTCTTTTTTTGACTTTCATGTTCTTCAACCACTTTAACGATTTTTTATTTCTTTTTTAGCTTTCTTTTCAAGGCTGGTGACTGATGAGATAATCAAATTCTTTTTTTAAGCTTCAATAACAATAATTTTGATCTCTAATCTCTAAAGCATCTCTAATCGGAACAAAAAAATAATCATAAAGCATCCATTGTTTGATTGTTTCCTGCTACTTATGCACGAAAAATATTTTTAATATTTCAATAATAAAATACATATTAGTTATATTGTGATTATTTTATTTATTAAAACATAATAATTACGATATGTAACTAACTATTATTTAATTGCTTATAATACTTTATGTTGTCATAACTTGTTAAAATAAACATAATAATTATGATATGTAACTAACTACTATTATTTAATTGCTTGTAATATTTTATGTTGTCATAACTTGTTAAAATAAATATAATAAAAAATTAAATATGTATTAAACTTTTAATAAAGGAAAATTGAGTAATCTAACGACTTTTTGACGTACTTTTTGAAAAAAAAATAAAAACATATTGAAATCGTTTTTTGCAAAATAATTTATCTATCCGGAATGGGCCGTTCTGAAAATAATTTTGGACTCCATATTTGTTGGGTCGGCCCATCAAGTATCCTCCGGAATACCCATTCTTAAAACAATTTTGGACTCTATAACAGTACATATTTCGGACTTCCATTTTGAAATTCATTTTCCGGAATATATTCCGAAAAAACTTGGATCTCGATTTACAAATGCATTCCGACTTTCCGATTCCAATATCTGGCATGCTCTTCGGCATTCCGACACACTTCAAATTTTCGATTCTGATCTCACACATTCAGATACACTCCTGACTTTCCGATTATGTTCTCCGACCGACACGCATTCTGAACTCCAACTTAAGATATGAAACACGATCACGATGACCCAGTTGTTTTACGAGTAAGTCATTTACTCTTATATTATTATTATTTTAGTTTTAAGATTTTCTATGTATAGAACTTCCTCCATAATGAACTGAACATGTTCCGGAGTTTCATTGGATGATGATAGTGCATCAAGACCAACTAGTGTTTATATATGTTAGATGATCATGACAATGCATTAGTTGTTTATATATGTTATTATACATCGAACACTCGGAATTAAAAAAAAAATTGCATTCCAGAATGCGAAGAACATATCCGGAATGAACTGCCCATGTTCCGGAGTAACAGTTTATGATGATAGGGCATTAGGACCAACACAACACTAGTTTAGTTGGTTATATAATGTTATTATACTTCGAAAACTAGTGTTTCGGAACAAAAAATTGTATTCCGGAATGCTCCAAAATGCGAGGAACCGGTCCGAAACACGAAGAACACCTCCATAATATAAAAACATGATCCGGAATGGTCGTCATTGTTCATTCCACAATTGGTTTATAACAAGTTTTCAATTTACAATACGATGGGATTTTTTGATGCATCCATTACATTGACTTGTAAACCTAAACTCGGTGCAGATACTCTTATGACAATCAAAGACAAACCAGCATGCGAGACTATGTTCCTGGGGGGTGGTTAGACATTCCTAAGGTAGATGAGGATCATTTACTTCTACATTATGTGTTTTGCCACAAAGTTATCATTGACCCCCAAAACGAAGTAGAGAAAATGTATTTTGAGATTGGGGGTTACAAGTTGTCTTTTAGGAAGAAAGAATTTTGTCTTGTCACTGACTTCCACTTTGGAGACTATTATCCTGCCTCTGTTTCCGACGTCGCCTTAAAAAGGCCCCAGTTGAGAGTTTCAATATGACCCTTGAAAAGGCCCAGTTGAGAGTTTCCACTTTGGTGACTATTTTCGTGCCTTTGTTTCCGAACCAACTAATGCAATCATAGTTGTGAGTTTCAACATGACCCTTGAAGAGGCCCCAGACGTACCACAACAGATTGACAGTAAAAGGGATTGTGGGGTGCTTGTATGTTGGTTCCTGGAGATGTTGATCGTTAGGAACGTATTTTATAAAGAGTAAAAGAAAGCGGTCCATGAGTCATGTTGTAACAACTCAAATTTTTCAAACAAATTTTTCAATTTTAAAACATAATTGTTTCCATTAAGAACAAGGCATAACTAGTTAATTATTCGGTCAATACAATTATTCAAATCCCAAGATCATAAAAACCATCTTCAGTGTGTATCGATCATGCCGGCGCCTTCCCACGGTCCTCGCTAGTACCTGAAATACATGCACAACAACTGTAAGCATAAATGCTTAGTGAGTTCCCCAATATACACTTACACACATACGCCTTTCCAGGCCCTGACCTTCCGGTCCTCATTACAACGCCTTCCGGCCCATAACATAATCGCCTTCCGGCCCACATATCATACATAGCATACATAACAATTAACTTACCACATATAGCATACATATCACATAACATATTCGACCTTCCGGTCACACAGTCAAACCCTTCCGGGTACAGTATAGTGAGAAGACTCACCTCGTAAATGCTGAAAGCTAGCAACTCCTGAAATCACTCGTGCACAATCCGACGAGCTACAACCTTCCTATAACATCACATATCTCATTAACACTTATAACTTCTAAGGGTGACTATCCCTAAGAAGTCCGACTTAGGTCAACTCTGGTCAACGGTCAACGGTCAACTCGACTGGACTCGGCGAGTCCCATGGCGACTCGGCGAGTCTAGTCGTCCTCACAGTTCCTGAATATTCCCTTTCTACTCGTCGAGTATTCCTCTTGACTCGACGAGGTCCTCGTGAAAGAATCGCGGGGCCACCCCGACTCCACTCGCCGAGTCTGATGAACAACTCGGCGAGTCCCAGTAAATCTTCAAGCTACTCGCCGAGTCTGAAGAACAACTCGGCGAGTCCATGCCATGCAGACGAGTAACTGCTTCCTGAATTACGTATGGTCCAACAATATACAACCATGGGACCCTCTGGACGTCTAAACATCTCATTACTGGGGGTAAAACGTTTGGGTAACAACATCACAACCCATCAAATCACTAAATGGGTTTCATAAACCCTAAACTTACATACACAACAAAACGACAGAATTGGTCCGAGTATTACCTGAAAACGCCCTCTCTGTGTCCTCCAAATCTCAGGTCTCAATCCTCCTTGATATTCTTTTAGCCAAATCTCTCTTCTTCTTGCCTAACCAATTCTTCCAAGCTCCAAAAGCTTTCTCTCCTGCTCCAGACGTCCACAGCGATTAGGGTTCTTCTCAATCGACCAAAGGACTGAAAATGACGGCCTAAGAGGCTTTAAATACGATCCAAACTGAACGGTTAGGGTTTCTGCTGAACAGCGTCGACTCGCCGAGTCCATATCTGGACTCGTCGAGTCCAGTCGCGGACCCGCGACCAAGTCTGCGATCCTACTCGGCGAGTCTAGGCTCCAACTCGCCGAGTCCCCTCTTAAATCACCCCAAAAACATAATTTTAATAATACCTGAGATTCCGGGCTGTTACACATGTCATATCATAAACGATTACGATTTGCAGAAAGGTTTTGGGATATAAGAACAAAGTCCATTTGAATATTGTACTATTACTTAAAACAAATCTCTTAAGTTTATGTATCTATTAGTTTTTTTTTTTTTTTTTTTTTTTTTTTTTTTTGTAGATTTTAAGATTACCTTTGCAATTTAGATTTTATAAAAACACATATTATAGAAAAAGAAAAAAAATAACACAAAACACATATTACACGTAAACATTAAAAAAAAATTAATATTCCAGTACGCTTGTCCGGAACCCTACTCCGTTGTTCCGGAGAATTCTATGGAATAATATATTCCGGACAAAGTGGTTATTTTACAAAAAAAAAAGTTTTTTTTTTCAAATATTTCATTTATATGGGTTAGATTACTTAATTTCCCTTTAATAAAATATTAGTATGGGATTAAGAGAAATCAAATGTTATCATGTTTCTTCTTCCTATCCATCCTCTTATCATTTTTAAATACCATTTTCAAATGATGACAAATATAATATTTTTTTTAATTGTATTACATTAAATATGACAAATGTTATAATCTTAAATGTAGGAAGATGGTAGAAAAAAAAAGTAAAAAGATATTTGATTTCTCTTGGATTAATATAATCTTTATGATGAGACTTTTGTGATATTTTCTATAAATTCATTATAACTTTTATGTTACATTTATGGAAATTTATGTATAAATTGTATATGGTGTTTTTGATGTATAAGATAATATTATCGGTGGAGGGAGAGTTCATCAATCACCTCTCTTAACTCACATTGTACATTGCACTAAAATGACACATAAATTTTCCATTTTATTCTCATACTAGTTGTGAAACTCGTATATTATACGGGTTAATTAAAACATAATGTTAAACAGGAGCGATTAAATGAAGAGTTTATTTGAATTTGAAATATGAAATAAGTGAAAATTATGAAGAAAAAAAAACATGCAAAAAATAAATTAATTAAAATTATATGTTTAATTGTTAGACCCGTGTACTAAACGATTTATTATAATAAAATGTTAAATACAAATTTTTAAAGTGTAAATTTATTTGAAATTGAAATTGAAATTTCAAATTTGAAATTAATAGTTATTATAGTAGGTTTAATTTATGGAAACTAAATTAATGATACAGTGGAAATGAATAATGAAGTAATTAACAAGTGAAAAATAAATATATTTCAAAATTATGACAAAATGACATGTGGCCAAATAAATGAGAGAATGACAAGTGCCAATAACATTTTCATTTATTAGGGTAGACTAGGTGTAAGACCCATGTATTACATGGGTTTAATTAAAAAAAATATAAAATTTTAATAATTTGAAAAGTTTGAATTTATAAGAAAAATGAGAAAAATTTGAATTATTAAAATTAGTGAGACTTTAATGTATTGAATACATTACATATATAAACTTTTTCTAATAAATACTTTACATATATATTACCTTAGACATTAAATGTGGAATTTTAATTTAATAAAATAAAAAATACAATAAAATGACAAGTGGAAAATAAAAATTTTAAAAATTCTAGAAAATGCCATGTGTCCAAATGAATGAGAAGATGACATGTGGCAAAAAACATTCATTTATTATAGTAGATTCATTTATTCCAACCTACAACACATCAAAAATCATCTCTCTTAACCAACATAATGTTTTTAAAATAAAAATTTAAACATTTACTAATTTACTAATTTAAAATTAGACAAATAAAAAATAATATATCATTAAAAACAAAAAACTACTACCAATGTTAATTAAAATAGTAAAATTAAAATTAAAATTGTAAAAACGTAATTAAAATAATAAAATGCCAATTAAAATGAAATAAGAATTTCTACAACACATAACTACATAACTATAAAAACTCGTAGTTCCCATTTTATTCAACATCTCTCTACTCAAATGGACATTTAGATGACGAAAGAACCACAAACATTTTTCCATTCGTTTTTCCTTGATCAAACTTAACTCTTCCCTTAAGATTTCAACTTTCTTTTGTGCCATTTCCATGATACCTGATATATGAACTCAATATCTCTTTTTCTCCCTCGCCTCTTATTTTAATATTTTTTGTATCGGTGGGATTAATGATAATGTAACGATATTTACTATATTATCCTGATGTGAGGATGTCAGTGTGGCTTTACTCTCTTTTTGTCATGACCATTGTGGTTCTCAATGGGAAACTCTTCAGCCTCTGTGTAACATCCCAAAAACCAAAAACCAGAACAATTTTAAACTTTTAAAACAACCAAAAACCATAAAATGTTTACAAAATCATTGTTTCCAAAGTGTTTATCAATATCAGAGTATCCCAAAATCATAAAGCCCTTAAACAAGAGGATGTGTATGGGTCCAATCAGTCATCAGACTAGAATACCTCCGGGTCCACAACCATCGGTCTGGATTACCTCTGGCCAACTCAGTCATCGGACCAGAATGCCAATATCCATCGGGTCCACTTAATCATCGGACTAGAATACCCTCAGGCCCTCAGTACGAGTCTGCCATACCAACCGGCCCACAACTCGTATCTGGAATGCTCCTGAGCCCTTAGTATGAGTCTGGAATGCCAAACAGCCCTCAACTCATATTTGGAATGCTCCCAAGTTTGTTAGCTACAACACAAAGGAGTACAACCTCAACCCAACACCATATGTCGACATATAACAGTTAACAAACATAATCAACATATATATATATATATATATATATATATATATATATATATATATATATATATAATCATGCAGTCAGAAACAACAGCTAGTCCTACAGATCTACTAGTCTGCGTGTATCAACAACTAACATATAAGCGTACAGATCTATCCCATACTCAACATATAAATGTATTGCAGGATATCAATTCAATGGGTCGACCTTGATGCCTTCGACTCGTAAGTATAGTGAAGAAAACTCACCTCACAGTCTGAACAATAGCTGATGAGGTTCTGACTTTGAATCTCAACTTTAACTGACACCTGTCCATCCAAATAACCAATTCTCAAACACCATCCAAAATACCCAAGATACCTCTTGGTTAAATTGGGTCAATGTAAAAGTCAACGAGTCAACACAGCCAAGTCAACTCAGTTAAGTTGACTCTAGCCTCGTACACGGGGCATACTCCGTAGGTACGCGGGACGTACAAGCGTCTGAGGCATCGGGGCCATATCTGTGTACGTGTAGTGTACCTTGCAGTATGCCCAATGTACACAGTTGTCCACCTCTTAACCGATTCAGCCCTTAAATCTTCGACTTAATGCTTCCAATTACAGTCCAAGGCTAAAATATCCCCAAGAGTCATAAAGTTTTCAACTTTATGACCTTGCATGTCCATTAAGTGTTTAAAACACAAAAACTCAACTTCTTAATGCATTAAGACCTTCTATAGCATGCATGGAGTGAAACTAACGCCCAATACTACATTTTTATGACTTATGACCTCTCTAAAGCTCTGAAAGGAAGACTTATTGGGTCAAGAACACGCTATGCTCAAGAATCACCACATTTGGGACAAAAAGAACCTAAAATCAAGCCCAAAACAAGATCTAAGTGAAGCTTCACGAAGTTCAGAACTTTATACCTCCAAGTGATGCCAAATGATGGTGTGATTCTGGATCTAAAGTGCTTCACTCTTCCAAGATGGTCTCTACTTCCTTCCTTTTTCTTTAAAGGCACAAAACATACAAACTCAAGCTTAGAAATGCTTACAAAGTGGATATGTGTTGCAAAGACGTTTTGAGAGGATAGAGGCTGATGAAAGGAGCCAAGGTTGAGAGTTAATGAAGCATAAATAGGGTCCAAACCATAAATATCAGGGTTTGGAACTTCACCTCGTACGCCCTGCGTACACAAATGTACGCCCAGCTTATGTGGCTCTACCCCATCAATCTAAAAGTGGCAATATCAGCCCCCTCTCATCCATAAATCTTATGTTATAAGGACTAAGCTGAATTAAATCTCAATATAAGGGTCAAAATGAAAGTACCTCAAAATAAGATGTTAAAATTCTCCCACACCGGACCTAGACTTCGTCCTTGAAGTCTGATGGAGTAAATAACTCAGGGTAATGCTCCCGCATCTCATCCTCGGGTTCTCAGGTCTACTTGGAGCCTTTTTAATGTTGTCACTGAACCTTTACCAAAGGTATCTCCTTGTTGTGCAGGAACTTCATCTTCCTCTCCAAAATGGCCACTGGCCTCTAGATATAGTTTAGGTGCTCATCGACCTGGATATCATCCAAAGGAACCACTGCCTCTCCGTAAAACATACACTTCTGCAACTAAGAGACATGGAAAGTGTTGTGGATCTGACTGAGCTCATTCGGCAAGTCCAACCGGTAGGCCACCCTGCCTACCCTAGCGATCACACGGAAAGTTCCAATATATCGGGGACCCAATTTCCCCCTCTTCCTAAATTGTATCACACCATTCTAGGGTGAGACTTTCAGTAACACCATATTGTCGACCTGAAATTCCAACTCTGATCGGCTACGTTCGGCATAACTCTTCTGCCGACTCTAAGTTGTCTGCAATCTCTACCTAATCTACTGAATAAGCTCCATGGTCTGAAGGACTACTTCGGTCCTTCCCATGACCTTGTGACCAATATCTCCCCAACATATTGGAGTACGACATCTCCGACCATATAATAGCTAAAAAGGTGTGGCACCAATGTTGGAGTGATAATTGTTGTTGTAGGATAACTCCGCAAGAGGTAGGTAGGAATCCCAACTCCCACAAAAATCTATGACACAAGCCTGAAACATATCCTCAAGTGTCTGGATGGTCCGCTCACTCTGACCGTCGGTTTGCGGGTGATATGCAATGCTAAAATGTAGCCTTGTGCCCAGTTCCTCGTGGAACTTCAGTCAAAAGTGGGAAGTGAACCGAACATCTCGGTCTGAAACAATGGAGACCAGAACCTCATGACGAGCAATAACCTCTCGAACATACACATCGGCCAACTTTTCGGCCGAAGAGCTCTCTCGGATGGCCAAAAAGTGGGCACTCTTGGTCAATCGATACATGATGACCCATATAACATCAAAACCCTTGGCAATCTTTGGCAAATTGGTGATAAAATCCATGGTGATCTGTTCCCACTTCCACACGGGAACCTCCAAAGGCTGCAGCTTGTTATGCAGCCTCTGATTCTCGGGCTTGACCATCCTACAGTTCAAGCATCTCTCGACATACCAGGCTATGTCCATCTTCTTACACGACCACCAGTAACTCAATCTCAAATCCCGATACATCTTGGTGGCTCCCAGGTGTATAGAAAAACGAGACTTATGAGCCTCCTCCAACACTATCTGCCTGATCCCACTAGAAACTAGAACCTAAACCCGACAATACCGGGTCAACAACCCTCGACTATCAGTGACAAACCTGTCGATCTCACCCCTGATCCTTTCCTGCTTCTAGTTCTCCATCCTAACTCCCTATGTCTGTGCCTCTCTAATCAAACCCAAAAGTAGAGAATCAACATATATCCTCATACACATCTCCCCAACTTAATATCCAACCGACTTACGGCTCAAGGCATCCGCCACCACATTCACTTTACCCAAATGGTAAAGGATCTCGGGGTCATAATCCTTGACTACGTCCAGCCACCTGTGCTGCCTCATGTTCAGGTTTAGCTGGTCCATAAGGTATCTCAAACTCTTGTGGTTTGTGTAAACAATACAATGGACCCCATAAAGATAATGTCTCCAAATTTTACAGAAAAATATTGAGAGTTTAGAGGGGGGTTGTTCATTTCAGTGATGTCGGGTGCCGTCGGTATGGAATCAAGATTGAAACCTGATGGTTGATGGAATAAGAACCGAACCTTTACAGAAAAGTATCAAGAGTTTCATGCTGGGAAGAAATTCCACGTAAGCCCTAATGTTCCTTCCTTCTTTGTTACTAATTTTTTGATTCCCTTCTTCTGAGTGACTTGTGGCATTTTTGTCATCGTCTTTGTAAAATTGTTGACATGTTTATTTCAAATAAAAGGCCTCGAATGGGGAAACATTTTGGATTTATTACATTCTCGGGTGTTTGTAATAATGATCATATGGTTAAGTATTTGCGTGAGGTTTGGTTTGGGTATCAAATGTTATTTGCATCTGTTCCAAGATTCTCTAAAAATTATACCACTTTGTCTTGTAGCTATGTGGTTCCATCCAAAGTGGAAAGATTGATACCTCGTTAAACTCTTATTCTGGTGTTGTTAGGGACCCTCCTACATTCAATCGTCATAATGAAGCGGTTGAGGAAGTCTTAGATCTTCCTTCCGGGGATTTTTTTAGTGGAGAAATGAAAATGTGCTTGTCTTGTTAAAGCTAGGCAATTATGTATGTTGGATAATCTCCAGATTCTTTGTTTTAATGAAGGGCGTAATGATTTTGACATTCGCTATTTGGGAGTTTATATGATATGTTTGAATTTAAAAGTAAAGATGCCTGTAAGAATTTTATGTCTAGTGATGTGATGAATCATTGGATTTTGGGAAAACATGGATGAGATAGAAATTTTGTTCCTTTGAAAAGCTTGTTTGGGTTGATGTTGATGGCTTACTTGTGTGTTCTTGGAGCAAAGATGCATTTAGGAAAATCATTGCTAAATGGGGACGTATTGTGCACCTTGAAGATGATCAAGGGGAGAATGTCTAACTGTCTTTGTATCTTATCTTATTTTCAAGGAATCATATAAGATGTTGTTAAGAATTCGGGTTGATGATTTTGTGTTCTCGGTTATAACTAAAGAAGCCCCTGGTTGGACCCCCTCGTTTTCTTCTGAGTTTCCTAAATCTAATTTAGATAATATTGTTGCTCATGGTCTTTTTGAAGAGGATGGCAACCTTCACTTTATGCATAATAAGGAATAGATCTCGGAAGACATGTTTGATATATATGAAATTATGGAAAAAAATAGGGAATTATGAGGAGGAAAATAAGGATGCGAGTGGGTATAAAGGTGATGATGCAGGAAAATAGTTTGAGGAAGGTTATGAAGACATGGAGGGGCATTTTCGAAATACATATTCTAAAAACAAAAGCAATATCTCTACTAAGAAGGCTAGTGTAGATGTTGTTGTTACCAACTCTCCAACACATGTTACTATACAAATGGAAGACCTAGCTGTTGTCTCTATCACCGCAACTACGTCGGCTTCTAGTGAGAGTCCGCCAAGAGCAATGGCTGCTGTCACTAGAAGTGGCAATCGTGTCGTGTCGTGTCGGGTTCGTGTCGTGTCGAAACACTAAACGAGTTGAAAGTGGTTGACCCTAACCCGACCCATTTAATTAACGTGTCGTGTCGTGTCAACCCGTTTATTTTCGTGTCGGGTTTCGGGTTAGGGCTATACCTTGAATTATGTCGTGTCATGTAAGGTTAAAAGATTGAGCATGTTGAAAGAGTAGGAGTTTGGTAGGCGGAAATGAAAAACTAATTGTTTTGAGGCAGAATAGATGAAGCCATAACAAGTTTAGATGACAAAAATAAAAGAGTGGGAGTTGGGGAGGTGGATGACAAGGTCATGAGGATGTGAGAGTGGTGAAAGAGACTGGGTAGTTTGGGAGAGAATAGAAAAACTGAAATGAAATCTTGATCTAGACGGCTAAGTCATTTCAACATTACAAAACAATTCAATTCGAAAGTTTTCTTTTACTTATGCTTTTGGTTTTGTATCTTTATAGTTTATTTAAATAACTCAAAAAACTTGCATATAAATAAATGGGTCATTTTCGAGTCATATTCGAGTTATAATTCTCAACCCTAACCTTACCCATTTAATTTTCGTGTCGTGTCGTGTCAACCCGTTTATTTAAACGGGTTGAAATATCTTACCCAAACCCGTTTATTTCGTGTCGGGTTCATGTCGGGTTTCGTGTCGTGTCAATTTTTGCCACCTCTAGCTGTCACTGCTCCAACAACATCAAATAAGCTGCCTACTGCTTCTGTGTGCTCGACAGCTTCACAAATGGATACACCTGATGTCATCAATCGTGGTGGTGGTGTACATGTTGGATTTTCTAGTGGTTTTGGACGTATGTCGTGTATTGGTATTTCGTAGGATAACTTCTCTCACCCTCCCCCCCCCCCCCCCCCCCGGGATTTTCTAATTTTATGGGTGAGGGTAGATTTTCAGAAGGGTCAATTAATAATCAATATTTTTTTAATGAAATTCAAAAAGTTTTGGACATCGGAAGATCTTTGGGATATAATATGGATAGGTACTTCAATAAGGTAAAAGAGATTGTTGATGGTCATGAGGGTAGATAAGTTTTTCAATGAATTGTCTCTCCATTAATATCCAAGGGTGGGTTCTAGTGATAAGTGGGGGTGGGTTAGAAACTTATGTAATAAGGTAACATCCCGGTATTAGGTACTTTCAAATTCATCCTTATGGTTTTAATTTATGTCATTTTGGTCCTTGTAATAGAAGGAAGTAGCCATGAGAAACCCTAGTGGCAATTATGTAATTTTGGGACAAGAGGAGTACGCTAAGTGTACATGAGGGTACGCTAAGCGTACTAGGGCACACCCTAGTATGCTAGGCGTACACTTATGTATGCTGGGCGTACTCATGTCTGGAGGAAACCCTAAGTTTTAGGGTTTGAGGGGTATTTAAACATCTTTATGGCTCATTTATCCCCCACCTTTTCAGCCTCCAAAGTCTTAGAGCGATTTTTGCAAAACCATAGTCCCTTAGAGTGTGATTTGAGCCTTACAGTGTGTTCTTAGTATATTAGAGGAAGGAGGAGTTGCATCTAGAGGCCTTGAAGTGGAAGCAAGCTTGTGGATTTGGGATCTTTGCCCTTTATGAAGCTGCAGAAGGTATAAAGTCTATACCTTTATGTTTTGATTGTGAGATCCCATCTTTGGAAGTTTTATGTTGCTTTTCTTATCCCAAAGGTGCCATTCTATGCATGTTTGGTTATTGATGTTTTGAGCTATCCTTTCAGACCCTAAGAAGGGTCCTAAGCCATAAAAATGAGGTCCCAATGGCTAGAATTGTCTCATGCATCTTGTAGAGGGAATTAATGGATTAAGACCTTGTATTAAGGACTTTATGGACGTGCAAAGTCATAAAGTTGGAGACTTTATGACTTTAGAGTGCATTTGGACCGTAGATCTGAAGTATGGGCTTAAGTGCTTAAGCGATTAAGCACTTAATGAGGATTTGAAGTCTACGAGGTTATGCCTTGTGTAGGTGGGAGTACGCCCCCGCGTACTCGATCAGCCACCCCGTAAGATGGTCAATGTGAGGCTTCTCACTTGAATGGGTTGACTCAACTAGTTTAGTGGGTTTGACCATTTGAATTTGACCAGTTGACTTTGAGTTTGACTAAGTTTGACCTTGAGGACATTTTGGGTATTTCGGTATTTTGATGGAATTGGTCACTTGGTGGATGTAGGTATAGAGTAGAGAGCTGAGATTCGAAGTCGGACCTTATCAGCTCTGTCTAGTTTTGTGAGGTGAGTTTTACTCACTATACTTTCAGGTCGAAGGCGCCAAGGCCGACCCATTAGTTTAATAACCGAATATTCGTTGATATTTTGAGTATGGAGTAGATATGCATGCTAGTTTTGATATGATAGTTTGGTAGATCTGTAGGACTACCTGTGATACTATCTGTTTATTTGTGTATGTTATTATCTGTCATATGTCGACATATTGTGTGGGTTGGGTTGAGGTTGTACTACTCCGTGTTGTAGCCAACAAACCTTGGAGCAAGCCAGATATGAGCTGAGGGTCAGGGAGGACATGTCAGACTCATACTGAGGACTCATGAGCATTCTAGATACAAGCTGAGGGTCGGGAAGGGCATGTCAGACTCATACTGAAGGCTTAGTGATATTTAGTCCAAGGACTAATCAAGCCAAGGGCAAGGCAGACTTATGTTGTGGGCTCAAGGCAAGCCAGACTTATGTTGTGGGCTCAGGGGTAATCCAGTCTGTTAGTTGTGGACCCATTGAATGTTGTTATTATAAATGTGTTATTTGTTGTGTATTGGTATTTTGGGGGAACTTCTAAGCTTTGGGCTTACAGTTTTGGATTATGTTTCAGGTACCTTAGATGATTGCAGGAAGGCGAAGGCATGATCGTGCACCTCCTCGTGTTTTGTTTTATGATTTTGGGAAAACTCTGATATTAAACCTGTTTTGAAAACTATTTGTAAACAATGATGATTTATGGGTTGTTTTAAAAGTTTAAATTTTTCATGAATTTTATGGATGTTACAAATAAACATAGGGTGAATTTCTTAGATATCCAAGAAAAAAAGTTGGAAGTTATTGATTTAGGTATAGTTCGTTCTTTTTATGGAAATCTGTCGTTTTCTCACGCTTTCTCTCCTTCTCATGGGGCCTCAGGTGGTATTCTCCTAATTTGGGATCCGAATAGATTTTCCTAGAGATTTATTTATGATTATTTTGTAGCGGTTCCGGGGGTGTAGTTGAATTATGGTTTGGAAATTTCGTTTTTTTTTAGTGTGTGCTCCATAAGAAGCTGAGTGCAAGAGGCAACTTTGGTTACAACATCTTTATATGATTACTTCATTTCCTAGAGATTGTATTTTGATGGGAGACTTTAATGTAGTTCGGGATGAATAAGAGAGAATGGGGTATCATTTTCACTCGGTACCGGCAAGTATTTTCAATAAGTATATTGATCATGCTGATTTGAATTCTATTCCTATGGGATGTCCTCAGTTTACTTGGAGTGATAAGTGGGGTTCTAAATTTAGTAATCTAGACATATTTTTTTTGTTACGAATGGCTTTCTAGATTATTTTCCACATCTTACTCGTTTGGCTTTGGAAAAAATACTCCAAATCACCATCCGATTCTTCGTTTGGAACATAGAGTCAGTTATGGTCCATATTTTGTTTCATTTATTCCATTCCTGGTTCAATATGGACATATTTGATGGTGTGGTTCAAGATTCTTGGTCACATTTACCTTTAGGGGTGGTTAGTGATAATCCGTGGGTTATTTTTAAGAAAAAACTATAATTTCTTAAAGCTAATATTTGAATCTAGAATGCTAATAGTCGAGGTTGGGTGGGCTCCAATACACTTGAGCTGTAGGAGTTGCGTCGGTCAATTGATACTCGTCTCATGGCTAATGGTGGTTCAACTATTCTACGTGAGCAACAGATTACGACTCAGAGGAGCTTATGGATTTATAGTATATGTCTCAGGTGGATGTAGCTTAGAAGGTAAAGATACGGTGGGATATTTAGGGTGATGAGAATTAGGGTTTCTTCCATGGTACAGTTAGTAGAAAGAGGTGCCAGTTGGTCATACGTGGTGTGTTTAGGGATGGAGTATGGTTTGATGAGCCGAGTTTGGTCAAAGAAGATTTTTGAATGTATTATTATACTTTTTTCTAAACAAAGAGGGACTCGCCCTAAGACTGAAGCAATTCGTTTCTCTACTTTATCAGATTCTCAGCTCCAATTTATTTAAGCCCTTTTTTCCCGAGACAAAATCAAAAAGGCGGTTTGGGATTGTGGTTCGTCTAAGGTGCCGTGTCCATATGGTTTTTCCTTTGGGTTTCTTAAGTATTATTGGAATCTTATTAAGGATAATGTCATCGCTTTTGTCATGCATTTTTTTAGTCACTCGTCTATTCCAAAGGGGTGAAATTCTTCTTTCTTTATATTTATTCCGAAAGTTAGAGACCCGAAGATTGTTAGAGATTTTAGGCCTATTAGCCTAATTAGTTGCCAATATAAGATTAATGGTAAACATTTAGCTAATAGGTTAGCTTATGTTATTGGTTCTATTGTGAGTTTGGAGCAATCTTCTTTTATTAAAGGCATACATATTTTAGATGACTCGTTCCTTCTTAATGAGGTTGTAGCTTGGTTCAAGGCTTCTAAAAATCCTTTGTTGGTTTTTAAAGGGGAATTTGAAAAATTCTATGATTCTATTTCATGGGAATACCTTCATGAAATCATGCTGATTATGGGGTTTGGTTCGAAGTGGTGTGATTGGATTATGGAGATGCTCCGTTCTACTAGAGCTTCGGTTTTGGTTAATTGGTCCCTTACATAGGAATTTCAGATTCATATAGGTTTGAGACAGGGAGATCCTTTTTCTTCTTTTCTTTTTATTTTGGGGATGGGGGATTACATGTTGCCTTGGTGAGGGCTTAGCTGGCTAATGTCTACATGCGGATTTCTATAAGTGGCATTGAGATATCACATCTTTTTATGCTGAATATGTTGTTTTGCTTTCTCCTTGGGACTCAAAGAATGATATTCATGTTGTTCGTATTCTTCGCTACTTCTTCTTTTCTTAAAATTGATTTGCATAAAAGAAATTTGTTTGGGGTTGGAGTTCCTTATTCACAGGTGGCGGTTGTTGCTGAGCACATGGGTGTGCCTTGGATTCTCTCCCTTTTTCTCACCTTGGTGTTCCAGTGGGTCAAAATATGTCTCGGGTCAATGCTTAGTCTTCTATTATGGATAGATTTCAGAGCAAATTGGTAGGTTGGAAGGCTAAATGCCTTTTGTTTGGTAGTCGCCTTTCTTTGGTTAAGTCAGTTTTTGGGTTCTTTGGGTAGTAATTTGATGTCTATATTTCCTACCCTGGTTATGGTTCTTAGAGCTCTAGAATCTATGAAGGTTAGATTTTTTTTGGGGAGCGGATTTGGATGACAGACGCATGTAAAGATGAGATAAATTTTTGGCTTCTAAAATCAATGGAGGGTTGGAAATGGGGAGTTTGTTTTCTTTTAATTAGGCGATGGTATTTTGATGACGATAGAGATTTTTTTTCATTCTCCAGCTTTAATTTAGGTGTGGGTTGTCAAAGTTATTTATGGTACCGATGCGGGGTTGCGGTGCTTTGAATTCATGGAGATCTCGGTCGGGTCCTTGGAATAGTGTTATCTGGATACTGGCTCATCTTTGTGACCGTGGGATTGATTTTCACTCTCTTTATCCGATTTGAGTGGGTGATGGGGCTTCTACTTTTTTTGGCAGGATGTTTGGAATCGAGATATTCTTTTTGTAGTGACGTTTCACATGATTTTTATCTAGATAATTACACACATGTTTCTGTTATAGATCGGGTGCGTTTCGACTAGCGTGAGGTTAATTACAGGCGTTTGCCTAGGGGTGGTATTGAGCAGACTCAGTGGGACGAATTCATGGTGTTGATGCAAAATCTTGAGTTGCAGCCTAGACAAGATAGATTGGGGTGGATTTATGATGCTTTAGAAATTTATATTGTTTCTTCAGCTTATTTTCTTCTTGACCGTAGTTTCCTTCTAGCAGGTGGTATGGAGACCAGATGGAATAATTATGTTCCTATTAAACTCAATATTCTTATTTGGAGGCTGACCTTTGCAGAGTGTTCCCACTTGAGAGAGATTATCGTATAGAGGTATTGAGGTGGAGTTAAATATGTGCCAAATGTGTCATAATATTGTGGATCCTATAAATCACCTCTTTGTTGGTTGTAGTGAGTTGCTTGACTTGTGGTCCATATTGCTATTTGGTAGGATGTGCATCTTCTTGATCAGATTTCTATTCAGTGCTTACTTTCTTGGTCAAACGTTGTTTCGCTAAGGGGAGGTTAGCGAATGACTTTTGATGCGGTGGTTTTGACTTGTTTTTTTTGTGTCTTTGGAATTTTCGAGATTCCACTATTTTTGGAATGATTTTATCTAAGAAATCTCTTATTTTTTATAATGTCATAGATAAAACGTATTTTTGGATTTCCAATAGGTGTAGTAAAGCTAAGATTGGTTGGAGTGCCTTGCTTTACAAACCTGCTTTATCTTCTACTTTGTTGTCAAGGCCACTGAAGTGTGACATCCACAAAATCTCGGCCAGAAAAGACCGGTTTCATTTATGCTTTTAAAATAATTTCAGAGTAAATCCTTTTGATTTAAAAGAGTTGCGGAATTTGTTCCCAAAAACAAAATATGATAAAATAATATTTACCAAAGCATTTCATAAAGAAATGTATTTTCATTATATAATCAAAACTCGGGATGTCATGTTCCGATACAGACACAAAAGCATAAACGACATATTATAAGCTTTACAACAGTTATATACAACTACAGACCTATAAACAAAACAACTTGATGATTCATCCATCTTATGCCCTCGCGCCACTACCTGTAATACAAATAAGACTGGGTGGATCAGGCTTGGGAGCCTGGTGAGCATATAGGGTTTTCAACCCACAATAAATAATTATATTTAGTTCATCAACCAATAATAACCTGATTACACATTCCCATTATCCTCACTTTACGTCCCTATGACAACGACTATTACAAGGGACCTAATCTAGGATTTTTATCGGGACGGACATTACTGCAAAGGGGTTTCCTTGACAATAGATGTCCTAAAGGCAACCATGAGGGGGATAGAGTACACCGGTGAACACATTGTTCACAACACCTACATGTTATGAACCTGCCAACGTTCCATTGGACTGTCTAGAAAGAGTCCGTGGTCGTCATCCATACTCCGCTAGATGACTAGATCAACAACAACATCGAGGCCTCTCATCATTTTATTTCATCACACATCCACTATCTACCCATGTTCTACCCAACATCTTTGTAGATAAAAATATGTATATATACAACATAAAACATGTATAAAACATTCAATCAATACTCATTTCACATAACACATAACATATAAACACACAACACGTATTTTATAGAGAATACTTCGTATTTATGTGTTAGAAGAAAGTAACTACACACTCACTTAATCAGAAGATGATCAGACAGCACTACGGCTTTAAGAGTAGTATTCTTCGGTAAATCCGAAAGATCTTCACACACCGGGCTTCTCGCAGGCAGAGCTTCAGCTCGGAAACTCTTTTCTTCTCGGGATCTTCGGGCTTCGGGACTCGCTTCGGGTCTCGGGAATGATACCGGGGCTTCGGGGGTACTTCAAGACAGCTAGAGAGGGTATCGGGAGTGAGAGAGTGAAGGAATTAGCAACCAAAACCCGACTGCCCTTCGATTCTATTTATAGGGCTGATTTTTCGATTTTCACTTCGTGAACAGTGTTTTCACATCGTGGGTTTGAGCGTTATTGCATGTGTCATCGTCCACTTGCTCTGTCAGGCTCCAGAAGGCGTCAGAAGCCAGTCCACGTCGTGAATACTGTTTTCACGTCGTGGTCTCTGACAGTTTTGGGGTTTTGCGCCCCGAAGTTCGGAAATTCATAACTTTCGCATACGAACTCCGTTTTCGACATTCTTTATATCGACGCGTAGGTAAAAACAAGATCTACAACTTTCATCTAGACTTCGTCGGCTAATTTTGACTTTAATTTTTATTATATTTTTATTATATTATTTTTAGTAGGTCGAGACAGGAAAACTCTGTTAGAAAATCATAACTCCTTCGTCTGATGTCCGTTTTCGTCTGTCTTTTCACCGTTGGACTACTATCGATGAGATCTTCGATTCTCATTTAGAAAGTTTTGGCTAAATATCGCTCGATCTCATATTCGAACTTCGGGCTGTCTACTGCTAAGCTGAAACTTAGATAAATCATAACTTCCTCATACGAAATCAGATTTGGGCGTATTTTCATGCATGCTCTCGGTTTAACATATTCTACAACTTTTGTTTAGATCACTAAGGATATATATCGTTCTATCATAAATTAACTATTTACGTCGGGCCGTGTCGTACCGGTTTTGTCGCGAAACTTCAACAGGTCATAACTCCTTCGTTATAACTCGGATTTCGGCATTCTTTATATATTCGGAAACCTTGCCACGATCACTACGTAATCCCGTATTGATATCAGTCTTATCTAACATTTCATTTTCACGCTTATTTTTGTTCTTAATTTATTTAAGCCACATAATTAAGCAATTAAGCATAAAACACATACTGCTCAATTAATACATTCTTATTATTTCAAAGAGGGTTACAAAGGCTAAGCTAGACTATTATATCGTCATAAATGCCTAGCCTGGAAACACGGGCGTTACATGAAGAGCAGGTGCAATCTGGGCATATGCACGAGGCCCTTTTCTAATGGGGACCATTTTTTTGTTTATACTATGAAACCCAAAAAACGAATCCATGTTAGGTTTGTCTAAGTCCACTCGACAATTTAAGCAGATATGTGAGAACTCGAACTGGGAACACCACATAAAAGCCAAACCAGAAGCGATTGTAATTGTATTATGTCGATTACCAATCATTCAACGAATTAGCAAGTTTGTTAATCGATCAAGCTCAACAAATCACTCTATGTTAATCGATTAGACGATTACTAATCAGGTAAGCATTTAATCATTCAATTTCATTCAACATTCAAATTCAATCATCCATGTATATTGTTTGCTTTTTGTTTTAGAATTCAAAATTCTTTTTGTTCCAAAATGCAAAATTCATAAATTGACTAATTTATGTTATTAGAAATTGAATGTTATCACTTATTGGAAATTGAATGTATAATGTCTTTATGTTATTAGAAATTCTGAAATTGAATGTTGAATTTGAATAGTTTGCCTTTATACTTGAATGAATACATTATCAAAATCACTTTATCATATTACAGGTATTAGTTAGTGTTGAAATTCTGAAATCTGAATGAATGTTAATGTTGAAACTTGAAACTAATGATCTTGTAGTGATGAAGTCTAAATAACCATCCGATAGTAGAAAACCAAAAAAAAAACCAGATGAAGAAAAGAGAACGATTGACGTTGGTGCTCTAGATAAATTTATCTATACAGTTTATCGTCGTTTTAAAAAAATTTAGTTTATGTAATTTAATTTGTTACACATTAAGGCCTAAATGCCATTTTTTTCGGCTCGTCCCGAGCATTTGAATCCTCAAGACTGACCATGTTTGTTGTAATATGTTAGCTCTAGTTTCTTGCTAGTTTTTTTATAATACATCTATCGTTCTAAAAAAAATTTAATATCATTTAATATTATTAAAAGGTTACCGAAAACCAGCTATGTACAAACTTTTAAAACTACTTATTATTATTCATTATAAAACATTATATTACTATTTATTATTATCGTAAACTGATTTTAAAAGTTATAAGTATACGTTTAGATGTAAAATTTTATTGTCTTTGTACTTATTTAAGAATAGTTAAACAAAAAATCATTATTTTCTTTGCACTTATAGAGTTTAAATTTTGAAAAATTCATGTTATTTAAAATTACTATATCATTGACATTAACTATAATATATTTAATTTTACACTAAGCTCATGTATAAAACTATAACCATTTTGAATGATATGGTAAGATCAAATATCTATTAAAATTACAACACTCAATTATCTCTATTAAAATTAGAGCACTCAATGATCTATTAAATTACAGCATTCAATGATACGGTAAGATCAATGATCTCTACGTGCGAGTTGCGTGTGAAAAACTCAACATATTTCTTCACCCTAGAATATGGTTTCAAATAAAATGATAACAACACCCCTTGAAATTTTTCACATCAAGTTGGCTCAATGTAAACAACATCATCACCAAGTTTCTTGAGTTTCTCTTTTGCTTCATCTCACATTGGCCTCATTCTATATGTACTAAATCTTAGAATATATTTATTGATTTTTATTCGGTACTTAAACTGAGGTTAAAAGATTAAACTATTTTGATATTCCTTTTAGTGAGGTCGAGAGAGTATATGGGTTCTATATAATTTATATTGTCATGTTACTCGCTCAATATGAAAGTAAATTAGTGAGTACTATGCTTAAAATTAAAAGTTAAGAAAATATTTTATTGGTTGGTAAGTAATTTACTACAAGCTACCACTAATATATCATTTACAAGAACCATAATCATTTCGTCAAGAAGCATTCAAAGTTATTATGTTTTCTCAATTAGAAATGGCACGCCCAAGTAGTAAGCATATTGGAAGTGAAGATGATTGTTGAGTTTGCTATCTATTATCCAAAACAGCTTATTTGATTCCTAAACAATTAGATACCATAAGCCGAAATAGATTATCAAGACACACGAAAAATTAAGTAATTAGATAATCCTCATAAATATGCTAAAAAGATGATGTCTAATTGAAATCATGTGCTATTGGGACCTTCTACTACTAAACAACTTTTCCTTGTATGAAGAAGGCCTTCAGCTTCTCCCTACAAGAACAAGAAATGATTAAAATGCAAGAAAGAGCGAACATATTTTTATTTATTGTTTATTATAGCATCATTCTTGTATTTTTTACAATTACAAAATTGCTCCGTTGAAAGATCAACCCAATCATAGTAATGTCATCCAAAATTCCAAATACAAAGAATTTTCCACTTTTCTAATTAATAGATCTTTCAAAGTACATTATCCTAATAAGAAAAAAAAAGTTGAAAGTGTAATGTTATGATTGGGTGGATATGGAATTCTCAAAGTACAATGTCATAATAAGATTTTTTTTTTTTTGAAAATGCAATGTTGTAGTACGAACAAATAGAAGTAGGATTTTATAATAAAAAAAATAAATGGCAGTACATTGCTAGTTCTTACATCTAGCCTGATATATAATTAGGTAAAATAGCATGAAGTTACTTGTCATTAGATGCAAAGATGTCGATTACCTATATGAGAACATAGAAGTTGTAAATTGGATGAGAACACATAAGTTGTAAATTGAAGATGGTAATGAATTTTATCATTTTGAACACTTTGTACGTGATGAAGAACCAATAAATAAAAAAAAAAATGTTAGGTTGAAACCCGATGCTCCAAAATCTCCCTTACATATTAAAATACTCGTAATTGTGTTCATGTGTTTATTTTATTCTTAGTATGTTCTCCTACAACATGTATATAAATTAATTTGACAGTTGACACTACCTAATATGAATATAAAAGAAAGAAATAGGTAAAAATTATCATACTATACCTTCTATGACTTAGGATTATGATAATGGGGAAATTACTACACTTTCAAGTTTTCTAAAATGTGAACATGCATCTTTCCCTTTTATTTGTTTTGGCTTACCAATTGGCTCAAAAGTGGAACTTGCTAAGAATTGGGAGTCGATTGTCAATAAATTCAAGACAAAGGTTGAGTAATTGGAAGGCGAGAAATTTATCATTTGGCGGAAGGTTAACTTTAGTTAAATTGGTGTTGGGTAGCCTTTCCATTATATTATTTTTCACTCTTCAAAAGCCCCAAAAAAGATCATTGATGTTCTTGAAGGGTTAAGAATAAGATTTCTTTAGGGTATGTGGGGATGAGAATAAAAAATAGATTTGTCGGGTTGCATGGCAAAACATTATGTGGCGTACAAAATATGGTGACCTTAGGGTTGTGAGTCTTAGATTGTGCAACTTAGCCTTACTTACAAAATGTTTATGGAGATTAAAGATCAAAGGTAATATGCTACGGTTGAGGTGCTTTGAAAATAAAATTAAAAACTGATAATGATAATGATCGTGATTGAATTATTTATAAAAATAGTGTTTTTAGGGGAAAAAAACAAGCAACATGTGATAATGGTTACATTGAGACTGTTTGAATTTGTAAATGATTTGCTATTAGAGAACAAAAATACAATGATTAGACTTAATATTAGTCAAACTATAATAGCTTTTATGTTATTCTCCCTTAAAATTATTTGTTGTTCTTGTTGGTGGGTCTTATGGGCCAACACACATCCTTTTTTCTTTTTTTCGTTTTCATATGTTGAAATTTGGATTGTGGTATGTCCCATGATGTTCTTGTGGTCTGTCCCATTATGTTCTTGTGGTCTCATGTAGACACAAAAGTAGATGAGCATCACATGGGTAGATTACTAGCTTTCTTATTTGCATTTAAGTTTGTCGTCTCTATTTTGAAGGGTCTTATTTAAGAATCATTACTTTCCTACTTTCATTAAAGGAGGCGTTGAATAGAAATTCTACAACCAACATTATTACGTTACAGTTCAAATACAATTATAATTTAGTAATATGATAAAATTCATTAATTCAAAATAGTTAAAAACATTACATGGAAATTAAAATGACACTAAAACATAACAATACTTAAAACAAGCATAGTTAATATATATATATATATATATATATATATATATATATATATATATATATATTTCTGATTTCGGCTTTCATCCATAAAATAATATTGAGTTATTCTCTCGAAAGATGGTTGATGTTTTGTATCAAAAAAATTCATATATTTGATGTTTTTTTTAAATCACTAGTTTTTTGTTTATCTTCGCATGATTTTTTTTCTTCGCCAATCTATATTCCTCAAATTGCAATCGCTCGTTAAAATTCAAACTCTATTGTTTGAAGTTCACTGGCATCTTTAGTATTTTCTCCGCTTAATCCCGATGCATTTGATGAAGATGATTTCTTTTTCGTTGTATCCCTACCTATCGGGCACATTATTTCTTCGAGTTCAATTACTCCATCGTCGTTCAAGTCTAACCTGATACAAGCATCTAAAGAAACTGTTTAACTTGTCTTATATGTTTTGTTTTTTTTTGAAGCAACATTTTCCTTCTCTACCTTCAACCATTTTGTGCTACACGATACAACTTTCCACGACTCGACATATTAGAACAGTTGCCCTTTATTTTGAGACCGATGTATTTCTAGCATGTCGCAAAAATATTTTCATAAGTTTATCCACTTGTATGTTATGTTTTTAAGTTGTTGTACAACTCCTTGAACTTTGTAACTACCTTGTTCATTCCTGATACTTGGTCGTCAAATGATGTTTTGTATGGCATTCACCACGACCCATTTTCGATGTGAAAAAATGTATGGTAACATGTCTCCAAATAATGATCAGTCTCTTACGCATTTTTGATCTTCGGGTCCTATAATAAGTCGACGTATGAACAGATTTATGGTTTATGGCTTATGGCTTATGACTTATTGTTTATGGTTTATGGCTTATGGCATATGGCTTATGGGTTATGGTTTATGGTTTATGGTTTATGGCTTAGAGCTTATGGTTTTTGCAAATGGCTTAGGGATTTTAGCTTATGGCTTATGTTTTAGGGCTTAGAGCTTATAACCTAATGTTTGAGGCTTAAGGCTTATGACTTGTGACTTATGACTTATAACTTATGGTTTATGACTTATGGCTGGTGGTGTATGGTCTATGGCTTATGGTATAGGACTTAGGGCTTAAGGCTTAAGACTTAACGCTTATGGCTTATAGTCTATGGTTTATGACATATGGTATATACCTTATAATATATGGTCTATGGCTTATGGATTAGGGCTTATAGATTATGGTTATGGCTAAGGGATTATAACTTATGGTTATCGCTAAGGGATTATAGGCTTAGAATCTATGGTTAAAGGATTAGGGCTTAGAGGATTGTAGCAGTTGAAGACCAACGATGAAGATGAATAATATATGATGGCTTTGGCATGTTCGATTCTTGTTGGAAAAATTCATAGTAATTCGCATGTTCGATTCTTTTTGAAAAAATTGATAATAATTCACATGTCTTATTCTTGTTGACAAAATACATATCAAAATCTATTTACATGATGTTTACAGATTATAGCGGGTGAAGACCAACAATTCAAATTGGCTTGATATTTTATCTTGTTTTAAGAATCAAACATAAATATAACTTTTAAACTTCAAGCGATCTAAGATATCAAGTCAACTTAGATCATTGTTCTTTACATGCTACAATCACCGAGCATCTTGCAAATATATTTTTGATATGTATTTTGCCAATAAGAATTGGACATGACATCCTTTCTTTTTGTTTTTGAAAAAAAAACAATTGTTTCATTTAAATTTTAATACTGAAAACTATCAAGAACATCATAAGCAACAACAAAATTAAAAATAGAAGAATTACGAGCTAAAACAAAAAAGTTTGTATAACAAAAAATTTGCAAAATCTGAGAGCTTTGTTTAATTACTAAATCTATTAAAACGGGCAAATCAATAACAAAATAAAGCATGCAAGGGCTTTTTAAAAAATAAAAATAAATTTGATGTTTAATCGTGAGAAAACTCAATATCCAATGTTTATGTGGTTTTATTAGAGTTATCGTCAAATGTTTTTATAGAATATTATGTCTTTAATAACAAAAATAATTAAAATTTAGTGTTTAAATCATAAAACCTAATAAAGTATTATGATTTTTTTTGTACTTAGCCTTATAAATTATTAGGATTTATTTTTGAACTTCTAAATTTTTTTTTAACGTAAATCTAATTTATATATTATACTAATAGACATGGTCATTATGAATAGTATATTGTATGTTTTAAAATTTTGTCACGATACTTTTTGATAATTTTAGTCCATATTTTATATGTTTCAAGGTTTTGCCATAGTTTTTATATAGTTTGACAATTTAGTCTCTGAAATGTTGTAATTAGAGATTGACCCATGTCTTTTAATATTTGCCAATTAAAGTCTCACTATTTTGTATGTTTCAACATTTTGCCACAATATTTTCTATAGTTTGACAAGTTTATTTTCTGGTATGTTGTAATTAGAGATTGACTACATATCTATTAATATTTGTCACTTTAAGTCCCTCCGATCATTTTGGCGTTTTTTTGTCATTTTTTTCATCTTACTACTTATATTTCATTACAAATTGGCCAAAAGTGTTTTAATATTTCTCACTTTCAGTTCCTTTGACCATTTTTTACATTCATTTTGTCCATTTTCTGTCTATCGATTTGTGTTTCTATTTTGGACCTCGTTTTTTTCATCTTTTTCTCATCATCATTCTTTTTGAATAAAACAAAATATATCTCATTGCCACAAAGATGACCCTTGGTTCACCACGGGCCCACCCACTAGTTTATTTCTAAATTACTATGAATTATTAGTTTTTTTTTTTTTTAATTTTTATTTTTATTTTTATTTTTTTAATTTTTTTAATTTTTATTTTAAATAAAGCTCATGAAAAATGTACCGGGGTCATTTTTGCATTTTCTAAAAACGATCGGGTTTTATTTAAACATTCATACTCAACTTCATCGGGGTTTTTAAGCCTCCTCAAATTTCCACAATACGACGACGCTTCTCTCGCCGTCGCCGGCGACAAACACTTCCATCTTGTATAAGGTAGGTCTAATCACTCATTATCTCCTCACTTCTATCAGTTTAAGTTTTATCTTTGATCCTTGGTAAGATACTTAAAATAAGTTTATTTCTCTAAGGTTTTCACTTTGATCATATCTTTATAGTTACCCCCCTTCCCCTGAAACTACAACCTCGGTGTATCAATTTTGTGATTTCCCTGGCACTGTGAATTTGATATCTTGATCTCTTTTTTCTATAATTTTGTAATTGTTTTAGGAAAAGGAGTATTGCCTATACAAATATATCGTTTATTGCTTATTCTTTTGGAAATTTGGTAGATTCATAAGTTTAATACTTTGCTAAGCTTAATACAATGTTAGATGTTGTAAGTGAGTTGCTTTCATTCTTTATTTGACTTAAGTTATATCTCTGTGTGATGCCCTTATACTCATATTACATTCTGGATGATTGTTTTTATCAAAATTTCTACTTCAAGATTCGCCTACCACCTGCTCGATGAAATGCTTAAGAGAAACTTGTGGTTGCTTCTTTATCAATATTAAGATTTTCTAAACTTCTATATGCAACTTCACATGCAATGCCTGGAGTTTGGTTGAAGCTTTAGCCCCTTGCACTTATGGAATATCTTCTTTGGAACTGTAAATTTAGTATTTAGATCAAGATACTACAATTCTAATAATATTTTTACAAAATAAGTATTCCATATGAATGCTTTAATGATTTGCTAATGCTTAACAAGATTTAGGAAGCTCTAAAAGAGTTTCTTTCTTCCTGTCCTTACACAAAATAGCATATTTAGAACTTAGAAGACAAAGTATTCATAGTAGCTAAGAAGCATCTTGTTATTTATTCCCGAAAATGCACAAGATAGTTAAAGTATAAATGATTCAAATGATTGTGATCATTATTATTTGTCAATTTAGGTACAATTTTCCAGAAATATTTATTTGTCCAAATTCAAGAGAGAGAGATGAGCTTGTTTCAAAGATGGGCTTACATAGTAAAAGAAGCACTTGACAAAAGCTTTTCAGTTGCCAAATTCTTCTGTGCAATTCATGTCACCAATACCTACCTCTTCTCCACTGCTATGGTAAACTCTAAAAGAATCCTTTTGATTGGAGGGAATGGAATGAGTCATTCCATTCCATCAAACAAAACAAATACCTTCATTCCATTCCTTGTGTGATTCCATCATACCAAACACTACCTAAAACAATCGTCTACATGCAGGTCCAAGGTCCTAGCATGCTCCCCACTTTCAACCTCAACGGTGAAATTGTCCTACTTGACAGAATCTCAACCCGATATGGCAAAGTGGGCCCCGGTGATGTCATCATAGTCCGGTCACCTGAAACTCCAAGAAAAGTTGTCACCAAGAGAATTATTGGCATGGAAGGTGACACTATCACCTACATTGTGGACCCCACAAATAGCGATAGAACCGAAACCATAGTTGTATGATTAATCTTGTTCTTCAATTTTTATTTTTTTATTAAATTGTGTGTTGTATAAATAAATAAATAAATAATGTTTTGGTATTTTTATATGTGTAGGTTCCAAAAGGACATGTTTGGGTTGAAGGGGATAACATTTATAATACTTATGATTCAAGGAATTTTGGACCTGTTCCTTATGGACTTCTTCAAGGCAAGGTTTTTTGGAAGGTAATTATTTATTTATTTATTTTTTGGGGTATAGGGTTTAGGGTTTAAGAAAAATGCATATATATTTATAAATGTTACAGATATGGCCCACTAGTGCATTTGGATCAATTGGGAGGAGACCACAAATTGGTGACCCTGCCTTTAAGGTACTTTCTGTAAGGCTTTGTTTGTTACACATGACATGATGACTAACAAGCTTTCTAGAGCTATTTTTGGTTATGAGGATTAGGAGGGCGTTTATGTCTTTTGCATGACAGGAGATCTAGAATTATTATTACCAATCCCATTGTAAAAAAGTTAAATATAAAGTATATTTAAAAGATTTGTTTTTTCTTGAATTTTATGTGGTATGTATTTTGGTTACAGGTTGTGGAGCAGTGACACATTTATGACTTTTAAAATGATGAAGTTTTATTGACACAATTCTTCAAGGAGTTCTTTTTTAAATAACTTTTTTGAGCTACAAATGGAGCATCATTTGTTTGTTGTTGGGGCAAATTTAATATAGCACGTGTCATATTTGGGAATAATGCAAATTGGGCTTATGAATGTACTGAAAGAAACAAAGGGCATCTATGTTTTTTGCACAAACATTAAGATTAGATAGGTTGTTCCTTAAAAATAAGGTAGGATAAAAAGATTATAATTTTGTTTGCTATGACAACGAAGAATCGAAGGACTTTGAATTTGAGCTTACTATAGTGCATACTTGGAAATATTTAAAATGACAAAACATAAAAGATAAAAGCTAACAAGTTTCAAAAGCTAGTTGAAGTAATTTATGGATTAAGAGTTTTTTTGTTTAAATAAACTAGGTGTGAGACCCGTATATTATACGGGTTGATATAAAAAAATTAAACATTAAAGTATAAACAGAAAATATTTTTTAATGTATAACTTTAAAATAAGAAAGGAAGAAATGTTTTTATTGTAATTTAATATCATATATATGATATTTAACATTTTATGTATATAAATATATGACTTTAATTTAAAAATTAAAACAAACCAAAAAATTGACAGACAAGTGGATAATATTTATTTCAAAAATACTACAAAATGACAAGTGTCAAAACTCATGAGAGATTGACATGTGACAAAAAAATATTCATTTATTAAGAAGGAAGTTTTAAGCTTGTACTTTCAAACAAAATTCAAAATTGTTTCCCTTATTCAAGTTTTTTTTTTTGAAAGCTAAAAGTAAAAAACTTATAATTTTTCTCTTTCTTTCTAAAAGCATTCAAAAACTAAACTCATTGCTTAACACACTCTTTATTTTTAAAAGATGCACTTTTAAAAAAAATTATATGAAGGTAAACAACTATAACATTTTGTTCACAAAATACCACTAAAAAGGGTATTGTGTGACCGAAATGTTCCTAAAATCTATGATGTTTTATCAAAAAAAAAGTTAATTATTTTGAAAAACATATCCAGATATTGCAATATAATTCAAATAAGAGGCAACTTTCACAACTACAATTAGATACTTTTTTCAAAGTACAAAAATCTAATACGAAAAGAAATTAAAGTACAACATTATAAAATATAATAATTTAATAAACACATAAAACAGTATAATGTTGTAACAGAAAAAAAAAACATATCAAAGAAAAAAAAAAGAGAGATTGTATTTATATATACAAAAAGCCTAAACTATCAAAAATCCCTCCACTTTTCACCTTTGTTGACTCGACTTGACCTAGTAAGTTGTTAAATATCGTTTAATCAACTGCAGTCATATCGGACTTGCCCTTGATCCTTACACTTCAAAAAAAAAAAAAAAAATCTTCTAGATTCTTCCGGAACATTAACATAAACATTAAAAAAATAATAATAAAAAGCATTCGAACCTGATTTTGTGCAGTTGTAATACTAGTCCAATGTTGTGTTTGTGTTGTAGTAACCGAATAGTCACTTACATAAGCAAGTGTTCTAGATTCTTCCGGAACATTAACCACAACCAAAGGTGGCAATTCTCTCATCACCCACAACACAAAACCCGAAGGTATGGATGAACCTGGACAAACATGGTATCCAAAAAGAGTTAAATGCAAGAAATAACAATGTACTTTCATTGACCTTTTCAAAGTATAATATTCTAATAAGTAAAAAATTAAAAGTAGGATGCTAGTTTTTGCATTTACCTATAAAGTAATAGACAATGAGTAAAAGAGAAGCATAGAGGCCTCCGATTCCTCCCCAATCACAATGATAGAGAACCTGTGAAAATCAATGACGTGGGCCCCACCTACTACATTAAATTAATACATGGAGGAAAATGGCTGAATGAATTTAGAAGAAAAATACTCACGGGTATATTTGTAAATATAGCAACAGCTGAACTTGAGGTGAAACAAACAGCAGAAACTATCGCAAGTCCAGCAACCTTAAAAACAGAAAAAATGTAAACTATAATAAAGACATAATTACACTTTTGGTCCCTGTGTAATTGTAATTTTTGTAATACCGATTCTTTTTGGATATTTTTTTGCATTTTTCGACCCTATATACTTTTTTGGTCCCCGACTTGCACAATGTTTAGAAATGGGTGTTAAGCACGTGGAATATTACCATTTTGCCCTTCAAATTTTGTACTTTTTTATTGATTATGATTATTATAATTTTGGCGGAGCAAAGGACTTTTGGGGTTCTAGTTAGGGATTTGGAAAGGAGGACGAATGAGTATGAGGGGCAAAATGGTCATTTTCATAAAATTAATGAATCGGGTGTTAATTAAATGACCACATACCTTCCATATTTCGGAAGAAGCCCTCTCAGATCTCACTTTACTCATTTTTGATACCAGCACATATCCTGTACATTTTTTTATAAAAGCAGATGAATTCAAATAAACAATAAATCAAAGAGATAAATACAAAAAAAAAAAAAAAAAAAAAAAAAAAAAAAAAAAACCCAAAGTACAATGTTATAATAACAAGAAAAAAAAATCAAATGTACAATGTTGTAATAGAAAGAAACAGAATAATACACAAATACGTTGCTATTTCTTGCATAAAGAGAAAAAATTTGTAGCATTAAAATATTTAAAACTAAAAAAAAAAAAAAAAAAAAAAGTAGCAGATACCAAAGATGCTGACCATAGTATGCTAATGCGCCACCTAGGACAAGCATTACAACAGCAAAAGTATCTACATACACCTGCAAGCTTATAAGAAAAAATAGCATCATACTTTGAAATATTTCTTAATAAGAAATAAAAAAATAAATTAAATAAATAAAAACCAATAATTTATACCCGTGCAACAACCGAAGAATCAATAGGATTCTTTCCAAGGCCAATCCAAATAAGCACAGCTGACGTCAGCATTAACACAAGTATCAACAAAGTCACCTGTTAAAAGAAAGACGAAAGTACCCCTGGGTTTAAAAATTGTAGATAGGGGAGGGGCAAAATAGTAATTATGAATATACCAATATGACAATTTGTTGACGGATGCCAACAGGGAAGACTCTAATATTGCAACATCTTCTACGAGTGTAATTAATAACCTTCAAATTCGGCTTATTTACTTTCTCTACCAAAGCTTCATGAAAGCTACCTTCTGATTCATCTTCATCTTCATCATTTGCTTGATGACAAAGGTCAACCCTACGAATTGTTGACCATGAATTTTAAAAGGGATTAATTTCTAGAATACAATCACATGTGAATCAAATCAAGATTTTCATAAATGAGACGTACCAGAAAGATAGAAGAAGAAGAAAAGCTGCAAGAAATAGAATCTTGGGCAATGCTACAAAACAAAATATGAAAATACTTTTTTTTTTTTAATAATTATCCAAGATGTGTATTTGTAAATTTTATAATATAACACCATACCCATAACAACAAAACCACATGAATTTGACCAACAGATCCACTTCTTACAAGCAGCAATAAGAGTTAATATAAAATAAACACCATAACCTACCACAAAAAAAAAATGTTTGTTGGAAATATAAGGAAATTTAATGTCTTAAAATTAATACAAAGAAAAAGTCTTAAGTATCATACCAATGTTGGAAAAACCAATCATTAGATGAAACACCTGAAATTAGATTCTTAAATGAGTTACATTTGATGAGTAGAAAATATTATGTAACAAAATAAAATATATATTGACCATATTGGTAGCAAAATACCAATTTGTAAGTGGGTTGCTTTTATAGAATGAATTCTCATGAAAATCAGTGACAAATAAAGGATATTTAAAGGGTATTACTTACTTTTTGTCGAGTCCAACCTCTCTGTGGATTCCTAGAATGAATTCGCATCAACTGACACAAGAAAGTACAAAATATTAGTATTAAACAAAAAATCTTGATTAGAATTTAAGTATTGAAATTTAAATAAAAGAACATCAATCAGAAACTTTTTGATTTACGAAAGAGCTACAAAAAGTCAGAATGGCATATTCTCATTTCTGATTCTGATTCTGATTTTTTTTTTCTGCATTAAGCATCATGTCAAAAAGAAACACTCCCATTAACTCCTGAAGAATCAGCATCTTAATGTACTAAATAGTTACAGAAGAATGCTTTCTTATGCAGCTGTAGCTACTAGCTACTTCGACAATCCTACAGCATTATGAAGTGAAGTTAATTCTTCATTTCTTCATTAAGGGTAAGCAAACAAATCCCATTGTCAACCAATTCACGAAAAAAAGAACTCGTTAACTCAGAGGCGATTAAAGCAATTCACCCTATTGTGAAAATTGGCATTACGTTTGATATATTGGAAGTGAATTCTCGATTTCTTTAATCCAAACAACAAACCATTTGAGAAACGGAGAGTTACAGCAAACCTAATAACCCAATTTGAAAAGTCAAAATGTAGAGATTGATTGAAATTCGAAAAGAGAAGAGACCTGGTAAAATGCAAGGAGGGCAATAGCGACATCGAGAAAAGCAAGAGCAAGATTGACAGCCACTAAGGGCTTTGAGTAACAACCAGGCTCTGTTAACTCCCGTATCATCATCTCGCTCCTCAAGCATGCGGACCCCATTATTCGTGAGCCTTCTTTGTATTCATACATGAAGAATTGGAGTCTCGGCCTCTCAGGGCTTGGGTTGATGGAGGGTGTAGGGTTGGAATTTGAAAAACAATATCTTGTTGTTGTTGCTGCTGTTGAGGTATCTATCAATGGCGGATCTGCTAATTGATAATCGGCTTCTTTATATACCACTACTTAGCTGTCTCTGTAAAATGAAATGTCTTTGGTAGTGAGTGCATCTTCCGTATATTTGCACACGTATGTAATGATGTGACGTTGTCTGTCGTCACATTTTGAACCGTTTGGTTTTATGAAATCCTCAGGTTTTCGGTACCCGGTTTTCATTCCAGCCCGGTTCATTGATTTTATTAAAGGGATATTCTCTAAAAAAACAAATGTTTTTTTCTGGATGTTATTTTTATCAAGTGTAATTATATATTTAAATTTCGTAAAATGATATTATATATATATATATATATATATATATATATATATATATATATATATATATATATATATATATAGGGAAAAGTGAATATACCCTTAAGGGTATATAAGCTTAGGTACCTGAACACACCATAATACGTCGTTTTGTTTGATAAATTCATTATAATGTTCATAAACTTCAATCTTAAGTTGATTTACTTTCAAGATATTCGAAATTTCCGTATAATCTTTCTCTTACATCACATCTTTTTGCCGAACACTTATTAGGCTATATATATTGTAGATGAAAATGAAAATTATGTAAGAGAAAGATAAATGTGTAATTTATAAAAATCTTGGAAGTAAATCAAGTTAGAAGTTAAATTATAAGAACATTAGACAATTAGAATGTATTATATGATACAAAACAACGTATTATGGTGAGTTTGGGTACCTAAGCTTATATACCCTTAAGAGTATATTCACTTTTCCCATATATATATATATATATATATATATATATATATATATATATATATATATATATATATAGAGAGAGAGAGAGAGAGAGAGAGAGAGCTAGGTTCAAATGTTTTTAGCAAGTATTGTGTGCCTAAATGCACCAATGAGAATTCAAGAAATAATAAACAATTAAATAAATCATTTAAGGGTATTCTGGACATTTTGTACTTTTTAATTAAGGAATCATTTAATTGAAATCCTGCAATTAAGGAAATAAAATCAATAATTTTGACCTAGTCTCTCTCTTGCATCGTGTCATATATTCAACGAATTACCAAGATGAATGACCGACACCCCACAACACAACCGATCAAAACCTTGATTTCTTCTTTCTTCTTCCAGTCGACACACATCACAGATAGAAGGAGTCGATCGCTTCTTCGTTTTTTTCTGATGCGCACACACGAGATGGAGAAGAGAAAGCACGACCCCTTTTCTTCCCTCCTGACGATCGATTTTTGATCTCGCATAATATGGAGAAGAGAGAACACGAGGTACATGTTGTTTCTTTTCCTTGGATTTCCCCAAATATGGACCCTATTTGTAAAGGAACAATTTCCAGTTACTCATTTTGTCATCTGTGATCAACATAGATCACAGGTTAAATTTAGTTATGTAAATACTTTGGCAATTTGCAGGAAATACTCCCAATTCCCATGGACAACCGAAATGTCTAGTACAAATCTGTTAGAATTCATCAATGCCCACCATGTGTTTGATGTAATTACTGAACCAGGAGTACAACAATTTATCTCTATTAATGTTATTATTTGTGTGCTATAATGTTATTGGAATTTGATTTTATGTTTGTTCACAGGTTTTCGTTACAATAATGATTCAGTGGCTATGGTTAAAAAAAATGGGGGTTCTACCATTTTCAATCAAAACCGAAGCCACGTAAACATTTATGCTTTTTTTTTCTTCGATCGTATGGAAACCGAACACAGGAGATATACCCTCCTGTGTAAATCATTTGATGTTGATGGTTCTGAATTGGTTTTTTTTCATTCATGATTCATAGAAAATGTGGTGATTTAGGGAGCGCCTTAAAGTGTTTGACGAAATGCCAAAGAGAAATATGACAATCTCACATTGTATACATGGTTAGTGATGGAATCACCGGTTAATGAGGAGATGCTGGTAAGTTTACATGAAGTTTATTGATCTTTGATTAAGTTTTTTGAGTTGGATTTTTGTAATTTTTTTATTTTTTTCAGAAATTCAGAGACACCATTCTTTGATGGCAGAGAACTTGTAGCTGGAAGTATTGATGATTCAATCTATGTTTATGATGTTGAAGCAAACATCTATCCTGATCATAGATTTGATGTTGAAGCAAACTGGCTTTTCCTTATGTTTATGTTGCTGAAGCAAACAGACATATGGGCTGATCATAGCTTTGACCTTGTTTACCTTTTTATAATATTTTCATTCTGAAAGAATAGTTTATTATATAAGAGTATTATTGCTTTATTCTAATAGAATTTGTAGTTAATTAATTATATGTTTAATGTGCAGTTGTTACAAGTGTATCACTACAAAATATTTGACAATGAATTTGTGATAGAAATGGCTTGAAGACCTGATGGGAAAGACTCCTTGTATAAAACCAATCTCATGCAATACAATTCTGACAGAATGTCAATGTCACAAAATGTCAATCTCATAAGAATGCTAGCATATTTTAAATTGGCTTAGAGGTCAAACATACACAAGACATCTAAAATGTTGTTATTTTTTAAGAATTATACTTGGTATTCTTTTCAGAATGTTTGTTATAATTCAATAAATCACAATCGTACAATGTAATTATTTGGTATATTATTAGTTCAAAAATCGATTTTGTGTATTCTTTCAGAATATATTTACTAGTTTATGGTTGACATTCTGTCATTCTGACAGAATAAAATCGAAAAATATGTTTACTACTTTATGATTAAAATTCTATCATTCTGACAGAATAAAAATCGGATTTTTAATTTTAAATTAATTTAAAATATTTAGATTTTTAAAAATAAAGGAATTAATTATCCCTAAAAATCCGAAAATTTCCTTTTTTAATATAGGTTAATTGACTAGAATGCCCTTATGCTCAAATTTATGTGATTATATGGTACATGTTATCATATTCTACTATTATAGACCCTCAGATTATAACATTTGATTATATTTCATCCAATGGTCCAGATCTGTGCATTCTGGCACACAATAGTTACTAAAAACAAAATAACATAACCCTATATATATATATATATATATATATATATATATATATATATATATATATATATATATATATATATATATATATATATATATATATGCTAACTCAATACAAAACACATAGATTTGAGCGGGTAAAAGTTTAATAAATGAAATTTTAATTAAATCAAAGTTTTATAATCTTTATTTAAAAAATAATAGTAAGTTATAAAAAAACTTTAAAATGATATTTTGGTCATATTACCTAATTTACTTTCTAATTCATTTGACAAATTTGCAAACCAAATAGAAAACATATTTTATTTCATGTCAACCAAACGCATTACATATCCTAATTCTTTTGATAGATTTCATTCCTTCCAAAAACATTTTCATCTCAACAAAATGCATTACATATCCTAATTCTTTTGATAAATTTCATTCCTTCCAAAACATTCTACAAACGATCCCTTAAAGTTTTGGATGATCATTTGAGACTTTGAAGAAAATGAGAGAAATTATGTTAAATATTGTGGGCATTAATGTCGGGGAACACTTATTTTCAAATTGAGCATCATTAAGAAGTATCCAATCACTAACTATCGAGCATTGAAGATATTAACAAAAATTCCTTAACTTTATCGCTGAATTTAAATTAGTTAATGTGATCCGCAACCTGCATACCTTCTAGCATCTTCATATTCACCAACGATGGAATCAAGAATATTTTATTAGTTGTCGAGGGTTTTTTTTTGTACATATTGAATAACGTCGTGATTAGGCCAAACAGTGTCTTCTTGTTAATGAAAACCTACCCATCCCAAGTGTATGTTGATCTAACAATACCTGATCCTCCTGCTTCATCGATTCATGTTTATTTTCTGACAATGGTTGATGCATGTAGTTTTTTCTTGTAGAGATAGTCTTCTGACCTACATCTTCCAAAAGCCAAATAAAAATGCAAAAAATAAACATAACAAAAGAATTACGTGATTCACATTATTAGTATAATTGTGTTATGTCTACCGACAAAATAAAGATATTTATTACTAATATCAAGAGGAAGTTTACGATTACATTGACACTGACGAATGTCACCCTTGGTTTGCTATTCATATCCTTCACATTCACCATTTACAATATTTTGCCAAAAGGCCCAAAACCATGACATTCTCCGCATCTCAACAATAAATATGCAATATTAGTATCTCTTCAAAATATTTTGACAACTTTTTTTAAACACAATAATACGTTAAAGTTAATGTATAGTCTGCTATATATATTATAAATACTTAAATCAGTGCAATAAAATAATAAAACCATAAAATAAAGTTACATATATAACATCTATAATTTGATAGGTTGACAAGTATTAGATTGATATTGTACACTGATATTTTATCTTCGACACTATGTGGCACTATTCCAATTTCCACGTCAAATGCAAGACTTCCAGCTTGTGGAATTTATGTAATGGGAAAGCACTAGAGGTGGCAAAAATTAACACGACACGAAACCCGACACGTACCCGACACGAAATAAACGGGTTTGGGTAAGATATTTCAACCCGTTTAAATAAACGGGTTGACACGACAAGACACGAAAATTAAATGGGTAAGGTTAGGGTTGAGAATTTCAACTTGAATATGACTCGAAAATGACCCGTTTATTTATATGCAAATATTTTAAATTATTTAAATAAACTAGAGAGATACAAAATCAAAACCATAAGTAAAAGAAAGCCTTCGAATTAAATTGTTTTGTAATGTTGAGATGACTTAGCCATCTAGATCAAGACTTCATTTCAATTTTTCATTCTCTCCCAAACTACCCAATCTCTTTCACCAATCTCGCTAGGGGTGTGTATGAGGCGGTTTGGTTCGGTTATTGGTCAAAACCGAACCATAACCATTATGATTGGTTGATGCATTTTGGTAGCCATTAGGTATGGTTAATATTGGTTATGGTTAATGGTTTTTTTCGGTTAACGGTTTTGGTTAATGGTTAATATTGGTTAACCATAATGTTCAAAATAATATAAATGATGAAAATATATTGACATAAAAAATGAAAACGGAATACAAAAAGTCCTCGACGCCAATGTTTGTAACCTAACTTATAGTAATAAAAAAATGTGTACATTTGATATTCAGAGTGAGATAACACATAGTCACATTTAAAATAAAAAACATTCAATAAAAATATTAATCTTTCAAAAAAATTGACATTAATAGTTTCATATATTGATAATTAATATTAACATTCAAATAAAGCCAAACATTCATACACATTCAATTCGATTAAATCAAAAATTATTAAATAAAATAGCCAAACATTTATATTATGTGTTATTTGGATAAAAAAAAGGTTCAATCACTCATATACATTCAATGTGATTAAGTCAAAAAATCATTCGAATAGTTCTATAAAGTCAAAACGATCTTTGATTAAGATTAACAGTTTGAGAAGCATCAATTTAGGATTATGAGTGTGAAGATTAAACTAATTGTGAATAATGTTTACAAATTGTAGAATTAGCCGATTAGGAATTGCAACATTAATGAATAATCTAACTATTGGCATGATTGGAAGATTATGTGTGTCTGCGTGATCAACTTTTGATAGTTTGATTGTTTGTTCGTCTCCTGATAAGTGAGGATTAATGAATTATATTTTGGAATTTTAATAGGTTTTAAATAAGTTTTAATATATTATTTTATAATTTATACATAATCTATAATTTTTTATAGTAAAATATAAAGTTAGCGGTTCGGTTAATAATGGTTCGGTTAACCTATAAAACCATAACCGAACCGTTAGTTATCGGTTAACAAAAATTAGAAACCGAACCAACGGTTTTTAAAATGGTTCGGTTATTATGGTTCGGTTATATCGGTTAATTTGATTTTGGTTCGGTTTTTCGGTTATTATGCTCACCCCTAAATCTCGCATCCTCATGACATTTGTCATCCGCCTCCCCAACTCTCACTCTTTTAATTTTGTCATCTGAACTTGCTATGATTTCATCTATTCTGCCTCCAAAGTATTATCTTTTCCTTTTTGCCTACCTAACTCCTACTCTTTCAACATGTTCAATCTTTTAACCTCACATGACACGACATATTTCGAGCTATAGCCCTAACCCGAAACCCGACACGAAAATAACGGGTTGACACGACACGACACGTTAATTAAATGGGTCGGGTTAGGGTCAAACACTTTCAACCCGTTTATTGTTTCGACACGACACGAACCCAACACAACACGACACGATTGCCACCTCTAGAAAGCACTTACAATAATCGACCTATGATTGAGTAATCTATAACTAACTTCATGCTCATGTAACTAAACCCACTTCAAAATCAACAATGGTGTTCAAAACCCTTGTCCTTTTATCTTTTCTGCTACTTGGTGTTCTATCTGCAGATTCTAGCTTAAAAGATGAAGTTGATGCTTTGGAACATTTCAAGAACTCAATCACAGATGACCCAACTGGCGCACTCCTGGATTGGAATGCTGTGATTCCACCCACCACTGCAACTGGACCGGAATCCAATGTGATGATGTCTCACAACGTGTAGTTTCCATTTCTATTCAACAAACACAGTTCAAAGGCCAAATCTCTCCTTTTCTTGGGAACCTTTCCAGCCTCCAGGTTCTTGATCTTTCTTACAATTCTTTTACTGGTAACATTCCTTCCCAGTTGGCATATTGCACACAGCTTGCTGGACTTTCCCTTTACACCAATTCCCTCTCTGGGCCGATTCCATCGGAACTGGGAAACCTCCGGAATCTGCAAATACTTGACCTCGGAAACAATTCGCTAACTGGATTTATTCCGGAAAGCTTGTGTAATGTCACTTCCATGTTAGAACTTAGCCTTGATGACAACAAACTCAATGGTACAATCCCAGATAGAATTGGTGATTTGATGAATCTTCAGCAACTTGGAGCTTATAATAACCGTTTACAAGGCTCAATTCCTACTTCTGTTGGTAATCTAAAAAAGTTGATAGCTCTTGACTTCAGTCAAAACCAACTTTTTGGTATCATTCCTACACAGATTGGAAACTTGTCAAATTTACAAGCTCTTCAGTTGTTTGAGAATTCTCTTTCTGGGAAAATACCACCTGAACTTGGCCATTGCACGAATCTGTCACTTCTTAATTTATACAGCAATAAGCTCGTTGGAAGCATTCCTCCTGAGATTGGAAATCTCTTGGGTTTACAGGTTTTACGGTTATATGATAATCAGCTGAATTCCACAATCCCAAATTCGTTATTCCGATTAAAATCATTATTGGTTTTGCAACTATCAGAGAATAATCTCATCGGGAATCTTTCTTCTGATATCAGTTCGCTGAAATCATTACAATCTCTTACCCTTCATCAAAATAATCTTTCCGGGGAGATTCCAGCATCCGTAACCAGGTTAGTCAATTTGACATATTTGACAATTAGCTTAAACTTTCTCACGGGATCAGTTCCTTCGAGTATTGGGTCTCTTCATAATCTTAGAAATTTGTCTCTTAGTAACAATCTTCTAGAAGGGTCTATTCCATCAAGCATCACAAACTGCACTAATATGCGTTGGATAGATTTTGCTAGAAATAGGATGACAGGAGAAATGCCTCAGGGTTTAGGGAAGTTGTCAAATCTTACATATCTTGTTAGTGACAACAGAATGTCAGGAAGAATCCCTGATGATCTCTTCAATTGTTCAGGTCTTGTGATCTTAGATATGGCACATAACAATTTCAGTGGGCTGTTAAAATCAGGTATTGGAAGACTTTCTAATCTCCAAATTCTGCAAATTCATGGCAATTCCTTTTCGGGCCACCTCCCAGGAGAACTCGGAAATCTTACTAGTTTGATGTTGTTAAACTTGGGACAAAACCAATTTTCAGGTACGATTCCTGTAGAATTCTCAAACATTTCTTCCCTTCAAAGCCTTTCGCTTGGTAACAATAATCTTCAAGGCCAGATTCCAGATGAAATCTTTGAGCTCAAACAGCTTACAGAACTCTACTTGATGAACAACAAATTTGTGGGTTCTATTCTGAATTCTGTTTCAAAGCTAGAGCAGCTTTCTCAGTTGGATCTCAGTGGAAACAGGTTTCAAGGGTCAATCCCGGATAGTATGAGAAAACTTAACAAGTTGATTTCGATAGATCTCTCACATAACTTGTTCATAGGGTCGATTTCAGGGTCCGTGATTGGAGGTATGAAAAATACACAGATCTTTCTCAACTTCTCCAACAATTTTCTTACAGGAAACATCCCAAATGAATTAGGCGAGCTGGAGATGATACAAGCCATTGATCTTTCCCAAATGAATTAGGCGATCTGCTTTCCAGCATAAACTTTTCAAAAAATCAGTTCGATGGAAAGATCCCTGGAACTATGGGGAATTTGACCTATCTTACCTCTATTGATCTTTCACGCAACAAATTCAAGGGTTTGATTCCGGAAAGTTTAGGCAACATTTTGGATTTGAAAGAACTCGACATTTCTTTCAATCAATTAGAAGGTCGTGTTCCCCATAGTGGTATTTTCAGAAACATAAGCGCAGTTGCATTAGAGGGAAACCCATCTCTGTGCGTTGCCAACAACACCAAATTATGTGCCACCCAAAGTCGATCAAAGGCTGTGTTGATGTTTTCAATACTCGGATCAGTTGCATTGCTTATTGTATTCATTTTTGTAACACTATGTTGTTGCCATGTTAGAAAAACGAAAGTCAAAGCGCCTGACTACACCCCAGGGTTGACTCTCAGAAGATTTGATAGAAAAGAACTGGAAGATGCTACCCACAACTTCAGTGAAGGTAACATTTTGGGTACAACTAGTTTAAGCACTGTGTACAAGGGTAGGCTAGAAGATGGGAGGAAGATAGCTGTAAAGATTTTGAACATCGCCCAGTTTTCAGCTGAATCTGACAAGAGCTTTAACAAAGAAATGAACACATTGGGGAAACTGAGGCATAGAAATCTAGTGAAGGTACTTGGTTACGCATGGGAGAGTGGGAAGCTAAAGGCTTTGGTTCTTGAATACATGGAAAACGGTAATTTGGATAGGATTATACACGACTCTTGGATTGATAGATCAAGATGGGATTTGTCTGAAAGAGTAGATGTTTTGGTGTCTGTAGCTAGAGGATTGGTGTACTTACACTCGGGATATGATTTCCCAATAGTTCACTGTGATTTGAAGCCTTCTAACATACTTCTGGATGAAAAGTGGGATGCTCATGTAAGTGATTTTGGCAGAGCTCGAATTCTTGGAGTTCATCAACAGGATGGAAGCAACATCTCTTCTGCTTCCACATTTCAAGGCACCATTGGTTACTTAGCACCAGGTAACACATTCTAAAATTCTAACTTGTAAGTATCTAGAATTGTATTACCTTTCACCTTGAATGTCACACTAATGCACTTCTGTTTTTAACCAGAGTTTGTATTTATGACAAAACTTACAACAAAAGTGGACGTATTTAGCTTTGGAATAATAGTGATGGAATTTATGACAAGAAAAAGACCGACATGTGTCGTTACTGAAGAGGAGGGGATCCAAACGATCAGTTTGCCACAACTAGTAGATCGAGCACTTTCAAATGGAATGAAAGATTTGATTGAAATTGTAGACCCTGATTTGGGTTCTAATTTCTCAATGAATCAGGGTGTCATAATCATAGAACGACTACTTAAGTTAGCTTTATCTTGCACCATAATGGATCCAAAAGATCGACCTGACATGAATGAAGTCTTATTTTCTCTTTCAAAGATCAGTAAGAATGTCTAAAAACATTTCACTCAGTTCCTTCTATGGATTCCTGGAATGAATCCTCATCAACTAACACAAGAAGGGTGAAAAATATCAGGTGTCATGACTCATGAGGATCGAATTTTAATGAAATAACATGAATCGAAAACTTTGTGATTTACTATTATGCAACATGATATAGTTATGTTGTTCATAGTAGAAAGAGTTACAAAAATGCATATTCTCATTTCTAATTTTGATTCTATATATATCATGGTGATATATAATGTTAAGAAAACCTAGATATTAATTAAAACTTGTATATTGATTGTATGTTGGATTTTAAAGTACGTTGTTATTTGATTATTGAAATCCTTTTTGTTATGAAAGATAGGAAATTGTTAATTGTGAACTTTGATGTGAAAGTGATGCAACATAGAACTCATCATCGGGTCTTTGTGTGGTTGGATTTCAATCAAATGTCTCAAATCTGTGACTTGTTGATGGGTTCCCAACTTGGTTCAGTTCGTAGTATCATGATCAGTTATTTCAGCTCGAAGGCTAGTGGATTATGTAGAACCAAAACCGGTCCTCGAACCGAAATACCAATAGACATATCCCATAAATTCGACACAGTAGCATCAAAATTGTTCCATAAATTCGACCTAATGGCATCAAAACCAGTATGGTTGCTCTTTTAAAATGTTTTTGTTTATCTTTATTTTTATTGATATTTAATTTATCTCCTAAAATATAACAAGAAACAATGTAAAAGCATTAACCATTCAATAACTAATGTAAAAACACTCATAACCATTAACGATTCAACAACTAATGTATAAACATTCAAAAAACTATGGTTAAAACATTCAAAGCCATTGAAAAAGATGTCCATCTAATTATCTTTACATGTAGCAATTTCTTTTGCGTTTTGTTTTTTTTACTTTAATTATCATCTCTTAAATCCCTCTCAACTTAATTACAAACATCATTCAATCATGAAATTGAAAATTACAGAGGTCAATACATATCGACGGAAGGTAATCGGGCAACAAGTTGTGCCGCTAGCCATTTCTGGATGGCAAAACCAATTCTTTTGAAAACAACATCTGTAGATCTAGGAGATATAATATTAGAATGCATGACCCGTTGAACTCTGTTGAGGAGCTCCACTGCCTCTGGTGCGAGAAAACCAAATGTATCAAATGCAAAGGAGATATAACATTAGAATGCATGGCCCGTTGAACTCTGTTGAGGAGCTCCACCGCCTCTGATGTGAGAAAACCAAATGTATCAAATGCAAAGGATACAAACATATGTTGATTTTCTATACATGCAGTCTCGTGCTTTGCCACTTTGCACACAATGGCTTTAAAAGCGGCATGCCCTACTGTAAAACCTCCGTTCCTCAAGAAATGCATTGGACATGCATGTCTAGAAAGTAAGGATTTTTATGTTGTTATTTGATGCTAGAAACGTTCTGGAAATGGGGATCTAGTGGTCTTCAAGAGAAAGTGCTTAATGGGCTAAGCCAAGCTTGGCTCTTTCCCTTTTTAGGTCTAGAAATGGGATCTCCATCCCTTAAAGAGTCTAAAGGGGTAAAACCGGAAACTTTATCCACTTAGACCGTAGAATAGACCAGATCTAGGCTTTGGAGCCCTTAATATCAAGGAAACTAACTTAATCTATTAAGTTGTGTAGGAGCCCAGTGCCCACGACGTGGCGGCTGGGCTGAGACTCGACTTTGTTGTCACTTAGTGGCCACACTGTGGCGAACTGTTGTAGTTGATCTTGACTTTGACCAAGTTTAAACTAAGGGTATTTTGAATTGTATTTGAGATTGGTTGCTATTTGATGAACAAGTGACGGGTAGAGCTGAGCTTCAGAGCATAGACCTATTCAGATATTTGTTCAGACAAAGTGGTAAGTTTTCCTCATTGTACTTGTGGGTCGAAGGCACCAATGCCACCCCACTAGGTTATGTGTCCTGGTATATAGGATGTTGTTATACGGTAATGATTTGTAGATCTGGATGTTTGTCTGTTGACTGGTCATATGATTATCTATTTGCTGGATATATGTTATCTGTTATATATATGTCGACATAGTGTGGTTGGGGTTGAGGCGATCCTGCACTTTGCGGAAGCCAGCAAACCTGGGAACAAGCCAGACATAAGTGGTGGGCTAGTAAGGCAAGCTAGACTTATAGTGTGGGTTCGAGAGCAAGCTAAGCATAAGTCGTGGGCCAGTAAGGCAAGCCAAACTTATGTTGTGGGGTCGGGAGCAAGCCAAACATGAGCTGTGAGCCGGAAGGCAAGCCAGACTCATGCTGTGGGCTAAGGGTAATCTAGTCTGTTAGTTGTGGACTCAGTATGCATGTTGTTATTTGTTTGTATGGTGGTACTTTTTGGGAACTCACCAAGCTTTGGTTTACAGTTTCAGTTTATTGTTTTAGATACTTCAGATGAACGTGACAAGGCGAAGGCGTGATCGTGCACATCCTTTGGTTTTTATGTTGTTTGGATTTTGAGGATACTCTGATTACTAAATTATACTTTTGAAACAATGGTTTTACAAAAATTTATGGTTATGGGTTGTTTTTGAAAAGTTAAATTTTATTGTGATTTTTGGGAAGTTACAATAAGCCGCTTGGAAGAGAGAACCACGAAAATTAATGCCCAAGGGGTCCTACTTATAGTTTAGGTAACTTAGGGAAAAAACAAAATTTGAATAATTAAATAATATATTTAATTCCAATTCAAATACTTTACTTATTAACATGTAGGAGGCTTCTGAAAACCTTAGAAAGGCTCCTAAAACCGTCCATGGCATGATGCTTCTAGAATTGCCTCTTTTGCTAAACTATTGAACAATTACAATTCACCCATTGCACATTTAATTAATTCCAATTAATCGCAGATTAATTCTATATAAATTCTGATTAATAATCAATTAATTCTAATTGATTTCTTATTAATTTATTAATCATATAAATTAAAAAATCAATTATTTTAACAATTGATCTCATAGTAATTGATTAATCCCATAATGTAACATCCAAAAAAATCATGACAACTTTAAACTTTTTAAATACAACTCAAATCCATAAAGTGTTTACAAAATAGTTTTCAAAACATTTCCAACATCAGAGTTTTTCCAAAATCATAAATCATAATAAGAGGATGTGTATAGTCACGCCTTCGCCTTCCCAAGGTCATTTGAAGTACCTAAAACATAACCCAAAACTGTAAATCAACGCTTAGTGAGTTCCCCCAAAGTACCAACACATAACCAAATAACATATACAATAACAACATGCAATGGGTCCACAACTAAGAGACTGGATTACCCCTGAGCCCACAACATAAGTCTGGCTCACCCTCGGGGCCCATAATTTATGTCTGGCTTGCTCCCTGACCAGATCAGTCATCAGACTGAAATACCATCAAGCCACCTTCGATACGAGTAAGGCATACCACCCGGTCCTCAGCTCGTATCTGGAATGCTCATGAGACCTAAGTATGAGTCTGGCATGCCCTACCCAGGCCTCAGCTCATATCTGGAATGATCCAGGGTTTGTTGGCTACCGTACGGAGCAGTACAACCTCAACCCAACATAATATGTTGACATATACCAGATAAAAAACATATACAGATAATCATGCAAACAGAATCACAAATAGTCCTACAGATCTACCAGACTAGCATATCAATAACTAACATAATCATGCATATAAATTTCATACTCAACATATCCGTGAATATCAAAACAATGGGTCGGCCTTGGTTCCTTCGACCCGCAAGTACAGTAAGGAAAACGCACCTCACAAACTGGACAAAAGCTGATGTGGTCTCGACTTTGAATCTCAGCTCCAACCGCCTCATATTCCAACCAAATGACCAATCTCAATCAAAATCCCAAAATACCCAAAATAACATTAAGATCAAACTTGGTCAAACTCAAAATCAAACTAGTCAAACCAACTAAGTCAAATGAGTCAACCCAATCGAGTCAACCTTACCGAGTTAACTCAGCTAAATCGACTCAAAGTGAGTACGCAAGGCATACACCAAAGGCACGTTGGGCATACTCGTGTCCTCGCATGTTGACCACCATCGGGGTGGTTGACCTCGTATGCAGGGCGTACTCCGAGTACGTGGGGCGTACTCCCAGAAACCCAAAATTCCATTAAGAGCTTAATGGCTAAAGCTTTTACATCCATATTGCAGATCCATGGCTAAAACACTCATAGGAGTCATAAAGTCTCCGATTTTATGACTTAGCATGTCTAGTAAGTGCTTAACTCAAGATCTTAATCTATTAAGACCTTCTACATGATGCATGGAGTAAAACTAACCATTTGGAACCCATTTTTATGACTCAAGACCCTTCCAAAGGTCTAAAGGATGACTTAATGGGTCAAGAACATGCTTTGTTTGAAAATCATCATTTTGGGACCAAAAAGAGACTTTAAAGAGAAAAAACCTAGATCTACAAGACGGAGTGGAAAAGATTCAAGCTTTATACCTTTTTGTGGTTGCAAACAAGCTAGAAATCCCAGATCTACAATGTACTCCACTCCAAGGTCTTTACACCAACTTCTTCTTTCTTCAAAACCACACCAAACTCTCTTAAAGGCTCCTAAATTGGCTTCCTTTAGCTATATAAGATCTAATTTCAAATTCTAGATTTCATTTTGTGACCTTGACATTTATGAAATATATATAACTTTTCTCTAAAGCATTTTGGGGTGATTAATTAGCATTGTTTATTTGAAATGATTATTAACTTATTGCAGTTTGACATGGATAATAAGTTATTTTAAGTGTTTGGATAGAATTAGAAGTACTTATTAACTCAAATAATGAGTATTGAAGTTACTTTCTCCTTGTTGATAATGAGTTTTTGATATGTTAATCGTAATTACAAATATAAGCATATTTTGCCAAACACTAGAATGTAACTTATGAGCTTATTATTTTTGGTAACGGATAATAATCCAAACACTTTTTCATAAACGTCATTTTGGAACAGGATAAGCTGATAAGTACGTTAAGAAATAAGTAAAAGCTGTTTTAAATAAGAAATCTCAAACGCTTGTAAGGGGGTGTTTATGATTTCTTATTCGAAGTATTTATTAACTTATTGGAGGTTGACGTCCATACTAAACTATTTTAAGTGCTTGGATAGATATATATTAAAAACACTTATTGAATTAAATAATGAGTATTTGATAAGTTACTTATTCATTACTTATTGACTTAAATAAAGAGTTTTTGATAAGTTACTTACTAATTGCAAGTATACGTAGACTTTTCCAAACATTGAAAAATAATCTATCAACTTATTATTTTAGTACATGATAAACTAATCCAAAAACTTTTTATTAAACTTCATTTGTCACCGCATAACCTAATAAGTATTTTAGAAATAAGCATAAGTTGTTTTTTTAACAGCAGGGTTAGTGGTTAGAAGTTAGTTTCACGAAATTGCCAATGTCCGGATTAAAACTCGAGACCTCCAATCTAAGAGACAAAACATCTACCAAGCGAACTAGCTAGCCTCACATTGGCAAACATAAATTACTTATTAACTTAAATAAAGAGTTTCTGATAAGTTACTTCCTAATTACAAGTATAAGTAGAGTTTTCCAAACATTGAAAAATAACCTATCAACTTAGTATTATTTTAGTACCTGATAAACTAATCCAAACACTTTTTATTAAACTTCATTTTGTCACCGCATATCCTAATAAGTATTTTAGAAATAAGCATAAGTTGTTTTTTTTAACGGCAGGGTTAGTGGTTAAAAGTTAGTTTTACGAAATTGTCAATGCCTGGATTAGAACTCGAGACCTCTAATCTAAGAGACAAAGGGCCCGTTTGATATTGGTCTGACCGAGTCGGCTCAGACCTTTTTGGCTGACTCGGTCAGCCAAAGGTGTTTGATAAACATATATTACGCGTCTGAGCGGGAAATAAACATCTGATTGGGAAAGAACTTGGATGTTGATTGATTGAGAAAGGGAAAAAAAATTCCAATCGTACCCATTGCCCTAATGTATCTTCCAACGCCTCCTTTCTTCTTCTCTTCCCGCAGCTGTTTTCTTTCTCCCGTGACCAGCAACCCATCCTTCATCTTCCAGCCACCGATCGAAGCTCATTCTTCATCTAATCAGGTACGCTCTGCTGTTAAGTTCTGATTTTATGTCTAAAGTTCCGATTTTATCTTTAAAAGTTTTGATTTTTGCCATTCTTTCTCTAAAATTTTCGATTTTTTGCTCTTGAATGTTTGATGTTCACTTGATTTTGCTGTTAGATTCATACATACCTGAATTTTATACTGGACCTTTGAGTGTTGGCATAAAAGTAAACTACTTTGTTAATCTTTAAGGTAACCTGTTGAAAAGAACTTGTTACTACTCTTATTGACATGTATTCAAAATGTGGGTGCATAGATCGTGCAATGAGAATCTTCAATGAAGCAGATAATAAAGATGTTTATGTTTGGACAACAATGATATCAAGACTTTCAATCCCTGGACTATGCAAAGAAGCTTTGGAATTGTTTGAGAATATGAAGAATCTTGAAATCGATGCCCAAAAGTTATTTGCTCGACCTGGACAACTACAAGAAGCCCAAAAGTTTGTAAAATTCACGTCAATCAAACCAGATTATGTAATGTTCAGAACTTTGATATGGGTTTGTAGAGTTCATGGAGACACAGAAAGATTGGAGCATTTGATTGAACAGTTTCAAGATTCTTGTTCTTATTGTGGGGCTTATGTGTTGCTTGGTAAACTCACTTTTTATTGGGTTGTTTATTGAAAATGCTTGAAATTACAGCTGTGTGTAGCAGGGTCAATGGTTGGTGTTTGTTATGTGCGTGTGTTTTGGTGGTTGCAGTCATAACAGTTGGCTTGAGTTGTGTCATGGGGACTTATGAAAGTGGATTGAAGATTGAAAGATTGGTATTCAAACGTTAAATTGAATTTAATGATCTCATTACAAAATGCATTGCTATGTACAATGCTTCCCTGGAGTTGTCTTGAATTCAATGGTGATGGATATTGACAATATTGCCCTTTTTGGAAATCATGAACAAAGTTGTAATCTAGGGTGAAAAATTATTGATGATTGAAATATGGCTTCAAAAGTGAGGTTTTATGAGGTTCTATTGTTGTTGAATGTTTTTTTTCCTGTTGAAATTTTGACTTTTGTTGTTGAGATTGATAAATGTTCAGAATTTACAATTGATTTGGTTGTTGTTCAGTTCATGTTTGTTGTTCATATGATCATTTGCTAATGATGTTGATAAATTTATATGTTTATTGATTTTGCTGGTTATGTTCTCGATGAATTCATCCTTTTGTTTATTATTGTTGAAAGAGTAAAATGGTCATTTTCATCAGTAAGCATATGCAGTCAGATTAACAATCAAACAACATAATTTCTTATTCAATCAGGATTTCTTACCCAGACAGATCTTTCTCAGTCAGCAACTATCAAACGGGGCCAAAGTCTCTACCAAATAAACTAGTCCCACATTGGTAAGCATAAGTTGTTTTAAATAAGAAATCACCGCACATGAACTTCTTCAATTCTAATTCACACTCTTTCATTCATTTCTTAAACTTTGTAATTATGTGGGTGGCCTGTCTTATGGATTGCCTTAAGTTTTTATAAATGAATGCTTTCCTAGCTTAACATCTAACTATAAATGGTATTAGCTAATACATTTGTTTTTATTTGGTCAAGATCATTCGACCCTATGATCCTTAACATCTAACTATCTACATACATAAACATACATGCATAGTAAATAATTAGTAAATATATAAATCTTACTTCAAAATCTTCAATAGAGGTAGCAAAGCAACAACGATCTTGGAGGCTGCCGGCTAGAAAACCTGGAACTGTATCACACCATTTACAAATATTCGGTTTGGCCGGTTTTGGTGTGGGTTCGTTCCGGGATCAGAAAGTAGTGCTACCTATAATGAAAATAACAATCGACACTCCAAATTATTAAAATGGAAATCTGTTCGAGAACATATTATGGCTTAATTTTAATTATTAGGTTATTACACTTTTTTTCGAATCTTATTTGAACTTGACTCATAACCAATTAATCCTATCTATTTGGTAATTTTATCCCATCGGTCAAACTAACAAACCGAGTTTATCTACTCGATCAAATGTACAATGTGCACAAAGGTTGTTTATCTATTTAAACAAATAGGCAAATGTTTCCATAGGAAGTACCGAATATATGTTTTACATGCCTTGATAAAATCCTCAAAATAATATTTTTATAGGTCTTCTGTCTTTAAGCAAGGTCATTTCAACTTTCCTATTGACTTTTGTTCTCTTTGCCTTCCTCCATAAGTATTTGGGATCTTCAAGTCGTATTCTCACATTTTAACTTATTGAAAAATTCGAAAGTAAATATTATATTAATACTTGTTTATTTGTGCAAAAACTTAGAAGAATGTGAAATAAACTTAACCATTGGTAAAAAAACAAAACAAAAAAAACTATAAATGTAAGTAATTATAGATAAAGATAATGGTATCATTTAACCACTAAAGATAATGGTATCATTTTACTATTATTTTTCAGCCCTGTAAATCAAAGATAAAGAAATTGTAAATTTTCATGATTTATACAAAAAAACAACAACTTAATTCATTTTCCGGTCTATACATGAAGTAAATATATTTCCAAAAAGAATAAACAAATAAGGCAATACTTCTGGTTCCTCAAAAACCATAATCATCAATTCTTGTGCATGTTGAAACCTCCATAGATACAGTTCATCATTTTCATCAATGAGTATCAATATCAGTATCTGACTCAATTAAACCGATGACATATGGTTAACAAATCAGATATGGCAACCACAACAAAGGTAGAAGAAAACAAGTGTGGATACCAAAACAACTGCTTCTACACCCGAAAGAATCTTGAAAAGAAAACGATCAACAAACCATCGATGCACATTGAACTTGCTCTTCCATCGAAGCCCTGAGTTCCCCAATCTCTTCCATATTCCCTTTCGATTCTTCCCTTGCAACCTCTTGAAACTGAACATAAATAAAGGCTTTTTTTCTTCAATTTTTTCTTCCATTTTTTTAGCCTTTGTATATGTTCTTGTATTTGTAGTTGTTATATAATGTTTGGAAGGCGGACGCACCTTTAGAGGTATTTATATTGGTTTGTGAGGGTAGGGTAACTCGAAGAAGAGCCGTTGAAGGTTACAAAGATGGATGAATTGACGATTATGCCCCTTGGGTTTTTGGTTATGTTATGGTTATAGTCCTTGAGTTTGTGAGACGTCATGACATGTTTGTTGATCAAGTCCTAAATGTTAGGTAGCTAAAGTTGACCATGATTATTTCTTTGGTTTTTTTTTTTTTTTTTTTTTTTTTTAAATATATATTTTTATTCTTGAGTTACTTATTGAAAAAACCGTGACATTTTCTTGTTAATTATGTTTATCACCAACATGCCTTATTTATTCGTAATATATTCAAATTTTATTTATACGAAATATCATTCATCCTAAAATCATGGAAATTACTTGCAACACCAAGATTTTTACCTTAAATATCGCATTCACCGTATCTTTTTTTTTTAAATCTATTTGTAAGTTTTTATCTAGATTTAAATTTTCACTCTTTAATGAGATCCGTTTGAAATTGAAAATATATGCATGATAAAAGAACAAAAGAATTACCTAAATTAACTTTACAATTTTATTATTTTACCATTTCTTCATTAAAAAGAAACGAAATGTTAATTTAGAAAATTGTAGGGGGTATTAGTGAATCTTTGAAAAAGATATGCTGAGGGCAATTACGGTAGCGCGTCTTCTTGGGTCAATGATTGCAGAAGTGGGTCCTCGTGAAGCTGGTTCATTTCCAGGAAGACTGCCCTTTTAGTGGTTTACAAAAACACCCCCTAGACTAAGTCATATGTGTAAAGTTTAGTATTAACAAAGTTTAACTTTCTAAATTGAGCAATGATCGATTTTTGTTAAAAAATAATAGTGTTTGATGCTATCTTTTTTAGTTAACATTGTTGAAGATAGCAAATCTTATACACATCTAATCTTGTTGGACCGTATTGTTATCAAAACATTTCTACAGTACGTATTATCAATGGCGTTCCTGAGGTGGTGCCGACGGTGCGGTCGCATCGGGCCTCCGATCTTAGGGGGCCTCCGATTTTAGGGATAATTTATAGTTATAGTATTGGTTTTTTTGTTAAATCTATTTTTATGTTTTATCAATAAATAAAATTAGCCCGGTAACATTCCAATTTTAGATACATTTTAATTTTGAAAAAAATCAACATAAATCAAAATCTAATCATAAATTTAAAATTTATCAACAATTTAATGAAAATATCTATATAAAAAAATGCAAATATGTTTTCTTTATAAATTTTAGACGTTTTTATATTTTATAAACTCACCAAAAAGTAATAAAAAAATCTCATAGATGAAAGTCTCATAAATAAATTTTCTTCTAAAAATGCTAGAAGGTCGATGTTTAGAAAATAGTAATATGTTGTTCTTTTTTTTCAAAAAGTGTTTATAACAGTTTTACAATTTTATTTGATTACCAATTAATGAAGACATTATTTTGTAGGAACGAATTTATGAGATGTTTTTTAGTAACTTTATGTTTTGAATTAGTGGTAACAAATGTAGTTAAGAATATTCACAACAAATTTTTTATGGGGCCTTACTTTAGTTTTTGCACAAGGTCTCCGAAATATCAGGGCCGGGCTTGCGTATTATTACATCAACATTCAATCGTTTATAATGTTATCATTAAAAAATTATTTGAATATGTTATTTGTTATTAAGGTCTTTTATTAATTAAAAAGAAACAAGAGAGTATTTTGCAACTTACACTTAAATATGTATCTCCATGTTCGAACTTTGTCTTTGGTAAAACAATAGGAGTGGATTAGAGTTGAAAACATTACAAAAATGATGTCTCATGTTATATAATAAAAAAATGAATAAATATATAACAAGTAATTTTCTTAGAAACAAAAGATGAATAAACAAATCTTCCTTCTTAAATAAAAGAAACCTTCATCCACGTGTCACTCCTATCATTACAGAATTCTACAATACTACAATTGTGATTTTACTATGATGCCCTTCCTTTAGAATACAAAAATTTACGCACTTTTAAATTCCTGTGACTTTAAATGATACAAAAATAGATATACATATATTTGGTATGAATTGGTATGAATCCCTCTACGGACATTTTTTTAGAATTATTATTTTAATTCAAAATTAACTCACTTACTCCAAGATTTAAGGTTGTAACCTAGTGAAATATAAATGCATACATCTTTGCTAAAAAAAGTTCTAAGTTAATTTTCATATAACATCTACAATTATATTATACAAAAATAAAGATATAAAAATCAATATAACATACAAAAATAAAGATATAAGTATTATGATGTACTTTCCAACATCCATCATGAGATGATGAGACCATTTATTGGAACGTATTTACCTTTCTCCTTACCATGTATGTATTGCAAATGATTTTGAAAGAAGATTGATTAACATTAACAAAGAAAAAGGATCATTTTATTAATAAGACTTTTAAATGTGGTAGAAAATGAAAGTTTAAAGAGTTTAGGGACCAAACTTTGTAAGAATACGAGAATTGTGTTGGAGCCGTTGATACCAGTGGGTCCTATGTGGTATTGATTTAGAGCTGTTGAGATTGATTGTGGGGCCAGGTGTGGAAAAGCAGGCGGAATCAAACGTTCAAAGTGGAAGTGGAAAGGGTCGAATACTCGGATTGTCGGAATCTGCCAGTTGCCACATTCCCTTTCACGATTCCATTCTTCTTCCTTCCAAGTCTTCGTTTGCTTCTTAGTTTGATACCCTTTATTTATTTATTTATTTGTTGATTTATTTATTTAGCTTAGATAGAATGGTGCCATTTTTATTATAACTAGTAAAAAAAACCTGTATTTCGCCATGGGTTTGATGTTTTTTTTTTCTCCATATTACTGTGAGGAAAATGATTTATGAGCCCAACGAAGTTTTTAAACCGTTCAAAAAATCCCAATTATATTTTGTCTATTCAAAAAAATCCAACAAACTTAACATTTTGTCTAAAAAGCCCAACTAAGTTACATTTTCCTGAAAATCAAATAAGAGAAACAGATGACGTGGCTTATTACTGTATCGGAAAAATGACTTGTTAGACCAACGAAGTTTTCAAAACGTTTAAAAAACTCAAATCATGTTTTGATTGTTCAAAAAAAAACTAACGAACTTAAACAAAACAAAATTAGAATTTTTTGAACGGTTTGGAATTTTGTTGGATTTTTTAGACAAAATGTTAAGTTCGTTGGGTTTTTTGAACACACAAAAACATGATTGGGTTTTTTTTGAATGGTTTGGAAACTTCGTTGGGCTTTTAAGTCATTTTCTCTATTATTGAGGCTTCAATTAGGGATGAGCACAACCGGGTACCCGCCTATTTTAGCCGGAACCGGAACCGCTCCCGGAACCGGCGGTTCTTAGTTTTTGGGTATTGGAACCGGAACCGCCTACACCGGTTCCTAGAAAATTGAAACCGCTCCCGGAACCGCCGGAACCGGTTCCGGTTCCGGGTACCCGGCTTCTTGATAATTTACATCTTTTATTGTATACATTTCATTGAATAAACTTTTATAAACAACAGGAGACTAGGACTGCAATATATAAAACTAAAATAATCATAAAAACTTGATCTCAAAACACCATGCCAACACAATTGGAATTTATCAAGTAGTATAACAAAATGACAATTTTCAGCAATAACAAACAACAAAACAGCAAAACAGTAAACAAATTTTATCAAGTTTCATAACAGCACAAAAATAGCAAAAGAACCACAGCAAAACAGCCAAACAGCAACACCAAAACAGCACCAACAGCAAGCAAAAAACAGCAAAACAGCAAGCAAAAAATAGCAAAACAGCAAACAGCAATAGCAGGCAGCAAAAACAGCACCATCCCAACTTCAAAAACAGCAACTACTAACTCCCTCGACGTGTATCTTCCATATTGCGACTGATTTCTGCAATGCAATTAAACATAAAAATTCAAATTAGAATATTAAATATTATATAAGAAACATAAAATAAAAGAATAAATAAATGTGTATCTTCCATATTACCTTCCTCATATTTTTCCACATCTTCCAATAACTGTTCAAGGTCAATACAAACATTTGATGCCCTTAACCAATCTTGAGTACAAATCAAAGCTTCCACCGTCTTTGGAAGCAAATTACTACGAAAGTCATCAACCACACGTCCGGATGTACTAAAAGTGGACTCACTAGCAACCGTAGAAACCGGAATGGCTGGAATGTCCTTTGCCATTGATGCCATCACCTTGTATGTTGTGCACCACTTTAAAATATCAAATGTTTCATTATTCATTTTTTCGGGTGGAGCATCAAGATATTCCTCCAATTCAGATTTTTCCATAGCATCTTCAACATCATTTTCATAAAACTCATCATATATTTTTCTCATTTGCTTATTCTTAACCACACCATCAAAATTTTGACCATCATTATCATTTGTATTGAAAGAACTAGAACCATCATTCTTGCCCATTGAAGAAACATTAGAATAATGATTATATAGTTGATTCAAAACCTCAAACACTTTAGCATATAGTTCTTCAACCTTCTTGAAGTCTAAAGGATAGATTTTTCTTAGAGAAAACTTCACAAACCTCATCTTATACCTTGGATCAAGTGCAACCGCAACTAACACCATCACATTTGTTTTTCCAAAGTCTCCATAATACTTGTCAAACTTTTTCCTCATTTGATCACCCATAAGAACAATATTGATATCTTCATCTTGTGTCCACTCCAACAAGGAAGCAAGTACACCTAATATCTCATGATAATGCATATTAGCCGTAACATACAAAGTTCCCGACATCCTTTTCGTGGCCTCAAAAAACTGCTTCAAACAAAGAGATAAATTTCTAGCACTTTCCCAATCTTTTTGGGATGGAAATCCATCTTTAAGATCTTTCTCAAATGCGGGGTCTTCTTGTCTCATTCTTTTAAAAGCTCTCTCAAACTTAACTGCCGTTTCCAACATAATGTAAGTGGCGTTCCACCGTGTTGGTACATCAAGAGATACAGATGCTTTACTCAAAATTTTTGATTTTGAAACACAAGTATCAAACAACTTTGATCTTTCCGTAGAGCTCCTGACATATCTAACTACACCCCTAATCCTAACAATGGCATCTTTAATCAAATCGAGACCATCTTTAACAATCAAGTTTAAGATATGGGCGGCACATCTCATATGGAAAAACTCACCTCCTAAGACAAGTTTATCCATTAGATTGTCTTTTATATGAGCAACAGCTACATCATTAGCACTTGCGTTATCTACAGTGATGCAAGATAACTTCTCTTCAATACCCCAATAAAGAATACAAGATTCTACTTCTTTCCCGATTTCCTTTCCTTTATGACTATCAATATTACGGAAATTCAAAATTCTTTTATGTAATTTCCAGTTATCATCAATAAAATGAGCAGTTAAACACATATAGCTTAAATTTTGCACAGAAGTCCAACAATCAGTAGTAAGAGCGATCCTAGAATTCAAACTTTTCAAGGTATTTCTCAATTGCTCCGTCTCACAAAGAAACACTTTACTAATATCTCTAGCAACCGTGAAACGTGACGGGATACAAAACTGTGGAACAGCAACACTACAAAAATATCTGAACCCGTCACGTTCAACGTATGAAAATGGTTGCTCATCAATGACAATCATTTTTGCTAAAGCAAGCCTGATTGTATTTTGGTTAAATTCCCAATTAGAAACAGTAGTCGCATCACTTTGACTTGTTCTAAAAGTGCTAATTTTCTTTTGTTTTTTATCAATATTATCAGGATTCTGTAAACATACAACATTATGTTTACCCAAAGATGATGTACCATTCTTTGTAGTAACTGTCAAGATTCTGGAACAATGTTTGCATTGCGCCTTTATAATCTTGCCCGTCTTTGGATCTCTAACATCTGTGTAGTTGCGCCAAGCGTTTGATGTCCTTTTGTCCCCAACTACCGGCACTTTGTTTTGCTCAACAGCCTCACTTTCACCATCCAAGTCAACATCAATTCGACTACTTTCCATTGTTGAACCTAAAACTTCAGACAACAAACATAAATCAATAACATCCAAAAGAAAACAATGAACTTTTGACACCACAAAACACAAAAAAACAGTGGGAATCTGAACACATATAGATACAGGGCACTAAATCAAAACACATACAGCTACAACTTTTCACAAATCAACTTACTGAATGGTTCATCAGTTTTTCCTTAGAGTGGTGGAGTTGCATAGGCACTTCATTGAACAAATTTATTTGATATCGTGTCTGTTTTCTTAGTAAAATAGTATTAAAAATTCACAAATACAGATATCGTGGAGTAGCAGATGCACTTCATCCAAAAAAATGGATTTTATACGGTTTAATATTAACTATGCCATAGGAATCAGAACACATACATATACAGGGCACTAAATCAAATTTGATTAAACAACACTATTAAAAATCGACATTTTAGTTGCAGGCTTCGAGAGATTTTAGTTGCAGTCATGGAGGTACCAGTCAAAAAATCGACATTTTAATGCAGGCTTGGAGAGATTAATAGATGGAGGTAACAGTTTGAGACTTCGAGAATCTAACCTTGAAGATGAAGACTTGTAGTTGCAGGCTTGCAGCGATGGTCAACGATTTGGTCGGCAATTGGGTTTCTAACTTTCTTCGTTCGTCGATTGAACACGGGGAACAACGTGAGCGACCAACGACTGAGCGGGGCCTAAGAATCGAACGATTCCACCTTCGTCTTATACTCCAGCGAATCAAACGAGTAAACGAATCTGAGTGTCGGTGCTTACGAGTTACGATTGCGATTTGCGAGAGCCGAGAGGGGAGTGTGACTGTGTGAGTGTCTGCGTTTTTTTGGTAAAAATGAATTCTCAGTCACAAACCCTAAAAATGATAAGGCAATTACGCTTTAGTCTTTACGCCACTTCTTTTTCCAAAATATAAATATATATATATATATATATATATATATATATATATATATATATATATATATATATATATATATATATATATATATATATATATATATATATATTAAAGAGGCGGGTACCCGGCGGTACCGGTTCCGGTTAACCGCCGGTTCCGGGTACCCGGTATTGGAACCGGAACCGGCGGGTATCCAGCGGGTATCGGTTTTTTAAAAATGAGAATTGGAACCGGAACCGCCTAAGGCGGTTTCGAGACTTTAGGAACCAGAACCGGAACCGCCTAAGGCAGTTCCGGTTCCGGAACCGGCAGTTCTGAGGCGGTTCCGGTTCCGAAAGCAGGTACCCGCTTCCGCTGCTCATCCCTAGCTTCAATGGTTGTTATGTTTGTGTATATTGAAGATCTAAATTAGAAACTACAAGTGTTGGAGTTACTTTCCACAAATATGGTGGATGAGAAGCAAGAATGGACCAATTTTGAGGTTATTCCTGTTATATGATATTGGTTGGTAAATGTTGAGTTGTTTGTTTCTTTTTCAGATTAAGATGTTTTTTTAGAGCATTAGGTATGAGTTCATTGAGGTGGTGTTATAACACCAATAGGAAAATGATGTTCATGGTATTATGACCATGTTATGAGGAGGTTAAGAAGAGAAAAATAGAGAGAGAAGAAATGCGCAGTCAATCAATGTTCACTTTTCAATATGTCATAACGCCAACAAGATATGCCATAACACCAATGGAGAAATGATGTTCATGGTGTTATGACCATGTTATGAGATATCACATCAACAAAAATAACACTTCTCGTTGCCCATACCATATGTTCTTACTTTTTTCCTTAAATAGTACAAGCCGGTGTATCGTGAATCCAATCCAAATAATATTTCAATAATACTCAAATTACATCCAAGTGCAACCATACCTTACTACAATCTCAACTGTACTACAAACAAGGGCGTAGCTAAGCTTCAACAAGGTAGGTCCTAGGACCTACCTTTTTTTTTTAAATACAACAAATATATATAGAAAATATGAAGGACCTATCTCATTTTTGCTAAAAGGCCCGCCTATTTTTGCTAAAAGACCTAACTATTTTAGTTTTATTTACATAAGGAACCATGTGGTTTTTGGTTCTAGATTCGCCACTGACTACAAAACCATCCGCACTACAAAACCGAATGGTATTTTTAATAAATCAAGTAAATCTTGATCCATTTTTTTAACAAATTGATGGAATCTTCAACTAGTCTGGATCAAAATGATGCAACCTCGCGTAACTATCGTAACCATCATTTGAAAAACTACATTACATAAAAAAAAAACAGTAAGCATATATGTTGAATAAGATGTTTAAGTCAATAACTAAATTAGTATATTCTTATAATTAGAAGCAAAATCTTTTTTGGGTTGCTCTCATAACTAGAACTTGATTAGAATGAAATTTATAGAGATGAGATGATTTATTAGATTATTATACGATTAATAAGCTAATTGGAAATTATGATGAAATAATTTGTTGATATATTATGTGATTAATATATATTAATTGGAAATAGAAAATTGGTTTGTTAATTTATTATGATTAATAAATTAATATGGAATCAGTTAAAATTAATTAATTATTAATCAGAATTAATCTGAAATTAATTCGAGATTAATTGGAATTAATTAAATATCCAATGGTTTAATTGTAATTGTTTATAATTGAGCAAAGAAAGAAAATTCTAGAACCTATATAGGAGTGAACGAAATTAGAAGGGTTTCTAAGGTTTCCAGAAGCCTCCTAGTTGTAAATAAGGAAAAGATTTGAATTGAGGTCAAATCTATTATTTAATCATTTAAATCTTGTTTTGTCCTTAAGTTACCTAAACTATCATTAGGACCCTAAGACTTTTAATTTTATTTCATACTCTTCCTTCGAAGATACCTTGGCCGAAAATATCCTCTCTCATCTTGTCTTCCAGTTCTAGGGTTTGGGTGTGAGTCATTAGAGACATCATATGTTTGGTGTTAAGCTTTCCGAGACCAACACTACAAGGAGATCGAATTGATTTGTTTATTACAACAAATCAAAGGTATGTAATCATAATCCCATGATTTCGATTTATACTAGGGTTATACATGTTTAGTTGTTTAATGTATGTTGCTACCAAGGTGTAGGACATAGAACTTTTATAGGATGCATGTACTCTATTAAATGTTAATTGTTTTCCGTATTGTATAAATTTTGTTTCCTATAAAACCCATCAGTGATATCAGAGCCTAGATTTATCAAACATTGATATCACATAAGTTGAATTGAACAAACAAAAAAATTTCTTTTAGAATAATCTCACGACGTAAGCTATAACTCTCACGGCGTGAGCATAGTAAAATCCAGAATTTCGGGATTTCTTGCCTAATTTGATTGATGTGATTGTTATTTGGTAACTATCTGTTTAGAAATCAGTTAGAATCCGATTTTTCATGCTTTGGATGATTAAATAAAATCCCTGAATATTAAGAAATATATTTGTACTTGATAATTGTCTAATTGTTTGATTAATATTAAGTTGAATTATCTTTTATGAATTTAATAATTAATTTAATAGTAATGTAATTAATAGATAATTATGAATTCATAATATGTTAATGATAATCTAGATAATTAATATTTAAACCTCGTATTTTGAAAAAATTTAAAATACACCTTATACTTTGTATGATTAAAAGTTTAATATATTATACGTATAAAACAAGTTATTATAATCAATAGTAGGTTTTATTCACGAAGCCATACTCTAATGGGGGTATAAGGAAACGAACTATAAAATGATTGTCATTGGGTGTCCACTCTCACCCGCCACTACCTTGTATGGTGGAAGGTCGTTAGCCGAACAGGTTTGATAAGACATAACCTCTAAAAGTATGATACTATAAAGTAACTAAAACTTTTATAAATCTCACTCTAGTTACTTTAGAAAAAATGTGAAATTGTATGTTAATCGATGAAAACGCACATCATTTCCTTATGAGTTGTTAGTGGAGCGTGTGTGGTTAACCGACACCTTAATTTGGGACTATAAAGGTGAAATTATGAAACAACTTGTGTTTATGATTGTTAATAGATCGTGTGTGGTTAACCGACACATCAATTAGAGATTATAAAACGATTGAGGGTGTTTGAGCGGGTTTGCATGGTTATTCACATCTTAATTGTGATCCTTGGCATCCTAGTCACAATTGGTAAGAGCATAATCAAGATTAAACATGTTATTGATAAGATTCAATAAATCTCAAAGATCTAGGAGTTTCATGTGATTGAAGTTGGTGAGATGATTCTACCAACCAAAAATAGATTTGATTTTGATTATGACATCCCTTTTCAAATCTTGAATCGAAAATATGGATCATAGCCTTAATTTAAGTTATAGGTTAATATTTAAGGATTAAAATCAACTAACTTGAATTTTCTATTCTCGTAAAACTTTAGATGTCAAATCAAGACAATAATTCTCTTTCTCGTTCTTATGGAAATGGTTTTCCTCAATTTTCTGGAGATGGTCTTCCACTTTCAAGTCAAGGTGAAAATGTCTTCCCTTCCTTAGGAAATGGTAGAATTGGACATCATCTCTATTCAGTTCCACCTCATCCTACTATGACTCTCCCAACGTCGCATTTTCCTCGGGTTGAAAGATATGAAACTATTCAAGCCCTATTGGCATAAAGATGGGAATTTTGTGTGTGCGCATGTTCTTAAAATGAAGTTGTACATTGACAAATTAGAAAGAATGGGTATCGTATTCCAAAGGGAGAAATCAATTGATTTGATTCTTCTTTCGCTTCCTAAGTCACATGGTCACTTCGTTGAGAACTTCATATGAGGAATTTTGATGTGACCCTAATTAATCTGACCTATATGTTGATGGTTGTTGAAGCAGATATCTTTAAGAACACGACTAAAGTATAAATGCTTACAGGGTCTAATTCAAATAATTACAATGGACATTGACAGAGAAAATATTAATGGTCTAGAAAAGGTTTCTCTTCCCAAGTAAAAGGGATGGCCAAGGTCAAGTCGTTTGATTGTATAGTAAAGAGAAAGACTTGTTCTGAGATCATCCCACATGTTGAACGCAATGACTGTTGGATTAGTGTCTAAGCCCGTAACTATATTTGGTATGTATTTGACCCGATTGTGCATGGTCCTTTTGGGTTGCCTTCACCAAAGCAACTTGATAGGATGATTTATGGAGAAAAAGGAATAATTATGATTTATTTATATATTATATGCGTAATATATTAAAGGAGAAATCATATTGTTTAATTAATATTAGTCAAGAATTTATTAAGAAATAATTTTGTGACTAAAAGACATTATATAAACTTACGGGACTGGAAGTGTAAAGATAATTGCAATTGGGATATGAATCACCTTGGAACATAGGTTGGACGAATTCTATGGGAAGCCCATAAAGAAATCGCCCAAGGGGTGTTCTAAAGGGAGTCCATGGGCTGCTTAAGGCCTAAGCAGTCAAATTAGGGTTTCCTAGTTGAAAACCCTAATAGCCTACCTATATAAGGAACTCCTAAGGCCCCAAAAATGGGGCTAACACTTCTAAGAGAACCCTAGACGTTTTTGGTGCCTCCTCATCCTTCTCTTTAGTCATCCTCTTGCTTGTGGTGTTTGTAAGCCATTAGAGCAGTGACACTTGTGACTCTATGTGACATCCCCAAAATCACGGCCAGAAAGGACCGGTTTAATTTATGCTTTTAAAATGATTTCAGAGTAATCCTTTGATTAAAAGAGTTGCGGAATTTGTTTCCAAAACAAAATATGATAAAATAAGATTTACCAAAGCATTTCTTAAAGAAATGTATTTTTCATTATATTACAATACTCGGGATGTCATGTTCCGATAAACAGACCGAAAGCATAAACATTTCAATATAGACCTTACAACAGTTATTTACAACAACAACTCTATAATCCAAAAATAACTTGACAAGTCATCCAACTTATGCTCTGGCTCCACTACCTGTAATACAAAGAAACTGAGTGGTCAGGCTTGGGAGCCTGGTGAGCATATAGGGTTTTCAACCCACAATAAATAATTATATTTAATTCCACCAACCAATAATAACCCAATTACCCATTTCTGTTATTCTCACTTTACGTCCCTAAGACAACTAACATAAGGGACCTAGTCTAAGAATATTTCATCGGGGCGACAACACATGCTTCGGGGGTTCCTTAGTAATATAAGTCAAATAAGGCAACCATGAGGGGGATGGAGTACAACGAATGAACACCCAAGTTCATTAACACCTACAGGTGGCGAACCTGCTAGCGTCCCACAGGACTGTCTAGAAAAGTTTGTGGTCATCATCTAAACTCCGCTAGATGACTGAATCAAAACATCGAGGCCTCTCTTCTTTTTATCACAAGACAATTATCTACCCATGTTCTACCCAACATTTTAGTAGATAAAATATACATTTTTATACATAATTTAAAACCTGTATAGTATGTTCATTCAAAACACATTCCAGATAAAGATGAGACACATAAACATAACACATATTTCATATAGGATAAATCACATCTATGAGATTAGAAGATAACATCGATACACTCACATAACACATATACTTAGTACGTTAAATCGATACTTGTATAAAATCGTGCATTTGAAAGAGATTATGTACCCCCTTCAAATCAACACCAATATATAAACACATAACACATATTTTACGGTAAATACTTCGTATTTATGTATTAGAAGAAAATAACTACACACTCACTTGATCAGAAGATGATCGGACAGCACTACGGCTCGTAGAAGTAGTATTTTTCGGTAGATCTGGAAGATCTTCACAAAAACCGGACTCCTCGTGGGCAGAGCTTCGGCTCGGGAATCTTACTTCTCGGGATTTTCGGGCTTCGGGACTTGCTTCGGGTCTCGGGATGAAAACCGGGGCTTCGGGGGGTTAAAATAGGGCTTAGAGAGAGTATCGGGAGTGGGAGAGAAGAGATGGAGCAGCCATAGTCGGCTGACCCTTGATTTCTATTTATAGGCTAAGATTTCAGGGTTCACGTCGTGAGTTTTAAGGGCTCACGTCGTGGGGCTTGATCGTCACTGCATGCGTCATGACAAGTGGGGTCTGACAGAGTCCAGGTGATGTTTTTATGAGTTCACGTCGTGAACACAGTGTTCACGTCGTGAGTTCTGACACAGGATTGGATTTCGTGCCCCGAACTTCAGAAATTCATATCTTTCGCATACGAGCTCCGTTTTCGACGTTCTTTATATGCACGCATAGGTGAGAATATGCTCTACAACTCTCGTTTCGACTCCGTCGGCTAATTTTGATTTTATTTTTATTATATTTTATTATATTATTTTTAGTAGGCCGGGACAGGAAAACTCCGTTAGAAATTCATAACTTCTTCATCCGACGTTCGTATTCGCCTATCTTTTTATCGTTTCACTACTATCGATGAGATCTTCAATTCTTATTTAGATTATTTCGGCTAAAAATCACTCGATCTCGAATCGAGGATTCGGGCTGCATACTGCTAAGTCGAAACTTCGGAAAATCATAACTTCGTCACACGAAGTCAGATTTGGGCGTTCTTTTTATGCACGCTCTCGATTTAAAGAAATCTACAACTTCTGTTTAGATCACTAAGGCTAGATATCGCTCTATCTTAAATTCATATTTTACGTCATTCAGTGTCGTGCCGGTTCTGTCGCAAAACTTCGACAGATCACAACTTCTTTGTTATAACTCGGATTTCGGCGTTCTTTATATCTCCGGAATCCTTGTTTCGACCACTACAAGTTTATGTAAAAATTGTTGGATTAGTGTCTAAGTCCATAACTATTTTGGTATGTACTTGACCCGATGGTGCATGGTCCTTTTGGGTTGCCTTCACCAAAGCAACTTGTTTGGAGAAATAAATAAAGAGAGAGAGAGGTTATTATGATATGTTATAAGAATAATATATTAAAGGAGAAATCATATTTGTTTAATTAATATTGGTCAATAATTAATTAAGAATTAGTTTTGTGATCAAATGTAATTAATTAAACTAGAGGGGCTGATTTGTAATTATGTGAAAGTTACAAAATAAGGTAAGGGTTATCTTATTGATAGGTTGGACGAATTTAAGGATAAAGAGCCTTAGAATTCGAGTATGATAAGTATTAAAGGATTATCTTATTGGTTGCTTGGTGGATAAGCAACTAGATAAGGATAATGACTGAAACCCTATCTCTACACCTATATAAACACCCCTAGGGTCATGAATTCGTGTAACCCTTCCCAAGAGGTCCTAAGGATGAATTCTAACCTCCCTCCTCTCTCTTTATACCTTCTCCACTTGCTTATGGTGTTTGTAAGCCATTAGAGGAGTGACACTTGTGACTCTCAGCTTTCCAAGGTCAATTCAAGGAGGAATTGGGATTGTTATTACTACATAACAATCAAGGTATGTTCTTAAACCTATTTACATGTGAATTCTGATTTCCATATGCTAGAATTAGGGTTCATAGTCTTCGATTCAAAGTATGTACAATAGAGAAACCTAGATCCAAGCTTTAGGGTTTGTATGAACACATAGGATGTTTTATGACCAAAACCCATCAGTGGTATCAGAGCCATGATTGGTTTCTATTGTATTGATGCTTGATGTAACTGAAAATCGTGTTTTGGCCTCACTATTCGACCTGACTCGGTGAGTCACTCTTGGACTCGGCGAGTCAGCCCTACTCGGCGAGTTCCAGAGGGTGACTCGGCGAGTCGGTGCGTCAGATAGTGTTTATCTCGGGATTTCTTGCTGTTTTTGCATTGGGATAATTACCTAATCATGTTAGATTAATATTAATCCGATTATATGATATATTTGACTATATTTTTAATCTAATTGAAGATATTTATCAATTAATAAGATAATTGTTTCCTTATAAGATAATTGATTAATTATTTTAAGTAAATTGATAAATTACTTTGCAAGAAATCATCAAATATGGATAATTATGTGATTAAATGTTAATTTGAATTATTTGTTATTTGATCCTTGTTGTTGTGAAAAGTTTCATATTTGGCCCTTTAGGTTTTATAGTTTAAATTTGAACCCCCAAAAGTTTTGTTGTTTTGAAATTTAAATAGTTGAAACCCTAATGTTTTGAAAAAGGTTTCAAAACTTGCCCTCAAGTTTTGGAATTTAAATTTTGATTGAATAGTTTAATTTTGATGCATATTTAAATTCTAAACCCTAATGTGTTGAAATGTTTCAAAACTTGCCCTCAAGTTTTGGAATTTAAAAGTTGATTAAAAGTTTAATTAAGAATGTTAAATTCTAAAACCCTAGTATAGTTTTGAAAAGGTTCAAATCACACCCTTATGGTTTTATTAATTAATTAAGGAGTATAATTAAAAGAGGTTTAATAAATCCATAAAAGTTTAGGTTAACAATTTAATTGAATTAAAAGTATAATTGTTAAATTTAACCACCTAGTATTTTGAAAGTATAAAATACACCCTATACTATATATAACATTAAAGGTCTAACATTATATATATGTATGAGTAAAAGTCAGTCTTACCATTAGTAGGCCTCATTCACGAAGCTAGTCTATAAGGGGTGTTTAAGGAAATTGCCTATAAAATGGCGATTGAATGGGTATCCACTCTTACCCACCGCACTCTTGACTAGTGGAGGGTCGTTAGCCGAACGGGTAGGATAGGACGAAACCTTCCATTATAAGTATAATAAAGTATAAAAGTAACTAAATGTTTTCATAAAAAATTCCCAATCTTAGTTACTTAGGCAAAAGTGAATTGATGCAATTCCATGAAATTACACTTTGTGCCCTTGCGAGGACGTTAGTGGAGCGTGTGTGGTTTACCGGCACACTAATTGGTTCTAAGCAAAGGTAGCAAAGGGTGACTCAATGTTTGTCATAGTTCGGTGGAGCGTGTGTGGTTTACCGGCACATCGAATAGGTGATTGTAACATGTGAGGGCACCATGTAAGTTTGCATGGTTATTCACACCCGCTTTGTGATCCTCGGCATCCCAGTCACAAACAAGAGGGGCATATCGAGATATAAACATGCCATTGAAAGTTCAATGAATCTCAAAGGATCTAGGAGTTTTCATAGATTTAAAACTTAAATTTCTTTTTGTTTTTCGTGGTGGAAATTAGTGAATCGTCATTCACTTACCTTCAAATATTCTGCAATTAGGGTTACGGCATCCCTCTCCCGAGTTGTAGAATATTGTGTTGGGTCCTAGCCTTAGTATCTCATTTGGGTGATTTACTAAGGACTCAATCTATCAACTAACTTGAATTCGTTTTTCTCCCGTTTTGTAGATGTCAAAGTTCGACAACTATGGTCTTCTCAAATCCCGTGGAACAAGCATTCCACATGAAGATGGTATTCCACGATTCGATCGAGGAACAAGAAATCATGCTTCACTTCCTCTACCTCCTCCTATTGTTCTCCCTAACCCACAAGATCGAAAAATTGAAAGGTTCAACATCACTAAAGCCCTATTGGAAATGAAACATGAAGATGGTAAACACGTGTGTGCCCACGTTCTAGGAATAAAGTCTCACATTGATAGGTTGATAATGTTGGGTGTGTCATTCCCGAATGAGTTGGCTGTGAATTGGGTTTTGCAGTCACTTCCAGAATCATATAATGAGTTCAAAAGAAAGTATTATATGATGGATCATGACGACAACCTCATTGACCTAACTTACATGCTCATTGCTGCTGAATCAGAAATGATTTGGCAAAGCAATGGATCGTATTTGTTGGGAAAGTCAACCGACCATACTTCCGAGGACGTTCTAGGAGAACCGACCTGCGTTTGCTGCCAAAGGAAAGGGCGTTGGATACAAGTCTGCCAAAAGAGCCTGAAGAGTCCAGAAGATGGGAGAGTCAAAGAGTATGGCTGCGCTTCAGGTAAAATCCACTATCTAACTCCATTAAGTTCCTATTCATTGATTCTTAATACATAATGTGATAAGATTGCATTTGAATGTTTTGCAGGATCGGTGAAAAGAAAGGAAGCTTGGTGAAAAGAGCAAGATGAATCTAATCATAAGGAATGGATCTTGATCGCATGGACTTGAAGATTAGATTTTGAGCTTAGATAGTTATGATAGAGTTGTTAGAAATTTTCTTTTGAAATACATAGTTTTCAATGGATTTTGCATTGTAAGGACAAATGTTTTCCGCTGCTTTCATAAATAAAATAAATTTTCGTTTGACTTATTTATTTGTTTCCTTGCAATGAAATCGTTATGAAAATTGGTGTTTGCATTTTGCTACAACAAATGGATTTGATTCTTATTATGGAAAGTCGAGAATTTACCGAATAGAAGAGTTTCTCATCGCCCAAGTTTCAATTGGACAGGAACTTGGAATCATGCAACATGGATGCACGATGAATGAGAAATTTAGTATTTGGAAATTAGACTAATTCATTGACAAAGAGTCAAGTGAAGGACTAGGAGATCGAGTACACAAAGTTGTGTGTTGATCAAACTCCACCATAAGAGTAACAAGATATTCGTCATGATTTACTAAAGGTTTAGTAAATATGATTATACTTATAAGATTAAGTGTAATTCTTAGTTGATTGAAAAAGTTTAAATTAATAGCAGAACGAATAAGACGAATCAAGAAGGCAGAAAGATAAAAGTTTCTCCATTCTAAGAAGAAGGGAGAGTAGCTTTTATGCTTTATGATAGGTCTTAATGATTAAGAACCATATCTCAATTGATCCTCTAAGTGAGTCTTAGTACAATTGTATGTCTAAGAAGAGGAATCAAGGATTGAAGAAATGGTTAAATCAATAAGTCAATCATACTTCGTTCCAAAACAAGTCTTAAAGTTAAGATTGTGGCAATGAGTGAAAAGTATTAAAGGTTTATAACATTCATAAAATGTGGAAAGTTGTGATGTCTTGAATAAGACAAAGAACAACTTGGACCAATTTATGAAGTGTTTTGATAAAAGCTACACTAACTCTTGAATATTTTTTTTGTCAAGAAATGGTTTTTGACAAGAGAATCGTATATGTCAAGGAGTCAGTGGGAGTCTTAATTGTCTTGAAAGGTTTCAAGAACAAATCAAATAAACCTTATCGATCATCACTAGCACACCAGTTAAGGTTTACAACCTATCGTGATGACATTATTTTGATTCTGTGCCAATCCAATCGAGTTAATTATGCATGAGAGTTCTATGAGTTCTCATTTTGAACGCATAAAAGGAAAAGCACCTTAATCAATGAAAGGTACATTGATAAGAAAATGTGAGCTGCTTAACTACTTGGAAGACATGGTGGGCAGCTGTGCTACCATAAGGCAAGAAATCAAGATTAAGAAAGCTCGGTCCATATGAGTTTGAATTTGTCGTAAACTTTAGTTTTAACAAATTCACATGGATAAGAACACATACACCACTCAAATCTAAGTGTCATAAGATTTCCTCCTTCATGAAAATGATTGTGAAGAAATGCTTTCACTAAGACAGATTTTAAGAAGATAGTGATTGTAAAATTGCATTCTCGAATTCAATTATGGTTACGGCATCCCTTTCCATAATTTGAATTGTGAGGTTTGGCAATTAGTCTTAATTGTTTAGACACACATATGAACTATCGAAGGCAAAGGTGTATAAGTTCAAGAAGCATTGATAAAGGATTATCAAAGCACTAAGTATTAGAAACATGAACTTAAGAAATTCAATAAGCATTGTTTTTCTGGAAGTTAAGATGTTTATGAATACATGTCGAAGTTAGTGGGAGCATAAGTGTTATGTTTTATAACAATCATCAAGATAGTGGGAGCATAAAAGTTATGATTGTATGATTATTAAGGAAAGTATTGCAAGGTTAGCAATATTAATTATAGAAAACAAGAGTCATACTTTGCAAAGTCGCAATAGTTGAAAGGTTGTTTTGCTATAATTAAGGGAGAGAATATTATGCTTCATTTCAAATCTAAAGGATTAGGTTGAGAAATGTTAATAAATTTAGTCAAAGGTACATAGTGTGTTCTTAAAATTTCGATTATGATTACGACATCCCTCTTCACAATTCGAATTTTAAGAACATAGCAAATAAAACATTATGCGTCGTGTCCCATACGCTTCGGGTATAGGATCGATTGCAAATGCTTTAATGTTTGACCATTCTAAAATTTTCCAAATGTCGAGTGCATTTAGAGGGAAAAGGGACTAGAATTGGTTTTGACTAAAACAATTAAACAACTATCAAAGGACAATCCAAAGTTCGACAAGGATTGGTCGCTTGTGAGTAGTTGGAAGTATAGTATTGGAAATTATGGAAATGTTTCCATATTGGATGGATCATATCGACGTCATTACAAATAGAAGAGATTCTATTAAAAATAAGTTGTCATATGGAAATTATGGAAATGTATCTATATTAGGAAGTAAATATTGAAAATCTATGTCTAGATTAGAAACTATTATGCAAAAGGATGTTCAAAGGAATGTACTTTGAAAGAGAGACATCATATCTAAGGAATTGTCTTGTAACAATCTCCGATAGAGGACTTTGTAATATCATTGGCAATAGTCTTTGTGACTTTGGTGTAGTGACATTACGAAAGGATCATTGCATAAAGTGTTAGAATCTAGCATATTCTATAAGTAGCAAGAATTTGATATTCTTACACTTATGAAAAAGGATTTGGAGTTGTAAAATGAGAATGATTGGAAATGTGTTCAATTTGTCTATTTCACAAAAGTAAGAACCATAGGTAAACATTGTGTGCATGCTAGGTGCATGGGACAAGTGTAATAATTCAAGTAAGAAATTGATTACCCAAAATGACAAATAATGAGTAATCAATGTGGTGATAAATAAAAGGTGTTTTATTTATACTCAAAGGTTTGAGGCCATATGGGATTAGTATTATTCTTGTGTTTCACATTTACATGTTTTGACTTCCAGAATAATTGAGTTTATTAAGAATAATCGAATTATTCAAACGGGCCAGAGTCGTTCATATGTTGGAAGTAGATATGAATGAAGACTGTCGTGAATTGGTGTGTGGATTGTCTAAAGAGCATTAGACATAAGCAAATGTTTGCTGCAACGTTCATGAGTGCTTATGAATTTGATTTGAGCATTGGATTAAACCCACGCTCACTTGGATCACTCCATGAATTGTATCGCGAGTGATTGGTGAGACGATAACATCTTATATTCTTGAAACCGAGATGTGTGAGTTGTATCTTGCAAATCGGTTGCACATTGATAATATGTAAACGCACTAGTAACTTGATGTTATAAAACATATTGTTGTGTGTGATTCGGTGCATGAGTGCAAGCAAGCATTGTATCAAAGTTTATCCGTTCCTTTTATTCAAAGTAGGATAAAAGTGATATCTTTTGGGCCCCTCGATGGTTTAGTGATGACAAACGTAAATGCTCGGCCGGGCTAGGGCTAATTTGATTTGTTTGATTAGTCTGTTGTCATAAATCGGAAATCGAGATATAGTACAAAGAGAATGATTTGAAATCATATCTCATATGATATCTAGAATGGAGGAATATATGATCCCTTATCTAAGGACACGTGTATCTGATATGATCAGAGTTGACAACGGCTTTGGAAAGCTACGATTGCAGATCGGGATCCGAAGTCATACGCATAATAGTTATTAGACTTATCCAAGTGGGAGACTGTTGGATTAGTGTCTAAGTCCATAACTATTTTGGTATGTACTTGACCCGATGGTGCATGGTCCTTTTGGGTTGCCTTCACCAAAGCAACTTGTTTGGAGAAATAAATAAATAGAGAGAGGTTATTATGATATGTTATAAGAATAATATATTAAAGGAGAAATCATATTTGTTTAATTAATATTGGTCAATAATTAATTAAGAATTAGTTTTGTGATCAAATGTAATTAATTAAACTAGAGGGGCTGATTTGTAATAATGTGAAAGTTACAAAATAAGGTAAGGGTTATCTTATTGATAGGTTGGACGAATTTAAGGATAAAGAGCCTTAGAATTCGAGTATGATAAGGATTAAAGGATTATCTTATTGGTTGCTTGGTGGATAAGCAACTAGATAAGGATAATGACTGAAACCCTATCTCTACACCTATATAAACACCCCTAGGGTCATGAATTCGTGTAACCCTTCCCAAGAGGTCCTAAGGACGAATTCTAACCTCCCTCCTCTCTCTTTATACCTTCTCCACTTGCTTATGGTGTTTGTAAGCCATTAGAGGAGTGACACTTGTGACTCTCAGCTTTCCAAGGTCAATTCAAGGAGGAATTGGGATTGTTATTACTACATAACAATCAAGGTATGTTCTTAAACCTATTTACATGTGAATTCTGATTTCCATATGCTAGAATTAGGGTTCATAGTCTTCGATTCAAAGTATGTACAATAGAGAAACCTAGATCCAAGCTTTAGGGTTTGTATGAACACATAGGATGTTTTATGACCAAAACCCATCAAAAATATTGGGTTTATCTCACACTTAAATTTTGATGCTTATTTTATCCTTAATTTAATTATATCTTTATAAACAATTAAATAAGCACATAATTCACATAATACTCAAATAATTCATCTTCATTACTTCAAAAAGAGTTACAAAGGTTAACCTAGACTATTACATCAACAATAATGCCTAGCCTGGAAACGCAGGCATTACACTCTAAGCTCCAAAGACAAGAAGATTCAAGCCATTATCAAAGAGGTAATCGTCTAGATATGTTCTTATATGATATTTTCAAAGTTCACATGCTAGATTAGGGTTCTTGAGTCTTGGATGAATTACATGTACAATAGAGAAACCTAGATCCAAGCTTTAGGGTTTGCATGAGCACATAGGATGTTCTTATAGCCAAAACCCATCAGTGATATCAGAGCCATGATTGGTTTCTATTGTATGTGATGCAATGTTGGTTTATCTGCTGAATATCGAGTTTCTGGCCTCTGCCCGACCCGACTCGGCGAGTCAGTATCTGGACTCGGCGAGTCTGGCTGTCAGGCATACGAATTTTCAGATTTTTTTTGCCTATTTTGACTTAGGATAATTGCCATAATTGTTTTAAATTAATAAAATACGAAATTTATTGATTCGTTATGATTATCTTTGTCAAAATAAAAGATTTTGGTCATCTAATTAGATAAATGTTACCTTATTTGATAAATGTTAAATTATTTGAATTATTTGGTCAATTATCTTGCATTAAATTGGAATAGTTCAAAAACTAGATAATCACCAATTAATTGTTTAATTACCTTATTTTATTTTTGATCTTGATAGTTTTGAAATGTTTCAAAAACTTGCCTTAAATTTTGGAATTTAAATTTTGATTAAAAAGTTTAATTTTGAAGTATTCAAATTCTAAACCCTATTGTTTTGAAATGTTTTAAAACTTGCCCTCAAGTTTTGGAATTTAAACTTTAATTAAAAGTTTAATTTTGAAATGTTAAATTCTAAAACCCTAATTTTTTTTGAAAAAAAAGGCTCAAATTGCACCCTTATGGTTTTATTAAATTAATTAAGTGTATAATTAAAAGAAAGTTAATAAATCCATAGTGATATGGTTTACATTTAATTAAATTAAAAGTGTAATTTATTAAATTAGACCGCCTAGTATTTTAAAAGTGTAAAATACACCCTTATACTATATATAACATTAAATGTCTAATATTATATATGTATAACTTAAAATGCTAGTCTTACCGTTAGTAGGCCTCATTCACGAAGCCAATCTATAAGGGCGGTATAAGGTTATGACCTATAAAATGGCAGTTTAATGGGTGTCCACTCTCACCCACTGCTTCCTTGATTGGTGGAGGGTTGTTAGCCGAACGGGTAGGATAGGGAAAACCCTTTCCATTAAAAGTATAATGAAGTATAAAGTGACTAAATGTTTTTACAAAATTCCCAATCTTAGTTACTTTAGGCAAAAGTGAATTTGATGCAATTCCATGAAATTACACTTTACACCCTTGCGAAGACGTTAGTGGAGCGTGTTTGGTTAACCGGCACACTAAATGGTTCTAAGCAAAGGTAGCAAAGGGTGACTCAATGTTTATTATAGTTCGGTGGAGCGTGTGTGGTTAACCGGCACATCAAATAGGTGACTGTAACATGGGGGGCACCATGTATGTTTGCATGGTTATTCACACCCTGTTTTGTGATCCTCGGCATCCCAGTCAGAAATCGAGGGGCGTATCGAGATTTAAACATGCCATTGAAAAGTTCAATGAATCTCAAAGGATCTATGAGTTTTCAATACATTTAAAACTTAATCTCTTTTTTGTTTTTCATGATGGAAAATTAGTGAATCGTCATTCACTTACCTTCAAATGTTCTGCAATTTGGGTTACGGCATCCCTCTCCCAAGTTGTGGAATATTGTGTTGGGTCCTAGCCTTAATATCTCATTTGGGTGATTTATTAAGGACTCAATCAACTAACTTGAATTTTTTCTCCCGTTTTGTAGATGTCAAAGTATGACAACTATGGTCTTCCAAATCCCGTGGAACAAGTTTTCCACATGAAGATGATATTCCACGATTCGATCGAGGAACACGAGATCATGCTTCACTTCCTCCACCTCCTCCTATTGTTCTCCCTAACCCACAAGTTCAAAGGCTTGAAAAGTTCAAGCTCACTCAAGCCCTTTTGGCAAGTAAACATGAAGAAGGAAAGTCAGTGTGTGCACACGACTTAGAGATGAAGTCACACATTGATAGGTTAAGAATGTTGGGAGTCATTGTCTGTGAGGAGCTAGCTGTTGACTGGGTTCTTCAGTCGGTTCCTGACTCATATAGTGAGTTCGTAAGAGAGTACTATATGATAGACAACGACGTGACCCTCATCGGTCTCACCTATCTGCTTATTGCTGTTGAATCAGCGATGATTTGGCGCACTGGAAAAGCAAAGTTGATTGGTGGATCTGCCTTCCAGACCTCTATGGACATAGGCAATGGCAACGAAAGGCATGCCATGGTCGAAAAGTTTGATCATAAGAAAAAGGCAAAGTCTGAGGTAGTTCTGTGTGCTATTCCAAAAGAGTCAATTTGCTTTTATTGCCAAGAGAAGGGGCATTGGAGACGAAGTTGCCAAATCTACCTGAGAGATCTAAGAGATCGGAGAGTCAAGACGTATGGCTCTACTTCAAGTAAAATCCACTATCTAACTCCATTAAGTTCTTGTGCATTGATTCTTAATACATAATGTGATAAGATTATATTTGAATGTTTTGTAGAATTAGAGAAAAGAGAGGAAGTTTGATGGAAGAGCAAGATGAGTCTGATCACGAAGAAATGGATCAAGATCGCATGGATTCGAAGTTCAGATTTTGAGCTTAGAAAGTTATGAAAGAGTTGTTAGGAATATTTGATTACATAGTTTTTCAGTTGATTTTGCATTGTAAGGACATGTTTTCCGCTGCTTTTATGAATAAAATAAAATTTGATTTTTCTTATATATATATATATATATATATATATATATATATATATATATATATATATATATATATATATATATATATATATATCCTTGCAATGAAATTGTTTTGAAAAATTGATGTTTGTGTATTTCTATGAGTGTGTGTGATTTTTAGTTATGTTATTTATGGTAATTTTCTAAGTATGGAAAGATTCCCATCACCCAAGTTTCAATTGGAAAGAAACTTGGAATCATATGATTTGAATCATGTGATGTATGGAAATCTTGGTACATAGGAAATTAAGATTAATTCATTGATCACACAAGTATGTGAGTCAAGTGAAGGACTAACGAACTAGAACACAATGTTGTACACCAGTCAAGTCCACCACATATAACAATGAGTCTATTCATCATGATTTACCAAAAGGTATAGTAAATGTGATTATACTTACAAGATTAAGTGTAATTCTGAATATTGAAAAGTCTCAATGAATGGCAGAACGAATAAGAAGAAACAATTAGGTAGAAAGATAAAAGTTTATCCAATCTAAGAAGAAGGGAGAGTACTTTTGTATCGGGTTTTATGATCATCTTAATGATTAAGAACCATATCACAATTGATCCTCTAAGGACATCTTAGTGCACTAGTATGGCTAAGAAGAGGAATCGGAAATTGTTGAAATGGTTAAATCAAAAGGATAAGTCATACTTCGTTCCAAAATCAAATCTTAGAGTCATACTCCAAGATTGTGACTTGAGTGACATAATATTAAGTAGGAATGTTCTTACACATGCACATATTGGTAAGTTGTGATGTCTTGAGTAAGACAAAGACCAATTAGTAGCAAATTGCATGTAGGTTTTGTCTTGATATAGACACACTAACTCTTGGATATTTGCTTTGTCAAGAAATGTTTCTTGATAAGAGAATATAATATGTCAAGAGGTCAGTGGGAGTCTAAAAATCTTGAAAAGTTTCAAGAACAAATCAAGAAGTAAACCGATTAAACACTAGCACACGACTTGAGGAATGTAACCTATCGTGTTGACAAAATTTTTATTTCTGTGCCAATCCTTTTAAGTGATTATGCATATGAGTTCTACGAGTTCTCAATAGACTGCTTAAGGCAAGCACTTTGTTCGATGAAAGTATATTGACTGGCATAGGTGAGTTGCTAGATAACTTGGAAGCAATGGTGGGACCCTTGATGGCAAGAAATTAAGAATGAACAAGTTCTGCCCATAAGAGTTTGAATTTGTCACAAACATTATCTTTCAATTATGGTTATGGCAAATTCACATGGATAGGAGCACATACACCATAAAATCTAGGTGTCATAAGATTTCTCTCCTTCATGAAAATGATTGTGAGGAAATGCTTTCACTAAGAGGGATTTTAAGGAGATAGCAATTATGTAAATTACATTCTCAAATTCGATTATGATTACGGCATCCCTCTTCATAGTTCGAATTGTGAGATTTGGCAATTAGTCTAAACATTTGGGACTTGGTAAAATAAGTTTGAATTAGTTTAGACACACATGTGAGCTGTCTAAGGAAAGGTGTGTGATTTTTAAGAAGCTTAGATAAAGGCTTATCAAAACATGTCGTATTAGAAACAATGAACTTTGGAAGTCAATAAGTATTGTTTCCTAAAAGTTTAGCTGGTTCCTAAATACGTGTCAAAGCTACTGGAGCATAAATGTTATGCTGGAATGGATATAATCATCATGTTAGTGGGAGCATGATTATTATTTAAGTATTGAAAGTTGGCAATATTAATTATAGAAAAACAAAAGTTTCACTTTACAAAGTTGCAGGGGTTGAAAAATTGTTTTGCTATAATTAAGGGAGAGAATGTTATACTTTGTTTCCAATCTAAAAGCTAAGATCGAAAATTTTTAATTGAATTTAGTCAAGGGTATATTTATTATTTGCATTCTCAAAGTTCAATTATGATTACGGCATCCCTCTTCATAGTTCGAATTTTGAGAACACGACAAATAAAAATATTATGACGATATTATAGTAAGAAACTGGTAAAATATCATGTTTTTCATTATGAATTGTATCCCACACGCTTCGGGTATAGGGTCAATTGCATATGCTGTAATATTCGACCGTTCTAAAATTTTCCAAATGCCTAGGGCATTTAGAGGGAAAAAGGAAATAGAACCGGTTTTGACTAAAACAATTAATCAATTGCCAATGACAATCTAAGGTTCGCCAAGGATTGGTCGCTTGAGGACAGTTGAAAGTATAGTCATGGATGGACCATATTGACATTATTATGAATAGACAACATTCTATTTATAATGAGTTGTCATATGGAAAATATGGAAATGTTTCTATATTGGGAGTTGGATATCGAGAATCAATGTCTAGATTAGAAACTTTTTTGCAAGAAGGATGTTCAAAGGAATGTACTTTGAATGTGAGACTTCACATCTATGGAATTGTCTTGTAACAATCTCCAATAGAGTATTTTAATTTCATTGGCAGAGTCTTAGTGACTTTTGTGCCATGACATTACGAAAGGACTGTTGCATAAAATGTTAGAATCTAACATATTCTTGTAGTGGCGATAATTTTATATTCTTACACTAATGGATTAGGAATTGTGAAATGAGTGTGATTGTAAATGTTATTCAATAATACTATTTCACAAAGTAAAGACCATAGGTAAACATAGTGTACATGCTAAGAGCATTGGACAATTGTTGTTATAATTCAAGTAAGAAGTTGATTACCCGAAACAACAAATAATGAGTAATCAATATGGTGATTAAATAAAAGGTGTTTTATTTATACTCAAAAGTTTAGGGCCATATAGGATTAGTATTATTCTTGTGTTTCAGTTTGCATGATTTGACTTCCTGAATAATTAAATTATTTCCAAAATAATAAGATTATTCAAACTCTCCACAGTCGCTTATTCTTTGGAGTAGGAATGAAAGAAGACTGTCATGAATCTGACTGTAGATTGTCTAAAGTGTTTTATACATAGCAAAAGCTTGCTCCAGGGTTCATGAGTGCTTCTATAAGATTAGAGTTTTGGAATAAACCCACGCTCACTTGGATTGCTTCATGGATTTTCTCATGAGTGATTGGTGAAACGATAATATCTTATATTCTTGAAACCGAGATGTGTAAGTTGTATCTTACGAGTCGTTTATAAATTGATAATATGTAAACGCACCAGTAACTTGGTGTTATAAAACGTATTGTTGTGTGATTCGGTGAGTAAGTGCAAGCGATAATTGAGTCAAAGTTTATTCGTTCCTTTTCCCAAAGTGGGATAAAAGCGATAGTTGTGGGCCCCTTGATGATTTAGTGATGACACCCTAAGCGCTTGGCCAAGCCGGGACTAAGTTGATGTGTTCACTTGTAGTCTGTTGTCAGTCATCATAAATCGGAAATCGGGAAACAACACATAGACTGAGAGAATGATTTCAATCCATGTCTCATGTCTATACGATATCTAGAATGGAGGAATATATGATCCTTTATCTAAATGACAGGTTGCTGTTAAGATTAGAGTTCGACAGTGTCTTTAAGAGCTACGATTGCTAATCGGATTGTACTTACATTATAGTTACTAGACTTATCCAAGTGGGAGACTGTTGGATTAGTGTCTAAGCCCGTAACTATATTTGGTATGTATTTGACCCGATTGTGCATGGTCTTTTTGGGTTGCCTTCACCAAAGCAACTTGATAGGATGATTTATGGAGAAAAAGGAATAATTATGATTTATTTATATATTATATGAATAATATATTAAAGGAGAAATCATATTGTTTAATTAATATTAGTCAAGAATTTATTAAGAAATAGTTTTGTGACTAAAAGACAATAATTAAACTTAGGGGACTGGAATTGTAATTATAAGATAATTCCAACTAGGCTATGGATCACCTTGGAACATAGGTTGGACGAATTCTATGGGAAGCCCATAAAAGAAATCGTCCAAGGGGTGTTCTAAAGGGAGTCCATGGGTTGCTTAAGGCCTAAGCAGTCAAATTAAGGTTTCCTAGTTGAAAACCCTAATAGCCTACCTATATAAGGAACCCCTAAGGCCCCAAAAATAGGGCTAACACTTCTAAGAGAACCCTAGACGTTTTTGGTGCCTCCTCCTCCTTCTCTTTAGTCATCCTCTTGTTTGTGGTGTTTGTAATCCATTAGAGGAGTGACACTTTTGACTCTAAGCTCCAAAGACAAGAAGATTCAAGCCATTATCAAAGAGGTAATCATCTAGATTTGTTCTTATATGATATTTTCGAAGTTCACATGCTAGATTAGGGTTCTTGAGTCTTGGATGAATTATATGTACAATAAAGAAACCTAGATCCAAGCTTTAGGGTTTGCATGAGCACATAGGATGTTCTTATAGCCAAAACCCATCAATGAGTTCATTTGTTTGTACTGCTAATTGAAGGGACATTGGAAGCAAAGCTGCCCAAATTACTTGAAAGATATTATAGATGGCAAAGTCAAGCCGTGTGACTCTACTCTAGGTACATCATGTTGGATTAGTCTCTAAAATCATAACTATAATTGGTATAAACTTGATTTAATTGATAGTAGCACAGTCCTTTTGGGTTGCCCTCAAACCTAACAATTAGGAATGATGATTTTTTAAGAGAGAGAGAGAGAGAGAAAGGATAATTTATTATTTGATTAATAAATTGAAATAAATAATTTATTAATATAATTTAAGAATAATATATAAATTAGAAATAGTAATACATAATTAATATTTAATCATGAATTAATTGGAATTAATTTTGGGATCAATGAAATTAATTAAAAGTGCAGGGATTAATGGAATACATTATACTCACCGCCCTCCTCTCTCCTTAATATCCTTCTTGCTAGCTTGGGTGTGAACCATTAGAGGCACGACACTTATGGTGCTTGTTTGCAAAGCTTCAACAAAACAAGGATTATTGTTATTTGCTATAATAACAATAAGGTATGTAATCCTAAACCCTTTTATGTGATTTTTGAAAATAGCCTAGGATTCTTATTTTGATGTTCATAGGTATAGGTTCAATACAGAATACATAGATCTTGTTTTAGGTCACATGCACACTTAAGAGTTTTAAGTTTGTTTTGTTATGCCTAAAACCCATCAGTGGTATCTGAGCGTTAGGTTTGTTTTCCATTGAAGTTGCTATAATTGTTGAATTTGATCAAATTAGGGTTTATGGCAATTAAACCCTATAAGGCAACAAATTTCAAAATTGGATTAGGGTTTCTTGCCCCCTAAGTTTCGAAATTAAAGTTAGGGTTTTGAAACATTAACCCTCCTCCCCAAGAAATTCGAAATTAAGGTAAGGATTTGAATCCTTTACCTTCCTCCCTAATCTATTTTCGAAATTTGATAGGTGCTTAGGGATTTTTAAATTTTGGTAATTATCATTTTACTTTCCTTAAAAAGGGATGATTAAAATTTGATAAATTGAAAGACCCTCACTTTCGTATTTATGAAAGACCCAAACTTTCATACTTGACAATATAGATACTCCAAAACATGCTACTTGCATATTCATAAAAACAATATTTTACATTAATAAAGAGTTTACAAACTACTGGATACAAACCGACTATTTTAAAGTGTTATATATTACATAACTTCCAAGATTCTATAGTTTTATACATATGGGAGTGTAAAATACAATATTTTCAAACTATTCATAAGCTTCTATCGATACAATAGTTTCAAACTATTCAAAAATCTTCTACCAGTATGTAACTATACTGGATGCTTATCTCCTGCAATTTGTTAAACATTGAGAGGGTAAGCGGTGACGCTTAGTGAGTTCAATAATAGATACAATATAATGTTATGCCATATATATATATATATATATATATATATATATATATATATATATATATATATATATATATATATATATACTTCAATATGGCAGAAGCAAAGAGGAACAAGGAACAACAAGGGCATATGTGAATCATGTGACAAACATTCCATATCAATCATTGATTTGATTTAAAGATATACAATCAATGAGACATAACAATTTCCATACTTGATATACATCAATAAAGCTTTTACCCAAATGGCACAGAAGACATACAACTTCGGATTAACATTTTGGTAGATTTCAGGCTTATAGCCCTGTCTAACCTTCTGCCAATACCATAGAATAGAAATCATTCTCTTACGGAGACATGTTCTACATGGCCATAGGCTACATACCAGTACCAACGTGAATCTAAGTCCTTTCACTCATCACATGGTCAAAGGTATTTTTTTGCTATTAAAAATAGCGAATAAAAATAACCCGGAAAAATCACCCGGAATAATAACACTGAAAAGCACATAGCACATATAACACATAACATACAATTGCTCCTATATATTAAACTCACCGTGAAATAACCGGGGGCTAAAATATTAATTTGGGCAACACTTCGACTCTAAATATCACTTTCTTCGTTGAAAACCGGGAGTTTCTTGATAACCGGGCTCTGCGAAGGTAGAGCTTCAAAACCAAAAATATATTTTTTTTAGGCTTCTCGGGAGTCTTAGGGCGTGTTTTGGGCTTTGGAATTAGTATCGGGGCTTCGGGGGAAGTCGGAATGTAAGAAAATATGGAACAAGGGTGAAAAATGACAAATTTCAAACATCTAACCGGGAGGTCTCGCACCTCTTATATAGGTGCGAGCCTCGGATCCGAAGCAAGGGGAAAAGGACAGCTGTCTGCGAGGCTCAGAACAGGTGTCAACAGGGCGAGGCTCGGTTCGGACAGGTGTGTGCTTTGGATTGGGCCAACACCTCGGTCGAATCAGGAACCAACACGCGGGTCGGATCACGAGGGAAGCATGCGAGATCATGTGACGACTTTGGAATCCTATGCGACACACGTCGCTTCTCGGATGCTCCACGCAGCAGCTTCGTACACGTGGCCAGCTCAGAGCGAGGGTGACGTGGCTGGCACTATTCATGCGAATTTTCTCGAAAAATGTGCAAAATCTTGTAAAATCCATAACTTTCTCATACGGGATCCGTTTTTTACGTTCTTTATATGCACGTGTAGGTAAAACTATGCTCTACAACTTTTGTTTAGACATCGTCGGCTAATTTTGACTTTATTTTTAATATTATTATTTTTAATAGACCGGGATAGGAAAATCCGTTAAAAATTCATAACTTCTCCATCCGACATCCGTTTTCGTCAGACCTTTTACCGTTGTACTACGAATGAAGTGATCTTCAATTCTCGTTTAGGTTGTGTCAGCTAAAAATCACTCGATCTCAAATTCGAGTTTTTAGCTGTCTACAGCTAAGCTGAAACTTTGAAAAATCATAACTTCCTCATACGAAGTCAGATTTTGGCGTTCTTTTTATCGAACTTCTCGGTTTAACGAATACTACAACTTTCATTTAGATTACTAAGGCTAAAAAGTAGTTTATCAAAAACTCACTTTTTACGTCATTCGGTGCCGTGTCGGTTTTGTCGCGGATCTTCGATTGGTCATAACTTCTTCGTTATAACTCGGATTTCGATGAGGTTTTCGTCTAAATGTTTCTAACAAGATTATCTACAACTTTCAATAATAAAATTTTACTTATTCCAGATTTATATTTTCGTTAAATTTCACTATTTGACATTTGATTGGAATCTCATAAGACTTCCAATACTTTCTGAATGATTCTAAGCATACTTTTACTTCAATTCTAGTAAAAACTATCTGTTAGAACTCAACGTTCAAATTCACATAATATTTCGTAATATTATTTACTTAAAACACGATCTCAAAACGTGTATGTTACAAATACCTCCCCCTTTTGAGGATTTCGTCCCCGAAATTACATCAATTAGAATAAATGGGGATATTTTGCTCTTATCTCCTTCTTATTTTCCCAAGTATAATTTGGTCCTCGATGGTGTTTCCACTTAACAAGCACCAACTCTACTTCTTTATTACGTAGATTAGTTGTTCTTTCATTCACGATCTCTTCCGGTTCTTCTACATATCTTAACTTATTATCCAATTTCACTTCGGATAATGGAACTATCTCATCATTGATGCTCAAGCATTTGCGCAGATAGCTCACATGAAACAAATCATGAATACCTGCCAAATCTTCCAGCAATTCCAAGCGGTATGCTTGTTTACCAACTGTCTGGATGATTTTGAAAGGACCAACAAACCTAGGGCTTAGTTTTCCTTTCTTCCCAAATCGCATACTGCCTTTCCACGGGGATACTTTTAGCATTACGAAATCACCCACCTGGAATTCTATGGTTTGTCTCCTCTTTTCTGTATAGGACTTCTGTCGATCCTGGGTCGCTTTCATTCTTTCTCGTACAATTTGAATCTTGTCGGTGGTGTCTTGAATCATTTTAGGGCCTCCAAGGATCTTCTGTCCTATGGCTCGCGAACATAATGGAGTAGGACACTTGCGACCATATAATGCTTCATATGGTGGCATTTTGATTGAAGCGTGGTAACTATTATTATACGAGAATTCGACAAGAGGTAAGTATTTATCCCAGTTAGCACTAAACTCCAAGACACATGCACGAAGCATATCTTATACTGTTTTGATTGTTCTCTCCATCTGACCATCTGTCTGGGGATGATAAGTTGTGCTGAGAGCAACTCGAGATCCTAATTCACGTTGCATACTCGCCCAAAAGTGAGAAGTGAAGCGAGTATCACGATCGGAAATGATCTTTAGTGGCACACCATGTCTTGCAACAATTTCATCCAAGTATACTTGTGCGTATTTCTCCATTGGAGCTGTTTCACGCATGGCAAGAAAATGAACGCTTTTAGTCAGGCGGTCGACGATTACCCAAATGCTATCATGATGTCTACTAGTCTTTGGAAATTTGGTAATAAAATCCATGGACAGTTCTTCCCATTTCCATACAGGAACACTATGACTTTCTGGGGTTCCATAAGGCTTTTGGTGCTCTGCTTTGACTTGTAAGCATACTAAGCATTCCTGTACATATCTTCCAATGTCTCTCTTTAATCCAGGCCACCAATAATCAGCTCTTACATCATAGTACATTTTACTTGTACCAGGATGGATTGACAGTTTAAATTTATGGGCTTCATCTAAAATCTTATGTCTCAATCCACCAATCTTTGGAATCCACAACCGATTCTTGAATACTTTTAATCCTCACGGATCATCAAGTAAAGCATCATTATAATGTATCATCCCTTCTTTCTTCAAATTTTTTGGCTTTAGGGCCTCTTCTTTCCATTTCTCTAATTCATCTAAAATAGTGAATTTTACTGTAGTATGAGTAATAGCATAACACATACTATTGCGATAAACCTCTCTGCTAAGTGCATCGGCAACTACGTTGGCTTTTCCAGGATGATATAGGATTTCACAATCATAATCTTTGATCAGCTCCATGGCTCGTTGTTGCCTCATATTCAAAGTTTGTTGACTGAATATGTACTTGAGACTTTTGTGGTCGGTAAATAATTGGCATTTTGTACCAAAAAGATAATGCCTCAAAACTTTTAGGGCAAATACCACTGCAGCGAGTTCGAGATCATGAGTGGGATAATTGTTTTCATAATCTTTCAGTTGTCTTGAGGGATAGGCTATCACTTTGCCACGTTGCATCAATACACAACCGAGTCCCAATCTTGAAGCATCGCTATATACAGAGAAATCATCATCACCTTCTGGGAGTGATAAGATTGGAGCATGAGTCAAAAGATCTTTTAGAGTTGAGAAAGCTTTTTCTTGGGCTTCACCCTATTCGAATTTCACTTCCTTCCGTGTAAGACTCGTGAGAGGTACGGCTATACGAGAAAAGTCTTTAATGAATCTCTGGTAATATCCCGCGAGACCCAAGAAACTACGAATTTCGGAAGCATTACGGGGCACTTCCCAATTTTGAATGGCTTCGATTTTGATAGGATCTACGAATACACCATCACTAGAAATTACATGGCCGAGAAATTGAACTTGGCGAAGCCAAAATTCAAATTTCAAGAATTTAGTATATAGTTTCTCCTTTCGAAGAAGTTCTAATACCGCACGAAGATGAATGGCATGATCAGCTTCAGACTTGGAATAGATTAGAATATCGTCAATGAATACGATGACTGATTTATCGAGCATTGGGCGGCATACCCGATTCATCATATCCATGAATATAGCAGGAGCATTTGTTAAACCAAATGGCATAACAAGGAATTCATAATGCCCATATCGAGTACGAAAAGCAGTCTTCGGTACATCCTGCTCGTGAACTTTCAACTGATGATAGCCAGATCTTAGATCAATCTTTGAGAAATAGCTAACACCCTGAAGTTGATCAAACAAATCGTCGACGCGAGGTAGTGGGTACTTGTTCTTGATAGTCACCTTATTCAGCTCACGATAATCAATGCACATCCGCATCGATCCATCTTTCTTCTTGACAAACAGTACCGGAGCACCCCAGGGAGAGGTACTCGGTCGAATGAAACCCTTGTCAAGTAGTTCCTGAATTTGGATCATCATTTCTTTCATCTCAGCTGGCTCAAGACAATAAGGAGTCTTTGCAATCGGATCAGCACCAGGCACAAGGTCAATTCGGAATTCTACTTGCCTATCCGGAGGAAGACCAGGCAAGTCATCGGGGAAAACATCAGGATATTCGTTAACAACGAGAACATCATTTATAGTTTTCTTCTCCTCTTTTGAGACATCAATTGTGTAGGCCAGATAGATAGAACACCCTTTCGATATGAATTTACGAGCTTTAAGGAAAGAGATTATTTTTAAGAGTCTTTGTTCACCGTATACATAGATAGGATTCCCCCCTTCAATAGGAATGCGCACTATCTTTTCATAGCACAAGAGTTCTGCGTGGTTCTTTGATAACCAATCCATGCCAAGAATAATATCAAAGTTAGGCAAGGAGATAGGGATCAGGTTAGCAAGAAAAGTATAGCCTTCAATTTCTATAACACAATCCCTATAGACTTTATCAGCAAGTAATGATATACTTCCCGCAGTATCTACGTGAAATGGTTGCGCGAGTACAAAGCAAGCAATTTGAAAGGAATGCGCAAATTCATAAGACACAAAAGAATCTGAGGCACCAGAATCAAATAAGATGTGAGCAGGTCTAGAGTTGACAAGAAATGTACCCATCACAACATTCGGGTCCTCGCATGCCTCCTTTGAGGTAATCTGGAATGCACGACCCTTAGCTTTTGGAACCTCCTCCTTTTTAGTTGGAGTACCCTTTGATTGTTGAACAGGGACTTGACTTCTCGCCGGTTGTTGAACAGAAGCTTGACTTCCCGTCATCTGACTAGTAAGAGTAGGGCAAAAACGCTTCTTGTGGCCAGTGATACCACATGCATAGCAAGTAACATCCTTTCTTGGGCAAGCTGGCTTTATATGACCCTTTTCTCCACATCCATAACAGACAATGGATTCCTTGTCTATTTTGCATTGGTCCAGATGATTCCTTCCATAAATACGACATGAAGGCGATTGAATAGAACAAGATTGTGATCTACCGCGTCCACGAGAGACATTTTGAGTTTGAACTTGATTACCAGCTTCAGTCCGAACGGATTGAGCTGGTAGAAAAAGAAGTAACAGGAACAGTTCTTTCAGTACGTGGATGCTTCGGAACAGTAAAAGTGGCACCACATATTTCTAAGTCATGCTCACGTCTTCGAGCATACTCAACGGCTTTATCGAATGACATTACTTCTCGATTGGCAACGAAATCGTGGATTTCGTGTCGTAGTCCCTCCATGAATAACTGAATTTTCTCGTCTTCAGTTGGAATATACTTTGTAGTAAACCTTGCTCGTTAATTAAACTGAGTTTCATACTCATTCACAGTCATTCCTCCTTGTTTAAGCTCGAGGAATTCCTTCTCCAATCTCCTCCTCATGTCTAGAGGACAATACTTCTCTAGCAAATGAGTTTTAAACATTTCCAAGGCTAAATTCTCCTGGTCAAACCCGTTGAGAGCTTCATATGTTGCTTCCCACCAGACCAAGGCTTCTCCGATGAGCATTGCAGAAGCATAATTAGCCTTGTCTTAATTATCCACATGAGAAATACGAAACACTTTCTCTGTGTTCTAGATCCAAGTAAGAACAATAATGGGATTGAGAACACCGGAAAACTCTATTGCACCACTACTCTTGAAATCTTTGAACGAGGGACGCTTCTCCTCTCCTTTTGAAGATTCTCCAGTGGCTTTCTGTTTTCCCTTATCACCATTCTTTTTGTGTTCTTCGGGAGTCTGTTGAATAACACCGGTAAGTTTACCCAAGAGTCGCTCCTCACGAGGAGATACTGGAGTATTCACTTCCTCGGGTTGAGGACCTCCACCAACCTCAGGGTTATGGCTACTAACCTGTTCAGTCATTGCTCTGCAATACGGAGTAACATTGTATTTTAGAATATTAGGTTTTATTATTACCTAATACTTTTACTTATATATTTCCTATGGTTTGTATCCCTATACTTACAATGATTAAGTTCATATATTGAACTTCCAATAGTTTAAGTCTAAATACCAATCCGTGGAATTTAGTTCACTCAAACTACTACTCTGATACCATGATTGAAAGACCCTCACTTTTGTATTTATGAAAGACCCAAACTTTCATACTTGACAATATAGTTACTCCAAAATATGCTACTTGCATATTCATAAAAACAATATTTTACATTGATAAAGAGTTTACAAACTACTGGATACAAACCGACTATTTTAAAGTGTTATATATTACATAACTTCCAAGATTCTATAGTTTTATACATATGGGAGTGTAAAATACAATATTTTCAAACTATTCATAAGCTTCTATCGATACAATAGTTTCAAACTATTCAAAAATCTTCTACCAGTATATAACTATATTGGATGCTTATTTCCTGCAATTTGTTAAACATTGAGAGGGTAAGCGGTGACGCTTAGTGAGTTTAATAATAGATACAATATAATGTTATGCCATATATATATATATATATATATATATATATATATATATATATATATATACACTTCAATATGGCAGAAGCAAAGAGGAACAAGGAACAACAAGGGCATATGTGAATCATGTGACAAACATTCCATATCAATCATTGATTTGATTTAAAGATATACAATCAATGAGACATAACAATTTCCATACTTAATATACATCAATAAAGCTTTTACCCAAATGGCACAGAAGACATACAACTTCGGATTAACATTTTGGTAGATTTCAGGCTTATAGCCCTGTCTAACCTTCTGCCAATACCATAGAATAGAAATCATTCTCTTACGGAGACATGTTCTACATGGCCATAGGCTACATACCAGTACCAACGTGAATTTAAGTCCTTTCACTGATCACATGGTCAAAGGTATTTTTTTGCTATTAAAAATAGCGAATAAAAATAACCCGGAATAATAACACTGAAAAGCACATAGCACATATAACACATAACATACAATTGCTCCTATATATTAAACTCACTGTGAAATAACCGGGAGCTAAAATATTAATTTGGGCAACACTTCGACTCTAAATATCACTTTCTTCGTTGAAAACCGCGAGTTTCTTGATAACCGGGCTCTGCGAAGGTAGAGCTTCAAAATCAAAAATATAAATTTTTCGAGCTTCTCGGGAGTTTCGGGGTGTGTTTTGGGGTTTGGAATTAGTACCAGGGCTTCGGGGGAAGTCAGAATGTAAGAAAATATGGAACAAGGGTGAAAAATGCCAAATTTCAAACATCTAATCGGGAGGTCTCGCACCCCTTATATAGGTGCGAGCCTCGGATCCGAAGTGAGAGGGAGAGGACAGTTGTCTGCAAGGCTCGATTCGGACAGGTGTGCGCCTGGGCCAACACCTCGGTAGAATCAGGAACCAACATGCGGGTCAGATCACGAGGGAAGCATGCGAGATCACGTGATGACTTCGGACTCCTGTGAGACACACGTCACTTTGTGGACGCTCCACACAACAGCTTCGTACACGTGGCCAACTCAGAGCGAGGGTGACGTGGCTGGCACTATTCATGCGAATTTGCTCGAAAAATGTGCCAAATCTTGTAAAATCCATAACTTTCTCATACGGGCTCCGTTTTTGACGTTCTTTATATGAACGCGTAGGTAAAATTATGCTCTACAACTTTGGTTTAGACTTCGTCAGCAAGTTTTGAATTTATTTTTAATATTATTATTTTTAACAGACCGGGACAGGAAAATCCGCTAAAAATTCATAACTTCTTCATCCGACATCCGTTTTCATCAGACCTTTTACCGTTGTACTACTAATGACGAGATCTTCAATTATCGTTTAGGTTGTATCGGCTAAAAATCACTCGATCTAAAATTCGAGTTTTTAGCTATCTACAGCTAAGTTGAAACTTTGAAAAATCATAACTTCCTCATACGAAGTCAGATTTTGGCGTTCTTTTTATCGAACTTATCGGTTTAATGAATACTACAACTTTCATTTAGATTACTAAGGCTAAAAAGTAGTTTATCAATAACTCACTTTTTACGTCATTCGGTGTCGTGTCAGTTTTGTCGCGGATCTTCGATTGGTCATAACTTCTTCGTTATAACTCGGATTTCGATGAGGTTTTCGCCAAAATGTTTCTAACGAGATTATCTACAACTTTCAATAATAAAATTTTACTTATTCCAAATTTTATATTTTTTATAAATTTCACTATTTGACATTTGATTGGAATCTCATAAGACTTCCAATACTTTCTCAATAATTCTAAGCATAGTTTTACTTCAATTCTAGTAAAAACTATCTGTTAGAATTCAACATTCAAATTCACATAATATTTCATAATATTATTTACTTAAAACACGATCTCAAAATGTGTATGTTACATAAATCATGTACCTATTTTTCAAAAATTTAGGGGTATAAGGATTAGGATTAAACTAATTGATTAATTTAATTGGATAATCCTTGTTTGATTTAATATAATTAATTAAGCGTTAAGTAATAGATAATTATTAAATCATTTGGTTTATTTTTAAATTTAAATTAATTATTTAATTTGAAATTTAAATATAAACCTAGTATTTTGAAAAGTATTAAAATACACCTTATACTATATGTAAAACTAAAAGTTTAATTATTACTATATATATATATATATATATATATATATATATATATATATATAAGATTAAGCCAGTCGAACCGCTAGTACGCCTCATTCACGAAGCTAATCTATAATGGGGTATAAGGAAACTGCCTATAAAATGGTAGTTGAATGGGTGTCCACTCTCACCCGCCGCTTCCTTGATTAGTGGAGGGTCATTAACCGAACGATTTTAATAGGACAATTAATTCTCATCAATTAGTATAATGCTATTAAAAGTAACTAATTTTTTATTAAAATCCCATATTACTTTAGGGAAAAGGTGAATTTGTATGCTAACCCATGAAATTGCACATTATACTTTATAGTAGTTAGTGGAGCGCCCGTGGTTAACCGGCACACTAATAGTGACTATAAAGAGTAATAATGGGCATCTCGAAAATTATCATTGATTAATAGAGCACATGTGTTTAACCGGCACATTATAACGAGATGATAAATGACATCGAGAGTGCCAAGCTAATTTTCATGGTTATTCACATCTTGTTTTTGATCATCGGTATCTCAGTCACAAATGGAAGAGCATAATATGAGATTAAACATGCCATTGAATAGTTTCAATAAATCTCAAAATATCTAGGAATTTCACTTAACTTAGTTTCTTTCAAATTTCATTTTCTATTGGAGTAATTGGTAAATCATCATTTACCTACCTTTATAAAATTTACAATTAGGTTACATCATCCATTTTCTAAGTTGTGAATTTTTTAGTTGGATCCTAGCCTTAATATTTCATTTTTGGGTTATTATATTAAGGCTTATTTTTATCTCACTAAAACTACCTTCTTTTTACAGATGTCTACTTCAATTGATGCTTTTGGTTCCTCATCCTCCCATAACTTTTCGTTGTTGACCATCTTATCGAAGGTGACATTGGATGGCACCAACTACAATGACTTGATGTGCAACATTAATATGGCCCTTTGTTTCGAGGACAAGGAGTATGTCCTTGAGAAAGAACTAAATGAGATTGATGAAGAGAAGACCACTCTTGAAGAACTAGCCGCCTACAAAAAGCACTACAATGATGCGATAAATGGTGATTGCATCATGGTAGCCACCATGACTCCTGAGTTGCAAAGGGCTTTACTCAAACATTTGGGGTTGAATATGATGAGACCTTTTTGCCAATGGATAAGATCAAGTCTATTAGGATAATATTTGTCATAGCTGCCTTTCATGATTATGAAATATGGCAGATAGATGTCAAAACTAGTTTCCTTAATGGAAAATTAGTTGAGGATATTTACATGAGTCAGCTAGAGGGTTTTTTACATGCAAAGTTTCCTAATAGAGTGTGCAAGCTTGAGAAATCCATTTATAGATTAAAACAAGCTTCTCGCAACTGGAATCTTTGTTTCCATAAGAAAGTGAAAGAGTTTGGTTTCTCTAGGAGCGAGGATGAGTCATGCGTGTATTTCAAAGCTAGTGGGAGTATAGTGACTTTCCTCGTATTATATGTTGATGACATACTCCTTACCGGAAACGACATTTCCGACTTTTCAATAAGTAAAATCTTGGCTTGGGAAGTGTTTCTCCACGAAGGATCTAGGGGAAGCTGCTTATATTCTTGGGATAAGAATTCTGAGAAACAGAAAGAAAAGACTTATTGGTCTCAGGCAAAGTACTTACTTGGATAAAGTACTAAAACGTTTTAGTATGGAAAATTCAAAAAAAGGGGAACCGCCTATTCATAGTAATGCCAAGTTGACTAAGACTCAAAGCCTTAGTACAGATGAAGAGTTAGCTGACATGAGTCGAGTCCCATATGCTTTGGTTGTAGGATTGATCATGTATGTAATGACATGTATTCGCCCTAATGTGTCTTATGCCTTGATCATGATTAGCCATTTTCAAAGCAATCTTGGTAAAGCTCATGGGAGTACAGTAAAGAACATACTTAATTATCTGCAAAGGATGAAGGATATGATTTATGTCCTTGGTAGCAGTGATACATTAAGAGTAACTAATATAGTGACGCCAGCTTTCAGACAGACCGAGACAACTTTTGTTCTCAGTCGGGCTGGGTGTTTGTATTAAATGGTGGAGAAGTATCATGGAAGAGTTCCAAGCAGGATATGGTAGTTGATTCTACTTGTGAATCAAAGTACATCGCAGCAAGTGAAGCATCAAAGGAGGTAGCTTGGTTGATCCAATCATATCAACAGAAAGTTTACTATGATAATGAAGGCATTGGAACTTTACTGTGATAATGAAGGTGTTGTTTTTGTGATAATGAATGTGCGGTTGATTTTGAGGAGCCATTGGGGATCTCGGATCAGTCCCGAATATTCAGGAGCCATTGGAACTTTACTGTGATAATGAAGGCGCGGTTGCTTTGACCAAAGAACCCAAGGATTATATAGATCCAAGCATAGCGACTGAAAGTATCATTACATTATACATAGATTTTAAGAAGGTCATCTTGTAATGAAGAGAGTATCCTTAGATGGTAATCCTGCAGATCCTTTCATGAAGGCTCTAACTAAGGTTAAGCATAACCAGCATGCTAGGAGCATAGGCTTGAGAGATGATATTAGTTTTAGTAGTTAGTTGATATTTTGAAACTTATAACAAAATAAATGTAATTGATTTTGGTGATTAAGTAATAGAAATTATTTATGAGTATAATTACTACCTTTTTCAATTATTTATTCTTGTGTTTCGTTTCGCATGTTTTACTTCTCGAATGATTTGATTATTTGAAACTCCATAGTCGCTCATAATTTTGGAAGTAAGTAGTGAATGAAGACTGTCATGAATTGATTGTAAATTGTCGATGAAGATTAGACATTGCAACAGTTGCTACAATATTCATGAGTACTTAGAAAAATGGAGATTTTGAGTATTGGATAAACTCACTCTTAGAGAATTACTTCACGGATCATATCACGAGTAATTATGTGATGATAACATCTTATATTCTTAAAATGGAGATATATGAGTTGTAATTTACAAGTCAGTTGTGCATTGGTGTTACGTAAACGTATCGATAACATGATGTTATAAAACGTAGTGTCATGCATGATTTGGTGAGTAAAGGATACACACATATGAGTCAAAAAAAAATTTGCACCTTTTTCCCTAACAAGAAAAGCGATATCTTTGGGCCCCTTAGTGATTTGGTGTTGACATTATAATGATGGGCCCAGCTAGGACTAAATTTATGTGTTCAATTAATAAGTCTTATGAGGTCATAACAAATAGGGAAATCGGGAAACAAAATTTTAGACAAGAGATTGATTATAATCCATGTCTCATGTCTATATGATATCTTGTAGAATGAAGAGGTATTTGATTATAAGGCCTGTGTTTCCGGGCTTGCCATTTTTAGAAATGTAATAGTCTAGGTTAACCTTTGTAACCCGTTTTGAAATAATAAAAGTGTATTATTTGAATATTATGTGTTTTGTGCTTAATTGCTTAATTATGTTGTTTGATTAGTTAAGAATAAAAATAAGCGTCAAAATTAAAGTGTGAGATAAGCCCGATATCTTTTCATAAAGTTGTAGTGGTCGAAACAAGGATTCCGGAGATATAAGGAATGCCGAAATCCGAGTTATAACGAAGAAGTTATGACCTGTCGAAGTTTCGCAACAGAACCGGCACGACCCAGCGCGACCCAGCGCGACGTAAATAGTGAATTTAAAGTAGATAGATATCTATCCTTAGTGATCTAAATGAGAATTGAAGATCTCATTGATAGTAGAGCAACGACGGAAAGACAGACGGAATCGGAGTTCAGATGAAGGAGTTATGAATTTCGAACGGAGTTTTCCTGTCCCGGCCTACTAAAGATAATATATAAGTAATATACTTATAATATATTAAAAATAAAGTCAAAATTAGCCAATGGAGTCTAAACGAGAGTTGTAGAGCATAATCTCACCTTCGCGGCGATATAAAGAACGTCGAAAACGGAGTTCGTATGCGAAAGTTATGAATTTCTGAAGTTCGGGGCGCGAAACCCCAAAACTGTCAGAGCCCACGACGTGGAACAAGGTTGCCACGACGTGGCAAGTGTCCTGTCACCTCCGGAAGGCCCCCAGATGCAACTTGGGATGACGCATGCAGTGACGACCAAGCCCACGATGTGGAACAAGGTTGCCACGACGTGGCAAGGGCCAAATTTGCCCTATAAATAGATTTGAAGGGCCAGCCGTTTAGGGTTGCTATTTTCTCTCTTCTCTCTCCCGTTTTGCATCGATTTGCGTGCCAGAAGTACCCCGAAGCCCCGGTAATATTCCCAAGTCCCGAAGCAAGTCCCGAGATCCCGAAGATCCCGAGAAGTGCGGTTCCCGAGCCGAAGCTCTGCCCGCGAGAAGTTCGATTTTTGAAGAGATCTTCCAGATCTGCTGAGGATTACTACTTTTGCAAGTCGTAGTGCTGTCCGATCATCTTCTGATCAAGTGAGTGTGTAGTTACTTTCTTCCAAATACAATAATATGAAGTATTTTATATAAAATACGTGCTATGTGTATATATTTGGTTGTGTTATGTGTGAATGTGTATTCGCTCTCTTCTATCTTATAGATCTGATTATTTCTCCATGAGACATGTGTTATGTGTGTGTGTGCCTCATATGTTATGTGATATATGTGTCGATTAAAGCATGCTATACAGGTTTTTAAACTATTTATACAAATGTATATTTTTATCTACTAATATGTTGGGTAGAACATGGGTAGATAGTTGGTGTGTAATAAACAAATGAGAGGCCTCGTTGTTGTTTGATTTAGTCATCTAGCGGAGTTTAGATGACGACCACATACTTTTCTAGATAGTCTTGTGGAAACATTAGCAGGTTCGCCACCTGTAGGTGTTAATGAACTTGGGTGTTCATTCGCTGTACTCCATCCCCCTCATGGTTGCCTTATTTGACTTATATTGCTGAGGTACCCCCGAAGCATGTGTTGTCGCCCCGATGAAATATTCTTAGACTAGGTCCCTTATGTTAGTTGTTTTAGGGACATTAAAGTGAGAATATCAGGAATGGGTAATTGGGTTATTGTTGGTTGGTGAAAATTAAATATGATATTTATTGTGGGTTGAAAACCCTATATGCTCACCAGGCTCCCAAGCCTGACCCACTCAGTTTTAAATTGTATTACAGGAAGTGGCGGAAGGGCATGAGATGGATGAACCATCAAGTTGTTTTGTTTACAAGTCTGCATATGTTTATATTTGTTATATGACTTGTAATGTATTCGTTTATGCTTAGTGGTCTGTATCGGAACATGACACCCCGAGTTTTGATTATAATGAAAATACATTTCTTTTATGAAATGCTTCAGTAAACATTGTTTTATCATGTTTTGTTTTTGGGAACAAATTCTGCAACTCTTTCAAATCAAAAGGATTTACTCTGAAAATATCTAAAAGCATAAATGAAAATCGGTCTTTTCTGGCCGAGATTTTGGGGATGTCACAGTTGGTATCAGAGCATTAGTTTAAGCGAACTAGGAATTTGTAGGATTTCTAGACTTAAACTTAGAATGCTAAGTGGAATTTTGAGATGTGTGTCTGTTATGTTTTAGACTCGAGCACTAGTTTATTTTAGGAAAGTTGCCTAAAATGCTTTATGTGCTAAATGTTATATGTTGCCATATATGATATTATTTGTTCGGATCTATGGTCTGTTGCCGACCGGATCTAGAAACCTTATGTGTGTAGGATTCTAAGCGTACGTCTACGATATTAGAACTAGCATGTAAACGTTTCGGAGTGATAAGGATGATTTGAATATCTATCATGATTGAGGATCTAATTTCACCTTATTTGGTGTGTAGATCAAAATGGTGAGAACAAGAAGTGGAGTTGGAAATGCTGATGAAAACAGGAATCAACCACCAGTGATTGAGCAAATACCTGTCGTAGCAGCAGCGCCTGAGCCAATAACCATGGCTGGTGTGCAATTGATGATTCAGACGATGTTGGATCGTCAGATGGATGAAACTAGACGGTTGCTTCAACAGAATCGTGAAGAACTGTCGATTCGTGTGGAAGAGCCTGAATTAAATGAAGGGAACTCGGAAGGTGGAAACTTCAGTGGGTCTGTTGGTCCAGCCAACCCACCGATAGTTAGGCAAGATAACCATGATGGAAGGAATGATGGAATGGGATGAAAGTACAAGGACTTTCTAACTTGCAAACCATCGACCTTCAATGGAAAGGAGGATCCGATTGGGGTTATGGATTGGATCTCCGAAATGGAGCTAGCCTTCATGACTTGTGGCTGTAGAGGTAAATTGCAGACTATCTATGCCGTGCGTCAATTCCGAGGTGGAGCCGTTCGTTGGTGGAACACTCTAGGGAAGACCTTAAGCCCTAATGAGCCACTGCAATTATCATGGGCAGAGTTCTTGGTGCAGTTCAAGCGCAAGTTCTGCTCGGCTCAAAATCTGTTGGAGTTGGAGAACAAGTTTCTGACATTGACGAAAGGCAGCATGTCAGTTGATGAATACACCAATAACTTCACCGATAAGATGGAGCTTGCCTTGTGTATCGTTCCAGATGAGCTGACAAAGGTGGATCGGTATGCGAAGGGACTCCCATGGGAGTACGAGGTGCCAGTACGTCAGGCACTTACCCTATAGGCAACTATCTGGGCTGCCAAGTTTGTGGAGAACATGATCAAGGGGAGAACCACCGACAAGGTTGATGTTGGTGAGAAAAGAAAGTTTGAGGGAACATCTGGTTCCGGTAAGAAAGGAAAATTTTCGAAATCTGATTCGAAAAAGTTTGGAGGAAAAGGAGGCGAAGCAAAGTGGTGTGATAAGTGTAAGAAAAAGCACTTTGGGAAATGTAGCGAGGATGTGACCTGCTACAAGTGTGGAAAGGTTGGACATTTTGCCAATGAACGTCCGAACAACAAAAGGATGTGTTTTGGGTGTAATGAAAAGGGGCATATTTTGAAAGATTGTCCGAAGAAGAAGGAGGCAGCAAAGCCCAACATTCCACCAAAGCCGAAGGTGAGAGCCTTCCAGATGACACTTGAGGCTGCGAAAGATGAAGCTGATGTCGCTTCAGGTACCTTTCTCGTAAACGAATTACCTTCTCATATATTGTTTGATTCTGGATCCAACTACTCCTTTATTTCGCATGAGTTTGGTAGAAAGCTAGCTTTGCCTATTGATAGACTAGATAATGCTTTATTAGTCGAAGTAGCTAGTGGCAAGTTTGTACCTGTTAGCCATCGTATGAAAAACGTCTTGATCGACCTTAATGGGAATAAGTTTCACGAGGCGTTATTGCCTATCGAACTTAATGGTTTCGACATCGTCTTGGGAATGGATTGGCTTAGCGCCAATGATGCCGAAATTTTATGCAAGAAAAAGATAGTTAAAGTAAACCCGCCTGGAAAAGATTCGTTTATGGTGTATGGGGACAAACGGCGAGTGAATTCTGGGATCATTTCTCTAATGAAAGACAGAAAGTGTTTGACCAAGGGATGTACATCATATTTAGCGTTTGTGATTGATGCTAAGAAAGAAAAGAAGGTGATGCAGAGCATTCCAGTGGTGTGCGATTATCCGGAAGTATTTCCTGAAGATCTTCCTAGATTACCACCTGATAGACAAGTGGAGTTCAGAATAGACTTGTTACCAGGAACCACGCCAATAGCAAAAGCACCTTATCGTTTAGCACCGACGGAGATGAAGGAGCTGATGATGCAACTTCAGGAGTTATTGGACAAAGGTTTCATTAGACCTAGTTCATCGCCCTGGGGAGCTCCGGTGTTATTTGTAAAGAAGAAAGATGGAAGTATGAGAATGTGCATCGATTACAGAGAGCTGAACAAGGCAACAATAAAGAATAGATATCCGTTGCCGAGGATTGATGACCTGTTTGATCAATTGCAAGGTTCGAGCTATTTCTCGAAGATCGATCTTAGGTCAGGATATCATCAGCTGAAAGTAAGAGAGCAAGATATCGAGAAGACTGCATTCAGAACTAGATATGGACACTACGAGTTCTTGGTTATGTCGTTTGGACTAACCAATGCTCCAGCAGCGTTCATGGATTTGATGAATAGGGTTTGTAACCCGTTCCTTGATAAATCTGTGATAGTGTTCATAGACGACATTCTGATTTACTCGAAAAGCCAGGAGGAGCATGGCAGGCACTTGCGAGAAGTGTTAGAAGTTTTGAAGAAGGAGAAGCTTTATGCGAAGTTCTCCAAATGTGATTTTTTGATTCGTGAGGTCCAATTCTTGGGTCACGTGGTCAACCAAGAAGGGATAATGGTTGATCCAGCGAAGATCGAAGCTGTGACGAAGTGGGAACAACCGAAAAGTCCCACGGAGATTCGAAGCTTTTTGGGATTAGCCGGATATTACCGCAGGTTTATCCAAGGCTTTTCTTCGATTGCTACTCCATTCACAGCTTTGACCCACAAAGGAGCTACTTATGCTTGGAGTGAGAAGCATAAAGAAGCATTCGAGAAGTTAAAGAAGAAGCTATGCGAGGCACCGATACTTTCTCTACCCGATGGAGTTGAAGACTTCGCTGTTTATAGCGATGCGTCTGGTGTTGGATTGGGTTGTGTTTTGACCCAAAGAGAAAAGGTGATAGCATATGCGTCTCGACAGCTGAAAGAGCATGAAAAGAATTACCCGACTCATGATTTGGAGTTGGCAGCGGTAGTTTTCGCTCTGAAAATATGGAGGCATTACCTCTATGGCACGAAGTGCAAACTTTTCACTGATCATAAGAGTCTCCAATACCTCTTTAATCAGAAAGAATTGAATATGAGGCAACGACGCTGGCTAGAATTACTTAAAGACTACGACTGCGAGATACTTTACCACCCCGGTAAAGCTAATGTTGTTGCTGATGCTCTCAGTCGGAAGGTCAATCTTGAAAGGAAGAGGCCAAGAGCGTTGAGAATTGAAGTTGTCTCGACCATTGTGGAAAGTATAAAGAAAGCTCAAGAGGAAGCTTCTGAGAAAAAATGACCGAAAGGAGGAACGTTTGGGTAAAACGTTGGTGTTTGGTACTAACGGTCATGGACTGAAGGTATTCCAAGATCGTATTTGGGTACCTAAGTCGGGAGGAATTAGGGATCTTCTGATGGAAGAAGCTCACAAAACCATGTACTCAATTCATCCGGGTAGCACTAAAATGTATAGGGACCTGAAACCCTACTACTGGTGGCCGACGATGAAGCTTGATGTTGCAAAGTATGTGGCCGAGTGTGTGACTTGTGCGAGAGTCAAGACACAACATCAGAAACCTTACGGGAGTTTAGAACCATTGCCTGTGCCTATGGGTAAGTGGGAAGACATTGCTATGGATTTTGTCACTAAACTGCCCAGAACAAAGAATGGTCACGACATGATTTGGGTGGTCGTTGATCGATTCACTAAGAGTGCGCATTTCATAGCGGCCAGGGAGAAATTGTCTATGGAAAAGCTTGCGAATTCTTACGTGAAGGAAATTGTGAGGCTTCACGGTGTTCCGTTAACGATTGTATCGGATCGTGATAGCCGTTTCACCTCAAGGTTTTGGAAAAGTCTACAAGAGGAAATGGGTACCAAGTTATGTTTAAGCACAGCTTACCATCCGCAGACTGATGGTCAGAGTGAAAGAACAATACAAACACTTGAAGATATGCTGAGAGCATGTACCTTGGAATTCCTAGGTAATTGGGATGAACATTTACCGTTGGTAGAATTTTCCTATAATAATAGTTTTCACTCAAGCATTAAGATGGCACCTTATCAAGCTTTGTATGGATAGAAGCGTCGTACGCCGTCTTGTTGGCTTGAGGCTGGGGAAAAGCAGTTTATGGGACCGGAGATGGTTCATCAAACTGCTGAAAAGTTGAAAATAATTAGGGAAAGAATGTTAGCAGCTCAAGATCGTCAAAAGAGCTATGCTGACAAGAAGCGAAGACCGATGACTTTTGAGGTTGGAGATTCGGTTTTGCTTAAATTCTCGCCGTGGAAGGGACTTATAAGATTTGGTAAAAGGGGAAAGTTGAGTCCAAGGTTTATTGGACCGTTTAAAGTTCTTCAGAGGATTGGGAACCAAGCTTACAAGCTCGAATTACCCGAAGAACTGAATGGAATTCACAACACCTTTCATGTGTGTTATTTGAGGAAGTTCACGGGAGAAGTTCCCGATATAATTCCAATTTCTGAATTGAGAATTGATGAGAACAAAAGGTTGATTGAAGAACCGGAGGCAATTGTTGACCGAAAGACTAAGAAGTTGCGACGCAAAATGGTTGGGTTAGTGCTTGTCCGATGGAAACACACGAATGGGCCGAATCTCACCTGGGAGACGGATAGTGACATGTTGAGTCGTTATCCGCATTTGTTTGTTGATGTGTGATTCCGGGGACGGAATCATTCTAAGGTGGAGAGAATTGTCACGCCTGTATTTCCGGGCTTGCCATTTTTAGCAATGTAATAGTCTAGATTAACTTTTGTAACCCGTTTTGAAATAATAAAAGTGTATTATTTGAATATTATGTGTTTTGTGCTTAATTGCTTAATTATGTGGTTTGATTAGTTAAGAATAAAAATAAGCATCAAAATTAAAGTGTGAGATAAGCCCGATATCTTTTCATAAAGTTGTAGTGGTCGAAACAAGGATTCCAGAGATATAAGGAATGCCGAAATCCGAGTTATAACGAAGAAGTTATGACCTGTCGAAGTTTCGCGACAGAACCGACACGACCCAGCGCGACCCAGCGCGACGTAAATAGTGAATTTAAGGTAGATAGATATCTATCCTTAGTGATCTAAATGAGAATTGAAGATCTCATTGATAGTAGTGCAACGACGGAAAGACAGGCGGAATCGGAGTTCAGATGAAGGAGTTATGAATTTCGAACGGAGTTTTCCTGTCCCGGCCTACTAAAGATAATATATAAGTAATATACTTATAATATATTAAAAATAAAGTCAAAATTAGCCAATGGAGTCTAAACAAGAGTTCTAGAGCATAATCTCACCTTCACGGCGATATAAATAACGTCGAACACGGAGTTCGTATGCGAAAGTTATGAATTTCTGAAGTTCGGGGCGCGAAACCCCAAAACTGTCAGAGCCCACGACGTGGAACAAGGTTGCCACGACGTGGCAAGTGTCCTGTCACCTCCGGAAGGCCCCCAGATGCAACTTGGGATGACGCATGCAGTGACGACCAAGCCCACGACGTGGAACAAGGTTGCCACGACGTGGCAAGGGCCAAATTTGCCCTATAAATAGATTTGAAGGGCCAGCCGTTTAGGGTTGCTATTTTCTCTCTTCTCTCTCCCGTTTTGCATCGATTTGCGTGCCAGAAGTACCCCGAAGCCCCGGTAATATTCCCAAGTCCCGAAGCAAGTCCCGAGATCCCGAAGATCCCGAGAAGTGCGGTTCCCGAGCCGAAGCTCTGCCCGCGAGAAGTTCGATTTTTGAAGAGATCTTCCAGATCTGCTGAGGATTACTACTTTTGCAAGTCGTAGTGCTGTCCGATCATCTTCTGATCAAGTGAGTGTGTAGTTACTTTCTTCCAAATACAATAATATGAAGTATTTTATATAAAATACGTGCTATGTGTATATATTTGGTTGTGTTATGTATGAATGTGTATTCGCTCTCTTCTATCTTATAGATCTGATTATTTCTCCATGAGATATGTGTTATGTGTGTGTGTGCCTCATCTGTTATGTGATATATGTGTCGATTAAAGCATGTTATACAGGTTTTTAAACTATGTATACAAATGTATATTTTTATCTACTAATATGTTGGGTAGAACATGAGTAGATAGTTGGTGTGTAATAAACAGATGAGAGGCCTCGTTGTTGTTTGATTTAGTCATCTAGCGGAGTTTAGATGACGACCACATACTTTTCTAGATAGTCTTGTGGAAACATTAGCAAGTTCGCCACCTGTAGGTGTTAATGAACTTGGGTGTTCATTCGCTGTACTCCATCCCCCTCATGGTTGCCTTATTTGACTTATATTGCTGAGGTACCCCCGAAGCATGTGTTGTCGCCCCGATGAAATATTCTTAGACTAGGTCCCTTATGTTAGTTGTTTTAGGGACATTAATGTGAGAATAACGGGAATGGGTAATTGGGTTATTGTTGGTTGGTGAAAATTAAATATGATATTTATTGTGGGTTGAAAACCCTATATGCTCACCAGGCTCCCAAGCCTGACCCACTCAGTTTTAAATTGTATTACAGGAAGTGGCGGAAGGGCATGAGATGGATGAACCATCAAGTTGTTTTGTTTACAAGTCTGCATATGTTTATATTTGTTATATGACTTGTAATGTATTCGTTTATGCTTATTGGTCTGTATCGGAACATGACACCCCGAGTTTTGATTATAATGAAAATACATTTCTTTTATGAAATGCTTCAGTAAACATTGTTTTATCATGTTTTGTTTTTGGGAACAAATTCCGCAACTCTTTCAAATCAAAAGGATTTACTCTGAAAATATTTAAAAGCATAAATGAAAATCGGTCTTTTCTGGCCGAGATTTTGGGGATGTCACAAATTAGATCAGAGACAGGAATTGCTTCGGGAAGCACCATTTGCTATTAGCTTAGAAGTTATACTTGCAATTGTAGTTATAGACGTATCTAAGTGGGAAACTATTGGATTAGGTGTCTAAGCCAATAACTAAATTGGTATATACTTTAATTAAAAGCAGAATCCTTTTGGGTTTCCCTCAAAACTAGTAATTAACAGAATGACTTTTTGGAGAAAGAGGTTTATTCATTGGTTTATTATAAGTTTAATAAGTAGTAATAAATGATTTATTAATATATTATGAGATTAATATATTAATTAGAAATAGTATTATAATTAATCAGAAATTAATTGGATTATTTAAATGTATAAGGACTAAAGGTAACAATGTTCAAAAGTTGAGCATTGAGGAATTCCAAAACCTTCCCATTGGGGGATGGTTTTGGAGGAGGGTTCTAGGGTTTCTTGGAAGCCTTAGGGAGCAAGAAAAGGGAAAAATGTTTTCCAAGGAAACTTGCCTTATCCTAGCCTCCTTACTCACCTATATAAACCCCTTTATGGGTTCATAATCTCGTTTATCCCATTCTAAGAGCCTTAGAGCCGAAATTCCTTCCACACTCCTCTCTCCTCTAAAGTCTTCTATTACTAAGGTTTGGGTACAAACCATTAGAGGCACGAGATTTCTGGTGTTTGCTTTCTGAAGCTTGGTCAAGAAGGAATTGTTGATTATTTACTAAAATAATTAAACTATATGTAAACCATAAAACCCATTATGAATTTCGAAGATAGTAGAATACTCCTAGGTTCTTGATGTTCAATTGTTTGTTGCAAATCAATAGTGAAAACATAGATCCATTAGGTTGCATGTGAACTTAGGGTTAAGTTTTTTCCGCCACATGTTTTTTTGTAACCTATAAAACCTATCAAGATGTTCATCGATGATGCTTATGGAAGATGCTCATCGATGATGCTCATGGAAGATGTTCATCAATGATGCTCATGTTCGATGCTCATGAGGTTGAAGATTCAAGAAGCTACTGCATGGTAGATTATGATTAGTTGATTCCATTCATGGGCTTATGCGCCAATGGGCTTGGCCCATTAGGGTATTAGGTATGATTTCTTCCCTATAAACAGAGATGTCTACTAGTCATTTGTTTGTGTCTTTGATTTGTAACATCCGGATTCCCAGGTATCCTATTTTGAGTATTTATATTTAATTTTAGTGAGGAACTCGGGGAGTAGGCGCTCAGACTCGACGAGTGGGATCGCACATTTCTGGTCCGATTTAATGAAGGACTCGGCGAGTCGATGGATGGACTCGGCGAGTCCGCGCTGCTAAGTGAAACCCTAATTCTCGGGGCCTGTTCCCTATTTAAAGGCCTTTATAGCCTCCATTGCGGCCACTTCTCCCCTGAGAAACCCTAGAGAGAGAGAGAGAGAGTGTGTGTGTGTGTGTGTGTTTGTGGTGCTTGAGGAAGGCTAACTCACCATTTCTTGAGTGTTTTAGCAAAAGGAAAGTGGTTCTAACAAGAGGAGGTCAAGGGGGCTGCGGATCCAAGGTTTTCAAGTTCATATCTACACTATTGAGGTATCAAATCGAACTTCCCTTTGGTTGTGGGTTAAAATCTATGATTTAGGGTTTTCTATAAACCCTTGTAAGGATTGAAAGGTTGAGTATATGGTCCCTTGCTGGGTTAGACCTTAGATCTGGACCCATGGAGGTCCAGAGAACCTTTTCCATTCTGCTTTATGCTTGTTCATGGAGGATTGGAGACTAGGTTGCCATTTTTAGAGTTATTTCTCCAATTATGGCTTGATGTGGGTTGCATGCACATAAAGGTTGCACCTTTACATGAACTTTGAGCACTGGGAGGCCAGATCTATAGTTTAGTAAAGCAGATCTGACCTCAGAAGGTCATTTGAGAGTTGTTATGGGAGCAACTCGCCGAGTCCATAAGTAGACTCGACGAGTCAAGTCGGGGTTGCCCCGCGATTCGTGACAGGTGTCACTCCACGATTGGAAGGATGACTCGACGAGCCATGAGACGCTGAAAGGATTCAGAGGACCCGCATGGACTCACCGAGTCGCCCATGTGCACTCGACGAGTCGGGTCAAAGTTGACCGTTGACTTTCGTTGACCTTAGGGTTCTAGTCAAGACTGATTCAGGAGAGTTCAGGGAAGGGTAGAATGGTCTTCTACCCAGTCTGTAGAGAATAGATCATGAGAGAGTATTGATCGGGAATGTTATTTGAATAATAGGAGGAGGCTAGGTCGGGACATTGAGCACGAGAGTTTATCCAACTTCATTGAGGTGAGTCTTCTCACTATACTGTACCTGGAAGGGTACCTACGTGTGACCGGAAGGTCTTGTATGCTATGATGTATGTGCTATATGCGGTTATGTGATATGTATGTGCTATGTATGTTATGTATGATAAGGACCGGAAGGTCAAGATGATATTTATGTATGTGCTATGTATGTTACATATGGTAAGGACCGGAAGGTCAAGATGATATGGACCGGAAGGTCAAGAGGGTACGGACCGGAAGGTCTACCGGGATTTGGGACGAAAGTTGTAACGACCCGTCTCCGGTATGATAATTCCTTGGTATTTATTTTTTTAAGTTTTATAAGAGGGACTCGGCGAGTTCATAGCCTGACTCGCCGAGTAGGGTCGGGTTTTCGAGCACGTGTTAGCTGGCGACTCGGCGAGTCCATATTCTGGACTCGGCGAGTCTGTCCGTCTGGGAGAAACCCTAAATCCTCGGGTTGCCCACTATTTAAGCCACCTTATAGCCCCCAATCTCGCCTCCTTCACCCTCAAAAGCTGTGAGAAAACCCTAATTCGTTCTTGAGTGATTCTAAGTGATTTTTTTTGTGTGCTATTGTGAAGGCTTGAAGAAGGAGAAGAAGAAAGGAACAAGGAGAAGGATTGTAGAGCAGAGATTCAAGGGAAAGCAAGAGCTCTTAGAGGTATTTCGGATTTCCTTCTCTTTTATGCCTTAAACCCCCTTTCTAGACCGTATTAATGCCTTCTTAAAGCCTTATGTTGATATGGAAGCTCTCTTATGCCGAGATAACCTTAGATCTGTTCATTTAGGAGTTGTAGAGCCCAGATCTATTGACTTTATGGAACTATTTTGCATATTAACCCTAGATCTACCCCTTTTAAGCATCTTTTAGTCTTTATTCCCTTGTTCATGTGTTTGTACACGTAAAGTTGGAAACTTTACGTGGTAAATCAGCTTATTGGACTCAGATCTATCATTTGTATGTATTGGATTCGAGCAGAATCGAGTGTAGAATAGTTGCATGGCGGTGACTCGGCGAGTCGGAAGAACGACTCGGCGAGTCAAGTCGCGAGTCCCCGATTTCTTCCTTTTGAGCGGTGTCGAGTGGGCCCAGTGAGTAGTGGAGTGGACTCAGCGAGTTTGAGGGTAGACTCAGTAATGGAGGGACTCGGCGAGTTGTTCATACAACTCGGCGAGTCCAAGGCAATCTTCTTAAGCTCAAGAACAACTCGTCGAGTTGTTCATATGACTCGGCGAGTCGGATGAAGATTTTCTGAGTTCTTGGATCGGATGAATACTCGTCGAGTCGATGCCATACTCGACGAGTAGCAGCGAGTAGGGTCGAGGAGTGAGAATAGGGACTCGGCGAGTTGGCGGCCCAACTCGGCGAGTCAGGTCAACTGTGGGTTGACTTTGACCGAGAGTTGACTTTGGCCAAGGGTAAAAGAGTCATTTTACCCAGTGCAGTGTTTAGTATTTGATTGAGTGTGTTTTTGGACTTGTAGCCGGGGAGATACCGGAGCAGCAGCAGTTAGCCCTCAGAGCTATTCACTCAGCAGCCAGTTCACGAGGTGAGTTCCCTTTCAGTAGGAACGGGTCTAAGGCCACAATGCCGGCCCGTTTAGCTAGCAGTAGTATCCGGATTTTTATCCGATGCAGTAGTTAGCATGTTTGATGCCTTCGTGGCTCAGACAGGATTATGTGTGTTCATGTTAAGTAATACGTTATGTTATGATCAGTCAGCTTCGGACTTCGGTCCGATGTCAGCTTCGGACTTCGGTTCGATGTAGGGGACAAGGTCCCAGTCAGCTTCGGACTTCGGTTCGATGTAGGGGACAAGGTCCCAGTCAGCTTCGGACTTCGGTCCGATGTCAGCTTCGGACTCCGGTTCGATGTAGGGGACAAGGTCCCAGTCAGCTTCGGACTTCGGTCTGATGTGAGCTTCGGACTCCAGTCCGATGTAGGGGACAAGGTCCCAGTCAGTCAGCTTCGGACTTCGGTCCGATGGAGGGGGAAAGGCCCCAGTATGTGCTTGATATATTATTGTATGGTATGTGGTAATTTGGGGGAGCTCACTAAGCTTCGTGCTTACAGTTTCAGTTTTGGTTTCAGGTACTTCCGCTAGCAGAGGGAAGAGCTCGGGTTGATGGCATCGCACACACCACAGCTTCAGCTTTTATCCTGGGAGCTGATTTAGTTCTTGATTTTTATATGACATGGATATGATACAGTTTTCCGCACAGTGTTTTATTATTATTTTGAGATATAGCATGTATGGTTTTACGATATGACACTCAGATTATGGTTTTTGGTTATGTTGAAAAACGAAATTTTTGGGTCGTATTTTTGGGTCGTTTCAAGTTGGTATCAGAGCCCTGGTTTGAGGGATTCAGATGCACTTCCGGGTGTATCTGAACTCAACTAAGGGGAAATAAAAAGATTTTTCTAAAAAGGAAAATGTTTTCTAAAAGAGTTTTGAAAGCACTTAGAAGGAAAGAAATTTTTAAACAAGATAAGGGTGTGGTGCATGCGATCAGCCGAGCTCAAGTAAGTACTCCCAAATTACCCATACAAGTTAATTGTTCAGTTCCAGTTTCAGTAGAACAGCATGCTAGTATAGGACTAAGGATCTAGGAGGATGCCTTATGTACCTGTTTTATGTGTTACAGCTTTATGAGTATTGCATGCTAGTATTGAGTAGACAACAGTAGGATAGCCTGTTTAGGTTATGCCTGATAGTATGAGCTTAGCATTGTATGCTAGTACAGTTTCTCGTTTTGAGAATAGTTTTGCCTGAGTATGTTTCCTTTATCCGAATGTTGCTTGCTTCGTGCTTTGTGGGAGTTCTGAGTGATGGAAGTTAGCCATTAGGTGAACACGTCACACCACATGTGATCAGGGTTGAATAATCCCAGAGTGCTGGAACTGGCCCTATTGCGCAGCTCTTGTTTGAGTCCAACCGTTATAGGTACGGGTCTTTTACTTGAAGGATTATCCGATCTTCGTCACATGTGATGGTGTTCAGGTGGTGGCTAATTAGCATTATAAGGAGACCTTCAGCAGCTGAGGACTAGTTGAGTTGAGCCTGAGGTTTCCCTAGGGCAAGCCTAGGATGAGAGTAGCAGAGATCAGTAGTAGTAGAAGTGACTTGGTGGAGTCAAGGCAGTTCTTGAAGAAAGTACGGATAGATGTGGAAGGTAGTATGGGCCCGTACTACTGAAAGCAGAGGATCCGTACTCGAATCAAGAAAGGCTGAGACAAGACTAGGAAGCTAGTTGTAGTATCAATGATCCCTTGAGATACTTCGGTTTTCTGATGTAGTTGTGATATGTTTCAGAATGGTGGTTTTACGTTCGAGACCAGCAGCCGACAGTGGAGGTGCCGGGGAGGGATCAGGTTCAGGCTCGGGGGATGAGCGCATCGATGAGCAGACCCGAGAGTTTCTTTCTTCGAAGATTTCGCGCATCATTATAGAGCAGACTCCTGTGATCTTCGGTTCGATCAAGGAGGGGATTCTAGAGCTGATGGATGAGAGATTGGGCACCTTCTGTGCCGAGGTGGCGGCCATGATGGGGTCGCGCACCCTTGCTTTCAGGGAGTTCAGAGCATGTGGAGCTCCGGACTATCATGGGGCGTGAGACCCCATAGCGAGCACCAGATGGTTGGCGGATGTGGCCAACGCTTTCCGTACTAGCAGATGTCCCGAGGGGGACAAGGTTAGATTGGCATCCTGTCTTCTGATGGACAGGGTACGGGATTGGTGGGAGGAGGTCGGACATGCCATTGGGGATGATGCAGCATTGGACGCCATGACCTGGGCTGATTTCTCTACCAGGTTCAGGGCGGAGTTTGCACCGGTCATTGAGGTGCAACAGCTAGCTAGGGAGTTTCAGGACCTCACCCAGACTACAGAGACAGTGGCGGAGATCACCGCCAAGTTCAGGGAGAGGGCTCTTCTCGTTCCTCAGTACGTAGCTGATGAGGAAATGAAGAAGGCCCGATATCATGAGATGTTGCGGAGCGATATCCGCCAGTTTGTGAGCCGGTCCAGCTGTAAAACGCTGGAAGATATGATTGCTAGGGCTCGGGAGAGGGAGATTGATCTCGAGATGGAGAAGAAGAGGAAACCGGAGGCGGTTTCGGGTTCAAGCGGTTCGGGCAAAAAGCCCAGGGTTTCAGATCACAGGTCCAGGGGACAGTCGAGCCACGGTCGATGTGGTAGGTGTGGGAAGATGCACGAAGGAGCGTGCAAGGCAGGGAGTTCCGGCTGCTACAAGTGCGGTCGGATTGGACATTTGAGTAGGGATTGTATGGCTCCTGCTACTGCCGTTGCAGCATCAGACCTGATTTGCTTTCAGTGCAATCAGAAGGGACATAAAAAGTCCCAGTGTCCGAGTTTAGCTGCAGCAGGGAAGGTGGCTGCACCTGCCCCTACTACTTTGAGGATTACAGATGGCCGGCAGGGCCGAGCTGATGCGCCAGTGGCGAAGAGTAGGGCTTTTCAGATGACAGCAGAGGAGGTGCGGGCGACTCCTGATGTGGTGACGGGTATGTATCTTCCCTTCACCTCTTATTTATTATCATTGATTGAATATTGCTTATGATTGTATGTTTTATTTAGGGTCGTTCTCTGTGAACGGCATTTCTGCCTTGGTATTGTTCGATTCGGGGGCTACCCGATCATTCGTATCGCTTGCGCTTAGCAAGAGATTTAGTAGAGCTCCTGGGGAGCTGGATTGTCCATTAGAGGTTGAGATAGCAGATGATAGGACCGTGAGGGTCGACAGAGTGCATAGAGGGTGTTCTCTTCAGTTATTTGATGAGCAGTTTTCTGTGGATCTGGTACCTATTCCCCTGCGAGGGAATAAGGTTATTGTGGGCATGGATTGGCTAAGCCCCAATGGGGCGGTGATTGATTGTGAGCTTCAGCTAGTGAGGGTTCGCACTCCCAGTGGGGGAGAGTTAGTGATTCAGGGGGAGAGGCCACAGCGAGGACCGACCTTTTGTTCCGCCGCAAGGGCGAGGCGCTATGTTCAGCAGGGTTGCGCCGGTTTTGTAGCGTACGTCTTGGATGCCCGGGAGAAGGGCAAGACGACAGTTGATGATGTTCCTATTGTTCGAGACTACCTGGACGTATTTCCCGAGGATTTGCCGGGGATACCTCCTGAGAGACAGGTCGAGTTCAGGATCGACCTAATTCCTGGTGCGGCTCCGATAGCCAAAGCACCGTATCGACTAGCTCCCTCTGAGATGCAGGAGTTGTCTACACAGCTGCAGGAGCTGTTAGACAAGGGTTTCATTCGGCCGAGCAGTTCGCCTTGGGGAGCGCCGATCCTGTTTGTGAGGAAGAAGGATGGGTCGCATCGTATGTGTATAGATTATCGGGAGTTGAATAAGGTAACGGTGAAGAACCGTTACCCACTTCCGAGGATAGATGATTTGTTTGATCAGCTTCAGGGAGCGTCTTGGTTCTCCAAGATCGATCTACGCTCCGGTTATCATCAGATGCGGGTTAGAGATGAGGATGTACAGAAGACTGCTTTCAGGACCAGGTATGGTCATTATGAGTTTGTGGTGATGCCATTTGGGCTCACCAATGCTCCAGCCGCGTTCATGGATCTCATGAACCGCGTGTGTAGGCCGATGCTGGATCGGTCAGTGATAGTGTTCATAGATGATATCTTGGTATATTCCAAGACGCAGGAGCAGCACGAGGAGCATCTGCGGGAGGTGCTGGAGGCTTTGAGGAGGGAGAGACTTTTCGCAAAGTTCTCCAAATGTGAGTTCTGGTTGCACGAGCTGCAGTTCCTTGGTCACCTCGTCAACCAGAGGGGTATTTTGGTAGATCCGGCCAAGATAGAGGCCGTGATGCAGTGGGAGGTCCCGAAGTCTCCATCTGAGATTCGGAGCTTCCTAGGGTTGGCAGGGTATTATCGGAGATTTATTCAGGATTTCTCCAAGATAGCAGTGCCGCTCACCCGACTAACCAAGAAGTCAGTGGTATTTCGTTGGGGTCCTGAGCAGTAGACAGCGTTTGAGACCCTCAGGCAGAGATTGTGCGAGGCTCCGATCCTTACCTTGCCAGAGGGAGTAGAGGACTTCGTAGTCTATTGTGATGCCTCGATCACAGGTATGGGAGCAGTCTTGATGCAGTGAGGCCATGTGATAGCTTATGCCTCGAGACAGTTGAAGCCTCACGAGGCTAATTATCCTACCCATGATTTGGAGCTGGGGGCAGTTGTGTTTGCCCTCAAGATTTGGAGGCATTACCTTTATGGGGTCCGTTGTACTATTTACACGGATCACAAGAGTTTGAGGTACCTTATGGATCAGCCGAGTCTGAACATGAGGCAGAGGAGGTGGTTGGATGTGCTAAAGGATTACGACTGTGAGATCCTTTACCATCCAGGGAAGGCCAACGTGGTGGCCGACGCCCTAAGCCGCAAAGTGTCGGCGGCCCCTATCAGAGATCTATGTTTGAGGATGACAGTGATCACTCCGTTGTTGGAGCGGATCAAGGAGGCTCAGGTGGAGGGCCTCAAGGAGGAGAGACAGAAGTGTGAGAGGATCGTGGGCCGAGTAGCCTCGTTTGATTATGATAGTCGTGGTTTGCTGACGCTTCACGGGAGAGTGTGGGTACCGTACTGGGGTGGAGTACGGCAGGTGTTGATGGATGAGGCTCATAAGTCTCGGTTTTCTATCCACCCAGGGGCGACGAAGATGTATCGAGATCTTCGACCTGATTATTGGTGGCCCTGCATGAAGCGGGACGTCGCCTGGTACGTCGAGAGATGCCTGACCTGCCAGAAGGTCAAGGCGGAGCACCAGAGACCTCACGGCAGGATGCAGCCGTTAGACATTCCCGTGTGGAAATGGGAGGACATCACCATGGATTTTGTCACCAAGCTTCCCCGGACCGCACGTGGAGTGGATTCGATATGGGTAGTAGTGGATCGGTTGACGAAGAGTGCTCATTTTATCCCGATCCAGGAGAGTATATCGGCGGAGAAGTTAGTCGATATCTATGTGCGAGAGATTGTGGCACGTCATGGAGTGCCGGTATCGGTGGTGTCAGACCGAGATGTTCGTTTCACATCCAGATTCTGGAAGCGGTTCCACGACGAGATGGGTACTCGTCTCCATTTCAGCACCGCTTTCCACCCTCAGTCAGACGGGCAGAGCGAGAGGACGATCCAGACTCTCGAGGACATGCTTAGGGCATGTGTCCTAGACTTCGGTGGCAGTTGGGATACGTATCTTCCGTTAGCGGAATTCTCGTATAACAATAGTTATCATGCGAGCATTGATCGACCTCCCTTTGAGATGCTGTATGGGAGGAAGTGTAGGACCCCGATTTGTTGGGGCGAGGTCGGTCAGCGGGTCATCGGGAGCACGGAGGTGGTGCTCAAGACGACTGAGTTGATCCAGCAGGTCCGTAGTAGACTGCAGACTGCTCAGAGTCGGCAGAAGAGCTACGCCGATAGGAGGCGTTCGGACTTGGAGTTCCAGGTGGGGGATATGGTCCTTCTGAAGGTCTCACCTTGGAAGGGTGTCATCAGGTTCCAGAAGAGGGGCAAGTTGGGCCCTAGATTTATTGGTCCTTTCAGGGTTTTGGCCCGGGTGGGTCGGGTTGCTTATCGGCTAGATCTTCCTGAGGAGCTTAGTCAGATCCACAACACTTTCCATGTGTCTCAGTTGAGGAAGTGTCTGGTGGATGAGTCAGCAGTCGTTCCCCTAGAGGATATTCAGGTTGATAGTAGCCTGAATTATATTGAGAGGCCGGTCGCGATTCTGGACCGGAAGACCAAGACCTTGAGGAACAAGGTAATTCAGTTAGTGAAGGTGCAGTGGCAGCACCGGAAGGGATCGGAATGGACGTGGGAGGCTGAAGAGGAGATGAGGGAGCACTACCCAGAGATATTTGCAGATTCAGCCGTAGCAGACTTCGAGGACGAAGTCTGAGATAAGTGGGGGAGAATTGTAACGACCCGTCTCCGGTATGATAATTCCTTGGTATTTATTTTTTTAAGTTTTATAAGAGGGACTCGGCGAGTTCATAGCCTGCCTCGCCGAGTAGGGTCGGGTTTTCGAGCACGTGTTAGCTGGCGACTCGGCGAGTCCATATTCTGGACTCGGCGAGTCTGTCCGTCTGGGAGAAACCCTAAATCCCCGGGTTGCCCACTATTTAAGCCACCTTATAGCCCCCAATCTCGCCTCCTTCACCCTCAAAAGCTGTGAGAAAACCCTAATTCGTTCTTGAGTGATTCTAAGTGATTTTTTTTGTGTGCTATTGTGAAGGCTTGAAGAAGGAGAAGAAGAAAGGAACAAGGATAAGGATTGTAGAGCAGAGATTCAAGGGAAAGCAAGAGCTCTTAGAGGTATTTCGGATTTCCTTCTCTTTTATGCCTTAAACCCCCTTTCTAGACCTTGTTAATGCCTTCTTAAAGCCTTATGTTGATATGGAAGCTCTCTTATTCTGAGATAACCTTAGATCTGTTCATTTAGGAGTTGTAGAGCCCAGATCTATTGCCTTTATGGAACTATTTTGCATATTAACCCTAGATCTACCCCTTTTAAGCATCTTTTAGTCTTTATTCCCTTGTTCATGTGTTTGTACACGTAAAGTTGGAAACTTTACGTGGTAAATCAGCTTATTGGACTCAGATCTATCATTTGTATGTATTGGATTCGAGCAGAATCGAGTGTAGAATAGTTGCATGGCGGTGACTCGGCGAGTCGGAAGAACGACTCGGCGAGTCGAGTCGCGAGTCCCCGATTTCTTCCTTTTGAGCGGTGTCGAGTGGGCCCAGTGAGTAGTGGAGTGGACTCAGCGAGTTTGAGGGTAGACTCAGTAATGGAGGGACTCGGCGAGTTGTTCATACAACTCGGCGAGTCCAAGGCAATCTTCTTAAGCTCAAGAACAACTCGTCGAGTTGTTCATATGACTCGGCGAGTCGGATGAAGATTTTCTGAGTTCTTGGATCGGATGAATACTCGTCGAGTCGATGCCATACTCGACGAGTAGCAGCGAGTAGGGTCGAGGAGTGAGAATAGGGACTCGGCGAGTTGGCGGCCCAACTCGGCAAGTCAGGTCAACTGTGGGTTGACTTTGACCGAGAGTTGACTTTGGCCAAGGGTAAAAGAGTCATTTTACCCAATGCAGTGTTTAGTATTTGATTGAGTGTGTTTTTGGACTTGTAGCCGGGGAGATACCGGAGCAGCAGCAGTTAGCCCTCAGAGCTATTCACTCAGCAGCCAGTTCACGAGGTGAGTTCCCTTTCAGTAGGAACGGGTCTAAGGCCACAATGCCGGCCCGTTTAGCTAGCAGTAGTATCCGGATTTTTATCCGTTGCAGTAGTTAGCATGTTTGATGCCTTCGTGGCTCAGACAGGATTATGTGTGTTCATGTTAAGTAATACGCTATGTTATGATCAGTCAGCTTCGGACTTCGGTCCGATGTCAGCTTCGGACTTCGGTTCGATGTAGGGGACAAGGTCCCAGTCAGCTTCGGACTTCGGTCCGATGTCAGCTTCGGACTTCGGTTCGATGTAGGGGACAAGGTCCTAGTCAGCTTCGGACTTCAGTCCGATGTCAGCTTCGGACTCCGGTTCGATGTAGGGGACAAGGTCCCAGTCAGCTTCGGACTTCGGTCTGATGTGAGCTTCGGACTCCGGTCCGATGTAGGGGACAAGGTCCCAGTCAGTCAGCTTCGGACTTCGGTCCGATGGAGGGGGCAAGGCCCCAGTATGTGCTTGATATATTATTGTATGGTATGTGGTAATTTGGGGGAGCTCACTAAGCTTCGTGCTTACAGTTTCAGTTTTGGTTTCAGGTACTTCCGCTAGCAGAGGGAAGAGCTCGGGTTGATGGCATCGCACACACCACAACTTCAGCTTTTATCCTGGGAGCTGATTTAGTTCTTGATTTTTATATGACATGGATATGATACAGTTTTCCGCACAGTGTTTTATTATTATTTTGAGATATAGCATGTATGGTTTTACGATATGACACTCAGATTATGGTTTTTGGTTATGTTGAAAAACGAAATTTTTGGGTCGTATTTTTGGGTCGTTTCAGAAGTCCCCTGAGACACACGGATCGGAAGATCCTACAAAGTCATGGCCTGGAAAGGCGTATGTGGGGTATGTGGTATTTTGGGGAGCTCACTAATCATTTATGCTTACAGTTGTTATGTTATGTGTTTCAGGTGCGAGCGAGGATCGCGGGAAGGCGTCGGCATGATCCGTACACACTTATGGAGTTTATGTTATTGAGATTCTGGGACATGTTTTTGTTATGACACAATGATACATTATGTTTTGTGATTTTCATGTGATTGAAAGTATGATTTAAAAATGAAAAACTGTTTTGAAATTTACGTCGTTACATGATTCTAAAGTGATAAGTGAATCTCTGTTGAATTGTACTTGTAATCTCTGTTTGAGAGCTCATCATAAACAAAGAATACTCGCTTCCTGCCTGTGGACGTAGGTCACCTTGACCGAACCAAGTAAATATTGTGTCATGTGTGCTTTTGTTTTTTCTTTTTTCCACTTTACTTCCTAACACCTATGCTATTGTAAATGATTATATGAGTAATGATAACATGGAATGTGAAAACTAAAAAGAAAGTAAAAAGGCATTATGAAAACTATTCGGACCATGATACCTCATAAGAGGCCTAGAGGAATCTACTGGGGTAATATCTTCCCTTCAAGAAGTAGGTGTCCTATTATGATACCTTGGTGGACTCATTTGGTTCTATTCACCTTGGCTAGTTAGTTGGACTGATTTGGTTCTTTTCACCTTGGCCAGTTATAGCATGATACATTGGTGGATTGATTTGTTCTTTTCACATTGAACTTGGAAATGGAAAATGAATTTAATGATATGATGAGATATGATATTTTATGTTGTGTAAGGAATGAATTTCTTTGAAAATGTTTTGAAATGTTTTATGGTCTAATTAAAACCCATATGACTCATGAGACATTATTGTCTTACGTATCTATTTTAAATGATATTTATCAGGTTACACTTAAAGAGAAAATATGATAGATGAAAATTAGAAGTTAAGAAATAGAGAACGAAGTGGACCTTGTCAAGTTCCTTATTAATGATATTGATACAATTCATATTTGTTTGTTATGGTTCGTATTGATGCTTAATGGTTACACTCAATATTTTAATTGTAAATGTTTTTATATGACGGAGTTTTTATTAAATATGGTTTAATTCCTGAAAATATCACTACTAGAAAAACAGCCTTTTACGACGCTCATTGCGCGTCGTAAAACGCTCAGACGACGTGCAAATGCGCGTCAAGGAAGGCCATGTCATAACGAGAGACGACGCGCTTTTGCGCGTCCTCTATAGACGACGCGCATTTATGACACGCATTTACGACGTGTAGTTACGACACGCAATGCGTATCAAGGAAGGCCCTGTCATAAAGGAAGACGACACGCAATTGCGTGTCGTAACCTTACGACGTGCGTGTTTATGACACACAATGCGTATCAAAGAAGCCCCTGTCAAGAAAGGCCATGTGATAAATGAAGATGACACACATTTTTGCGTATCATAATTTTAAATGTTCTAAAAAAATATTTATATATTTATTAATTTTTAAATTAAATTTGGATTTAATGTCTCATAATTGAAATAAAATATCATATACAAAAAATACAATCCATTGCATAAAATTTAATGTCATATAATTCTATTTCTTACAATATCTAAATTTGCATCTAATCTACTCTATACATCAAATTCCAACTAAGTAAAGTTGCATCTTGCCTTTCATAATTTTTTAAGACTATATGGATAAGCAGTTACACATTGGCCCATCTCACTCAAGAATGACTTAGACAAATTCAACTCCAAGTCTTTGTTGCATCTTGTTGATAATGTTGCAAGATTTGAATCAAGTGGCTTCATATTCCTTTCTTCCATCAACTTTACCTAATGCACAAAATACACGAAACAAACTACAAGGTCTTTATCCACTAAAATCAACAAAACCAAATTGCAAACAAGAAATAAAACCTCAAATTTTGTTGCATCAAAGTTCAAACACATACCCACAAAGAACACTAGTTGTCCATGGAACAACCTTGCGATATTCTGCCCACACCTCTTTGTATTTCTGTGCACATCTGGATTCATCTCTTCTCTCTTGCCAGATCAGCAGAATCAGAAGATAAATTGGATAAAAATATGGAACCGGAGAACTATAATCACATGCTTCATATTATAATATCATATACAGTAGTTGACTTTTCAAGTCAAAACAAATAAATTTAAATTTAAGTAGAATGGTATGATAAATAAATAAATTTAAATTGTTGCAAAATTACCTAATCCCACAGGGTAAGCTGAAGGATAGTGCCAATAACTGATCTCCCAGGTAATTGCAGTGCCTTGCTATTCCCCTTCATAAATAATAATTATAAAAAATATATTATTGTGCATTTAAAAAGGTAGTAGGAATTAAACAAATAATGATTAGAAACTAAAATACTGATGAAATGTATGTATGTCATGCATAAGAAATGATATTATTATTATTATTGTAAAAATAAAACATGAAAGGAAAGGAAAGGTGACTGCTGACCTTAACATGTGTACTAGGAAACGCAAAAGTGCGCAATGTTTCCTGTGTCTCATCTGCAGGCTTTCTTCTTGGGACACTAAGAACAAAAGCAGCTTAGTGCCACGTTGCAGCAGTTGATGTTATCCTATATCCACCATCCCATCTTCTATGAATACCTTCACTTGGATACAAAAAGTCCAGCTCCACAACCTGAATCAATTCACATCAATCACTTATTAAATATGCATAAAAATACCAATCAACCCACCAACACTTTTGTTAAATCAACACAATAACACTATTATTAGAAAAAACTATGACTCAAATTTTGTAAAGGAGCTGTGTTTTAAATCTAAAAAAAAAAACTTGATCAGAAAATCCAGCACCACGGGACATAACAATTGCCCATTTACTTCCTGCAGTTGCCATAGCAGTGACATGAAACCCTTCTCTCCATTTTTTATTGATCCACTTTAATTGAAATGCTTCACTCATTTTATACGACTGCTGAATGTATTGAGTACCTACTTACATAAAAAGAAATTTAGAATACAAACAATTATGACTTTAAAAAAGATATATATAACAATTTTGCCCTTACCCCTCGACAAAAACCCATGACAAAAACCTCAATAAGTACCAAAATTGCGGAAAAAATGAAGGTTTAGGGACCAAAACTGTAATGTACTCTTATAAGGAAAAAAAGTAAATAAATACATACCTGTAACTTTGAAGAACAGGTTCACCAAGAAATTCTCGTCCAAGCACGAATGGTAAGGTATCCAACTATACTTCTGGCTCCAATTTCAATTCGCACTATAGCCCACATGATTTGACCGAGCAGTCAATTGGGCCTAATTCACAGACCACTCAAGCACTCCTACCCAATACTGCGTATCTTCAATTCCCACTAAAACCCTACAAATCGCTACAATCATACTAAAATATGGAATTAGAGAGAAGGGAAAAACCGCATCTGGTAATGAAGGTTCCATCCCTGCAAATGCTACACTACAAATAATATCATGGAGGGTCTCTACAGATATTACAGATGACAAGAAAGTCCTCTAGAAAAGCTTGGAAGAAGGGGCGGGATTCCACCTCCCAAATGAAGGGGTTGTTTTTCAATTTAAGTTGTTAGATAAAGAGCAGGAAGTTGATAAGCTTGAAGAAGTTGTGATGATGATGAAGAAAGGTGAAGTAGCTCTTCTGAGTATTGCACCAGAATATGCTTTTGGTTTTATCGGTTTCAAGCAAGAATTAGCAGTATTGCCGCCTGATGCCACTGGTACATATGAAATCGAGCTTGTCTCTTTTCTTAGGAGCAAAGAATCCCGGGACATGAACACCACCAAAGAGAAGATTATAACTTTTGGCAAATATAAGAAAGAAGTGGAAGAGTATCGAGCTATGCTCAAGCTTTTCATCTATTATACCTTAAAGGTTGCTATAAAGTGCAGAAAGTTGTCATCTTTTGGCCAGCCATCAATGAAAGAAGTTGTGTTGATTGAATTTAATGAAAGAGAGGGAACTAGTTGTGTTGACAGCAAGGTAAAACAAAGGAAGCAATGGTTGGTTCCATGGCAACAATGTCCAATCAAAAAAGCAAAAGTGCCTTTCAAACAAAAAGTCAATTTCCTAAGTCCTGGCTTGAGGACAAGCCTCTTCTTCAAGACAGTGGTATTGATAGAGAATGTGTTGTGGGTCTTATATAAACATACGGGCAAACATGGGGTACTTAATTGTAACATCTATTATTATCTATTTTGCAGCCTATCTAGAATTATCTCAAAGAGTAGCATAAATAGAGTAGTGAGGTATGGAGTATTTTTGGTAGCTTTGAGTATCGACTTTAGCTTGGCTAGGAGGTTTCTCTTGAGAGAACTTCTCTGATTAGGGCAGGAGGACAATCATTTGGATTTCCTTTTTGATTTGTTCTTATTTCCATTTAGTAATCAAATAGCTACCCAGATCTATATATCTCATATTTTAGTTTCATTTATCTGTTATTGGATTCACGTTCCTATCATGCCCAAGGATCATACATACATTGTTAATGAGATCAGAGTCAGCATGTTTGACTTCATGTGTTGTTATATGATTAGGCTTATAAGAATCTAGGGAGGAAATAATAGAAATGACCGACAAACTCTGTTGAAATCCAACTTTTAGTGATTTAGATCTCTCCATAAAACAAGTTACCCAAAGTGCATGACTAATAGAGACTTGGACAAGTTACAGTGATTTGAAAATGTCATGATGAATACATCACTCACAGGTGAACCACAAAGTGCATGACTAAGGCTTCTAGATTGCTAAAGCATGGTCAAGCACTTTTGCAAAGGAATATTCTTCAAGCTACAAAATGTAATCATTGTCTCATATATGTCAGAATGATGCTCCATATAGCCCTGTAATAAAGGAACATAACAAAAAGTGAGGCACCATAACAATAACATTCAAATAAAAATCTAAAGATAACAAGAAGAGAACCTTAAGTGATAGCATATCAACAATATAGTACAGCCAGGTAATAGTATTATGAGTCTGCTCGGAGTGCTCTTGGCTCAACCATAGCTTTAAAGCATTGCCAACATCTTAAATAAAATGTTGTTTTCACAAGAAGTAAGTAGGAGACACAAGATCTAATAATAGTCACTCCATACGTTTCAGCTAAGAAATGACAAACTAGACCAATGTTATCTTTGCTTTTATAGTGACTCCATACATTTCACTGCTAATATTAATCCATCATTAAATTGAGCTTTGTATACACTACCAAATCCTCCTTGTCCAATAAGGGTACTGAAATTATTAGTTTCCCTTTTAGTGTCATTATAGCCAAACTTTTTGATGATGATAGATCATGCAAACAAGGGACAAACTGCATAAAAAATAAACATAAAATCAAGGCCACTGACCGATCTATCTTCTTGGCACAATCTACAGCAAATTAAATAGCGGGGGCAACATAAAACATACCTCCTGAAACAGTAACAAACATATTTTATAAATAAAAAAGTATAAAGTTTTATGAAATTAAAGTAAATAAAAAAACATAGCTTTCTACATACCTTGTAAAAAGTATTGAAAAAGTTGCATAACAACTCAAACATGACCTGTAGTGCAGTTCAGGTCTCGAGTTAGATGTTAAATCAGACAATCCAGCCAACATTGGGACAAAAAATAATCAAAGAAACATAAGCAAAACGTGAACTCAATTAGAAATTCCTAGAAATGGTAGTTTATATTATGAAATATAAGATGGGATACTTCTGATTAATGAATGAGAAACATGAACTCAAATAGGATAGAAATACTGCACCTCATACTGGTAATTCACGAATCATGCCCAAAATGGTTAACGAGATTTGGTAACCAGACAAATGAAGACGAATATGACAGAAAGAGTGATGAACACGGAGATAAAAAGGAAGAATCAGCAAATACAGAAGAAAGTTTGACCATCTCACGATAAAGTAAATAAAAAGTGTAGAAAATTTTACATACATCTGGTTGGGATCGAAGATGGATTTGGTTATTTCTCCGTTTCTTTTTCCTGATTCTCTATGCATTGTTCTTTTCTTTTCTCCCTTTTTCCCTCTGAAAGTTGCTTAAAATTTTAGGGCTTCTGCACTTGGAGTTGCTGAAATTTGTTAATCAGTCACACAAACACACCCTTATTTCTCCATTACCGAACAATCACCAGCCATCATCTCCTCACAACCTCTTGACAACCTTCGAACGCCACCTCACACCCTCACCTGCAAATCGATAAAAAAAAAAATAATAAGAAGGGAGAAGAAGGGTTGTGATCGAACCAGAGGAAGAAAAGGGGAAAAAGAGGAAGAAAAGGCACATCTTTTCTTTCTTCTTTTTTCTTTTCGCTCTCAAACTCTAGCTGTAAATAGGAAATCACGAGAGATATTGAGAGAATAGATATAAGAGAGACAGAGATATCCATTCAAGTATGGTTGAGAGGTGAGAACAGGTAATCATTTGAAGAAGAAGGAATTTGGATGGGTGAGGGTGGGGACGAGGAAAAATTGTTTCCTGTGAGATCCAGCGCACAAAAGCCCTAGTTCTTCCAAATTTGGGATGGCGTGTATTTAATGTCTCAGAGGGAGAAAATGGTAGATTAAAGAGGATAGTCGACATCGTTGACCACTATATGGCTACCAAACTCCAAAAATACAAAAGGGAGGAAGAGTTATAGCCGCATAATGAGGTCTAGGGTTTACAGAGAAAAAGAGAAGCAGAGAGTGAAGGTTGTTGGCTGATGGAGAGGATGAATTCGTTATTCCTTCCCGAACAGCAATAACTTGATCACAGAACGAAAGCTGCAAATGAGGTCTAGGGTTTACATGGAAACCCTAAAAGATGGAAGAAAAGCGGGGTTTTTAATTTTTTAGGATTTCAGTTCCCCCTGCTGCTATTAAAGGATGGAACGCGCGTTCCATTAAAATTTATAAGGTTGTTGGCTGATGGAGAGGATGAATTCGTTATTCCTTCCCGAACAGCAACAACTTGATCACAGAACGAAAGCTGCAAATGAGGTCTAGGGTTTACATGGAAACCCTAAAAGATGGAAGAAAAGCGGGGTTTTTAATTTTTTAGGATTTCAATTCCCCCTGCTGCTATTAAAGGATGGAACGCGCGTTCCATTAAAATTTATAAGGCGACATCCTTAGATGACACACATGTGCCCTCCGTGTTTTTTTTTTTTTTTTTTTTTTTGTTTAGACACTAATTTAAGGGCACGCAATAATGCGTGACCTAAATCCTTAAATTTTATGAACAAATGACACTTTTTTAATGTCACTCTCTTTTGTGTAACATAAATCAATGAGTGTTGTGGTTTACGCATCGTAAAAGGGTCTTTTTTTTGTAGTGTATTTTATAACCAGAGCTTCGAAAAAATTTAAAAAAATTTGGGGTGTTACAATTTTAACATTTAAAAAATAAGAGTGACCGGTAAGCATAAGTGGGTACCCGCACTTATTGTCTGGAACCGGAACCACAGGTTCTTTAAACTTTGTAATCGAAGTCGAAACCGATTATATTGGTTTCTTATATTTTGGAACCGAAACCAAAATCGGAACCGTCGAGACCGCTTCTAATACCGCATACCCAGTCTCTAAGGTCTCTAATTTTGTTCATAAAATTTAGTCATTACAAACCATAAAACTAAACCATCTATTATCAATTGAAAAAAAAATATTTGTGAGTGTTTATTATTAGCAAGTATTATTAATCGACAAACATAACAAATTGAAATTTGAATTTAGTATTATTCTTGCATTCGTAATACTTTTTTTGGCAGTTCAAGTCCCTATATTTTCTAGTTTTCAATTTTGTTTCCCAAACAACTCCCACTTCAAAGAAGTCTTTATAACTTCCAACTTAACCCAACTATGTTAACTTAACAAATTTAATCTAATTCTAATTTACTAAGTTAAAGTCCAAGTCATACTTAATTTCCATAATTGACAAGATTTGCCCTTTAATATTCAAATTCAGTTGGTTAAATTAGAAAATATATTCATGAATGGTTAAACCAAAACATAGACAGACTATGATTGTATGTATTTCATCTGTCCAGTTAATTATCTTATGAACTATAAAAGTTAATAGTCATTAAAAAAATTATAAAAGTTAATAATTCTAAAGTTTCCACTACAAACCAACATTGATATCGGAATCCAGGGCAAGTAGCTACATTATTACTTCAACATCCTAAAAAGGAGTCATTAAAGTGGTTTTTGATGTAAGTATGTTCAAATAACAAAAGATTGTGACAATAGTCCTTCGTTTGGTACTACAAACATACGTTATTTGGGTTCAATTTTTGTCGTGATATTGTATCCACCACTATAGTCAAATACATCACTAGTATTCCTTTTAAGCTCACCTTCATTATAAGGATGCTTAGGAGCACCTCCAACTGATCCTAATGATGATGCCGAATCTGAATTTGTGCAGAGTCCATCACTCGTTAAAATGGACTCAAGTGCTTTCACAACATTGCTCATCGTTGGACGATCTGCAGCTGATTCTTCAACACATTGCATCGCTAGCTGTATAAACCTCCCAAAACCAATCAAGAATGTTGTGTCTTCGAGATTAGGATCGATTATTTCCCTCAACCCATATTCCTCTTCATCAGTTTTGTCCATGGCTAGTCTCACCTCGCGCACAATGTACTTACCTTTTACAATTGGTTGTTTAGCGGTTATTAGTTCAAGCATCACCACCCCAAAACTGTATACATCGCTCTTATCAGTCAATTGTTGTGTCATGTAGTATTCGGGATCCAGATATCCCTGTAAAAATATAGAAATGTTAGAGGTCTGACGCACGAATATAGCTAATATAAGAGACAGATTGGCGATGGATCAACTTGAATTTTCAAGATTTCATCAGTTTTATGATGTAGCAACAGTTAGCGATGGATTTAATTCAGTCATTATAACACAAATGACAGATTAGCAACAAATTTGAAGTAGGTCACTAGTTTTATGACGTAAATTCAGTTTGTTAAAAAAGTGAATCAGTTATATTAAAACCGTCGCTACTGTAGTCCATCGTTAACCTGTCACTACATTTTGTCAATCTGTCTTTAATTACTTTTGTCACTAATTTATTGCTAATATTCCTATATATACATACTCCTTATGATTTCATTAAGGCGCTAAAAAGAGTTTTGAAATGATAACATACCAGGGTACCCTTAACTTGAGTGGACACATGACCTTTTTCGCTGTCAGAGACTAGCTTTGACAACCCGAAATCTGCAACTTTTGCAGTGAGATTTTCGTCTAAGAGAATGTTAGTCGATTTGATGTCTCTATGAATTATAGGAGGATCTGCAAGCTCGTGTAGATAAGCTATTCCTTTAGCTGAACCAAGAGCGATGCGAAGTCTCCTCTTCCAGTCTAGATGAATTCCTGATTTCCCTGCAATGAGTTTTTTTTTTTTTTTTTTTATGGGTGAGAACATATATATATGTTAGAAAAAACTAATTTAGAAATGTACATTTAACACACAACTAACTAGAGTGGAATGAAAACGACAAAGTCTTCAGACAAATTTTCAAGAAGTTCTATATATTGTATGTAACACAAAGTGACATTATGTCATTGTATCAAGATAGGGTTTAATTATTTCATTTTTTATTTTCCGATTTTAAACAAAAAAACCTAATTAACTACCAGTTTTTCAAAACAGTTTGGTTTTTTGATTACCTGACAAGCTTTCCCGAAGGGTTCCTTTGGACATAAACTCGTATACCAACATCTGCTCTCCTTGTTCAAAACAAAACCCGACTAGCCCAACAAGGTTCTTGTGATGGACTCTTGAAAGCAACTCGATTTCTGTCTTGAATTCGAGCCCACCTTGCATGGATCCTTGTTGAGCTCTTTTAATTGCAACCATTTGCCCTCCTGGAATCACTCCTCTATAAACCTATCAAAATAAGACCATGAAAATGGATCACAACCAGCACCAAAAACATGATTAAACGAGTAAATATCATTTCAAAAGTTTGGTTTTCAACGTGTATGTGTAAAGTATTAGAAAAAAATTACGCATCAGATTGCAACGAATAATGTGTTTTATTTGAGCTTGTATATATATATCTATACCTTGCCATAGCCACCAGATCCTATTTGATTAATATCAGAGAAGTTTTTTGTGCTTTTCTTGAGTTCATCATAAGAGAACCATCTAGCTCCCTTCAATTGTGGTGCACCTCCTCCACTATCTTTAGCACTTGGAGCCCATGATCCTGTTCAAAAAAGTTAAAATTAGCCATTGACAAGATGTAAAATTGGTGGAAACCTAAATAGAATCTAGTATAGATGATGAACACTAGGAAATCAACAAGAAATTACCAAAAGGTTTGCTTAGAGTTATTGCTCTTTCAGCACGTTTCTTTTGTTGAACAGCATAGAACACGAGCCCAATAAGCACTAGAATCAAAAGGGTGCAACCAATTGAGATCCCAATCACACCACCAACTCCAATACTTCCTCCATGGCCATCTAAGACACATGATAATTTAAACATTTAGTGGGTGGTTGATTCGTAGAATGTTTTGGAATCAATGGAATTTAATCAAAGAAACTGGAATATGAAGGAATTGATATACGAAACTAATCATATTTGCACCAGAAAGGAATTGAAAAGGGCGACAAAAAAACAAGGCATTTGGCAACACATTAACAAAGAAGATTAATTCTCCATTTTCAAGTAATGTAAATATTTATGATGTAAACTTTAAACATCATTCACCTGGAAACGAATAAGGTGATGCAATAAAATAATATGGTCCAAATCCAGCTGGAGGCTTATACGTTTGATTACTCAAGAAAAACCCCATCATTTGAACCTCCGATCGCTTAAAATGCTTATCCTTTGATGGAAAGAATCCTGTATGCACTTGAAGATAATCATCACTATTAAAGAAAGGGTTTTGTAGTGAAACAGAGCCCTCAGTGAGACCTAATTTTGTCCAAAGGCTTGTTTCTAGCAAATGCCATATGGTAACGTTAGACAGATCCCTAAATGAAGGCGCCCTGAAGAAAATCGTGCCTTCATATGGATAAGCACATTCACAATTTTGAGGGCTCAGTTTTGAATCATGTCGACATAACTTGCTCCCACAATCAGCTGAGCTTGTAGAGTATGAGTTTCTCAATGTTTGAAGTTGGCAATACGTTGAGTTCTCAAGCGTAGTATCGCAAACGGGGTTCCCATAGAGTCTAAAATTTTCACAAAAACAGAAGATAAATATTGCCCAATAAGTTGAAGAAAAAAAAGATCGCTAAAGCAGCTTCAGTCTTATTGTTTGTATTTTTGTATTGATGTTTATATTAAAAATTTGTTCTTACTCCAGTGTGTTCTTGTATTGGCTACTGAGTGTTGCATTGTCAATCTTATTGCTTTGCAAATCGACAAGCTGTAATTGATCGCTGATGTTGTCGCCCATATCAAACGTGTCATTGAAAAGATTGTTCTTGAATTTCCTATTCAATGGTATCAAAGGCTAAACTATAAGATTATCTAGCTCATTAGTATCATCAAAAAGAAAAATTTTTCCATCTATTTGAGAGAATTAAAAAACATGGTACATGTAAGAGATGATTAGTGCCAAATTTGTCAGGTAAGTTGTAAGGAAGACTGCCTTAGAGTTCAACCGTTTTTCTGTTTGACCTAAAAAGTCAAAATGTATTTCTTTCCTAGAACCGAAGGAGTAATGGGAACCGGATCTTACACTTGTTGAATTCCTGATAAACCGAAAAGGGCCTGTGGAAGATTGCCTTGAAGTGATCCAAATTCCATAACGCTGATAACGAAATAAAAAGAATAAATCATAAGATAATTTTTCATGAGGAAAAGAAGTCGGTACTTATTAGGCATTGAAAAGGGCTAAATCCCTGAATAAGTGTCACAAAAAGTGTCAAAAAAAACTTACAGTGTGCCTAAAGAAGGTAGGGTCGAAAACCAACGTGGAGGGTCCGATGCTTGAAATGAATTGTTGCTCAAGTCCCTGAATAAGTGTCGCAAAAGTCAGATCGTCGTTAATCCAACTCTAAAAGTTCAAAGGAAGCTTTTGGTTTCTGATAATTAATTTGCTTACACATAAGTGAGTGAATTCATCCCAGTTAGATCAGGCAAAGCTCCTTGTAGATTGTTGTAGGCTAGATTTCTATATGTAGGTAATTAATCAAGCAAGAACGAAAAGTCAAAGTCAAGGTTCATAACTGATTTCAGAGATATGATCTTTTTATCATTATACAAAGATGTGTACTCACAATTCACCAAGACTTGTGAGGTTGTTTAGGTTTGGTGGTATTTCACCTTCCAAGGCGTTTCGATCGAGTCGACTGTTGTAATTAAAGCATGAAATAACATGATCATAAGTTATGTATTTTCGAGTCAGTTCTTGTACTACTTAGTTTAAACAAAAAGATGGACAAATGCAAAGATTCGGACAATTTAGAGTTGCAACATATTATGTTCGTCGCTAAAGAAGTCTGGACAATTTAGCCAAGAATTGTTAAAAATGACAAAAGGTCGAGCTTTTTGCTACCAAAGTTCCATAAGCAAGAACTTTGATGTTTTGGTATTTTCACCGAAAAATATCAAAGAATGATTTTTTTACAATGCTTCGAATATGTACTTACAGGGCCTCAAGGGTCTTGACATATCCAAGTGTATTGGGGATTTCTCCGGTTAACTGGTTCCCATCGAAAAGTCTGTGATTGCAAGATCGAAAACATTCATTTATTCAGAACATGATCATTAATTAACTAGAAAATAATCCTCATGTACAAGTTGGTTCAACTTACACATGTATTAGAACCATGTCGGAGCTGAAAAGTTGGGAAGGAATTCCGCCTGATAGCTTGTTCTTATTGAAATGGCTGCCAATTCACAAACATGATCATCAGTCAAACATTTACACCAAATAAAGCAAGAAAGAAAGCCAAAACGAGGTCGACTCACAAATGTTTACAATGTTTTAGCATATCCAACCCCGGATTCGTGAGAGTGGAAACCGGAAGTGATCCCGTCAGTTGATTCTCCGAGATGTCCAACCAGTAAAGTTTCGATAAATATCCCAACGATGGTGGAATCTGACCAGTCAAATTGTTTGTGTTCAAAGCCCTATATACATCGATCATTTATGGATCATATTATTTACGTCAAGAAGTTAAAACATATCGATCAAGATCATTGTTTCAAAGATTCTTACAGAAAAGATAGCTTCTTGAGGTTTCCAAGTTCAGATGGAATGTTACCGGTGAAGCTACACCCAGATAGAATCCTGAAATTACCAGTATTTTAACAATTAAGGGTATGAAATAATCTTAATTAGTACGTATTATATGTTTCCAATTTCAGATGGAAGGAACAATTTATAAACTTACAGTGTGTCAAGATTTCCGAGATCTCCTACCCTCGGAGAGATCTGACCTGTTAGTCCGCCATTAAACGATAAGTCCCTGGCGTAAACATCAGAATATTATCAATGTCTCTTGATCATTAGAAATCCAATGTATACATAAACCAACGTATCGCAATTGTCTTAATCATAAAATAGTTATGAACTCACAACGATGTTAGTTCAGAGAGGCCACCGATGTCGCCAACGAGTTGACCTACTAAGCTCATACTCGACAAGCCCCTAGAAAGAAGGTTCAACTGTTAAAAGGCTAGGAATTTAATACGTACATTGGTTTTGTTAGGGTTTCTTTTATTAGTGTATGTATCAACTTACATCTTGATGAATATTGGGTTGTATACATATATAACTTATATAAGGTTTTTCAGTTATGTTTATGATAAAGATGAGAATAATAGAATCAAGATGAGGGAAAGTAGACAGACAGTGCAATCACCCTGGTGTCTGTACAGTTGACACCTTCCCACGAACATGGATCATTCGATCTTTTCCAGCTTGGTGGCGTATTTTGCCACTGGTCTTTCAACGCTCGGAGCACCTCCGCTAGGGTGGCAATAAGCAGTCATCATGATCAGTTAATGAAAACATGGTTGCCGGAAAATGTGGATTAAGATTAAACCAGGTATCACACCATATCACTTACCATCACCGGGATTAGTATCAGCAAAGATCACCTTAACTTCCACGATGAAAAGAAACATACAACACCATAACAACTGCCATACTTTGACTTCCATTGACGAAAAAACTCGATTGCAGGTTTAACAACAATTTCTTCGTGGCTGTGAATCCATGCATGCGGTTAATTGATACTATCTTTACATGGCTTCTCAGGCAAGTTATTAAGCGATGAATTAAGAAAGATTTTGTGGTTCGATGATTAGGGTTTTGGTTAGCTTAGATAAGAAGACATATGGAATCCAACAGAAAAACAGGATGATGAATTATTGTCGGCAGTTTGCCACCATTTTAAGCCTGAATAGTTAATTGACAGATGGAAAGTGTTGGTGGTTGCTCCGCCTAACCAACATAAATCTCAAGAAACACCTTGTTTTGAGAATCCTTTTTGGCCGAACAATCATAAACTTTAACGTTTTCTTGTCTTGTTCTTGTTTGGATGAGCACTGGAAAAGGATTTATGGCAACTATTTGTTCTATCGCATTTCAAAAAACTGAATGGTTTTTGGCATCTCACCTCATAGAGTAAGGTTAATAGTAAAAAAAAAATAGGGGGTCTCATTGGGTATATGTATGTATAATTGTATATGGCATAGTCTATTCATACCAGTAGACTATGCACGCCAAACACAACACAAACAACCTCAATCCATGAAATCCACTAACACAAGGCCAAGAGAGCAATTAAGGTCCAATCCATGGAATCCACTAACACAAGGCCCAAGAGAGCAATTAGGGTCCCAACTTGTTTTCGTGATTAAGTAGCAAGAAACAAAGAGTCAAAGTAGAGTCAAGCATGTTTCCTTCCTTTTCAAAGTCTAAAGAGCACAACATGTTTCCTTATTTTTTTTTTTCCTTTTTTTTAGGTTTCCTTCTTTTTAGGGCTTGATTGACCGTTGGATTACATCTAACTCGGTCCAGTAAAAACGTTTGATATCAATAAGTTTACCCTTTTACCCGGTTCAAATGTTTCTCCGAGTCCTCCCAAAAAAGAATTTGATTGATAAATAGAACACATATTCCTTTTATAACCTTGATCCCCCCTGCCTCCAACTTAAACGAGATTAACCATTGTCATCAACCACAGGGGCGGCTCAACTAATGTGGGGGCTCTAAGCAAACAAAAAAATTAGGGCCCTTCAAGTAAGCTAACAGTTTCGCACTTGAGACCTTTAGTTTTATAAACCAAAGCTTTTACCACTAGGCCAAGCTTCAACTTGTCTTTGTAACCCAAGAAATATGTATATATACATATATAATAGAATAAGATTTAAAATCGGGGCCCTAAGCTTTTGCTTAGTTTTGCAAAGGGTAGAGTCGGCCCTGATCAACCAAGCCTTCTCCTGCTCAGCCACACTGTCAGCCTCCACATATCCATCACCGCATTCCTCCGCCATTCCTCCACCAGCGCATTTCTTGATATGTATTTGCATAAATAGAAATTGTTTGTTATCTATTTGTATGAAATCTAATGTTTATGAATTTTGATATGTATGAAATTTGATGTCGATTCCCTTTTCTTGTTCTCATGTCAACAACCACTTTCTCTCCTTCTCAGCATGTTGTCATTTATCCTTATTTCCCTGTATTAGAATAAAGCTTAGTTGCATATTTAGTTCCATGTGATTGCATTGTTGAGATATATCCATAAAATTACCCCAATCTCTTATGTCTTTTATCTTGTGTTTTTGGTAGATTAGCCATCTTAAACACGACTCTATCATTTGGTGTTTCCATTCCCCGTTCTTATAATGCTTCCACAAAAAGAAACCCAAACCCTAGAAGAAAACCATGTCTGCGATGTTAGAGAAATTAGATGAAATCCTTACTGTCACCACCAATTCCTTGGTCCATAACAAAAAGAACCATGACATTATCATAGTCCAAATTACTAAACAAACAGACAATACCAACATCATCATCGTTTCCTCTAATTCACCCACCAAAAATGACAAACACATACAACCTCCACCCACCATCAACACTCCAAGACCCCAAATATACTCCTAGCTTACAACCTTCAACGGAATAAAAACAATGAATTGGATTTTCCAAGCCAATAATTATTTCACATACCACCTCAACAACGAGTCTCACTCTTTGTGTTCTACTTCACCGACGACGCTTTTAGTTGGTACAAGCACCTTGCCGTTAATAACATGTTGGGATCATGGCAAGAATTTTCACGAGCTTTAGAAACACAATTTGGGCCAACGTCCTTTAAAATCACCAAGTTACACTCTTCAAACTCTGCTAAGCCACAACCGTAGCCGCCTCAAAAACGGAGTTTGAGAAGATTAGTACTTATACCACAAGTCTCTCAGTACAAACTCTACTCAACTATTTCATCTTCGGGCTCTGACACGACATTCAGACTGAAACTGCCCTACATAACCCTCAATCCGTCACTAAGCATATGGACTCGCCAAGTTAATCAAAGATAAATTATCCATGAACTGTCCTCTATATAACGTCTATATTTTCTACCCAACAAAACAGCCACCCGTCCCACCATCCAATAAACCACCCCTCTTAACTGGTCCAACAACACTGTGTCCTTCACAAGACTTTAGCCCGTGGATTTGCATAAAAGAAGAACAGAAGGCCTTTCTTTTTGTTGTCCAGAAAAATATTATCTTGAACCCAAGTGTAACCCACATCAATTTCTTCAAGTTATTTACAACAAAGATAAAATCGACATCATTTTTCACAATATTCTTCAAAATTTCCCTCAATTATTCTATCCATGACTACTAATAGTAACATATCATACAGCAAGACCCTCTTATCCACAACACGTCACGTCAAACCAAACATATACTTCCTATCACTCTCCACAACAACATTATTCGAGTTATCTTCTCCTCATACACTTAATCGGTGCCATACCTGGTAACCATCCTGGTGGATTCCAACAGCGCATACAATATCATTGAGCCACATATTACATCCTTCCTCAACATTCCTTGCACCTCCATCTCGCCATTTCCAGTCATAGTCGGTAGTGGATACTTTCTGAATGGAAATAGGTTATGTCCCTCGTTACCAATAGATCTCACTAAAATAAAATTTCAAATTACATCCTTCATATTACCGGTCACCGGTGCTAACGTCATACTTGGGTTAACATGGTTGAGCACTCTTGGACTCATCACATCTGACTTTTCCATCCCAAAAATAGCCCTTGACATGAAGTAAGAAGATCACAATGTTTGATTAAGGTGTCTAAGGTCATAGCTAAATTGATATAATCTTGAGAATAAAAGTAAAGCCCTTTTTGGGTTGCCCTCAAATAGCTATGAATGATATTAGGAGAGAGAGGAGATGATTTATTAATTTATTATATGATCAATAAATTAATTATAAATTGATTATAATTAATTTAGAATTAATCATGTTACACCCGGATCCGCAGGTATGACTTTCATTAGATAAATTGGGCCTTATATGTATTTTATTTCCTACGCAGGGCATAAGATAGCCTCCTACGCCCACCATAGGAGGAAGACTTCATACGGGAATTTAAAGACTTACGCAGGTCCTAAGTTAAGTTACGCAGTGCGTAGTACACAGGATCAAAAACCCTAATTCTTGAGGTTGTTAGCTTATTTAAAGGCTATAACCCTCTTGAGGGTCGCTTTATACCCAACCTCAATTGTAGCACCTGGTTCCTGGTATGTAAATTTTATCTAAGTGTTTTGCATTTTCAGCCTTGGACTCGGCGAGTTGTAGGCCCGACTCGCCGAGTAGAGACGGGATTTGGAACATGTTTAAGTTGGCGACTCGGCGAGTCTATATTCTGGACTCGGCGAGTCCCCGCTGTTTGATGAAACCCTAAATTTCAAGGGTTTGCACCCTATTTAAACCAACCTTATGTGCCCCAACCTCGCCCCCTTCACCCTCAGAGCTCCCAACATCGTCCAAACCATTATTCCTTGTGAGATTGAAGTGCTTTGGTGTGTTTCTTGAAGATTTTGAGAGAAAAGAAGAGTAGATCAAGAAGAGAAGAAGGAGGCCATACATCCTTATGTTATCTCAGTGATTTCCTTGAGGTATAACTCAGTTTCCCTCTGTTTCCATGCTTATAGTCCCTTATAGCTCCATGAAAGTCCTTCTTGAGCCTTTCCCCAAGCTTGTTTGTGTATTAGGTTTGGTAATAAGTTGTTTAGCCTTTAGATCTAGGCATGATTGACCTCCAGGAGCTTGGATCTACTGCCTTTATGGAGCCATATTGCATGAAAGCCCTAGATCTACTCTTTTGGTGCATTTTGAGCCCTAAAACCTTCATGGGTGTTTATTTACACGTAAAGTTGGAAACTTTACGTGTTAATCAGGCCCTAGAAACCCAGATCTATGAATGGCATGAGTTGGATTCAAGCAAAATCACATGTATAGTATTTGCATGTGGCCGACTCGGGGAGTCGAGTCGCGAGTCCCCGAGTTTTCCCCCTTTTTCGTGTTGCGGGTTGGAGTAGTGAGTCATGGGGTGTGACTCAGTGGGTCGGAAGCCAGACTCACTCATGAAGTAACTCGGCGAGTCAATGCCATGACTCGGCGAGTTCAAGGCAATCTTCTTGCCTCAAGAACAGACTCGGCGAGTTGTTCATATAGCTCGGCGAGTCTCAGCATAGAGTGTTCTTCGGATGAAGATGAACTCGGCGAGTTGTTCATACAACTCGGCGAGTAGGATGAAGGACTTTTGGCCTTTAGTTTAGAAGGAGAGCTCGTCGAGTCAATGCTTAACTCGACGAGTAGAGACGGGTTTATGGTCAGACAAAGGGATAGGGACTCAGCGAATTGGCAAGTCAACTCGACGAGTCGGGCCAACTGACAGTTGACTTTGACTTTGACTCGTGGTTGGTTAGGGGTAAATGGTCATTTTACCCTGAGGTCAGTTAGCAGTATTTGACTAAGGGTTTTGTGGGAATTATAGCCGGAGGATTTCCGGAGCGTCGGCAGCAGAAGACAGTCAGTTCCCACGCAGATTAGTAGCTACTTTAAGGTGAGTTACCTTCCAGTAACGGTGGGTCTACGGCCACAATGTCGGCCCACCAATAGGATTGTATGATGGATGTTTGTCTCTGTGATATTCATCTAGGATTGCTACTACCTGTGATATGTTATTGTGCTAGTATGATATGATGCTATGTGCTAGTGACAGTAGGGGGAGATAGTCCCCGGTATACCGGTCGATAGGGCCGAAGGGGCGGTCATGCCCAGCCATGCTAGATAGATTATGAGATATATGTGTTATGTGGTAGTAGTAGGGGATGAAATAGTCTCCAGTATCCGGTCGAGAGGACCGAAGGGGAGACCAGCACCCAGATATGCTAGTCAGTATCCGGTCGAGAGGACCGAAGGGGAGGCAAGCTCCCAGATATACTGGTCGGTATCCAGTCGAGAGGACCAAAAGGGAGGCCAGCTCCCAGGTATACTAGACAGTATCCGGTCGAGAGGACCGAAGGGGTAGGTCGGGCACCCAAATATGCCTGACAATATATGTATGTTATGTGACCGTATGGTATGTGGTATGTTGGGGGAACTCACTAAGCTTCGTGTTTACAGTTTTCAGTTTTGGTTTCAGGTACCTCTTCTTCGAAGGGGAAAGAGCTGGCGCGGTAGCCGCCCATCACACACATGCCCTGTATTCCGCACTATGAGATCTTCCTGAGGATTTGTACTCTGACGTTATTATGTTTTATGAAATGTTTTTTTTAGACGTGCAATATCTTTATAGAATGTTATGATCGGTGAATGTTTTATTTCAAATGTTTTGCTAAGTATATGTTTTAAAAATGAAATTTTTGGCTCGTATTTTTGGGATGTTACATCAATCCTATTATCCAGTCCCTTCGAAACCCTAGCCATTTTTGTGAGAATATTGAGGTTTTAAAGTGTTCTTGTGTACACCTTTGAATGAGAAGACCATTAGAGAAGCATCTATGAGCTCCAAGCCTTATAGATCCAAATCCTTCATCTTGTTTTCTACCTCCAAAAGGTATAAAGTTCTCATCTTGGCAATCTCTCATGCTAGACCTAGTTAGTTATGCATTTTCACGCTTTTTGTCCCATAACTTTGGTTCTTGTGAGTATGATCTACTCTAAACCATTTGAAGACCATTTCCTATTGTTTTGGGGTTGTTGAATCATAAAAATGAGAGTTTGATCACTCCCATCTACCTCATGCATGAGATCTTGAGCATTAGTGCACTTCATGGACTTAAGGTTTAGTTTATTGCTCATTTATGGCATACAAATCTAACTTTATCCATTAAGAGCTTAATGGAACTTGTGGCATTCAGACCAGTACATGGGGCGTAAGTCTTGCTACGTTGGGAGTAGCTTGTTTTGGCTCGTAACCACCTAAGCTCTACATCATGCGTAGAGGAGCTTGTACATAGGGCATAGTAGGGTTGATCGACTTTGACTATTGTTGACTAAAGGAGTATTTTCTCTATTGTTGATTAGGTGATTTGTTGTACCTTTCTACCCTGTGTGTGAGCTATTGTGGCTAGTTGTTATTCGCAAGGTGAGTCTTCTTACTATATTATATATGTAGTAGTGTATGCATGCTAACCAAATGGGTCTTACCTTATGATTGATATTATTTGTGAAGTTGTGATTATTGATATCCGGACAGTTGTGAGTTCATGGTACTGCTGTTAGTCCCCAAGGTTGCTGGTAACCCCTAAAATGTGATTTTAATCCACAGGGTTGCTGATAACTCATAGTTGTCATTTATGTTGAGTTGTATGTAATATTTTGGGAAACTCACTAAGCTTTGTGCTTACAGTTGTGGATTAAATATGTTTTAGGTACTTTAAATGATCGCGGAAATGCGAAGGCTTAACTGTACACTCCGACTTGCAGATTTTGAGATTTCCGCATTTTGACACTGATATGGATGATTGTAATTGTTTCACCTGGGGTTTTTATAATATATGATGTTTTCTTTAAATTAAAAATGAAAATTTTAGTGGTAGAAATCAGTATGTTACAAATCAGAATTAATTAGAAATTAATTTTGGATTAATTGAAATTTAATAAAGGTTCAAGGGTTGGATTGCAATTGTTCAATAGTTGAGTGAAGGATGGATTCTAGAGCCCTCCTTGGGTGGACGGTTGAGTGAAGGATATATTCTAGAACCCTAACTGCCATTTGAGTGTTTTAAGCTTAGAAGTGACATTTGTTGGTGTTTTTGGTGATCTTGAAGAAAGAAGGATCTCTTAGAAGTTGCTCTTGTGGTGTTAAAGCTTGTGGATCTAGAACTTAGCCACCTTGATCCTTCTATAGAAGGTATCAAGTCCTTACCTTGTTGATCCATCTCTTAGTTCTAGATAATTAGGAGTTTTGGCTTGTTTTGGTCTCTTGAGGTGTTCTTGAGAGTATAAGCTACTCCAGAAGGTTATGGTGATAGATCTTAGTGTTTATGATGTCCCTTGTGCATAAAAATGGTGTCTTGATGGATTAAGCTCGACCATGAAAGGGTTGAGGGCTGTTTCATGAAGTTAGTATGTTAAAATCCAATATTTGACCTTTTTTAGCCATGCAAAATCTTAAAGTCTTTGAATTTATGGTTTAAGACCTTTTTCTGATGTTGACTTGAAGTTTGGACGTTATAAGCTTAATGAGTTAAGTCATTTGGAGTGGGTTTGGTTGTCTGACCAGTACGCCAAGCATACTCCTGAGTACGTTGCGCGTACTGGGCTAGCACCTCGATTATGGAATAGCCACGTACATCGGGCGTATGAGCCAAGTACGCTGTATGTACGTCCGTATGTGGGCTTTTGGAGTTTTTGGGCTCGAGTTTAGTTTGGCTCTTGCTTTGTTGGGTTTGGGCCTTTGACCATTTTATGGTATTGGATCATTTATGGGCCTTAGGCCATCTTAGAGCTCTTGGGCCTATGTTGGGCCTTAGGGTCCTTTAGTTTGGGCTTGGGCCATTGTTAGGCCTTATGAATATGAGATTAACCTTAGATGGTAACTAAGGTTGGTATTGATTATGTTCAGCGTGAGGAACCGTTGGGCAGCAGACTCGTATGTAGGATTTGCTATCTTTCGATCATGGTGAGTTTTCTCCACTGTACTCGTGGGTCGAAGGCACCAATGTTGGTCTACTAGATTATGGTAGTAGGATGATAGGTGTCTTCGTGGCAACATACAATGAACAACTAAACCTAGCATAATTGTACAATGCGGAAAACAATTAACAATTAATAGGGTACATGCATCCTATAAAAAATATAAGTCATACACCTTGATAGCAACATACAATGAACAACTAAACCTAGCATAACCCTAATTCGAAATTACCAAGTATAGAGTTACATACATTTTATTTGTTGTAGTAAACAAATAACTTCAATCTCCTTGTGGTGTAGGTCTTGGAAAGCTTAGCACCAAAAGGATGGTGCTTCTAATGGCTCACACCCAAACCCTAGAACTAGAAGACAAGAGGACATAGGAAAGAGGAGTGTAAATTTTCGTTCATATGCTCCTTCGAAAGAGTGGTCACAAAAATTAATGTCTAAGAGGTCCTATTTATAGTTTAGGTAACTTAGAGACAAAACAAGATTTGAATAATTAAATAATGAATTTAATTCAAATTCAAATTATTTCCTTATTATAATCCAGGAGGCTTTTATAAACCCTAGAAGGGCTCCCAAAACAGTCTACCTCTTGGATGGTTCTATAATTGTCTCTTATGTTTAATTATTAAACAATTACAATTCACCATTTACACCTTTAATTAAATCCAAATAAACCAAAATTAATCTAGATTAATTATGATTAATAATCAATTAATTCTAATTGATTTCTCATTAATTTATTAATCATATAAATTAATGAATCAATCATTTAACAGTTGATCTCATATTAATTTATTAATCACATAATAAATTAATAAATTAATTATTTATTCCCAATTAATATATTAATCATAATATATTAATAATTCATTTCCTCATAATTTCCAATTAGTTTATTAATCATATATTAATCTAATAAATCATCTCATTTGTATAAATGTCATTTTAACCATGTTCTACTTATGAGGGAAACCCAAAAAGAACTTTGTTTCTAATTACAAGAATATATCAATTTAGTTACTGGCTTAGACACCTTAATCCAACAAATACATGATAAATAAATGATTATCTATGATCAACTTCATTATTTGACCAAACATAAAAATTTGGGTTCTTGACAACTTCAATAATACTTGAATTGGAATCATACCAATGAAATATTTTAGTTGATTACCATGATTACTTGTGTTCGATGACAAAATCTCTTTGATTTGATCTTTAATTCTTGTTCAGAAACACACACACATACATACACACATACACACACTTTCTCATCAAGAACACATACTTAAGAGTTGGATATGATTTTTGAGAGAAAATGATTCAATCTGTCTAAAAATACATCATTATCAGTGGCCATATGATCTTTACTTAACACATGACGTGCACTATCATTCTGAGGATTGAAGTGGCTAAAACATGTCAAAATTTCAGCCTCTGGTCCCTATAACGCGCCCACATGCGTTGCATGAAGACAGGGTGATTGGTCACTTGCTGGTCAACTCGAATGACTCGGTAGAAACTCAGTCTCTGGTTCCAAATTTGGACCTTCATAACTTGTTCATAAGAACTCGGTTTCGCTTGATTTTTATTTTCTTATTTAGTAATTTCTAATATCTTTACTATGATATATCATACATATAATTTGGATATCGGTAAAGCACATATATTTGGCCCCAAAGCAGCTTCACAATCCACTTTAAACTTTCCCCAAAAATAACAAATTTCTTTATTTTGCTTCATAGACTCTTCCCCATCACCCTAAATCACTTATAAATCATTAATAAGTATCTTCAAGTCTTAAGATTTGCATAAAACATCCTAGAAATGTATGTTAGACTTGTTTTATCCATTCTTTCAGTTTGTACCGAGTGAGTTTGTAACTAACTTTCATGCTTCATAAATTTATCATATATGATCCATTTGGATTGATTCTTTTCACTACTTGATCTAACATATATTATCTATTCATTAAAATTTATAATGTCAGTTAATGGTTAAAATCTTACTTCTTTTTCACAACCTCAACATAGACTCATAAACATACTTATTCCAACACTTGGTAAAATTTACAAGAGTATCATTGAACTTTTCTTCTAACTAAAATATACATATAGATCACTCATTTGAACTTCAATTTTGGTGAATCTTATATCCATAGAAAGCTAATCGGAAGCTCTATAACTTCTTCTTACATCCTCTTTGTTGAATGTTTCCTACTTTTGATTTATTAAACTGTAAACATGGATGTTCACTCACTTTTGTCACTTTTAAGCTTTAATTAGTCATTTTCAAATGACCATTTCTTCTTCATTATAAATCCATTTTGTCTAAATCTTTCCATAATTATAGCTTATCATAACAGCTATAACTTCATTTATAACACTACTACATCTCATTCATCTTAGGTTTCGAGTTATGAGGTCACAAATTAAGTTTATTTTTAATCTTCACATCTAGGTCGTTTTATGCACGATTTACATTATTATGCACACAAGGAGCTTATTATGTACTATTTCTGTAATAGTTAACACAAGGAGCATATTATGCATGATTTATGTTAAGGCTAATTGGGTTCATCATTAGCCTAAAATCAGGTATCAATGTGGTGGGTACGAGTCTATTAGGCTAAGGGCTAATTGGGTCCAAGACCCGGAACCAAAATTTGAATAAGTTTGAATTAACTTGCTCCAAAAGAACCTCTGCATCGTGAAGTATTTTTGCTCCACTTTAAATGATCATAATCGATACATTATATGTTTTGTGTTTTTTCCTTTCCATAATGTAGTTCAAGGTTTTGGCTTAACTTTAGACTCCAGAAACATCTTATTTGCATATGTATTGACCGACCTCTAAACATGGGTTATCAAAGTTTATTTGCATATTCGGGTTCCAAAATCCAAATTTGGCTCCAAGCTTGTTCCAAACCCTAAATCCAGTTTCAAATTGATATAAATCTGGTTTACCTGCGACTATTCTCGTAACCAAACCACAACTGTTTTCCTTATATAGGTTGAGTTCCATAAATAATCAAATTACAGGTTTGTCGGATGGATCCGGATTCATTTACATCCCTAAAGTCCCTAAACACGTAATTTTCCAAATAAGCTTGAAGTTGGTTTTAATCCCAAACAATCACACTGCTAAGAAGACGTTTTGATAAATTAGTTTATAACTTATTACCTTATTGCTTATTAGCTTATATAGCCGTGTGAAAAAGTAGTTTTTGCAAAAGTGTTTGTGGTAATAATAAACAATAAGCTTTAAGCAAGGAGGAAATGCTTATTAAAATCAACTTATTTAGCTTATTCCCAGCACAATAAGCTGATTAGTAAAGATTGTTATCCAAACACTTAAACTTAGTTTACTGTGGTGGAAATAAAATAAGCAATAAGCCCAAACACCCTATAATAAGGGGGTGTTTGGATAAATTAGTTTATAGATTGTTAGTTTATTTGCGGTAAGAATAAGCAGTTTTTGTAAAAGTGTTTGTTGTTGGAATAAACAATAAGTCAGGGGAATCTATTATAATAAATGAAAGTTTTTTTTTTGCCACATATCCTCTTCTCATTCATTTGGACACATGACATTTTCTAGAATTTTTAAAATTTCTATTTTCCACTTGTCATTTTATTGTGTTTTTTATTTTATCAAATTAAAATTCCACATTTAATGTGTAAGGTAATATATATGTAAGTATTTATTAGAAAGAGTTTATATATGTAATGTATTTAATACATTAAAGTCTCATTAATTTTAATAATTCAAATTTTTCTCATTTTTCTTATAAATTCAAACTTTTCAAATTATTAAAATTTTATATTTATTTTTTTTAATTAAACTCATATAATACATGTGTCTCACACCTAGTCCTTGTTAAAAACAGATTATTTAGCCTATTCTCACCGTGATAAAAGTTGATTTCTATTTAAGAAAAAAAAAAAAAAAAAAAAAAAAACACTTAGCTTGGTGTTGCGGTGTCCATCGTCTTCTCACCTTCGATCCCAAATTGCTGCTACTGCATACGCTTTAACCCTCAATCAACCAACTACCTCCTGTGATTTCTATCGAATACGCTGCTACATCATCGACAGCCGCCGCATATGCTTTTAACCCGCATCTAATTTAACCCCCACCTCGAGGAACTGCTTCGATTTATTTCCTCTGTGTGCTCTATCGATACCAGGTGAGTTCCTTCACTTTTCTTTTTTTGTTGATTTCACGATAAAAGTTCTTTCACATTGCTCTGTTACTGTACGTGATCTACTCGTTATCTGCTAGAAAAACCAAAATCGAATCCCAAGTCAATTCCCCTGTTATTCAGTAGACAAAGGATGCAAATTATCTCATGTTATAGTGTAATGTGAAGAAAAAAACCATTCTTTATCTTGTATTATAGTGTAGAAATCATTGGGGTTTAATTAATTTAAAAACAAATCATGTTGCTTGTTATAAACTATTCATTTGCTGTTCTGATTCCTGTTTTTCAGTAGACAAGGTATGCAAATATCTACACTTCTCATTGTTATTGATTACATTCCATTTCATGGCTACTCTTAGATCACATAATTCACATTTCTATTGACCATAAGCTATAAAGCTAGTTTGTGATTTAGCATTCTTACCATATTTGAGTCCAGAACTTCACCTTTTTATCTACTTCAAATGTCCATTTTTATTTATTAGATAAATGCGATTATAATGGTTTTATACCTTAAACTTTTTTTGAAATTAAAATGATTTAAACCCTAAGCTAGGAGTTCTTCAATGTGTCCAAAGTAGTCATGTAGTTAATTAATTGTTTAAAAGGAATTATCACATGGAATTCAGTATATATATATATATTATATATCCTATACTCAGAAGAATTTTTGTCAATGTGTTTTCTTATCTTGCTCTTTGATATTGCAGTTGAGATTTGTTATTTGTTTCATGGTTATGAAAGAATTAGTTGTATTGTATCTTTATGCATTCCAAATCCTTTTAAACTATTTTATATAAATTTTTTTATTTTATTTATGTAGGAGACTATAGTAGATGGACTGGTTTCTGATATTTGTATCTGTAGCTGTTGTATGGTTGGCTTCTCTCTGCAAAATTCTCCATTCATCATTCTATCCAGACCAATCTTCCTTCTTAAATAATAATAATAATAATGGTTAGTGATATATAATATTTATAATATGTCATTTATTTATATATGTAATTAATTAATTATGTTGGTGTTGATGTTAATATCTTTTGTCTGAATGTATCAATCAGCTGGATCTATTCAGAAGAAAAATGTATTGTTTGTCATTGCACACCCTGATGATGAATCCATGTAATACTTTTATTTCTTTCCAATGTTTTTCTTATTATTTGAAAATTCTACCCAATTATAGCATTTGTACTTTCCTTTTTTTTCTTATTGATTGTAATTGGCAGGTTTTTTTCACCAACAATTAATCATCTGACTTCAAGAGGGCATAATATTCACATATTGTGCATGTCAACTGGTAACAATTTCTTAATTTCACTTTTCTTTTATTTTTTATTTTTTTCATTACATCAATTGAGCTTTAGTTGTAAATTAATAAAGATCTATTGTACAACTATGAACATAAATCTTACATACAAGTTTCATGTATTTGTTTTTCTTTTTGCGTAAGTGATAAATTTAGCAACTTTATTTCATCACTATTTGAAGCACAATTTTTTCATATCACTATTTTATATAAAAACAAACCTTAGTGAAATAAAATCTGGGCTATTTGATTGTAGGAAATGCAGATGGAATTGGAGATGTTAGAAAAGAAGAGCTTTATAAGGCTTCTGTAATCCTTAAGGTGATATAAATATAATCTGCTTGAGTCTTTATTATTTTCATTTGGGATTTTTATGAGCTTTAAATATGTTTAAATTTTAACCTTTTGTAGATAAAAAGATTAATAATTTCTACTAAATAATGTATAATGTATAAAGCTACACATTGTATTTGATCATGCAGGTTCCTCTCCAACAAGTGACAACAATTGATCATCCAGATTTTCAGGTATTTTTTTTTCATCTGAAAAATCATTATATGTTGTTTATATTAAATACATGAATAATATATATTTGTGTTTTTTTTATACAAGGATGGTTTTGGTAAAGTATGGAATAGTGGTAAACTATCAAAGATTGTGGAAAAGAAAATTCTTGCTCATGCAATTGACATGGTAAGATATAAAAATACTAAAATTTAGTATTTTGATGTTATAAGATTATGTATTTTGATAAATTGTTTTTTCTTTTAATTTTTTCCAGATTATTACCTTTGATAATTATGGTGTTTCGGGTCATTGTAATCACCGTGATGTACACCAAGGAGTACGGTAAGTGAAAGTCCTTTTTTTTTAATAAAAAAAGTTACATTTTTCATGATAAATAATAAGAATAAAAAATTGAAATTAGTTGTTTTCTTTCTCTTTTATCAGAAGGTTTACACTTGATACTTCAGAAAAAGACATTGAAGCATGGGAACTGGTATGTTCTTATTTCCTGTATGGAATTAGGAAGGAACGGAATGGAATGAGTGATTCCATTCCATGATATGTTTTTTTTTTCAGGTGAGTAGTAACATAGTACGAAAGTACAGTGGGCCCATTGATATATGGTTGTCTTTTTGGACTCTGAAAGGAGAAATGCATTGTTTGGTAAATGAACATCCACTTAGAAGCTATGCCGCCATGTCACAGCACCTAAGTCAATGGGTATGGTATGTATCATCATCATCATCATCATCATCTCCCACCTTAATGTCCTATCTGTCAGAACAGAAGAAAACAGATTGTACTGTGTTTGACAGATATTGAACTGGGACTGATGTTGATGGGACAAACATTAAAGTTTTTTGTCCCGCCCAAAAAAGTGGAACGAGTAGGTCACGGACTCACACTTGATCTCTTGTCTGTATAAAAGACGAAAATGCCCTTCTCATCCTCTTCATCGAAAATCGCCTAAAAAGCTCGTCCAGTCCCATACATCCTTATCCTTATTGCTTGTAACAAACGCAGGCCGCGTTTGTTACATGTGGCATGATGGGACGGGGCAAGCTTTTTAGAGCTATTTTCGATGATGATGATGAGAAGGGCATTTTCGTCTTTTATACAGACAAAAGATCGAGAATGAGTCCTGTCCCATTGACATTGGTTCCTGTCTTCCAATTCATGTCAAGCGTAGTATAAGATCGTTTTGTATATTGTAGTCCTGTTTTATTCAATAATAATAATAATACAATTTTTGAGGTCAAAAAAAAATTGTAAAATTTTCAAAGTTGATTTTGGATTTTTATTAGATGTTTAATACCATTATTTTCAGGTTTCGGAAACTTTTTGTTTCATTTTCTAGTTATACGTATGTCAACACTTTGAGGAAGATCAACAAATGAGTAAAGGGTCAAGTTCTATGGTGTACTTCAAAAGTTACATTTGATTTTTTTTTTTTTATTGTTTTTAGGAAATTAACAAATTCTCTATAGGTTCATTCTCATTCGATTTGTACAATGTAGTTATGTGACATGATAGGATATAATTCTTCACGTGTATTTTTAAGATTATCTCTATAGCTTCCAACCTAATATGATCATAGTTCATTTTAATGAATCTTTTTAATCATTGTATTCATGGATAATGCTTTGCTTGTATGTTTAAAATAACAAACATCGTTTATCAAATTATTATTCCCCCATGATCACCTTATCATAACTGACTTGCGCGTTTAAATCACTATCAGAAACTTGAATGTTCATGTTCCACATTGACAACAATTTTGTAAAAAAAATTTGTTCTTCAAGATCATCTTAGCTTTTGGTTCCAAATATTCACGATCAATGTTGAAACCCTTCTCTTTAGGTTAATATGGTAAATGGTTGTAAAAAGACTAAAATGTCCTCATGTAGAGGATGAGAGAGGTTAACAGGAAGAAGGAGAGTGTCAAGTGTTATGGACCTAGTTTAGTTTGGATTGAGGACTAAAATTGCAATGTTTTCCATAGTTTGATGGAAAGCGCATTAAAAGAAACGTTAGGGACTAAACATGTAATTTTGTATTCTTTATTTTGAAAATATACAATACAGTCGCTAAATTGAAACATGGACATAGTTGAGGGACTAATTTAGAAATTTTGGTGACAAATGAGAGGGATTCACTCTTCATTGCGTTCCTCTTCACGAAGCAAATACAGCCCTGGCCATGGTGAAGATAGCTTCAGCTTCAGCTTCTGCTGAAACCTCTCCAAAAACTGCTCATAGGTATTCTTCAAATTCGTAATTTCAATCGACCTAAACCTAGCGATTTCAAACTCCAAATTGAAAATGAATGTTTTAGTTTAACACATTCGCTTTAGTTTCTCTCCTACAACTGTAAAAGAATTATAGATACAGTCGATTTTGAAGTCAAGAGTATTATGGATTTCGTTCATTGATGGATACCTAAATCGTAACTCGTTTTCAATTTTCCAGGAAAACGGCGTTGAGACCAAAATCGTCGGTGGCCGTGAAACAAAACGGTGCAGCGAAGAGGCCGAAGACGACGGCGGCGGCTAAGAAGAAAGCATCGAAATTAGATGCTAATAAACCCAAAAAACCTCCCACTGCGTTCTTCTATTTCTTGTATGTCTTCTCTTAGTTCTACGATTTGATCTCCTGCATATATGTGCGTTTCTTACTTTTGATATTCAAATCGAATTGAATATAGAGCTTCATAAAATATTGGGGAAAAGCTACATGATCATAGATTAGCAATTTGGTGGAATATGTAATTTGCATTCATAGCCTGTGTAAAAGATATGAAATCTCTCCTCCTCCTCCTCATGATGATGATCATCATCATTGACAACAGCCCTAAATATCTTGTATAGTCTCTCACCATTTAGGGTTACATAACATAAACAATTGATGTTTTTCTTGAATTATTTAAGGGAGGATTTTCGTAAAGAATTCCAAGAGCAGAATCCAGATGTCAAATCAATGCGTGAGGTGTGCACTATCTATATAACTTAATATCTTATCCTTCTTCATGATTCATGCATCTTCTTTTCTTCATAAAAATATATGATTTGTGTTCTTCATTTTCCATCTTCCAGGTTGGCAAAGCATGTGGAGAGAAATGGAAGATCATGACTTATGAGGTTTGTAGTTTGTACTTTGTCGTAACTATTAAGTCATTCTTTCTGCATTAAGTCAAAAAGAATATTAAAACTTAAATGTTGTGATAGGAGAAAGTTCAGTATTATGATGTAGCAACTGAGAAAAGAGCAGAGTTTGAGAAAGCTATGGCTTGCTATCACCAAAAAAAGGTAACCTTTTTTTTAATGTTTTTCTGTTAATCTAAACAATTATAGCATTTCATTTTCAACAAATCAGTTGAAGTATAAGTATGATATTATTTTTTTTGCATTTTACTCTTTCAAAATGTAATGTTGTAGTATGAACAAATTTTCAGGAAAGTGGAGAATATGATGAGTTTGATGAAGACGCGGATTTTGATGAATGAATAAGTTTGCATTTGATGTATGACATAGGAACAATGGCAGTAGTGATGGATATTTTGTATAGTGAATATCAAAATTCAAAACATGTTTTTTTGAAACTGATTTTATGTAAATCATTTCAATTCATCTTTTTGGAAAAGTTACAAATATCGTCCTTGTGGTTTATTGGTTTTTATGTGTATGGTCCTTATGTTACATTGGTTGTCGTTTTTGTCCCCAAAATGATTCTTATGTAGATGGTTTATTGTATTTTTTTGTTGTTATACATTCGTATTAGTCGTAATGTTTTTATGCAACTTTATTTAAATTACTAAGGTTAAACTTCTATTATGTAAGTTATGGCAAAACTTCTAGAATGAACGGTAACTCTTGACCACAATTGTATGAAAAAATAAGACAGGGACCAAAAATGACAACTCAAAAAATATTTGTGGCTAAATTGTTAAGTGTCAAATACGGACTATTCATAAGTGCTACATAAATTAATATAATTATATAATTAGATAAAAGGTGTTTTTGAAAACAACTCAAAATAGAAGACTGTAATTTTATGAGGAAAAAAGAGCAATAGGTTAAATTACCCGGTTATATGTGGTTTAAGGTAATTTATGTATTTTGTCTCTAACAATTTTTTTTAACTCGGATCATCCATATGGTTGGTGCCTAACATACTATTATTTCTATAATAACGTATATTTTTAAAATAAAATAGTAACATACTATTATTCATGTAATAACGTATTTTATTTTAAAAATATAAGTATGTAATTTTGAGTTAAAGATAAAAAAATATATTTCGGTTTTGATTTTATAATATAAGTACAATAAATTTTATATTACTTCGATATAAAATTTTGATATTTAATTTTAAAAAATTATTTAGTTTTATCAAATTTTAACTATATTCCTTAATAAGACATAAAAATTTCAAATCAAAACTAAAAAAATGTCTATTAGCTAATAGTTAAGTTCGTTGCTACACATGCTAAAATAAATAATTATATGAATAATATGACATTAAATTCCGTTTTAATTCATTTTATTTAATGAAAATTATTTTTTTAACGAAATTAATGTCATATTATTTTTGTTTAATTCCATTTTATATGACATTAATTCTGTTTAATTCATTATATATATATATATATATATATATATATATATATATATATATATATATATATAAATGTATTTTTATAATAACACATCATGCTTTTATCATAAAAATAAATATATTCATATAAGATAAATGAAGACAAACCATAAAAATTACATCATATAAAAAATAAAAAGTAATAAAGTGATGTTTTTACGCTTCAAGTGTTTTTAGAAGTCCACTTTTCGGATCAAGATTCGCATTTCGAAAACTTCGCATACTGATTCTCCGTTCTTAATGTCTCCGATACTTGTTGTAGGTGTTGACTATGATCTTCCTTACTTCGAGAATATATTAGTATGTCATCGATGAATACTATCGCGAATTTATCTAAGTAAGGTCGGCATACACGGTTCATTAGGTTCATGAACACCGTGGGCGCATTAGTCAATTCGAAGGGCATCACCACGAACTCATAATGACCGTAGCGAGTTCTAAACTCCGTTTTAGGGATATCTTCCTCCTGGACTCGCAGCTGATGGTACCCCGACCTCAGATCGATTTTTGAGAAGTAGCTCGCTCCCTGAAGTTGGTCGAACAGGTCATCGATTCGGGGTAGGGGATATCGGTTTTTGATGGTGAGTTTGTTCAACTCTCGATAATCAGTGCACATTCGAAATGATCTGTCTTTCTTATTCACGAACATAATTGGTGCTCCCCAATGTGAGAAGCTTGGTTTGATGAATCCTTTGCTCAGGAGTTCGTTCAGTTTACTGGATATTTCCTGCATTTCGGTCGCGGCCAATCGGTACAGTGATTTGGCTATGGGGGTGGCTCCTGGAATCAAATCGTTTGTGAACTCGACTTGTCGCATGGGTGGTACTCCCGGAAGGTCATCTGGGAATACGTTGAGAAAGTTACAGACCTCTAGAATATCCTTGATGTCTTTCACTTCTCTATTCTCGTCAACAATGTGAGCTAGGAACGCGTGGTACTTCTTGTGCAAGTATTTTCGAGCCTTGATGCAGGAGACGATTCAAAGGTTTGTGTCGGGTTTGTCACCATAGATGACAAGGGTTTCGTTACTCGGTAAGTTAAGGCGAACGACTTTTTCGTAAGACAAGATATCAGCATGGTGAGGACTTAACCAATCTATGCCAATGATAACTTCAAAACTCCTTATTGTAACCGACATTAGGTCAATTTGAAAGGCATGGTTGTTTAGAGTTAGGGTGCATCCTACATATATGTCGCTTGTAGTTTCAGTTTCCCCGTTAGCAATTTCTACGGTAAACATTTCGTTAAGTGTTTGAGGTTTTTGTTTGAGGAAATGTTCGAACTTACGACTCACGAAACTCTTCTCTGCACCGCTATCAAAAAGTATGCATGCATATGTGTTATTGAGAAGAAATGTACTGGTAATCACCGCGAGGTCTTTCATTGCCTCTTCGTGTCCCATCATTAGGACTCTTCCCATGCCTCCGACATTTCTGTTATTGGCTTTTGGGTACTCCCTCCTGAAATGCCCCGTTTCCCTGCATCCGTAGCATGCTTGGTTCACCCCGATATTTGTGGTTGGGGTGGCCTGTTGAGCTGGCACTCTATAGAAACGGGCGGTATGCCCCTTTTGTTGCAATTGTTGCAATGCATTTCCTAGCAAGCTCCAGTGTAGTGGAAGTTGCACTTTCCGCATTTGGGTAGGCTCGCAGCATATTGTCTCGTTTGTGTTGGAGCGGCAGGGACAGTGGCAACGTGGACTGCCACGATTTTTTGTTTCTTTGCGGACTCTTGTGTCGGTTGGCTCTTCCTCTTGTTCCAGAGTTTTTTTTGTTGAGTCCCCCTTTTATTTGTTTGGGGGTAGTTGTCATAGTGCCCTAGCGGACTCCATGATCGACAAGGCTTTGTGCCAAGCGTTTGACACTGTCAAAAGTGGATGATTTTGTAGATACCACATCCCTTTTAATCGGGTGGGGGGGGGGGGGGGACAGTCCCGAGATATAACGTTCCACCTTTTTGCTTTCCGAGATGACCATCTTAGGACATATCGTCGCTGCCAAGTCGCTAAACCTGGTAGTATAGGCTGCTACATCGAAGCCCGTCATCGTAAGGCTTTAAAGCTCTTGCTCCAATGTGACAACCCAAAATTTTCATGTGTATAATTTCCACATTCAAACACTCCAAATATTAGTCGAAAATATTTCAGTACATTTTTGGCCGGATTTAAGTCCGTTTGGTGTTTTATTTTATTTTTTGTCAAACGGTTAAATAAAAAGAAGCGTCGTTATTAGTGAGGTGTAACGAGTAGAACAATCCAACACCTTAGCTAGGTGTTCACGACCAAACAAGGGGTGTTTGGGCCGTAAACACCCTCCTCCCAATACTCATGCATATAGCATGAGTTTACCCTCCTTGTCTTCATTTTTACACTTCCAACCTCAAGAACAACTAGTTTTCTCTCAACTATCATCACACATTTCTTCCAAATCCACCAAAAATGTAAGTTTTCTTCCCTAAATTCGTTCATACAACACTAAATCTAGTGTTTATACATCATTTCATCCATGGATTTTTGATTTTTACTTAGATCTTCAAGCATCTTCAAAACACCAAGAACACACTAGTGTTTTGGGTCCTAAAACACTCTTGCAAGCTTCCTGTAAGTAAGTATACTCTTCCTAGCTAGTTATCTACTTAGTGTGCTTGCAAATCCATGGATTGAACCCCCAAAACCCCCAAGAACATGGGTTTATGGTTTGGGAATCTCCTAAAACCGTAAACACCCCAAAAAGGGGTTTTGATGCCCCAAACTCCTCCCAATGATTGGCTAATGAACTAGGAACTTGCATGAATGATCTAAGGACCACAAATCACGAAATGGATGGAGTAACCATGAGTTTACGGCAGTAAACTCATGGGTTTACGGTAGTAAACTCCCAAACATGGTCCAAGGACCGTAAACTCCAAAAAGTGTGCCATTTCGAGCCCTAACCACTTCCTAAGCCCTTGATTCAACCCTAGGACCTTCCTTTGTGAAGCATAAGACCTTGAAGCACACAAACACACCATTCCCATGATTTTATGGCCGTAAAATCATGGGGGAAATGGTTCAAAAACCGTAAACACCCCTAAGGGCTACCATTTGAAGTGTAAACTCCATAGTGAGGCCATACACTCCTTAGATGCAACCCTTAGCACTCCTAGCACTTGAAACAAAGTGTTTTCATGCATTAGAGTGTTTTTACTTACTTAATTAGTGATTAAATAACTAATTAGATACATTTATGTATCACTACATGTTACATAGGATCCGTGTGTGTGTCCAAGTCCTCACTTGGCACCTAGCATCCTACCCGGCACTTCCATCCACTCCACTCACTGTATGTGAGTTCATACCCCTTAATTAACCTTTTAAATGTTTTTAAATGCTTTTAGGGGGGGGGGGAATACAAGTTGAATCCAACAAGTTATAGATTCAATCACATATGATTTATAACTTGCAACCAAAAAGGATTTTCTAAACTTTTAACTACTTTGCCAACAAAACTGCTTTAAATGTTCCTCAAACTCGTTTTTCGTGTTAAATTGTTATAAAACTATTTCCAAACTCTTTTTAAAATTCTTTTGTTCCCAAACTATATCTACATCAATATATTTATATAAGTAAGACTTGAAGGACTTAGGACTGATAGCTCAACTTACTTCCTGTTCTTGTTTGATTGTGGACTTAGGGTATCTTGTTATCTGTCCGACTGTCATTGAATTCTTAGTTATATATCATATATATTTGTGTTGGATATAAAAGTCTTCACTTCAGTTCAATACCTTTGTGTATCAAAGGCATGCGTCTAACACCTCTATTTAACTATAATAGGTATAGTTAAGGCTTACCGCTCATTACTATTATGACCATGACACTCACTATAATTAGTATTGTTATAAGTCTATACATGTTAAATACTATACAAAGAGAATACCATATACTATAAAAGAGAACACTCAATACACGATACCAAAAAGTACATTATACTATAATACAATAGAGTATATATAAAACAGAATGTGACATACTATTCCTCGATACGACACTTCACTGTGCCATCACCGTGTAACCAGAGTCTCCTGGAGGGAGAGCGGGCATTATGTGTATAGATCTATACGGGACAGACACTCCCACATCCCGACTGCTAGCTACAGTCCGAGCCGACTAGGCCTAGGGGTGACAAAATGTCGCCATACTATGTGTGACCTGGAGGGTCATCAGTTATTCGATTGTCAATAAGCATGGTTACATACGAGATCACATTCAGACCTTTAATTAACACATTAAGAATTAATGGCAAAACAGACTCCCCGAGGTGTATTGTGCACTTAATACTACATGGAGTCTGCATTTTTATTTCACTCAGCCGACAGTGACATTGCTGGGGTAAAACATTATTTTCCCATTTACTTTACATGAATGAAGTCTAAAACTATATTTTTATAACTGATAGTCTTATTGGGAAAACTTTTACACTCTCAAAGGATCAAACTTACAAATAACCAAGTCTTGGTAGAAGACTACTTTTACTGGAAAATATAGGATTTTCTAGGGATTATACTATTTTCAAACTTTGATAACAGCTTTTATATTACATGATTGTAAACACTTTTATACAAGCAATGACACTAAATACTTATGAACTCACCAACTTTATGCTGATACTCGTTTTCAAAATAACTTGTATTCTCAGGTCATCAGTAGACAGGTACAGATGCACCTTTTGAGAAGATGGAGCACATACAGGACTCCTCTTTATTTTGATTATACTTTTAGTGTCTAACAAACTGTACAGAACACGTTTGTATTACAATTATTATATTAATGCAATGGATGTTGTTGCTTGTATTTACTATTACGCATTGTTATGATACTATACATGACATCCTCCACCCCATAACGTATTCCACCGTTCTCGGTTTTGGGGTGTGACATCCAACATCTGTACTTTGCCCCTCGGGAAATATTCCTCAAACATCATGATTTTTAAGTCCTCCCAGTTCATAGAGTTGGCCACTAGGAGAGTTAGTGATTTGACGTGGCCATTCCACCAAGAGAAAGCTCCGTTAGCGAATGTACAGGCTGCAAACTTGACCTTTCTTTCTTTCGGGCACGCACAGATCTCGAATACCGATTATGTCTTCTCGAACCACCTAGAAAAGGCAATGACACCTCCACTTCCATAGAAAGACTTGGGCTTGTAATTTGAGAAGTCCTTGTAGGAGCATCCTCTTTGGCGTCCATGGCTTTCGCCCTGATTAGAACTATTGGTACCATTTCCATTTCCATTTGTACTGATTTGTGCCATGGCATCTGCCACAGCAACTGTCACAGCGGCTTGGAAGATAGTAGAGTCCATCTGTGGAGGTGGTGGCGGTGTGGTGGAGTTGTTGATGTGTTGTTGACACGCCTGATAATTTGTGTGGTGGCATCCTTCTGCCATAAAGTTCAAAGATGGAATGATGATAAGTCTTTAATACTAGTTAATAGTCGGGTATTATCGAAATGGAATGTCTTAGTTATATTTGTATTATGTCCCGTCTTTATTGTAACTTGTAAGCAATTCATAAATAGAAATCTACAATAGTAAGTAAACAATTGCATACCAATTTATGAATTTAATAGTAATACCAAATGAAATAAAATGCACGCCAATTTCATTGATAACATATATATTAGTACATGGTTTTGGAAATTTTGACCTTGATTAAGGTCTACAATACATCAAAATAAAGAAAATTTTCGACAGCATAACGACCCCTTAAATAGTGTAATCACTTATTCGTTGGGTCAAACCTACATATAGGAAGGAGTAGCACCAACGCTTACTCATAAAACCTAATATATAACAAAATTCGAGTAGTAAAATCACTACTCGTGGCGTGTGGTATCATCGGGTCCTCGTAGGGCGACCATGTGTGCCTGCATCGCTCTGGCCTCCTCCCTGGCTTCCGTCGCTTAGTGATCCGCCTCGATCACACGCCTCTCCGTCTCAGCCTATCATCCCGGAACTCTCTAATTCCGGCTCGTTTAGTGGTAACCTCCTACTGAAGGATGTCAACGTGATCCCTGGTCTGATCGTGATCTTCATCTAGACGACGAAGTCGGGCGGCTGTAACCTCGGCAGTGGCACTGACATCTAAAATATGGCTAATGGAGGTCCTAGACTGCTCATCGTGGCGTGCGATACGATGAACCATGACAGGGAGAGCCATGTCAGTTGAACCCCCGTTGTGGAGATTGTAAAAGCCTCGCTCCATGCCATAAGGGGAGCGTTGGCCCTGTTCCTAGCTCCAACTCCTCAAGTCCTCTGCCCATCGCAGTGTCAGGCCCTGAAAGTTTGGTTTGGGTGCAGGATCGCGGATGACATAAGGTGGGTTAAAGATCTTAGACTCCGCGTCGGAGTCCTCCTCTAACTCCTCCTCATCCTCCTCTTCCATAGGATCCTCATCGGGATCCTCTTCGGGGTCTTCCTCAATCATCTCCTCAGGATCCTCCTCGTGGTCCTCCTCAATCCATCCGTTGTTTCCCTTGTTGGTAAAGTAAGTGTGACAACTCGAAATTTCCATTCGGTCAAACCCTAAAAGTCAACCACTTCGTATCATAAGTTAATGTCATTATTTCTTATTTTTAAGAAATATAAAGTTCGTTTGATTATTTTAATATTATTTTTAAACGATCGGGTGAAAGAAAGTGTCGTCTCGGGTTTTGATTTTTAGAAACCGCAAACACCTCGCGTCTTAGAAGTTCCCGGCCAAATTATTATGTTTGGGTTGAAAAATCATCCCAAAAACCGTAAACTCATACCTATGTATGAGTTTGCTCCCCAAGACTAGCCATTATGTGTTTACTCCCGTAATACCCAAAAGAGTAAACTCCAAAAAGGCTTTCAAGTATCATCCTAGATTTGATTCCACATCTTCAAACTAGTAAGTGTTCTAACCATTTCAAGTTAGTAAAACACTTAATCTAGTGTTTGTGCATCTATTCATCCATTCATTTATGTATTTTGTCTAGATTTCCAAAACACCAAGAACACCAAGAACACACACTAAGTGTTCTTAGACTTTTAACTCAAATCAAGCCTCCTAATAGTAAGTACTTCCATCCTTGAGTGTTATTAAGCTAGTATTACATTTAAACATCAAGAAAATATGCCAACAACACAAGGTTTGAGGTGTTCACGGTCCAAGAATGTTCTTGGGCCGTAAACACCAAAAATGGCACCAAAGTGTGCCTAAGGCCCTAATCTAAGTCCTAGTTTGATGTATAAGCCATCCTTGACATGTTTAAACCTTCCATTATTGTGTTTAAGCATTGAAAAACATCAAAGACCAACATTTATATGTGTTTACGGTTTGGGGATCTCCCAAAACCGTAAACACCCTAAAGTGTGTTTAAATGGGTCATTTTCCTTCCTTAGGCCTAAAAACTAACTTAGACTATTACCTAGTTGTGTTAAGGACTTGAAAACATAGAAATACCCTTTTCCATAAGGGTTTACGGTAGTAAACCCAAAGGGAAATGACCATGAGGCCGTAAACTCCTCTAAGGAGTGTTTTTGTTGCCCTAGTCCCTTCCAAAGGCCAAATCACCTAGTAGAAATGCTTCAAAAGGCTTGTTAAACCACAAAACAACACATGGTCAATAGGAGTAGAGTTTACGACCATAAACCCTTGAGTTTACTACCATAAACTCCTTGGGTTATGACCATCAAAACCGTAAACTCCAAGGGAGTTTACCCTTGAACTCCAAACACCCTAGCTTTGCCCTACCAACACTCGGATGCAATCCTTGTGATCTTTAACACTTGAAACAAAGTGTTTTCATGTTGTAGAGCGTCCCAACTTAATTTATTAGTTATAAATTGGCTAATTAGTTATATATATGTTCATTATATAATAACTAGGCTCGTGCGTGTGTACAAGTCTCCATTTGTCACCTAGCACCGTACCCGACACTCCAATCCAATCCACTCACCACAGGTGAGTTCATACTCCTTTAACTAACCTTTGAAATACTTTTGAATGTTTTAAATGATTTAATGGGGGGGGGGGGAATACAAGTTGAATACTTATTGTTATTACATCAATCACATGTGATTAATAACTACAAAACCAATGATTTTATTATTGTTCAAACTCTTTTACTTCAAAATGCTTTACAAACTCTTTTACTTATCAATTAATTTTACTTAAACTCTTATATACTTATTATAAATTGCATGCCTGTATATGTATAGTTATATAAGCAATGTTTAAAATGCTTAGGAAGGCCGTCCGCCCTATTTCCTTTTCGCACTTGAGATGTGGTCTGGTGGGATATCGGGTAGCCGTCCGAAGGTCGTTTCAATATTAATTATATATCATGTGTACATATATAGTCATAAAAGTTCTTCCATATTCATGTGTACTAGTTACATCATTAGTAAGTTACCATCGGGGTAGCACAGGATAATACTTATACTATTGGTAGATCAATGAGTCAGTTCATTCATGAGTCAGTACTTATTACTATGAGAACATATACATTACATTACTATGAGAACATATACAACTATACTAGAAGAACATATACAACTATACTAGAATAAGAACATATACAACTATACTAGAAGAAGAACATATACAACTATACTAGAAAGAGAACATATACAACGATACTAGAACGAGTAACAATACATTACATATACATGAATACGTTAACATAATTGTGATCCACTGTATCGGAGCATGCCTTCAATGTCATGGCCCGAGTTGTAGCCAGAGTCTCTTGGAGGGAGAGCATGAGTTTGCGTATAGATCTATACTGGATTGACTATCCTACACCTTGCTGCTAGCTACAGCCGGACATGCAGGTCTGCGGGTGCCAAACGTCATACCTTTTTACGACCTACATTTTTCGTTGTTACCTAGTCGATAGTATGGTACAATTAATCACATGATACCTTAATATAAATCCGGTTTAAGGTAGTTAGTACAACAGTAGTTCCTACAATACAACACTACAGTACTAAAATAATTTACCCTTTACATACATTTAGTGATTATTTCACTTAAACATTAATGTACAAACTATATTTTGTTAATGATAGTTACACTTGGGAAAATTACACACTTTTACGATAAACGAACGTACAAAACAGTTACGCCTTGGTAGAAGGCTACTTTTAATAGAAAATATAGGTTTTTCTGAGAGATTCAAACTTGTACAAACACTTACAAACATTCACATACTTTCATCACCAATGTTTACAAACTCATGCTTAAAACCATGTTCTAACGTTTTGATTCAAACACCGAAACTAAAATACTTATGAACTCACCAGCTTAATGCTGATAAACTCTTTCAAAATAACTTGTATTCTCAGGTCGTCAGTAGGCAGGTACCGAGGCCAACTTTTGAGAAGATGGAGCGCATTCAAGACTCATCTTATTATTTTGATTTTACTTTTTAGTGTCTATAACTGTACGGAACACACTTGTATTAAAATTATATATTTAATACAATGGATGATGTTGTTTGCTTATTTACTGTTATACTGTGTTGTGATACTTTACATGATGTCCTCCGCCCCAGAACGTTTCCGCCGTTCTTGGTTTTGGGGTGTGACAGTAAGGGTCTCTGGGAAAATAAAAGCGTGCCATGTCGACTGTGCAAGGATACATGTATAAGAGACACATAACGAGTCTAGGTGTATGATGTTATAGTATCATAAAATACTCCTATAGTATTTTAAACTTTATGTTTGGTTCTTAGTGTTTCTTTGTATTGGGTGTTGGTAAGTTTTAAACTCGTCGTTCACTATGACTATTCCCAAACACATGTTTGTCATATCTCTCATAAATATAGTAGATCGGACTATATTTATCCCAAATATTATTACATAACTATCTAGGCTTAATCGTAGTGTTCAACTTATCTTTGTACTTTTGTATTGTTCTTCTTGTGACTCCGTCCTAGTATGTATGCATGTGCTTATACTTTTTATAAAAATATCATTATATTTTAAAAGTATACTTGTGCGAAAATGTTTAGTCAGAGAGTTTTTGTCCCATTGTATTTATAGTTGTATATCTTACATGATTTGATATATTTAGCTCACTATAAACAATGCTCTCATACCAATCTGTCACACAAACGTCCGGGGTGGATGACTTTCATATATTGTATCATAACATAATGAATAATAGTGATCAAGAAAACACAACCATCATAAATACAATTGAAAATGTTACATTGTAGTAAGAGTTACATGTTTCAAGACCAATTACAATATGATGATAAAAAGATTTATTTGATGCCTTAGTGTTCCATCCTCAAAAACTAGTAGTTACTTGTTTTATTGATTTCCTGAGAATACAAGTAATTTTGGAAAAGTGTCAACAATTAAGCTGGTGATTTCATATGAGTTTGTATGAAGAATTGTAAGCCTTTCCTTGTAAAATGATAGTGTTCGTTCTAGAAAAATCCAATATTTTCCTTAAAATGAGTTGTAGTCTTATAAACCCTAAGACCAAAATGTACAAGTATTTTCATACTTAAATTAGTAATGTGCAGTTTCAATTTATATAAAACTGTTTGAATGCATGTTTCCCCATAAACAAAATGTATCGTTGTTTCCTTATGTGAGTTATTATAACCGTGCTAAAGAAATAGATGGTCTGTTACGACGTTCTTGTTGGGTTTTATACAAACAATCCTATGTGTGCATGCAACCCTAGAGTTGGATCTATGTTTTCATTATTAGTTATACAACTTTATGAACACAAAAAGAAACCTGGCATGCTACTACTATTTTCGAAATCCACATAAAAGAATATAATACATACCTTTTGTTATTATATAGTAATAACAACTAGTTCCTTGAAACTCCTTAGCTTTGAAAGCGAGTACCATAAGCAGTGTTGTAAAACTCGCCGAGTTGGCCGATTACTCCTCCGAATACTCGCTACTCGGCCCCTTACCGAGGCGAGTTACAGAATCCCGAGTACTCCTCGATCAGCCCCTTACTGAACTGAGTAGTGTTGTAAAACTCGATCAAATCGGTGATTAATATGTAAATTATACTTAATGATTTATTATTTAACACACACATGTGATTATTAATACATATATATATATATATATATATATATATATATATATATATATATATCTTAAATTTTTAGTAATTATTCACGAAATGAGACCATTATGTGTTTTTTTTTTAGTTTTTGTGTATTTACATGTATCTACTTTTGTTATATATTTCAATAAATTTATGATTTTGACATATATTATTTCCCAAAAAATATTTCTACATGAATTACCAAATCCAAGTACTCCCCGAGTACTCCCGAGTACTCGCTACTCGGTAGTTGGCCGAACAGGTACCGAGTAACGAGTTCTACAACCTTGACCATAAGTGTAGTACCTCTAATGGCTCACAAACACCAAGCGCAAGAGGATGACTTAGGAGAAGAGGAGAAGCACCCAAAAATGTCTAGAAACCCTAAGGAAACTCTTGGCCACATTTTCGGTGCTATAGGGGTCCTTAAATAGTAAGGCTATTAGGGTTATCAAACAAAGTGTAACGCCTGTGTTTCCGGGCTTGCCATTTTTAGCAATGTAATAGTCTAGGTTAACCTCTATAACCCGTTTTGAAATAATAAGATTGTATTATTTAAGTATTGTGTGTTTTGTGCTTAATTGCTTAATTATGTGGTTTGATTAATTAAGAAAAATAAGCGTCAAAATTAAAGTGTAAAATAAACTTGGTATCTTTGGTTAATGTTGTAGTAGTTGAAACGAGGTTTCTGAATATATATAGAATGCCCAAATCTGACTTCGTATGAGGAAGTTATGATTTATCGAAGTTTCGGCTTAGCGGTATGCAGCCTGAAATACTCGATTTGAGATCGAGCGGTTTTTAGCCGAAGCAATCTAAACGAGAATCGAAGGTCTCGTTGTTGGTATCGAAGCGATAAAAAGTTAGGCGAGAACGGACGTCAAACGAAGAAGTTATGAATTTATAACGAAGTTTTCCTGTCCCGGCCTATTAAAAATAAATAATAAAAAGAAAGTTAAAATTAGCCGACGGAGTCTAAACGAAAGTTGTAGAGCGTAGTCTCACCTTCGCGTGGATATAAAGAACGTCGAAAACGGAGTTCGTATGAAGGAGATATGAATTTCCGAAGTTTATTAAATAATTTGTATTTAATTTTAAAAGGAAAATCCGGCATTATCCGAAGGAGTCACCGATCTGATCCGAAGTACGCCCCGCGTACAGCGAAGCATGACGACCCTCGCACTCGAGTTCTTCGGATGACGAACGCCATGACGATTTCGGACCTGTACGCCCGCGTACAGGCATATGCCCCGCGTACTCCGAGGCTCCAGCCTCCTATAAATAAGATGCGAGGGCAGCCGAGTTCTTTTGCTATTTTCTCTCTTCTCTCTCCCGTTTTGCATCGATTTGCGTGCCAGAAATACCCCGAAGCCCCGGTATTATTCTCGAGCCCCGAAGCAAGTCCCGAGATCCCGAAGATCCCGAGAAGTGCGATTCCCGAGCCGAAGCTCTGCCCGCGAGAAGTTCGATTTTTGTGAAGATCTTCCAGATCTGCTGAGGATTACTACTTCTGCAAGTCGTAGTGCTGTCCGATCATCTTCTGATCAAGTGAGTGTATACTACCTTTCATAAACACGATAATAATACAAGTATGGTTCGAGTGTATTAAGTATATTGTTGTTTATAGGTGTGAGTGTGTGGACACTTTCTTCTAACACATAAGTATGAAGTATTTTATACGAAATACGCGTTATGTGTATATTTTGTGTTATATGTGTGAATGTATATTCACTCTCTTCTATCTCATAGATTTGATTTGTTTTCTATGAAATACGTGTTATGTGTGTGTGCCTCATCTGTTATGTGGAATATGTATTGATCAAAGCATGCTATACAGGTTTTTATCTATGTATAAAAATGTATATTTTTATCTACTAGTATGTTGGGTAGAACATGGATAGATAGTTGGTGTGTAATAAACAGATGAGAGGCCTCGTTGTTGTTTGATTTAGTCATCTAGCGGAGTTTAGATGACGACCACGGACTTTTCTAGACAGTCTTGTGGAAACATTAGCAGGTTCGCCACCTGTAGGTGTTAATGAACTTGGGTGTTCATTCGTTGTACTCCATCCCCCTCATGGTTGCCTTATTTGACTTATATTGCTGAGGAATCCCCGAAGCATGTGTTGTCGCCCCGATGAAATATTCTTAGACTAGGTCCTTTATGTTAGTTGTCTTATGGACATAAAGTGAGAATAACGGGAATGGGTAATCGGGTTATTGTTGGTTGGTGAAAATTAAATATGATTATTTATTGTGGGTTGAAAACCCTATATGTTCACCAGGCTCCCAAGCCTGACCCACTCAGTTTTATTTGCATTACAGGAAGTGGCGCGAGGGCATAAGATGGATGAACCATCAAGTTGTTTTGTTTACAAGTCTGTATATGTATATATTTGTTGAATGACTTGTAATGTTATCGTTTATGCTTATTGGTCTGTATCGGAACATGACACCCCGAGTTTTGATTATATAATGAAAATACATTTCTTTTATGAAATGCTTTGGTAAACATTGTTTTATCACGTTTTGTTTTTGGGAACAAATTCCGCAACTCTTTCGAATCAAAAGGATTTACTCTGAAATTATTTTAAAAGCATAAATGAAAATCGGTCTTTTCTGGCCGAGATTTTGGGGATGTCACACAAGGAAACCCTAATTTGACTGCTTAGGCCGTAAGTAGCCCATGGACTCCCTTCTTAGAGGCCTTGGACGATTTCTAATGGGTTTCCCCATAAAATTCGTCCACCCCTCTAATATGGAGTCCATTAGCCCAATATTCAACTATCACACAATTGACAATTCTAGTCCCCGTTATTTAATTAATGTCTTTCAGCCATAAAATTAATTCTTATTAATTCTTGACTATTACTAATTAAACAATATGATTTTTCTTTTTATATATTATTCATATAATATATTAATAAATCATAATTAATCCTCTTTCTCTATAAATCATCCTATCAAGTTTCTTTGGTGAAGGCAACCCAAAAGGACCATGCACAATCGGGTCAAGTACATACCAAAATAGTTATGGACCTAGACACTAATCCAACAGTCTCCCACTTGGATAAGTCTAATAACTATTATATGTATGACTTCAGATCCTGATTAGCAATTCTAGCTTTCAAAAGCCGCTGTCAACTCTGATCTTATCATAAGCGTGCCCTTTAGATAAGGGATCATATAATCCTCCATTCTTAAGATATCGTATAGACATAAGACATGAATTTTAATCTTTCTCTCTATACTGTTTCCCGACTTACGATTTATGACGACTGACAACAGACTACAATTGAACACATCAACTTAGTCTCGGCTTAGCCAAGCGCTTAGGTGTCATCACTAAATCATCGAGGGGCCCACAGGTATCACTTTTATCTCACTTTGGGTAAAAGGAATGGATAAACTTTGACTCATATGCTCGCTTGCATTCACTCATCGAATAACACACAACAATAAGTTTTATAACATCAAGTTACCAGTGCATTTACTTATCATCAATGTGCAACCGACCAGCAAATAACAACTCACACGTCTCGGTTTCAAGAATATACAATATTATCGACTCACAATCACACGTGATAAAATCCATGAAGTGATTATTGTGAGCGTGGGTTTAATCCAATGCTCAAAATCATATTCATACGCACTCATGAACGTTGCAGCAAACCTTTTCTATGTCTAATACACTTTAGACAACCTACAAACCAATTCATGATAGTCTTCATTCATACCTACTTCCAACATATGAACGACTGTGGACCATTCGAATAATTTGATTATTCTAAAATAATTAATTATTCAGGAAGTCAAAACATGCAAAGTGAAACACAAGAATAATACTAACCTATATGGTCTTAAACCTTTGAGTATAAATAAAACACCTTTTATTTATCACCATATCGATTACTCATTATTTGTTGTTTCGGTTAATTAACTTATTACTTGAATTATTACTACAATTGTCCCATGCTCTTAGCATGCACACAATGTTTACCTATGGTCCTTACTTTGTGAAATAGATCAAATGAACACATTTCCAATCATACTCATTTCACAACTCCCAATCCTTATCACAAGTGTAAGAATATCAAATTCTTGCCACTTATAGAATATGTTATATTCTAACGTTTTATGCAACGATCCTTTCGTAATGTCACCACACTAAAGTCACAAAGACTATTGCCAATGAAATTACAAAGTCCTCTATTGGAGATTGTTGCAAGACAATTCCATAGATACGAAGTCTCATATTCAAGGTACATTCCTTTGAATATTCTTCTGCATAAAAGTTTCTAATCCAGACATATAGATTCTTAACATCTAACTCCCAATATGGAAACATTTCCACATTTTCCATATGACAACTCATTATCAAATCTTGTAATAATAATGTCAGTATGGTCCATCCGATACTATACTTCCAACTATTCACAAGCAACCAATCCTTGGCGAACCTTAGATTGTCCTTTGATAGTTGTTTAATAAACTTAGTCATGTCCGGTTCTAGTCCTTTTTCCCTCTTAATGCTCTAGGCATTTGGAAAATTTTAGAACGGTCAATTATTACAGCATATGCGATCGATCCTATACTCGAAGTGTATGGAACATGAAGCATAATGTCTTACATAAAGACGTGATACTCTATCAGTCTTTTGCCATACTATTTCTATTTGTCATGTTCTTAAAACTCGAATTAAGAAAAGGGATGCCGTAATCATAATCGAATTTTGAGAATGCAATTCATATATTTGACTAAATTTGATTAAAATTTCTCGATCTAAGTTCTTAGATTTCGAAACGAAGTACAATATTCTCTCCCTTAACTATAGCAAAACAACTTTTCAACCCTTGCAACTTTGCAAATTAAAACACTTGTTTTCTATAATTAATATTGCTAACTTGCAACTTACCATAATTATCATGCTCCAACTAACATGATGATTATATTTATACCAGCATAACACTTATGCTCCCACTAGCTTTGTCATGTATTCAGAAAACAATTGAACTTCTAGAAAACAATGCTTATTGAGTTTCTTAAGTTTATATTTCTAATACTAAGACGCTTCAATAAGACTTCATCTAAGCTTCTCAACCTTATACACCTTTTCTTAGATAACTCATGTGTGTGTCTAAACGATTCTAGAACTTATAGCAATAAGTCTAAAATGTTCAGACCCATTTGCCATTTCCCACAATTCGAACTATGAAGAGGGATGTCGTAATCATAGTTGAATTTGAGAAACCCAAATTACATAATGCTATCTTCAAAATCTCTCCTAGTGAAAGCGTTTCCTCACAATCATTTTCATGAAGGAGAGAAACCTTATGACACTTAGATTTTATTGTGTATGTACTCTTATCCATGTGAATTTGTCATAACCATAATCACAAGATAATGTTAGTGACAAATCCAAACTCTAATGGACAAAAAATGTTCTTCCTAATTTCTTGCCATTAAGGGTCCTACCATTGCTTCCAAGTTATTGAGCAGCTCACCCCTAAAATTCAATGTACTTTCCATTGATCAAGGTACTTTGTCGTTATGCATTCAAATGAGAACTCATAGAACTCACATGCATAATTAACTCAATTGGAATGGCACAGAAACAAAATAATGTCAACACGATAGGTTGTAAACCTCAAGTCGTGTGCTAGTGATGATTGATAAGGTTTATTCTTGATTTGTTCTTGAAACTTTTTCAAGATCATTAAAACTCCCACTGACCTCTTGACACATATGATTCTCTTGTCAGAAAACTTTTCTAGACAAAACAAATATTCAAGAGTTAGTGTAGTTCTTATCAAGACAAAACACTTCACATAATTGGTCCTAGTTTGTCTTTGTCTTATCCAATACAACACAACTTACCAATTTCAAATGTGCAAGAATAAGAAAACTTTTCCAAATTCCACATTTGTTGAGTGTTATAAACCTTCTTAAGACTTGTCACTCAATTCACAATCTTGGAGTATAACTCTAAGACTTGATATTGGAATGAAGTATGATTGACTTCTTGATTTAACCATTTCCACAATTCTCGATTCCTCTTCTTAGACATACAAATGCACTAAGACTCACTTAGAGGATCAATTGAGATATGGTTCTTAATCATTAATACTTATCATAAAACACAATAAAAGGTACTCTCACTTCTTTTTAGAATAGATAAACTTTTATCTTTCTGCCTACTTGATTCTTCTTTATTCGTTCTGCTATTCATTGAAACTCTTTCAATCAACTCAGAATTACACTCAAGGTTGTAGAACTCGCTACTCGGTACCTGCTCGAGCGACTGGGGAGTAGCGAGTACTCGGATTCGGTAATTCATGTAGAAATATTTTTTGGAAAATTATATATGTCAAAATCATAAGTTAAAATCATAATTTGATTGAAATATATAACCAAAATTAAATACATGTGAATACATAAAAACTGAAATACACATAATTGTCTCACTACGTGGATAATTACTGAAAATTTAAGATATATATGTAGTAATAATCACATGTTTGTGTTAAATAATAAATCATTAAGTGCATTAAACATATTAAACTTGAAATTCTTGATTTTTTTCTCTTTTTATGACAATTTTGACCCTTTGACCGAGTTTGACCGATTTTAACCGAGTTAGCCGAGTTTGACCGAGTAAGCCCGAGTAAGACTCAGTAGGCCCGAGTTTGACCGAGTTTGTCCGATTTTTGACTGAGTTTGGCCGATTTTTGGCCGATTTTGACTAAATTCGAGTTTTTTGGCCGAGTTGACATTACTCGCCTCAGTGGAGGGCCGATTCCGAGTAATCAGCCGAGTACTCGGCCGAGTAGGTCGAGTTTTGCAACACTGATTACACTTAATCTTATAAGTATAATAATATTTACTAAACTTTTAGTAAATTATGACGAATATCTTATCTCTCTTTGTGGTGGATTTAATCAACGCACAACCTAGTGTACTCGATCTCCTAGTCCTTCACTTGACACTTTGTCAAAGAATTAGTCTAATTTCCAAATATAAAAGTGTTCATTCATCATGCAACTAAGTTGTATGATTCCAAGTTTCTATCCAATTGAAACTTGGGCGATGAGAAACTCTCCCTATTTGGTAAATTCTTGACATCTCCACAAATAACATAATTAAGAATCAAATCCATTATTGCTAATAACAGAAACCTTCAAAGATCAATTTTTTCATACACGCCACTGCAAGGATAAATAAATAAGATAAAATCAAAATTTATTTTATTGCGGAAAAATTTGTCCTTACAATGCAATTCATTTGAAAAACTATGTTATTATATATTTCTTAGCAATCTGTTCTAACTCCAAGTAGTAGCTCAAAAATCTAATCTTCAAGCAATGCGATCGAAATCCATTTCTTCACGATTAAATTCAACTCACTTCTTCCCTAAAACTTCCTCTCTTTTCTTCGATCCTACAAAACATCAAAATGTAATCTTATCACATCATGTATTAAGAATCTAGAATAGAAACTTAAAATAGTTAGTTAATGGATTTTACCTAAAGTAAAGCGATACGTCTTGACTCTCCCATTTCTTAGACCTCTCAGATAAGCTTCGTCTCCAATGCCCCTTCTTTTGGCAATAAAAAACAAATGGACTCTTTTAGAATGGCACAAGGAACTATATCAGAGTTTACCTTTTCTGGATTTCCAATGTCACCATTTTCAATGTCCATTGAAGTTTGGGATTGTGATTCACCAGACAAATTTGCTTGACTAGTACGCCAAATCATTTCTGATTCAGCAGCTATAAGCAAATAGGTGAGATCAATGAGGGTCACATCATGATCCATCATATAGTACTCTCTAACGAACTCACTATATGATTCAGGAAGCGACTGAAGAACCCAGTCAACAGCCAACTCACTTGAAATCTCGACACCCAACATCCTTAACCTATCAATGTGTGACTTCATCTCTAAGACGTGTGCACACACAGGTTTCCCATCTTCATGTTTACTTGCCAAAAGGGCTTGAGCGGTCTTGAACTTTTCAAGCCTTCGAACTTGTGGGTTAGGGAGAATAATTGGATGAGGTGGAAGAAGTGAAGCATGATTTCTTGTTCCTCGATCATATCGTGGAACATAATCTCCATTTGGAAAGCTTGTTTCATGGAATTTGGGAAGACCATGATTGTCATAACTAGACATCTACAAAACGGGAGAAAATTCAAGTTAAGTTGATTAAAATCCTTGATGTGACACCCAAATGAAACATCGAGGCTAGGCCAACACAATACTCTGCAACCTAGAGGAGGGATGCCGTAATCTAGTTGAAAAATATTTGAAGGTAGGTAAATGACGATTTACCAATTTCCACCATGAAAAACGAAAAGGAAATTTAAGTTTCAAATGTACTGAAAACTCCTAGATCTTTTGAGATTCATTGAACTTTTCAATGGCATGTTTAAATCTCGGTATGCCCCTCGATTTGTGACTGGGATGCCGAGGATCACAAAACAGGGTGTGAATAACCATGCAAATGTACATGGTGCCCCCAATGTTACAGTCGCCTATTCGATGTGCCGGTTAACCACACACGCTCCACCGAACTATGACAAACATCGAGTCACCCTTTGCCACCTTTGCTTAGAACTCAATTAGTGTGCCGGTTAACCACACACGCTCCACTAATGTCTTAGCAAGGGTACAAAGTGTAATTTCATGGAATTGCATCAATTCACTTTTTCCTAAAGTAACTAAGATTTGGAATTTTGTAAACATTTAGTTACTTTATTATTCATTATACTTTTAATGAGGAGAGGGTTTGCCCTATCCCATCTGTTCGGCTAACGACCTCTATCAATCAAGGAAGCGGTGGGTGAGAGTGGACACCCATTAAACGACCATTTTATAGGCCATAACCTTATACCCCCCTTATAGATCGGCTTTGTGAACGAGGCCTACTAACGGTAAGACTAGCAGTTTAAGTTATACATATATGATATTAGACTTTTAATGTTATATATAGTATAAGGTGTATTTTACACTTTTAAAATACTAGATGGTTTAAACTATTAATTATACCTTTAATTTAATTAGTCTTAAACCTTTTAATTTATGGCATATTAATTATTTCTTTTAATTAAACTTGTAATCAAATCAATAAACCACAAGGGTATAAATTTGAACCTTTCAAAATTAGGGTTTTAGAATTTAGACTTTTAAAAATTAAACTTTTAATCAAAATTTAAATTCCAAAACTTGAGGGAAAGTTTTGAAAGTTTTCAAAACATAAGCAAGAACATTATAGATCAAATTTACCAATTAATTAGTAATTATCTAAATATGACCTAATTCAATTTCTTGCAAGATAATCTATCAAATAATTCAAATAAATCAAGTTTATCACATAAGGAAATGATTAGCTAATTAATTTGACAATTATCTTATATTTTGGTAAGGATATCTTTTAAATTAAACAATTAATTTAACCTAATCCCTTAAAGCCCCTAGGATTCGAAATTATGGGATGGGATAATTCAAAATCTTTAATTACCGAATTTAAACATTTAAAGGATAATTACAAGATATGGCATTATCCAAATCCCTAAAATTTAGGATCTAATCTTGGGGAAGGAGGCAATTTCGAAATCCAAGGGTTGGAAAACCCTAGAATTCAAAATCTTGGAGGCTAAGGAAGGGGTTTGGGAAACCCTAGTCAAATTTCGAAAATCAGGGTTCAAGAACCCGAATTTTGAAAATTCATGCCTCCTAGGGTTTATTGGCCATAAACCCTAATATGTCAAGTTCATACATTTGTATAATGCTAATTGAAAAAAAAAAACAAATGACTCTGATAACACTGTTGGGTTTACAAACAATCCTATGTGTGCATGCAACCCTAGAGTTGGATCTATGTTTTCACTATTAGTTATACAACTTTATGAACACAAAAAGAAACCTGACATGCTACTACTATTTTCGAAATCCACATAAAAGAATATAATACATACCTTTTGTTATTATATAGTAATAACAACTAGTTCCTTGAAACTCCTTAGCTTTGAAAGCAAGTACCACAAGTGTAGTGCCTCTAATGGCTCACAAACACCAAGAGCAAGAGGATGACTTAAGAGAATAGGAGAAGCACCCAAAAACGTCTAGAAACCCTAACTCTTGGCCACGTTTTTTGTGCTTTAGGGGTCCTTAAATAGTGAGGGTATTAGGGTTATCAAACAAGGAAACCCTAATTTGACTGCTTAGGCCCCAAGCAGCCCATGGACTCCCTTCTTAAAGGCCTTGGATGATTTCTAATGGGTTTCCCCATAAAATTCGTCAACCCCTCTAATATGGAGTCCATTAGCCCAATATTCAACTATCACACAATTGGCAATTCTAGTCCCCTTTATTTAATTAATGTCTTTCAGCCACAAAAGTAATTCTTATTAATTCTTGACTATTATTAATTAAACAATATGATTTCTCTTTTAATATATTATTCATATAATATATTACTAAATCATAATTAATCCTCTTTCTCCATAAATCATCCTATCAAGTTGCTTTGGTGAAGACAACCCACAAGGACCATGCATAATCGGGTCAAGTACATACCAAAAGAGTTATGGACTTAGACACTAATCCAACAGTTATTAATTCATCGAAATGTTAGAGATTTGTCACCCCAGACTTGTCGGTCAAGTTGTTGCAAGCAGCTTAGTTGCGGGTTTGTCAGACCTGTATAGATCTATACACAAGTATCATGCTCTCTTACGGGAGATTATGGTTATATACAAGACTTTTGTAGGTACGATGATATGTACGTTGAAGACTTTGACTCACAAAATTTGATTCAACGAGTTTATGTATAGTGTAATGAAACCCTTTTTGTAAGTGGAAATATTACCTTTCCATAGTGTATAATAATTATACTTTTAAATAATTATTTGCTAGAGAGATGATGAAAGAAGTACTTACCAAAAATAACTCAAGAACAACTTGGAAGATTTTTGCTAGAGAGAATGAGAGATTTTCATGGAGAGAAAGATGAAAAATGATGAAGATGATGGTGGATAAAAGGCCTTTTGGTCGTAATTATAAAAGAGAGGGGGTGGTTAGGGTGAGTTATGAGGGGACAAGGATTAGAATAATGTTGTACTCGTCTAGAGTTGCATTATCGAGTTGTTACGTTACTAACCCTAATTAGGGTTTATAGTTGATAATTGGCAAATCGAGAGATGTACTTTGTATTCATACTTGTAAGTTGTACATTAGGAAACATTGCGTAAATCCTAAAATCCTAATGCCAGTTGAGTTGACTTGTTGACATTGTTTGACCAAATTTGACTGTTGTCACAATATAACTTAAGTTTAAATTTATTATCGTTGTTATGAACTTATAAATAATATATATATATATATATATATATATATATGTGTGTGTGTGTGTGTGTATATATATCATAAAATATAATATATAAAGTATTATTATAATATCTTTTAACTATTTACGGTACAGAGAATCTGGTTTGAAGGGCCGCATATGGTTGTTGGATTTCAAAAGTGCCATAATGACAAAATGGTACTGTCCTTCGATGTTTCATGTAAAAAATTATGTTTTTTTTGTGCATATAAATATGTTTTTACAAAAGAAATGTATACGTTACTATGAAATAGGTGTTTGTATATATATTTTTTTATAAATATATGTTTTCATACAAATGTATTTATCATAAAATAGGTGTTTGTGTACATTTATATATATATATATATATATATATATATATATATATATATATATATATATATATATAAACGGATTTGTATGTATTTATGTACTTAATAAATACATATTCTTATAAATAGATATTTCGTATATAAAAAGTTTTTATATAGAAATATAAGATTTTTATATGAAAATATGTTTTTTTTTGTATAAATATGATTTTATAAAGAAAAAACATATTCGAAACAAAATTTTGAGAAAAAAGTTGTAAAAACAGCTAAAGTTAGGATGGATTGATAACAAAATTCTAAAATTTGGGCAAAATGGGTAAATTTTGGAACAAGTTTTTAATAAAATTTAAAATATGGGCTAAAAGTGTAAATTTTGGATCAAATTTGTAATAAATTTTGAAAATTAGGCCAAAAATGTAATTTTGAAAAGCTGGATGATCCGTTGACCGGGTAAAACGGTTAAATTGAATACGATTATCGGTTTTTGGGACTTAATTGAATAAAAAAAATATAAGGACTAAATCAACTATGAAACCAATATGTAAATACTTTATTGCAGTTTTTTCGAGCATTAGATGATAATATGTTGGGTTTTTTCTGATTTCACAAATTTTAGGTAACCGGCTATGAAAGGTTTTTGTTTACAAGATATTATTTTAAGCATAATCAACAAATAAAATGGATTTATCATACAATAATAGGTTGGCTCGAGTTACTTTAAATATTAATAATAACAAATCAATATAAATAAATAAAAAAAGTCTATATAAATAAATCAAAAAATAAATTAGAAAGAGTAATCTATCGATTTCATATGTAAAAAAGTTAGCTAGTACCAAACACAAATTACCCCACACCCACATTTGGACCAATTGTGTAATTTACTCTGCAGATGAAATGAAGTCATAGTTTGATTTGTGGATACATGTGTTGGCCAACCCATTGAAAACAAGGATTTGGTAAGATCTACTACTAATTAGACACCAACATACACAAACCAGTTTTAGTAGAACTGATAGGTGTATGTATCCATCCATATATACCCCCTGTTTAAGACAATAGACATCTCCTTCAAATCGATCCAACATCACCATCTCCACAAAATCTCTTCCCTTTCTCCACAACCATGCAAGCTCAAGCTCTTCTGCAATCAACCCCACTTCGGGTCTCCCCACTTGACCCGCTTCAGAAACACTCTTTACTCACCAATGTCAAATCGCCTTCCTTCACCACACGCCGCCGCGCAGTAATTTCCGCTGTCGCCGCCGCCCCTAAACGTGAGAAGGATCCCAAGAAACGGGTCGTCATTACGGGTATGGGTTTGGTATCGGTCTTCGGGAACGATGTCGATACTTACTATGAAAAGTTGTTGGCGGGGGAGAGCGGAATCGGGTTGATAGACCGGTTCGATGCGTCCAAGTTTCCGACACGATTTGGTGGTCAGATTCGTGGGTTTAAGGCGGATGGGTATATCGACGGGAAGAATGACCGGAGGCTTGATGATTGTCTTCGCTATTGCATTGTTGCTGGTAAAAAGGCTCTTGAAGATGCTGATCTTGGTGGTGATAAACGCTCTAAGGTTTGTAGTTCTATTGAATTTCATTCGTTTTTCATGTTTGGATCTGGTTGCTATTTGGGTAATTTGAACTGCATGAGTGCAATTTATTGGATGTGTGCTGGATTTGGATGATAATAAGCTTGAAATTAGAAATGTATGATGAATTAAAGTCACTCCAATTGAATGGATGCCACATTTGCGTGATACCCAGTAAGTATAAATCGAAAACGTGAAAGATTTCATCATTTCGAAACCTTTTCTAATCGTTATTTATCTTCATATGCATATAACTCTGTACATTTTCTGATTAAATCCATTCAGGATCTGCTATTTAGATGTAACTTCAAACTAGTTGTTGTGATTTATAGTTGCGATAATTAAATTTGAGTGCTTTGGTACACCGTGTTTAATTTTCTGATCATTTAGTGTAAAAAAATCTGATTTTGTGGTTGATTCATTGTGTGCTTTTGAGGGCTTTCTGCAAATTTTACAATGTCCATAAACCTTTATACTTTTTTACAATTCAAGGTATCGATACATCAAAACTAAGAGGCTTACATATGCAATAAAATGGGAAAATAAATAGGGTTCAAACTTAAATGCAAGAAATGATAAAGCACTTTCATTGATTTGTTTATTATAGAGTCCTACTTTCATTTCTACCTATTACAACATTGCACTTTGAAAAATCTACCAAATCATAGCAATGTTATCCAAGAAATGATAAGTAGGATGCTATAATATACAGATAAATGAGAGCACCTTGTTATATAAATAATAAATTTGAAGCATACTTGATACATGTGCCTTGGGTAAAAGAGTTTGTGATGCGTGTACTAAGGAGATCATGTGTAAAGTGCACTGAATCTCTCACTTTGTTGGAAAACAATGTTGAGTGCATGATGTTCATATGACCTTCAGTAATTCTATTTATTTGTGTAAAAAATGCATGAGACATACGTAAAGGGAAAAAACAAGTATAAAGTTTACTTTACATCCCCAAAATTATTTTCATTCTGAGATGTACGGAATAAACTCCAACCTTTCCTTTTTCCAACACGTTTAGTAAATTCTCCTATTGTCAATTTGTCATTATCAAAAAGCACTCGAGACATTTTGAGATTAATTTGTACACTTTTAGGCTACATAACATTGTACTGTGTTTGTCATGTGTTCGACATGCATTGGACTAGGACTGAAACCAATGTCAATGGAACAAAAATTGTAATTTTTTGTCACATCCAAAAAGGTGGGACAAGGACACGCTCTCAATCTCTCGTTTGTGAAAAAGACAAAAACGCCCTCCGTATCCTCATCGTTATAAAAAGCCCTAGAAAGCTTGTCCTGTCCCGTCCAGTCCGCATAACAAATGCAGCCTAGGCTGCATTTGTTACATGGCACTTGACTGGATGGGACATGACAAACTTTCTAGGGCTTTTTATAACGATGAGGATACGGAGGGCGTTTTTGTCTTTTTCACAAACGAGAGATTGAGAGCGTGTCCTTGTCCCACCTTTTTGGATGTGACAAAAAATTACAATTTTTGTTCCATTGACATCGGTTTCAGTCCTAGTCCTATGCATGCCAAACACAGTACAATCTGTCATATGTAACAATACATTATTTCTTGATTATTCTTTAATCGATATTTTTTTTTTTGCAGATCGATAAAGAACGTGCCGGTGTGCTTGTGGGAACAGGAATGGGAGGTCTCACAGTGTTTTCCGATGGTGTCAAGTCTCTGATAGAGAAAGGTCATAGAAAAATCACGCCTTTTTTCATTCCATATGCAATAACAAACATGGGGTCCGCATTGTTAGCTATTGATTTGGGGTTTATGGGGCCCAACTATTCAATTTCAACCGCTTGTGCTACCTCTAATTACTGCTTCCACGCGGCGGCAAATCACATCCGGCGAGGGGAGGCGGACATGATGATTGCTGGCGGCACCGAGGCGGCAATTATTCCGATTGGATTAGGAGGTTTTGTGGCGTGTAGGGCTTTGTCTCAGAGAAATGATGATCCTCAAACTGCTTCAAGGCCATGGGATCAAGATAGAGACGGGTTTGTGATGGGAGAAGGTGCTGGTGTTTTGGTAAGTTTTGTACCTGTTTTTATAATACGGGTCAAAACGGGTCGGGTCGGTTTGGGTTGACTTTTCGTTGTTTTCTTTTGTCCCTCCGATTTTACGAGTGGGTCTGTCAGTGTTAGATTCAGACTGTTTGATACCACACTTAGAAGACTGTGTTACTCAGTCAGATCTGACTCAATCAATCAATCAAACAGTTAATAAGAATATATATATATTTTTTTTTGAAGGTGATGGAGAGTTTGGAACATGCAATGAAAAGAGATGCACCAATACTTGCAGAATATTTGGGAGGAGCAATAAATTGTGATGCTTATCATATGACTGATCCACGTTCAGATGGACTTGGTGTTTCTTCTTGTATTCAAAGCAGTTTGATGGATGCTGGTGTGTCTGCAGAAGAGGTACTTAAACTTTTTTTTTTTTTTTTTTTTATTTTTTATTTTTTATAATTTGATTGTTTTATAGGTTATATGCGTATTTATGCAACAATGTCATTCATCAAAATACAAAACATTTTATATACTGTATAATTGTATACTTTTTATATACTTGTTTGTAATTACAGGTAAACTACATCAATGCACATGCAACATCAACATTGGTTGGTGATCTTGCTGAGGTAAATGCTGTAAAAAAGGTATTCAAGAAAACTGAAGGCATCAAAATGAATGCAACCAAGGTAAACCCCAAATCCCAAATCTTTTTCCATTAATTGTTGTCTTAATAAATAAATAAATGTTGCTTATATTTAAAAAAAAAATCTTAATTGGTTTATGTTTCACAGTCTATGATAGGACACTGCTTAGGTGCAGCTGGTGGTCTTGAAGCCATTGCTACAGTCAAAGCCATTCAGACAGGGTGGCTCCATCCTTCCATAAACCAATTTGTATGCTCTTCATTTTTTTTATAATTTTTTTAAAAATAATTTTACAATTATTTTTAATTTTTTTAATCTTGTGTTTTTGTAACGTAGAACCCGGAGCCCGCAGTCGAATTTGACACCGTTGCAAATATAAAACAGCAACACGAAATCAACGTTGGTGAGTTTGAATTTTTTTCATTTTGGAATCCTGTGGGCCCCATTTGTCAGACTGACTGAGACTGATGTCAATGAGACAAGAATTGCAATTTTTTTTGTCCTTACCCGAGAAGGTGCAAAAGACATCGTAGTATTGTTGTATTTGGTTGACTGATTGATTAAAATGTTATTGTAAATGTGCAGCGATTTCGAATTCGTTTGGTTTTGGTGGACACAATTCAGTTGTAGCATTCTCTGCTTTCAAGCCTTGATATTGATTGGTGGAAAAAGTTAGGGTTTATAAAGAGAGACTTGTTGTTTAATGTTTGTTTGGCGATTTTAGTCGTGTTACTTAGAGGTGAGTCGTGATTGAGTAAGTACATTTTGAAATTTAGAGGCACTAGCATTTTGCATTGCGTTCATGAACATGTATCTTCTGTATTATTTGGTAAATTACATCTTTCTCCTCCTCCTCCTCCTCCTCTCTCTCTCTCTCTCTCTCTCTCTCTCTCTCTCTCTCTCTCTCTCTCTCACACACACACACACACAGACACTTGTTTTTGTCGATTTTTTGATGACAATTCATATTTAAAAGGTTTATACTAAAAAATTATAATTTTCAGTATTTACAAGTAATTCAAGTATCGAATGCTATTGAATATATATATATATATATATATATATATATATATATATATATATATATATATATATATATATATATATATATATATATATATATATATATATATATTCATAATAATAATATAGTATCATTTTAAAAGAGACAATTGGATTGATATATGTTTGAATATGTTTTCTATGACTTTTGATCACTGCTAAGATGAATTTATGAATCATTGATATATGTTTAAACATGTCAAATATATTTGGGCTCATGTTATTCTGCTAGTACTATATTTATGAAGTTATTTTTCCTCGAACAATCAATTTTTTTTTTTTTTTTTCAAAAGAGAATTGATTATGCGACCTTCATGATTAACGAGAGTGAATAATTTTTAAATACAAGTCAAACTAGCATTTTGTTAATATTTATATATTGTTTCAACAGTTACTTTTCCTATTAAAATATGAATCATTTTTAGTTTTATACATAATGTAACCAATTTGATATGCATAATTTTGTATCATTTTTAGTTTTATACATAATGTAACCAATTTGATATGCATAATTTTGTAAGTGTGGCGAACTGAGTGACTTGAGTAGTTATTTATTATATAGATAAAACCGAATTGATCAATTGGACAATTTGGATGAAACTATTATTTGGATTGGTTTTTAGCAAAACCGACTAACAATTTATTTTTTTGTTCTTTTTAATATATATCTTTAATAGTTTATAAATTTACTAAATTATTCTTTTAGCATATTAAAAATTTTCATATTTTATAATACTTTAATATGTACTTATAAAAATCTTGTCTATAAAATAGTACACTAAAATATATTTTTCTTGATCATTATCTATAAATTTTAATTCACAACTAACCAAACAATATTTTTTAATTTATATTATAGAGTAAGTTAATAGTAAAGTTATATAGTTATTAAAATGCCTTAATTTTTGAAAATCGAATTGTAAAAAACTGATCCAACCGAATTATAATTTGGCTGGATCGGATCGGATTTGAATTTACTTTAGAGTATTTGGATCTACGTTTTGAAAACCGAAATTAATTTAGATTAACTTGATCAGATCAGATTAAATTAATCGATCCAAACGAACACCCCTAACTTGAGTAAGAAGATCAAACAAGGTTGACGTTAAGATGGATAACTTTTAATATGGGTCAAAGTGGCTTTATTCACCCACAAATCGTGTGTTCTTTAATTTTTTTTTTTTTGGATTTAATAATAGTAAATCTATTTTCTTTTATAAAACAATTCGGATTGCTGTAAAAAGTAAGGGTGTAAGTGAACCGAACTATTCGTTAGTTACTCAGGATTGACTTGTTAAAAGGTCAACTTGAGATCAAATTAAAAGAGTCCGAACCGAGTTCGAGCCTAAATATGAGGCTCGTTTATTAAATGAGCTCAAGCTGAGCTTCAATCAGTGAGCCCGCGAGCCTATATATAATATACTTTATTATTATTTTTTTTATATATTAAAATAAAAAATATAAGGAATTAATGATTTAGGGTATTAGTAAACGATTTTTTTTAACAGTTTTGAACCGAGCTTAAGTTTATTTAGGCTCATCAGACAATAAACGAGCTAATCTCAAGCCCGAGCCGAGCCTGTATAATTCTTCATGAGCTCGAGTCAAGCTTCATAGAGTAAAGCTCGAGCCGAGCTCAAGCTTAAGCCCCTCATAACTTAACTAAGCCCAAGCCGAACCTGATCAAACTCGGGTTCGGCTCGGATCGTTTACGCCTCTAGTAAAAAGTAAAAAGAAAAATGAAAGTAACTTACCGGATATATTATTATGTACAAAATTTCTAAAGAGAGTTTATGATTTTGGGTATCATTTGTTATGTAGTAAATGAAGAGAGAATAAAATGGAACATCAAAGGTTGAATGAAAAAAATATTGTCCTGTTGTCACGAAGAAATAATCTGAAGCATTGCAAATACAATTCTTTCCCAGTGTTTTGTCTTTTCGTTACTTCTAGAAATAGAATGATATTTACTATATTTATAAATTAATTTTTTCATACAGTCTTCAATAAATATATATTTTTTTAAAGTTTCAAAACTTTATTTTCTTAAATAAAAATACTTTCTTTAGTATAGTTATATTTTAAGATTTCACAAGTGTCTAGTTCTTTTTATTCCGTAACTTTTTTAGAGCATATATAATTACTTCTTAACAATTTGTAAAACATATAACTTGAATTTTGAACGACTAAAATATATTTTATATGCAGGTTAGTAAACAATTTATCTTTATTTATTCAAAAATTATTTATATAAAATGATATTCATTTTATTTATTTATCAATTTTATTTTATTTAGTTTTTATTTCATAATAATAATTAAATGTTTTTTTTAATAAATTTCAACAATTTCAATTAAACAACAAGTTCAATTGTCATCGTACAATGAATGAGATGACAAACGGACAACAAGCTGTGCCGTTAAGCCTTTTTGAATGGTAAAACTAATTCTTTTAAAGACTACATCCGAAGATCTAGGGGATATAACATTACTATGCATGATTTGTTGTACTCTTTTAAGAAGCTTTACCGCATATGGTGCGAGGAAACCAAACGTATCAAATGCAAATGGTATGAAGACGTGTTGATTTTTCATGCACGATCTCTCATGTTTGGTGACTTTGCTTGTGGCTGCTTTTAAAGCAGCATGTCCCGCTGTGAAACCCCCATCCCTCATGCCCACGAGAGGGGATACCCCTGTAAGATCGACACATGCGTGTTTCCCTCCGACCCATCCAAAAATCAAAATGTCAGCCAGTCTGAGGGTTGACTTTCCTTCTGTCGGATCAGTCAAGAAATTAACAGGTGCCTCTTTCTTAGCAGAAACCCCGGCACACTTAAATATGTCAAACAAAACATCTCTAACCATATCGTGCCTGTATTTGAACCCCAGAGTTCTTTACAGTGAACTGTGTGCTCTCCAAAAGAGTCCAAACATGCCTTGCGACACACATGACATATTCAAACTAACCAAATATGACAATCAAATATAATGATTCATTCTATTTTAATAATTTCATTCTATAGATGTTAAAGTAAAATTGGCAAAAGGACCAAATCTGAAATAGAGAAAAATGGATGGATTGGGCTTGTTCTGAAAAAATGAATAAACTATAGGGACCAAATGGACCATTAGTGTAACTTAATTTTGGGCTTTGGCCTGGACTTGTTCCCTACTTTACAGTTAAATTACAGATCTTTATTGGGCCCGGGGGTCTATTACGTTTACGCGGGACTATCATTATTTTCCCGCCAGAATACTTCACTAACACTTCTGCTCTTCCCGCCTAAACAACACAGCACATTTAGGGCAAAGTTTCACCTCTCTTCCTCTCTGCAGCTCTTCGTCGTTCTCAGATCATTCTCTCTCTCCAATCGAGCAAACGAAATGGACATCAGCGAAGAACAAAGGGCTTCCAACAAAAAAGCTTTCAGCGAATTGTTCGACACAAACGTAATATACTTACTCTTGTTTTTGTCGATGAATTTGTTGTGAGTGTTTATTTACACTTGCGTTGTTGTTAACAGGATAGTTTAGATGAAGATATCAGGAGCATGATCCAGAACAAGCGTCACCGTTTGATTTTTCAGCTTTCTCACCTCTTTCAACGTGGAGCCGAGGATTTGGCTCGAAGGTATAAATCATTTCACGAATATACATATTGAATTGAAATTATAGTACATCGTATGCATATTTACTCTTTTATGAATCTGAATGTGATCTATGGATTGTGTTATAAATTAGGCTGCTTCATACCCCTAGCGAATACATCCAGTCGTTGTCGGATTTCATAACTGAACGAACACGGAGCATTGATCCGAAGTTTCTTAAGGAAGGGGAGCAAGTATTGGTAGGATTTGATGGACCATTTGTTTCGAGGAAGGTTACGCCCAGAGATCTGCTTTCTGAGTTTATTGGTTCAATGGTTAAAGTCGAGGGGATTATTACCAAATGTAAGTTTTCAATGATCTGCTTTTCATGATTTCATGCTTCTAATGGGATGATTCGATATTCATGATGAGCTCAATAGCATATTAGTTTGTATCAAATCATTACCATCTATCCCCCAAAATTCTACATTTTGGGCCAGTTAGGTTAACCTAAAGCTTCCTTATCATATTATTGACTATCAATGCACACCTTTTAGTGGTTTTTGAGTCATTAAAAATCGACAATTGGTTTAATAAATTTGTTAGAATTAGGAGTCTAACTTTTTTTGGGGCACAAAGAGAGTAGTTAAAAAAATCTGCAATTTCAAACATTAACATTTTTCTGTCACCAGGAAGCCCAAATCTGCTATTGAGCCAGTTACTCTGGCTGTTATCTTTGTTTTGGTAGAAGTAGGGTGAGCTATTATGACTTGTAGCATATGAACATGGTTTCTGTTGATGATAAAACATTACATAATGAGACTCTTTTTTGGTTTAGGGTTCTTCAAATACTCCATGCTCTTTGTGAGTTATGACTATGCACATCTGATTTACTTTTTACTTTTTTTTTCTAGGTTCTCTTGTAAGGCCAAAAGTTGTTAAAAGTGTTCATTATTGCCCTTCAACTACTCAATTCACATCCCGTGAGTATCGAGACATTACTTCCACCATGGGTTTGCCAACAGGCTCTGTATATCCAACCAGGGTAAATCCACATCCTCTGTAATATCTCACATTTCACAAATATAACAGAAACCAAATATCTAATATATATTCTTTTTTGCAGGATGATAATGGCAATCTGTTAGTAACTGAATACGGGCTATGCAGTTACAAAGATCATCAGACATTATCTATGCAAGAGGTGCCTGAAAATTCTGCCCCTGGTCAACTACCAAGAACAGTTGATGTCATTGCAGAAGATGACCTTGTGGACTCATGCAAGCCTGGAGATCGTGTGGCAATTGTTGGAATATACAAAGCTATTCCAGGAAAAAGCCAGGGGAGTGTCAATGGAGTTTTCAGGTTAAATTACAAAAAAGCCCTTCAAAATATTAATCTTTATGCTGTTATTTATAAACTAATTGAACAGATTTGGTACCATTTATCTATCTTGTTATTGATAAAATTAAATGTTTCTATGTTTTTCTACTTTCTGTTGTGGCAAATTACAAAAATACCCTTAAACAGTATTGTTTTTTGGAGGGCTAACTGGGAATTTTGATTTGATATCTAGGACTGTGCTTATAGCAAACAATGTTTCTCTGCTGAACAAAGAGGCAAATGCTCCAGTGTACAGCTCTGATGACATAAAAAAAATTAAGCAGATAGCTGAGAGGGATGATACATTTGAACTGCTTTCAAGATCACTTGCACCTTCGATTTATGGGCATGCATGGATAAAGAAAGCAGTTATTTTACTGATGCTTAGTGGTACAGAAAAGAATCTCAAGAATGGGACTCATTTAAGAGGGTGAGTTGTCAATTACCTTTTGTGGTCTTTATTCTCCATTTTCTTTAAGGAATGGAATTGTTCATTTCATTTCTTTCTTTCTGATGGAATGGAATTGACTATTCTTGAAAGAATGTGATTCCATCCATTTTATCAACTTTCATATCACAATGGAATAAAAAGAAAAGATTATAAAATAATCAAATTTACTTAAACCTTTTTATGTGATTTACAGTGACATTAACATGATGATGGTGGGTGATCCTTCTGTTGCCAAGTCACAGCTTCTGAGAGCTATTATGAACATTGCTCCTCTAGCAATATCAACCACAGGTCGTGGTTCTTCTGGGGTTGGATTGACTGCAGCAGTTACTTCTGATCAAGAAACTGGTAACATATTCTTGATAAACCCAAAAACACAAAAAAAAAATCAGGTTTTTTAATTTTATTGTGTTGTTTTGAAATTTATAGGAGAAAGAAGGCTGGAAGCTGGTGCAATGGTTCTTGCAGACAGAGGTGTGATCTGTATTGATGAGTTTGACAAAATGAACGATCAAGATCGTGTAGCAATACATGAAGTTATGGAACAGCAAACTGTAACAATAGCAAAAGCTGGTATTCATGCATCTTTGAATGCTCGATGCAGTGTGGTAGCAGCTGCCAATCCCATCTATGGAACAGTAAGTACTAAGTACACTTCTTGATGAGGGTATTTTTGTCTTTTTTATGCTCCATTGACAGTTAGGGACTCAATTAAGTACACATTATGACAAGGGCATTTTCTTTTTTTGCAAGTACCTTTATTAGTGGGACAAAAAAAATCCAATTTTTAGACCATTGAGAAGGGCATTTTTGTCTTTCTCACAAATACCTTTCTGGCTCGGATAAAAAATCCAATTTTTGTTTCGTTTATAGTTTGGGTCTCAATTAAGTACACATCCAGTTTTTAGACCGTTGACAAATGGGGTCTCAGTAAAGGGCAGTTTTGTCTTTTTCACAAATACCCTTCTGGGTCGGATAAAAAATCGAAATTTTGTTTCATTGATGGTTAGGGTTTCAATCAAGTACTGAGTACACATTATGACAAGGGCATTTGTCTTTTTCACAAACTACTTTTCTGGGTGTGGCAAAAAATCCAATTTTTATACCATTGACAAATGGCGTCTCAGTAAAGTCCACTTCACAACAAGGACATTTTCGTCTTTTTCAGAAATACCTTACTGTGTTAATTGATCTTGATTGATTGCAGTATGACCGGTCAATTACTCCAACAAAGAATATCGGACTTCCTGATTCCTTGTTGTCACGTTTTGATTTGCTGTTTATTGTGTTGGATCAAATGGATCCTGTTATTGATAGACGCATTTCTGATCATGTCTTGCGTATGCATCGTTTTCGATCTGCCACTGATGGAGGTAACAATAAAAATAAAAGATAGTGCGTTTGTTATATTTTGTTAAAAATTGATCAAAACATGGTTGTTTAGGTGATGATGTGGCGTCAATGTATGGAAGAGAGGATGAAGTTGAGGTCGATGGCTCTATCTTTGTGGAGTACAACAGGATGCTACATGGGAAAACAAAAGGAAAGAAACTTAAAGATGAAGCTTTGAAGATCAAATTTCTCAAGAAGTACATTCATTACGCAAAACACAGGATTCAGCCAGATCTTACTGATGAGGTATTTTTAATTTTTTTCTTTTAAAAATTGTTCTTCATATATATGCTTATACTTATGCTTGTGTTAATGATGAGATATTTTCTTGTTTAGGCATCTGAGCAAATTGCAACTGCATATGCTGAACTCAGAAACAGCCATGGCAATAGCAGAGTTAGTATTAACTATTAACACTCATCTACCTAATATGTTTAATTATCCATATTGATTTTTGATTTTTATTTTTTATTTTTTTATAGACTGGAGGAACCCTTCCGATAACTGCCAGAACCCTAGAGACAATAATTCGTCTCTCTACAGCACATGCCAAACTTAAATTAAGCAAACAGGTATGTGTATTGAACACTCTAAACCCTAAACCCTAAATCTCAAATGGATTTAGGGTTTAGGTTCTTATACCAGTCGTGTGCGCTAGATTAGGGTTTACCTAAAGAATAACCTTTTGTTTCATGTTTTTAAATCATGGATCGTTTTTTTTTTTTTTTTTAGATTCTGAAATCCGACGTGGATGCTGCATTGAAAGTTCTCAACTTTGCTATTTATCATCAAGAGTTGACTGACATGGAAGATCGTAGGCAGCATGAAGAAAGTCAAAAAGCTGACAATGATGGAGATAATAATAACAATGGTAGTGTCAGAAGAAAAAGAAAGCCAGATGCTACTACTCAAACAGGGTAAGTGGATAATTTATAAAAACACTTTTTTTTTTTTTTTTTTTTTTTCTTACAGAAAATAAAAATCCTTGTGTGTGTGTGTTTTTTTCAGGACTGAAACTGAACCAATGGATGTCGATGAACCTCCAGTGGGACAAGAACAAACTACCTCAGCTGAGAGGTGTGTAGTTTTCTTTTTTCTTTTTTTTTTTTTTGGAAATTAAAACTTATTATTTTATCAAAAGGTCAATACTGTAATTTCCTACTTCTTTTGTGGTTGTAGGATTGCTGCATTTAGGTCTGCATTTGAGCAGCATCGACATGAAAAGCGGTTTGAGCAAATAACAATAACAGAAATTGAGCAGGTGGTTAACATTCGGGCAGCTGTACCTTACTCAAGGGCAGAGATAATCTCCCTTTTAGAGGTATTAATTAATTAATTTATTATTATTATTAGTATTATTGGTTTTTGTAAAATGTCAAAAATCTAAAAATGGGAGTTACTTTGATGCAGAGTTGGCGGGATGAAGGGAGTGTAATGATAGTCGATGATGTTGTTTATCCAACGTATTGAAGTGAGAGGATTATGTTTGTTTTTGTTATGGTATTTAATTACTGAGTGTTTTATTATCAACACAAGTGTTGTGTAACTTTAAGACACCTCATGTGAAGTTAACATCTAGTTTAAGTTACTTTTCAGATAGTTCTTATGCATTATTTTCCCCTTTAAAGTTGGTTATGGTATTCTCTTTTGGCAACAAATGAATCACAGATAATAAGTTAATAACATACCTATGCTTCCAAAAAAAAAATTCCTTGTATAAGGAAGTTTTACAAGAAGTCACTACTTGAAGACTATAAAAAGGAGTAGAATAAAACTAGTATCACACTAATGATTTGGTATTAACAAGACAAATGCAAAGTATTTGTGTTGTCAAATGATTTTGTGGAAAAATAGGTGAAAAAATGTTTCCCAAGTGATGACAAATGATGTTACAAGTTATAAGGTTTTTGGTGAGACGATGAAAGAAAGGAAGATGCTTCTTTTAACACTTTGTGCTGTTGAATTTATTTGATGTTTAAGGACTTTGATTTTGTTTTTGAAGAGCATAAGGTGACTTTAACAAAGAAAAGAAAGTTACCAAACTTCATTTATGAGAGGCCAAAGTTGTCTTTTATGTTGAAAGAGTTTACTATGGGGAAGGAACCCATAAGCTATGGCCACTTAAATTTACAACTACCCATTTTACACTTGGTTGTCTGCAGAAGCAAATAGGTGCATTGATCTTAATGTCCATGTCTGAAAGTTGACTGACTTGTAACTTCGCAAGATTTATAATACGGAAGAATTTTGGGGCTCTAAATATAGGCATTTTGAGATTTTGGGCATGAGTTTTTATGTGTCTCAAGGCCGAAATTCTATAACATCCTAAAATGCATCTTTTGTAACAACCGAATTTTGGGGATAAATTAAAATTTATTAACTTAAATAATTATAATTAATTTAAAGTAATTATTTGATTTGCCCTTATTTACACATTTAGTTTATGCCATTATCTTAATATATTAAGCAGAAATGTTATATTAAAGATAAAATATACTTAATATGCTTTGAATTGGATAGATACAGAAAAATTCGTAGCTGATGAGCAAAAGGAAAAGATTAGGACAAGAATGGACTTGAGTAAATAGATAAAGATCAAAACTTGCCGAAAATCAAGAATACGCGACACAATTATTTTTATGCCACGACCAAGCCTCAAAAGTCGAGTACAGCGCCGAAACATCGCAAACCGCGACATGACTATGTACCTTTCGCGACGAGACGATGGTGAATTTCAAAAGTCTATAAATAGATGCCCTCTTTCATTCCAAATGATTATGCAATTAGACACCAACTTGGGAGACAAGTTGTACTATGAAAAATCAAAGTTTAGAAGAGTTTTGAAGCTGAGGAACAAAATTGGAGTATTGTTTTGAAGATCCAAGTGTGGAATCATCGATTAATCATTCAGTTTGCTTTAGTATAATGTTGTAACACCCCGACTCGCAGGTATAAATTTAAAGTTTATATTCATATTTCTGGACCTACTCGACAATGTGGTTGCCCCAACTCATCATGTAGAAGCGAGCTGGCCCGCGTGATTTAATGAGCCTACTCGACGAGTTGGGCGACCCCAACTCGACGAGTAGAGGTTGTGCATGGAAACCCTAAATTTTAGGGTTTGCACCCTATTTAAAGAGCTTATGGGCCGTTTCTAGCCTCCCTCATCGTCATTACAGCCAGAGGAAATCCTAGATCGAGTCCTAAACCCCCCTTGTGTGTGTTGAGAGCTTGAAAGGTGTTATTTGTTGATTTTGGAAGGGAAGCTTGAAGAGTGAGGAGCTTGGATCGAAAAGGAGGAAGTGGATCTGTCATCTACTTCGTTTTGACAACCAATCTGAGGTATAAAGCTTATACCTTGACCCTTTCATGCTTAGATCTTCTTCTATGGACATTTATGGTTATTTTTGGGGTTTAATGGAGCCACTCTTGGGTTTGAGCTTGTCACAAGGACATGGTCTCAGATCTGGACTCCTCTAGGCCCCAAATTCATAAAGTTATCAACTTTATCTTGTATTCGCCCTTCTCCATTCCCTAAACGTCATCCTAGACTTGGTTTTGGTGTTCTAAGCCTTTTAAGACCTTGCATGCACGTAAAGTTAGCAACTTTACATGATAAATTCACCTTAAAAAGCTAGATCTAAAATTTGGAGCTTTGGGGTAGCTTAAAAACGTCTGAATGAGAAATGGACTGAAGGGACTCAACAAGTCGGATGGTTAACTCGACGAGTCGAATGATGATTGCCGTTGTTGGTTTCTTCATGGACTCGGCGAGTCGATAAGATGACTCGACGAGTTAGTTAGGGTTTTCCCGACATTATGGACACCACATGGACTCGACGAGTTGACTGGGGAATTCGCGACTTTCTGAGTTCTGAAGGAACTCGGCGAGTCTGAAGGCTGCACTCGACGAGTTGGGTCAACATGGACTGTTGACCTTGACCGTTGCCTTTGACTTTGAACAAGGGTTGACCAGTTTGACTTCTGGGGGTATTTTAGTAATTTGGAAATTTATGGATGTGGATCACTGGTGGATGTAGGTAATCGAGTTTGGAGCTGTATTTGGGGAGTTTGACATTATCATCCCGAGCTACTTGTGAGGTGAGTTTTTCTCACTATATCAACAAGGTCTAAGACACCAATTCCGGCCCTTTTCGGATTGGTTTTTGGGTTTACTGCATGATGATATGCTTAGTGACATGTTAGGTCGATATCCTAGTTATAGGATGATACTATGTTAGTGATCTGTTAGATCTGTATGACTACCTGTACATGCTAGCTAGCGTATGATATTTATGTGCACATGATTGTTTGATTGGGGGTTGGGTTGAGGTGGTCAGGTTTGTGCTTGCGCCAACATAGCCGGGGCAGACGGGATAGACTGTAGACCCGGTTAGGGCGTAAGAGGCAGTCCAGACGTGTCGATGGCTCGGAGAACGGTCCAGATAGACTGATGGACCTGCGAGGCGGTCCGGTCCAGGCCGATGGCTCATTATGCATGCTGTTTATTTATATGATACAGTTATGGTTTGTATGGCGTTGGTATTTTGGGGAAACTCACTAAGCTTCGGACTTACAATTGATTGATTTTGTTTCAGCTACTTATGATGATCGCGGGAAGACGAAGACGTGATCGTACACCTCCTTATATTTTTATGATTTGATTCTGGGATATTCAGACATGAAACCATTTTGAAAACAAATTTGTAATAATTATTGGTTTTGAACGTTTTAAAAAGTTTTAAATTGGCCTGATTTTATGGGTGTTACAAATGTTAGTAATACCTTTATGATTGTTTTTTTTTGTTTTCTATCAATGATTATGATCTAATACCCCTTGCTTCCGCTTAGATGTAGATGAACCGTTAATACTATGTTTGACTTCTTAGTTTTTGATTTATAAAGTTTCATTATTTATTATGCTTGTTTGATCGTAAACCTCTCTCTCTCTCTCTCTCTCTCTATATATATATATATATATAAAATTAAAGTTTCGATTTTTATTGCCTACAATTGAGTTATATATAGTCTAGATGACCAATCTAATTATATTAACTTGTATATTATTTAGTTTATAATAATAAATGTTAGGATTAGGGATGGATCAAATCCAAGGGCTAGGTAATATAATCATGAACTTTAATGTACGGGATAATATTAGATGACCATTCTATGCTTAGATTGATTTTCACGATCATTAAGATTAATCACTAGATCAAGTCTTTCATAATTCGAACATTTAACTAATTATTTAGTTAGCTACTTGGATGATCATTGTGTTAGTTGTTTTATAACTAATAGTATTTGTTAATCGGATCAAGATAACTTAATTATTATAAAAATTGGTAATTAACAATATAAATCCATTTTCTAATAAATATGCATCTTAAGACTACGTTTAAAAGGTATATCCACAACCGATTGTGGGGTGATAACTATATAACACAAAACTTATAAAGATAATACACAACCAAGCGATTCACAATGATTTATTCACACCCAACTTTGACACACGTAGGGTTGTAAACGAACCAAATGAACACGAAGAAGGGCTTGTTCATGTTCGTTCGTTCGTTTAAGTTAGCCGAACAAACAAAAAAACAAGAACTGATAAACGAACGAGATTTTCTTGTTCATGTTCATTCGTTTAACAAATTACATTGTTCATGTTCGTTTGTTTATAATGTTCGTGAACATGCTAAACGAACAAAAATAAACAAACACAATTGAACATATATGAACATAAACCGACATATAATAAAAAAATTGAACATAAACAAATATAAATAAACTTAAACGAACGAACATCATAAACGAATGTTCATGAATATAAATGAACGAACAAGACCATTGTTCATGTTCGTTCGTTTAACTAAACAAATGATAATTTTTGTTTATGTTCGTTTATTTATTAAATTATCGAACATAAACGAACTTCCTGCCGAACAGTTCACGAACGGTTTGTCGAACGTTCAGTTTATTTACAGCCCTAGGTACACCAAATGAGAGGTTGTTGAGATTTCTATATTTCTTATACTTGTTGATTAACTTTTTAGATAAAATACTAGATAGTGTATATTTTATATAAAGTATGTGTTTAGTATTTCTTCCATTTAAATACTGTTTCTATAGATTTAAATAACAATTTTTATCGACCATAATAATAGCTGCTATAAATTAAAAAAATAAAATAAAAAAAGTCTTTAGTGGCAACGCCTAATACTTCTATTTTTTTTGTAAGCTTTGGTAATTTCAAGTACTAATATCATCTAATAAAAAACTGATTAGTTTTTTCCTTGTCACTACTTAAATATATAAATAAGAGAACACTAAATGGAATTATTAGAAAGCAAATTTTTGTTACAAATGAATAGCTAAACGCTGGAAATACAAGTTTGAAAGAGAGAAATTAATGTTGATAATGAGAAAGATGCTAGAAAAATATCTGCTGAGATTTAGAAGAGGCAAGCTGCCAAAGACACGAGGGCTGCAAGTAAAGCAGGAACCTGCAATGCCATTCCATCGCTCTGCATTGATGGGGAAGGTGCTGGTGCTCCCCCAAACTCCTGAGCCATCGTTCCAGAACTGTTGAAGGCCATGAGAACAATCATTGTAATGGCGAGAGCAGCAGCTAGCTTTTCACCTCCCATTTTGATGAGTGATCTTTGTTTATATGTATTCGTAGAGAAATATTGGTTTTTGTAGTTTGTATGAGTGGCAAATAAGGGCAGTGGGATTGTTTGCTTTTATAGCTGTTTAGTGGGGATTAAATTTAATAGAGGAATCTAACAGCTAATGACATGGTAAATATTATTTTTAAAGAAGGTGCATAATCATTTAACAGAAAATGGGCATCAAAGCAAACACTCATTAAAAAATATCAACTCCATTTCACCATTGTCTACCAGGCTGGACAATCTTCATACCATGATACTGGCTGATAAATGAATTGGAAATTTTCCCTAGATTTTGATAAGAACCACTCCGTTCTTAGAGACAAATATTTGATAACTAAAGTAATACATATATAAGAAGTGTTCCAGCAGCCAACTTTTGTGATAGAAAGCCATAATGCCAGTGTATATTTTGATGAGTTCGGACTGTTTGGTTTAATAATAGAACCTAACCGTTAATGAACTCTTTGTATTTAAGTTTGTTACTCCCCTCAGTGCACGGTTGTCACAGTCTGTTTTCAGTAAATATTTACTTTGGTAAATTGTGTTTATTTTATATTTGATAATAAAATTTATTTGGAGTTCTAGATGTGTGAATGCTGTCTCACTTACGTTAACCAAAGCTTCTTTTTAGTTTTTGAAAATATACTTCATTTAAATTTGAAACAGCAAGAATAGAGTATTTGGTGTTTGGAATAGTGTCATCATTGCACACTACTTCAAAATTTTTGGTTAATAGCTTTTTTCCCTATTCTTTCTCTTTCATTCATGGACACTTTTAACATGTGACCCAAGTGGGCTTATCATTAATGTTTGTAGGACATGTATGATGTATTAGACACGGCGTGGTAGTATAATTATAAAAACAGATTGAATCAAGCACACATTAATAGTGTGTGATCTTGTATATTTATAATTAAGAATACAACATACTCTCCTATAATCATGGAGAGATAAAGGCATAAAAAAATACATACTAATCAATACAAGATCATTATCTAATATCCCCCTTCAAGCTTAGCGGTGGTGGACCAAGACGAAGCATGGTGCGGAAATGTTCAAACTGAGCACGCGGAAGACTTTTAGTGAATATGTCAGCCACTTGAAGCTTGGTTGGAATGAACTTTGTATATAACTTGCCAGATGCTACAAGTTCTCGAATAAAATGATAATCAAGATCAAGATGTTTTGCAAGTTTATGAGAGATCGTATTCTGAGTCATGAAAAGAGCACTCTTATTATCACAAAGCAAAGTAGGTCTATCCGGAGGTAGAGCATGTAATTCTCAAAGAAGATGAGTGATCCAAACAATTTCAGCAGCTGTGTTAGCCCCAACAAGAGCGAGAAACAGTAGGTTGCTTCTTAGCACTCCACGAGACCAAATTACCACCAAGAAAGATCGAGTAACCATATGTAGAGCGACGTGTTTCCAAACATCTGGCCCATTCGGCATCAGAGTAACCAAGAATATTAGTGAAGTGAGGACGACTATAGGTGAGTCAAAAAGCAATAGTTCCCTTGACATAGCGAAGGATACGTTTGATGGATTGGAAGTGAGCAATCGTAGGAGCATGTAAGTACTGAATTGCTTGGTTGACAGGATAAGACAGACCAGGTCGTGTAATCGTAAGAGATTGGAGAGCCCCAACAAGAGACCTATAAAGAGTAGGATCAGAGAACGGAGTACCATGAGGATTGAACGTCTCATGAGTAGCAAGTGGAGTGGGAACATGTTTGGACTCTAGAAGGTCAGCGCGAGTCAAAATGTCTTTAGCATATTTCGATTGATTGAGGAATAAACCATCATCGATATAGCTGACTTCTAACCCCAAAAAATAACTAAGATCGCCAAGGTCTTTGATAGCAAACTCTTGATGCAAACGGTTAGTAAAAGAATGAATCACAGATTCCTGATTACCTGTAAGAATTAAATCATCCACATATACTAGAAGATACATAAGACATGAGTCTCTAGAAAAATGAACAAAGATGTGTCAGCTCGACTACAAGTAAACCCATTGGCAAGATGAAAAGAGCTAAGTCAATGAAACCATGCTCTAGGAGCTTGTTTTAAGCCATATAAAGCTTTTGAAAGTTTGCATACATGATTCGGAAAACTAGAATTAACAAATCCTGGTGGTTGCTCCATATAAACTGTTTCATTTAGATGACCATGTAGAAAAGCGTTTTTAACATCTAGTTGATGAAGATGCCATCGATGCAAACAGCTAAAGATAGAACAATTCTAATAGTGGAAGCTTTAACTACCGGGCTAAAAGTATAGGAGTAATCAACTCCATGAAGTTGAGAAAACCCTTGAGCAACGAGACGTGCTTTATACCGCTCAATAGAGCCATCGGAGTTGTATTTTATACGATAAACCCACTTGGAACCAACCACATTAGATCCAAGAGGTCGTGGAACTAAACTCCAAGTTTTGTTTTGATGTAGAGCCACAATTTCATCACGCATTGCCATAAGCCACTTTGGATTTTTAGAAACAGACTTGTATCCTTTGGGTTCTTTTATAGAAAGCAGTGAGACATGTAAGGCATGCTGAGAAAGGAGCCCAAAATTAGTAATATGGTGTGGCTTGAATATACCTGATTTGGAACGGGTAATCATTTGATGAGATGACGGTGGAGAAGTGTGTAGGTTGTCTGTGGTAGAGGCTGGTGGAGAAGACAAGTCGTCATCATCAGTCGTGTTGGATGGGGAATCGAAAGTAGGTGATGGATCCTCAGCGGGTGGTGAATTGAGATGCGACATGGTTACTGGAGCCCCAGAAGTGGAGTCACACAGTTGACACGGAGTAGGCTGAACAGGCTCGTTAAGAGCAAAGGTGGACCGAGCAGTCATGGGTTTCGGAACCAGCCCAAACGAGATAGCAACAGTTGGCCTATCATCCAAAAAAGATGACAACTCTAAAAATGATAGATCTGTGTGAGGAAGAGAACCTTTGAAGGGATAAGCGGCCTCATTAAACCTTGCATGCCTTTTGATGTACACACGAGAGGTAACCGGGTCCAAGCATTTGTATCCTTTATATTGAGTTTGATAACCAATAAAAACACAAGGAAAACTCCGTAGTGCCAATTTGTGAGCAGAGTAATCTCGTAAATAAAGATACTCAAGGCAACCATAAGTTTTGAAATTACCATATTGTGGTATGCGTGAATAGAGAAGTTCGTAAGGAGACCGATTGTCCAACACTTTAGTGGGTAGGCGATTAATAATAAAGACTGCAGAACTAAACGCATCAACCCAATAAGATGTGGGAACGTGAGAATTGAACAACATAGCTAACCCAGTTTCAACAAGATGCCTATGTTTCGTTCAGCACGACCATTTTGCTGAGTAGTGTATGGGCAAGAAATTTGATGAAATATTCCATTGTCTTCAAAGATTTTGCGAACAGTGTTATTGACAAATTCTGTACCACCATCACTTTGAAACACCTTGATGTGCCTAGAAAACTGTGTTTGAACAAGTTTAATAAAGGCGTTTAAGACAACATAAAACCCAATTTTAGTTTTTAAGGGATAAAACCAGGTGAAGCGTGAGTAATAATCAATAAAAATAACATAATAAAGGTACCCATCAGACAGAATAGGAGCAGGTCCCCATAAATCACAATGAACGAATCTAAAGGATGTGTTGCACGTTTCAGATTGTTTTCAAAAGGCAAACGTTGTCCCTTTGAAAGTTGGCAAGATTCACATAAAATAGGTTTTGGTAAAATAGAAGTAACATTCAAAAGACCCAATCTGTTCAAAGAAGAAATAACATCAAACGAAGTGTGCCCTAATCTATTATGCCAAATTTCAAATGATGCTTTGCAAGAAACTCCAGAAAGTGCAACCAAAGCCGTTGGGCCATCTTTTAGAACATATAAACCATCTTCACACTTTCCTTGTGCTATCACTTGTTTGCTTGCCCTGTCCTGAATGTTAAAAAATGATTGAGAGAAAAGCCCATCAACGAGGTGATCTAGAGTAAGTTTGCTAATGGAAAGTAAATTTTTGTTTAATTTGGGAATAACCAAAACATCTCGTAGCAAAAAGTTTTTAGAGATTTTATGAGAACCCATGTGAGAAATAGGGAGCTTTTCTCCATTACCAAAAGAAACTTGTAGATTACCCGTAGAGTGTTCTGGTGCAGTAACATTGGTAGGAGAGGATGTCATATGTGCAGTAGCTCCCGAGTCAACATACCAATCAGGGCTTCCTTGAGTGACGTGGCACTGAGAATGAAAGGCTTGTGCTAAAGTTGAGTCTGTGGTGGATGCATTTGAGGCGTATGTGTGCAAGCTAGGACAAAAGGAGGCATAATGTCCATTATTCTGGCAAAGCTGACAGTGAGGGGGACGCCGACCCCCTCGACCTCTTCCACCATGACCACAGGAAGAAAATTGTTGTCTGCCATCTCGAGTGGGTGGTGCACGGTTTTGGGTTTGATGAGAAACAAACGCAACAGGTGGTGTCATGGTCCCTTGAAGAGTTTGCAGGAACAACTCATGCCCCTTTACCTGAGCAAAAAGATCTCGAAAAACAGGTGATGAATTTGTAGTACAAATTGCAGTTGAAAAAGTTTCAAAGGAGGCCCCCAAACCACAGAGGAACCAATGAACTTTATCCATGGGATCAACCGGTTGACCGATTGCAGCAAGCTGGTCACAAAAGGTTTTGAATTTTCGACTATATTCAGAGGCCGAGGAGGTACTTTTGTCATGTTGCGTAGAGAGTCACGTAATGAATGAATCCGTTCAACAGATGAATTGCTGTAAGCTTTTTCTAGAGCAGACCAGATTGTATGAGCCGTGGACAGACCAATAACTTCAGTGGCGGCCTCTTCGGTGAGAGAAGAACTAAGGAGAATCACAACACGTTGATCCAAATCGTGCCAGGTTGGCAGGTTGTGTAATCTGGATTTGGAGATTTTTTTGCCTTCAACCTCTAGGTTTTCCGGTGGGGCAGCTATGGTGCCATCAATGTGAGAAGTGAGCTTCTGATAGGAAAACAAGGGGGGGGGGGGGCATTTGATTTTTCCACAACAAGTAGTTGGTGGAGTTAATTTTAATTGGTATCATATGGAGTAAGGTGTTCATGGGAAAGGTATTATCAGTTGAGGTAGACATGATGAAGAAAAAAAAGATGATACCAGAATAAGAAGCAGAAGAAGAAGCGATAGGAGCTTAGGGTATAATGAAGAAGTAAGAGGATCGGGAAGAAGGGAGGTGTTTGTTAGGCTGATACCATATAGAAACAGATTGAATCAAGCACACGTTAATAGTGTGTGATCTTGTATATTTATAATTAAGAATACAACATACTCTCCTATAATCATGGAGAGATAAAGACATAAACAAATACATACTAATCAATACAAGATCATTATCAAATACAATATCATTATCTAATAATAATTCTGACGGTATTCTTACTTGGCAAGGGTTGCCGACGGCAAACACCATCCCTTGATGACTTTTGTTGCTGGTGGCAATCACTCAACGGTGAGAATCTCTCTCTCTCTCTCTCTCTCTCTCTCTCATTTTACCATATTTTAATTGGACGTTGGCTCATGATCAACACCACACCCTAACTCTCTACATTGAATGGAAATGCAAGATTGAGGTGGAACATACGTGGAGTGGCACCACACCGTTTAGCCTTACTAAGAAGGAAAAGACACTACAAAAACGGGAGTAATAGCGAGGAGACATGCTTCACAGCACACAAAAAGTGAGTTATGTTGTGAATGGTCATCGAAACAAATATGACATATTATGCTACTGATGACATATATCATTCATATGCTTCATTTTTCAAATCAATATTTCTCTCTAGAAATCCGAAAGCATAAGATGTTGAATAAACATCAAGGGGCTCTCATTAAAGATATATAACAAACATTTGGAGTTCTAGAAGCTCATTTCGTGTTCGTTTGACATGTCTTATTTGGGATAATGAACAAATTTGACAAATTATGATTGCCTATATCATTATGAATACTATTATAACTAAAAATGAACAATAAACTTGCCAACGTTATAATCCCGAATCATATTTTAATTACATCCATACAAATGACAATGCTGATGTTGACTACTCTTCTGAGTGGATTATAGATTTGTCAAGTTATATGACCAACATAGAACAATTACACAATAGAGAAGCTCATGTATCTTAAAAAAAGATTTGTTTGAGCATATATGACAAAAATTGGTGATTATAATTAGGTATGTAATTTGAACCTTTTATATTTTTGTATTTCTGCATTTTGTACATTTTGTGCGTCGATTTGTAATTTGGTTTGTTACTTTTAATGAAAGCCATATTTTATTTTAATTATAACGTAAAAAACATTACTTCAAAAATAATTACTTGTACTATATATTTTTATTTTTTAGAGACTAGTTTTTAATAGAAAATTTTATTAATAAAGTTAAGTGGAAAAAGAAATAATATTTTATACGTACAGTTAAGTCATTGATAAATAGTAAAAAAATTAAGATTTGTTTGTTAAGTCATTGATAAATAGTAAAAAAATTAAGATTTGTTTGGGTTAGTATATCCTACATATGTGTGATACAGTCAAACAAATGTCTCTCTCTCTCTCTCTCTCTATATATATATATATATATATATATATATATATATATATATATATATATATATATATATATATATATATATATATATATATATATATGTATAGGAGTCTCTTCTCTCTATAAGAGACTTTTGGAGAGGCAATCTTTGGTTCCACTTATATTTACATGGTATTAGAGCTGGGTGCATAGCACCCCTGTGGCTTAACATATCCTTATTAATCCTGATCGGGCCTTTGACTTTGAAACAGAATGTTAATGTATCCCACATCGGTGCCATACAGTCCAATTAATGCTTATATATGTTGGAGAACTTTATATATATCTACACTTATTAGTATTTGGTTGTATAGATGGTCAAATAAGAAATAATATTTAAATGAAATATTAGCTTATGACAAGTCTCGAATAAAAATGGTCTAAGGTTGCGTTTGGTTCGTAGAATGTTTTTGAAATGAATGAAATTTGTCAAAGGAATTGGAATCTGGAGGAATTAGAATCTAAATGTACTAGAAACTTAAATGCGTTTGGTTGACATGTGATGGAATCTGTTTTCTGTTTGGTTTGTTGATTTCCCAAAGGAATTGAAAACGAGTTTTGTAATATTTCATTTTTTATTAAACTTTTTTATAAAATATAAATTTAAAAATAACTAAAATGTATTTTGTTGAACATATAAAAATCATAAAAACATTTTTAAATTGAAATAAAACGATTATATATTATAATATAAATCAACGAATGTCATTCATTATTTTCAATCCAAATTAAAAAAAAAGTTAACCGCACACTATGTAAAATAATGTCTAGATACCTAGTTCATAATCATATCACTCTTCCAACATGAACCTCACAAAATCTTCCTGATCTTCTCCTTCCAAATTCCAAAAACTTAACACGGTTTTTGGATCACATATTATTTTCCTACTTGCTTTGAACCAATCCATGACACTCAATGATTGCATTTTTGAAATTTTAGGAATCACCATCGAAGTTTTTTTTTTTTTTTTTTTTTTTTTTTTTTTTTGTACTTCTTTTTCTCCTAGTATTGCTTGATCCATGCTATTTGCTGTTTTTTCAAGTTTTTCTCCAAGGACGTTAGCTGCAATAGTTATTCCCTTAATAACAACATCAACTCTTTTTCTCTTCTTTGAGGTCGTGTTTGGAGATTCTTCATTTTCTGTGGGTTATTCTTCAAAACCATATTCTATTTGTTCAGATTGCTCTTCATTGTTTGCATCTTCTTCCATTTGGGCAAAATCCTTGGCTTTATTCCCTTGTGCTCTATCCTTACCAAAAATGATACATAAATCCTTGTAATGAGGAAATATCTTATTTCTCCATTTTCCTGCCTCTTTATGAACCTATTTTGTATCATAAAAGGTTAGAACATAAAAATTATAATATAAATAGTTAAGAAGTAACAAAATATATAAAAGTTTTAATATTGTACCTGTATGTAAGAATCCCAAACTGCTGGTTCAGCTGTTAGAGAATGAGTTGAACTATAATAACCAAAATCACTTTTGTTCGTACCATTCACCATATCATAAACAACTTGCCAATCTTTTTTCATGGTTTTGATCCTTGACTCAATGTGGGGTTTACCCAATATGCCAGAGCTAGGAATTTTTTCCTTCAATGCGTTTTCTAGATGCTGTAAATATCTAGATTTAAAACCATTATCGGATTTAAATCCTCCCATGTTCACCATATTACCAATGCTTCCACGAGCTTGGCATCTTCAGTAATTCTCCGGTTGCGATAGTTTCTGCTTTTTTCCATGACACCTATTGTTTATAAACATAATAATTAGATGAAACAATGCATACAATAAAAAAAAATACCCAACCATGTATATTAAACATCATTATTGAAAATAAAAAATATAGCAGAAATTCTTTCAAAGTAATAGATAAACATAACAAAAAAAGAAATGATTAATGTGTAGTATTCCAAGAATCAAACATAGTTTGCGCTAAGTCCACTCGGTTAATACACCAACATAAGTGATATTATTATCGTCTCCTCCACCGACATCTCCGGTTCACTCGTCTAGTTCAAAGTGGTTCTCAAATGGACCACTTGTCATTTCTTGTCTTATGTAATTATGAAGAAGACAACATGCCATTATGATCTTATTTTTTAGATCAATAGGATAATTTGATTTGTCCCTTAAAATTCCCCATCTCTCCTTTAAAATACCAAAACATCTTTCTATAACATTTTTCACAGATGAATGTCTCATGTTGAATAATTCCGTAGGTGTAGTTGGTTGGTGTCTTGCACGCCAATCATTCAAATGATATCTTTGACCTCTATATGGGGCTAAGAAACCTTCACCATTGTATAACCAACATCTACTAAATAATAACCTATATATGTAGTATAGTTAGCATAATTAATAACTAATACACATCTAAAATAAGAATTATTATATCCGACCTTGGGACCTTCAACCCATGTGGCCTAAGTAGGGCATCTAGAAGCACTCTACCATCTGCAGCTGATCCCTCCCATCCCGGTAAAACATAGATAAACTGCATGTCTTGTGAACACACCCCTAGGACATTTGTGGCAATATCATTTTTTCTTGTCCTGTATTTAGGCTTGTCTTTAAGTGGTACTAAGCACTTTATATGTGTTCCATCTAAAGCTCCTAGACAGTTCTACATGATATAAGAAAAGAAATGGTTATATGTCGTATCAAGCAATTTATGCACTACTTGAAAAAATTTATAAGTTGTATTCCGACAATATGTGTTCCGACAATATGCTTTTGAGAAGTACCTGAAACACATAACACATAACACGGTAAGAACGAAGCTTAGTGAGTTCCCCAAAATACCACACATATCTCATTAGCCTCTCATGGATATATGTCAAGTAAGACCCTCTGGTCGATGTGTCTCAGTGGAACCCTCCGGTCCCACAACTCGGGTGGACCCTCCGGTCCTAACTCAGTAAAGCTTAGCATAATACACAACATAAATCACAAAGACATAATGCAGGATATCACAATACTCAATATAAGAACACAAGACCCTCCGGTCACACAAAATTACCACTCAAGGTAAGTATAGTGAGAAGACTCACTTAGGAAGTAAGCAAATAGACCTCGTACATGAATCACCGATCTAGCCTCCGCCTAACACATAAAATAATTATCTCTAATTAACACTTAAATCACAAATCCAAATAAACCAAGTTATTTTCTCTTTCTAATCTCTTGGAATGGGTAAAAGACTATTCTACCCCTCCATGCTCTCTATAATCCCTATCTTGACCAAACCCTAAAGTCAACAGAAGTCAACACTCGAGTCAACAGTCTATGTTGACCCGACTCGTCGAGTGCAACTGTGTGACTCGTCGAGTCCCCTCGTTCCTTCAGAAATTTCGCGGAAACCCAACTTAGCTCATCGAGTTGTCTCATCAACTTGTCGAGTTACTCATGTCCAGACTTGTCGGGGAAAATCCTAACCGACTCGTTGAGTCAGCTCAGCAACTCGTCGAGTCCCTCTACACCCATTTCTCATTCAGAAGTTTTAAGGCAGATTTACAACCCTAAACTCTAGATCTATCCTCGCAAGGCTGAGATACCACGTAAAGCTGCAAGCTTTACGTCCATGCATGGCACTTAGGGCTTGAAATTCCAAAACAACTTCCATTTAGGGTCTTAATCATGAAAGCTCTTTTATTAGTTGGATAAGGCTGGGACCTTTGGACTCTAGGGACCTCACAAGGCCCAGATCCGAAGTCGCAATATCTTGGTAAGCTCAACACACTCAAAGCCTCAAGGAAAGATGGAATAATCCCTAAAACTCCATAAAATGAGATCTAATCAAACTAATGAGCAAGGTGGATACTTTTTACCTTCAACATAAGCACTAGATGAAATAACACTAGATCTAACAGTCTCTTCTCTTTCCTTGCTTTGATAGTCTTCTTTTCTCTTATAAAAGTGTACTAAAATGCCCAAAGATTAGCTATCTTTCTCTCTTAGATCAATATGGACGATTAGGGTTTCACACAGGGGAGTAAGGTGGCTGGTGAGGCGGAAATGAGGGCTTAAGGTCCTTTAAATAGGACCAAACCCCAAAGATTTAGGGTTTCCTCTCACAGCACCAACTCGCCAAGTTGGTCCCTCCGACTCATCGAGTTGGTCATAAAACCCACGTGGCCAGTCCGTCTCTACTCGACGAGTTTGGGGCATCCAACTCGTCGAGTTGCTCAATCATCTCATAAATAAATAAGTAAATATTATACATGGGAGTCGGGATGTTACAATATGGCATATTATGTTACTGATGACATATATCATTCATATGCTTCATTTTTCAAATCAATATTTCTCTCCAGAAATTCGAAAGCATAAGATGTTCAATCAACATTAAGAGGCTCTCATTAAAGATATATAACGAACATTTGGAGTACTGCAAGCTCATTTCGTGCTCGTTTGACATGTCTTATTTGGGATAATGAACAAATCTCACAAATTATGATTGCTTGTATCATTATGCATAATTTTATAATTAAAAATGAACAATAAACTTGCCAACATTATAATCTAGAATCATATTTCAATTCATAGAAAGGGCAACGCTGATGTTGACTACTCTAGCGAGTGGATTATAGATTTGTCAAGTTATATCACTAACATAGAACAACTACACAATAAAGAAGCTCATGTATCTTAAAAAAAGATTTGTTTGAGTATATATGACAAAAATTTGACGATTATAATCAGGTATGTAATTTGTATCTTTTATATTTTTGTATTTCTGCATTTCGTGCATCGATTTGTAATTTGGTTTGTTACTTTTAATGAAAGACATTTTATTTTAATTATAACGTAATAAAACGTTACTTTAAAAAAAAAATTACGTGTACTATATATTTTATTAATTTTAGAGACCCTTTTTTAATAGAAATTTTAACTAATGAAGTTAAGTGGAAAAAGAAATAATATTCAATATGTTCGGTTAAATCATTGATAAATAGTAAAAAAGTTGAGATTTGTTAAGGTAATTATATCCTATATCGGTATGATACATTCAAATAAATGTCTATATATATTGGAGTCCCTTCTCTCTATAAGGGACTTTTAGAGAAACAATCTTTGGTTCCACTTATATTTACATGATATTAGAGCTGGGGTCTACCCTGCGGCTTAACATATGCTTATTGATCCTGATCGGGTCTTTGACTCTCAAAGGTAATGTTAATATATCCTCCATCGGTGCCATATAGTCCAGTTAATGCTATATATATGTTGGAGAACTATATATATTTAGGGTTAGTAGTATTTGGTTGTATAGATGGACGAATAAGAAATAATATTTAAATGAAAGATTAGCTTGTGACAAGTCCCTAATAAAAATGGTCCTGAGAGATTTTTTAACCAGTTTTGAAACTTGACTCCATAACGAGAGACCAACCATTAACAAATATCATAAATAAGGTTCAAGGTTCAATCATTTCACTTTCAAAATATTGGTAATGTTTCGTTATTTACTCTCTATGTGATGACTCAATATGCATAGGTCGTCTTGACGATGCAATTTCAGTTTTGTTATATCTTTCTTGAAAACGTGAATATTTATGAAAATCGTAAGCAGTCTTTCTTTCGTTTCTAGCCAACACTAAAAGATATAATGTTAGAAACAACTTTAAATTTTGTTTCTAGCCAACACTACTTAGAACTATTTTAAAGATTTATACCTTTTTTCTTCATTTTATCCTTATTTGCTTCACTCTCTATGTTCCCTCAGCGACTTTTTTTTAAGTATAATTAAGGTTAAGGAGAAATCAAAAAGGGTACGTAGGGTAAAAAAGAGTATATCATAATAAAAATCACACTCAACATATGTTGAATTCCCTTTCTATAATGTGTGTTGGATAAATCTTCACCGTTTGATTAATTTCAAGTACTAATATCATCTAATCCAAAACTGATTAGTTTTTTTTTTTCCTGGTCATTACTTAAATGTTTAAATACCTAAAATTTATCCATTTGTAATTGGCTATAAGATAAGAGAATATAAAAATGGAATTGTTAGAAAGCAAATTTTTGTTACAAATGAAGAGCTAAACGCTGGAAATACAAGTTTGAAAGAGAGAAAATGTTGATAATTAGAAAGATGCTAGAAAAATATCTGCCGAGATTTAGAAGAGGCAAGCTGCCAAAGACACGATGGCTGCAAGTAGAGCAGGAACCTGTAATGCCATTCCATCACTCTGCATTGATGGGGAAGGTGCTGGTGCTCCCCCAAACTCCTGAGCCATCGTTCCAGAACTGTTGAAGGCCATGAGAACAATCATTGTAATGGTGAGTGCAGTGGCTAGCTTTTCACCTCCCATTTCGATGAGTGATCTTTGTTTATATGTAATTGTTGAGAAATATTGGTTTTTGTAGTTTGTATGAGTGGCAAATAAGGGCAGTGATTGTTGGCTTTTATAGCTGTTTAGTGGGGATTAATGGAGGAATCTAACAGCTAACGACATGGTAAATATTATTTTTAAAGAAGGTGCATAATCATTTAACAGAATGTGGGCATCAAAGCGAACACTAATTAAAAAATATCAACTCCATTTCGCCATTGTCTACCTGGCTGGACAATCTTCATACCATGAAGCTGGCTGATAAATGAATTGGATTTTTTCTCTAGATTTTGATAAGAACCACTTCGTTCTTAGAGACAAATATTTTATAACTAAAGTAATACATATATAAGAAGTGTTCCAGCAGCGAACTTTTGTGATAGAAAGCCATAATGCCAGTGTACATTTTGATGAGTTCGGACTGTTTGGTTTAATAATAGAACCTAATCGTTAATGAACTCTTTGTATTTAAGTTTGTTACTCCCCTCAGTGCACGGTTGTCATAGTCTGTTTTTAGTAAATATTTACTTTGGTAAATTGTGTTTATTTTATATTTGATAATAAAATTTATTTCGAGTTCTAGATGTGTGAATGCTGTCTCACTTACACTAACCAAAGCTTCTTTTTAGTTTTTGAAAATATACTTCATTTGGTGTTTGGAATAGTGTCATCATTGTACACTACTTCAAAATTTTTGGTTGATTAATAGCTTTTTTTCCCCTTATTCTTTCTCTTTCAATGATGGACACTTTTAACATGTGACCCAAGTCGGCTTATCATTAATGTTTGTAGGACATGTATGATATATTTATTAGACATGGTGTGGTGGTATAGTGCTGGTGGTATTCATACTTGGGATGGATTGCCGGCGGAAAACACCGTCCCTTGATGACTTTTGTTGGCATGCACTGGCAATCACTCAACGGTGAGAATCTCTCTTTCTCTCTCTCTCTCTCTCTCTCTCTCTCTCTCTCTCTCTCTCTCATTTTACCATCTTTTAATTGGATTTTAATTGGATGCTGGCTCATGAACACCACACCCTAACTCTCTATATTGAATGGAAAGGCAAGATTGAGGTGGAACATAGGTGGTATGGCCACACCCCGTTTAGCCTTACTAAGAAGGAGAAGACACTACAAAAACAAGAGTAATAATGACGATACATGCTTCATAGCACACAAAAAGTGAGTTACGTTGTGAATGATCATCGAAACAAATATGTCATATTATGTTACTGATGACATATATCATTCATATGCTTCATTTTTCAAATCAATATTTCTCTCCGAAAATTCGAAAGCATAAGATGTTCAATCAACATTAAGAGGCTCTCATTAAAGATATATAACGAACATTTGGAGTACTACAGGCTCATTTTGTGCTTGTTTGACATGTCTTATTTCGGATAATGAACAAATCTCCCAAATTATGATTGCTTGTATCATTATGCATAATATTATAATTAAAAATGAACAATAAACTTACCAACATTATAATCCAGAATCATATTTCAATTACATCCATACAAATGGCAACGCTGATGTTGACTACTCTACTGAGTGGATTATAGATTTGTGAAATTATATGACTAACATAGAACAACTACACAATAGAGAAGCTCATGTATCTTAAAAAAAGATTTGTTTGAGTATCTATGACAAAAATTTGACGATTATAATTAGGTATGTAATTTGTATCTTTTATATTTTTGTATTTCTGCATTTTGTGCATCGATTTGTAATTTGGTTTGTTACTTTTAATGAAAGACATATTTTATTTTAATATAACGTAATAAACCATTACTTTAAAAAAAATTATGTGTACTATATATTTTATTATTTTTAGACTCCATTTTTTAATAGAAATTTTAAGTAATAAAGTTAAGTGGAAAAAGAAATAATATTTTGTATATTCGGTTAAATCATTGATAAATAGTAACAAAGTTGAGATTTTTTAGGGTTACTATATCCTACAAGGGTGTGATATAGTCAAATAAATGTCTATATATTGAAGTCTTTTCTCTCTGTAAGAGACTTTTAGAGAGACAATCTTTGGTTTCACTTATATTTACATGGTATTAGGGCTCGGTTGCTACCCTGTGGCTTAACATAACCTTATTGATCCTGGTCGGGCCTTTGACTCTGAAATGGAATGTTAATGTATCCTACACCAGTGCCATATAATCCAATTAATGCTATATATGTTGGAGAACTCTCCCTCTCTCTCTCTCTCTCTATATATATATATATATATATATATATATATATATATAAATTCGGTAAGAATTTTTTTTTTGTAGGAAGGTAAGAAGTTTTTTTTCTACATATTTTTTTGACGAACAAAATAAATGAATCACTAGATGATTCATTTGTAAGATGATTCACAAGAAAAAATTTTCAAAAAAACATCTTTATGATTCATTTTTAACTAAATTAAGAAAAAATTCACTTTTATGACAATTTTAGAGAATAACAACAAAATCATTGTATAAATGAATCATCGAGATGTTTGAGAATTTTTTCTTGTGAATCATCTTACAAATGAATCATCTAATGATTCATTTTGTTTGTTCGCAAAAAAAATATGTAGAAAAAAAAATTTCTTACTTTCCTACCAAAAATTTCCTTCTTATTTGATATTGACTCTCTCTCTCTCTCTCTCTCTCTATATATATATATATATATATATATATATATATATATATATATATATATATATATATATATATATATATATATATATATATATATATATATATATATATATATATATAGTTAATAGTATTTGGTTGTATAGATGGACGAATAAGAAATAATATTTAAATGAAAGATTAGCTTGTGACAAGTCCCTAATTAAAATGGTCTAAGAGATTTTTTAACCGTTTTGAAACTTGCCTCCATAACGAGAGACCAACCATTAACAATTTCATAAATAAGGTTCAAGGGTCAAGCATTTCACTTTCAAAATATTGGTAATGTTTTGTTATTTACTCTCTATGTGATGACTCTAAACGAATTGTGATATCAAAGGTTTTTAGCATTATTTTCTGTAGAGAGAAGAGAGAGGATACAAAGGATACATATACATCAAGATATTACATTACAAAAGGAAAGAGCCTATCACACAATAATCACAATAATTACGGATGGAATTAAAGACCCTAAGTGAGGAAAGACAATATATGGTGGAGAGAAAATAATTAGTTTCCAATACCTGCCTCAAGTTGGCGCATGTAGATTTCGAATGCCCAACTTGACTAGAAATTCACGAAGGGGTTGAGAACCAAGAGGTTTCGTGAATAAATCTGCCACTTGCTGTTTGGAGTTGATGAATACGGGCTCAACTTCCTTTCATTCAACACGCTCACAGACAAAATAGCAATCCATTTCAACGTGTTTTGTCCGTTCATGAAAAACGAGATTGTTAGCTATGTGTTTAGCCGCCTGATTATCACATAACAGTTGTGTTGGACTGGTTGCAGCAACGTTGAGCTCATTCAGTAACCAATGACCCCATATAATTTCACTAACGGATGTAGCCATGGCCTGATATTCCGCCTCGGTAGAAGAACGTGACACCACCGATTGTTTCTTGGATTTCTAAGATATTGGAGCTCCTCCCAACAAGAGTACATAGCCTGTTCTAGATCGCCTTCTAAGAGGGAATCCAAGCCAATCTGCGTCATAGTAGGCTACAAGATTAACATCATCTCATTTTGGCAAGAGAATGCGTTGACCAACAATTGTTTTAAGATATCTCAATACCCGGTTTGCAGCTTCCATATGATTATGTCTTGGATCCCCTACGAATTGACTTAAGATATTTACATAATATGCTATGTCTGGGCGAGTAACTTGTAGATAAAGCAGACGACCCACAAGTCTCCGATATCGGCCAACATCAACCTTTTCTTCTTCTTCTTCTCCTTTGTCGAGTTTTAGGTTCTGCTCCATGGGAAACGAAATGGGCCTGCATCCTTTCATTCACTATCTTCAAGAATGTCCAGAGTGCACTTTCGTTGGCTTAGAACCAAACCCTCAGATGTTCTTGCAACTTCTATTCCTAAGAAGTACTTCAAACGACCAAGGTTCTTTATGTTGAATTCTTTGTCTAGATGGTTCTTTGTTCTTGCGATCTGCTTTGCATTGTTTCCTACAATAATCACATCATCCACATATATGAGGGTTGCCACATATATTCCTGCATTTTCATAAATGAACAACGTGTGTTCTGCCTTTGATTGCTTGTAACCAAGACCCGTGAGCGATTTCGTGAACTTGTGATACCAATTTCGTGATGCTTGCTTCAACCCATAGACTGATTTCTTGAGTTTGCAAACTTTTGTTTCATTCTCGCTTGAGAATCCTTGTGGGATCTTCATATAAACTTCTTCTTCAAGATCACCATGCAAGAAGGCGTTGTTCACATCGAGTTGTTGAATCTCCCATCCCCGTTTCACAGCAACGGTGAGGAGAGTAAGTTTAGCTTTATAACAAGAATCACAAACTTTGTCTTCAAAATTCGAGGAAGCACCCTTAAGAAAACTAACATACGATAACTTAACATTGGAGGCATGTCCGAGTCGTTTGTGCCATGATTCCATCATCGCTCGCCTTTCTTCTTTTATTCTCCCCATTTGGTATAGACTACGATGACAGTTACCCGCTCCAATCAAGCTCCCCGCCTATAGATCCTACAAAACAAAAAAGTCGAGGAAAAACGTCACTGCATAGTTAAGATCTTTATTCAATCTTCGTACAGATAAAAGATTGCATGTAAGTTTTGGCACATAAAGGACTCCTTTAATATCTAATCCCTCCTTTATAAGAAAATCGCCTTTCCCTTTAACTGGGATTGATTATCCATTGGGGATTGTGACAGGACTTTCAATCATGCTCATGTTCAATTTCTGAAGTAAGCGTCCTTGGCATGTTATGTGTTTAGTTGCACCCGAGTCCACAACCCAGTCATCATCAACCTTTATCCTACTTGCCATGTTAGCCACAACGGGTTCAACTTTGCTTCCTTCAAATAATTTCAAGAAACTTGCATACTGCTCCTCTATCATGCCTGGTATAGACATATTTTTGTTTCTATCATTGCAGCCTTTGGCCTTGACTTATCTCCCTTATCCTTTCCCTTTCCCGGCCACCATTCCGGGTAACCAATTCTTTTAAAACACCCATCTTTGTCATGTCTGTCTTTTCCACAATGACTAGTGTGCTGTTTTGTTGACGTGGGAATTCATCTTTCGTCCATCCTTTTCATATTGGTTTCGCCATCCCTGAAAATTTGTCTAAAAGGATGCAACTTCACGGACTGGTCCTTTTGATGCTCCAATGATGCACTATTGTTCATCTTCAGCAACTAAATGATACACATTGGTGAGGTTTGGAGTTGGTTTCATTGCCAGTATTTGAGTCTTAATGACACTTAACTGATCATCAAGCCCCATAAAAAACTCATAAATTCTTTCCTTTTCTTTTAATTCAACCATCTTCCTTTCGAGTTCACACATTAAAACTTGGGAGTTGGCAAAATCGATTCGATTTCGTCCCACAAGACCCGTAGTCTCGTGTAATATGCTGAAACTGTCATGCCATCTTGCTGGGTGGTATAATGTGTGTTGGATAAATCTTCACCGTTTGATCAATTTCAAGTACAAATATCATCTAATCCAAAACTGACTAGTTTTTTTTCCTGTACAAATATCATCTAATCCAAAACTGACTAGTTTTTTTTCCTGGTCTTTACTTAAATGTATAAATACCTCAAATTTATCAATTTGTAATTGGCTAAAAGATAAGAGAATATATAAATGGAATTGTTAGAAAGCAAATATCACATTATGTGCAATAATGTGAAGAAATATGGCCACTTGTTCATCAATATCCATATGTCTACTTGTTCTTAGCCCACCTATTGTGTGAAGCATGTCACATAACTTTGTGAAACATCTTCGGGTCATCCTAAGATTTGATATACACGCAATGTCACTTTTGTAAGCATATTTGTGCAATATTGATTGCCGATCCTCATCCGACAATATGTTTTTGATGCGTGCCCCCCCCCCCCCCCCCCCCCTCCCGGTATATTTGTAGTAGCTTGCACACCGTGATAAAAAAACCACATGATTGTAGTCATAACTTCATTCCAAAATGTAACGACTATTTGACTTATCTTCTTTCTATGTTCGCTTCTAGTTAGACTAAGCCGTGTCATTTCCTAATCATCTCCCACAAAAGAAAATTTAATATTTCGAAGACATAATAGTTGAAATTGTTATGGAATTGGATCGTCTACAAATTTGAGATATAGTTCAAATTTGTTGGTACAAGTAACTTTGTAATAAAAGGTCTAAGAGATTTTTCTCCAACCATTATTGAAACTTGCCTCAATAACGAGAGACCAACCATTAAGAAATTTCATAAATAAGGTTCAAGGTTCAATCATTTTCACCTTCAAAATATTGGTAATGTTTCGTTATTTACTCTCTATGTGATGGCTCAATATGCATATTTACTCTCTATGTGATGGCTCAATATGCATAGGTTGTCTCGACGATGCAATTTCAAATTTTTTTATATCTTTCTTGAAAACGTGAATGTTTATGAAAATCGTAAACAGTCTTTCTTTCGTTTCTAGCCAACACTAAAAGATATAATGTTAGAAACAACTTTAAATTTTGTTTCTAGCCAACACTACTTAGAACCATTTTAACGATTTATACCTTTTTTCTTCATTTTATCCTAATTTGCTTCACTCTCTATGTTCTCTCAGCGTCTTTTTTAAGTATATTTAAGGTTACGGAGAAATGCAAAGGGTACGTAGGGTAAAACAGAGTATTATATAATTAAAATCACACTCAACATATGTTGAATTCCCTTTCTATTATGTGTGTTGGATAAATCTTCACCGTTTTATCAATTTCAAGTACTAATATCATCTAATCCAAAACTGATTAGTTTTGATTACTTAAATGTATAAATACCTAAAATTTATCAATTTGTAATTGGCTAAAAGATAAGAGAATATATAAATGGAATTGTTAGAAAGCAAATTTTTGTTACAAATGAATAGCTAAACGCTGGAAATACAAGTTTAAACGAGAGAAATTGTTGATATTGAGAAAGATGCTAGAAAAATCTGCTGAGATTTAGAAGAGGCAAGCTGCCAAAGACACGATGGCTGCAAGTAAAGCGGGAACCTGCAATGCCATTCCATCACTCTGCATTGATGGGGAAGGTGCTGGTGCTCCCCCAAACTCCTGAGCCATCGTTCCAGAACTGTTGAAGGCCATGAGAACAATCATTGTAATGGTGAGTGCAGTGGTTAGCTTTTCACCTCCCATTTCGATGAGTGATATCTTTGTTTATATGTACTTGTAGAGAAAGATTGGTTTTAATTTGTAGTTTGTATGAGTGGCAAATAAGGGCAGTGGGATTGTTGGCTTTTATAGCTGTTTAGTGGGGATTAAATTTAATAGAGGAATCTAACAGCTAATGACATGGTAAATATTATTTTTAAAGAAGGTGCATAATCATTTAACAGAAAGTGGGCATCAAAGCAAACACTAATTAAAAAATCTTAACTCCATTTAGCCATTGTCTACCAGGCTGGACAATCTTCATACCATGATACTGGCTGATAAATGAATTGGATTTTTTCTCTAGATTTTGATAAGAACCACTCCGTTCTTAGAGACAAATATTTGATAACTAAAGTAATACATAACAACTGTTTCAGCAGCCAACTTTTGTGATAGAAAGCCATAATGACAGTGTACATTTTGATGAGTTCGGACTGTTTGGTTTAATAATAGAACCTAACCGTTAACTACCTCTTTAATTGTATTTAAGTTTGTTACTCCCCTCAGTGCATCGGTTGTCATAGTCTGTTTTCAGTAAATATTTACTTTGGTAAATTGTTTTTATTTTATATTTGATAATAAATATTATTTGGATCTAGTCTTCTAGATGTGTGAATGCTGTGTCACTTACACTAACCAAAGCTTCTTTTTAGTTTTTGAAAATATACTTCATTTAAATTTGAAACAGCAAGAATAGAGTATTTGGTGTTTGGAATAGTGTCATCATTGTACACTACTTCAAAATTTTTGGTTAATAGCTTTTTATCCCCTATTCTTTCTCTTTCATTGATGGACACTTTTAACATGTGACCCAAGTGGGCTTATCATTAATGTTTGTAGGACATGTATGATGTATTTATTAGACACGGTGTGGTGGTATAATGCTGACGGTATTCATACTTGGCAAGGGTTGCCGGCGGCAAACACCGTCCCATGATGACTTTTGTTGGCGGTGGCAATCACTCAACGGTGAGAATCTCTCTCTCTCTCTCTCTCTCTCTCTCTCTCTCATTTTAGCATCTTTTAGTTGGATTTTAATTGGATGTTGGCTCATGATCAACACCACACCCTAACTCTCTACATTGAATGAAATGGCAAGATTGAGGTGGAACATAGGTGTAGCGGCACCAAACCGTTTAGCCTTACTAAGAAGGTGAAGACACTACAAAAACAGGAGTAATAGCGACTAGCGACGAGACATGCTTCATAGCACACAAAAGGTGAGTTATGTTGTGAATGGCCATCGAAACAAATATGGCATATTATGTCATTCATATGCTTCATTTTTCAAATCAATATTTCTCTACAGAAATCCGAAAGCATAAGATGTTCAATCAACATCAAGGGGGCTCTCATTAAAGATATATAACAAACATTTGGAGTTCTACAAGCTCATTTCGTGTTCGTTTGACATGTCTTATCTGGCATAATGAACAAATTTGACAAATTATGATTGCCTGTATCATTATGAATAATATTATAATTGAAAATGAACAATAAACTTGCCAACATTATAATCCCGGATCATATTTCAATTACATCCATACAAATGACAATGCTGATATTGACTACTCTACGAAGTGGATTATAGATTTGTAGAGTTATATGACTAACATAGAACAACTACACAATAGAGAAGCTCATGTATCTTAAAACAAGATTTGTTTGAGCATATATGACAAAAATTTGGCGATTATATTTAGGTATGTAATTTGTATCTTTTATATTTTTGTACTTTTGCATTTTGTGCATAGATTTGTAATTTGGTTTGTTACTTTTAATAAAAGCCATATTTTATTTTAATTATAACGTAAAAAAACTTCAAAAATAATTACGTGTACTAGACATTTGTTTGACTGTATCACATAGAAGTAGGATATACTATCCCTAACAAATCTCAATTTTTTTAATATATATATATATATATATATATATATATATATATATATATATATATATATTTGTATATATATATATATATATATATATATATATATATATATATATATATATATATATATATATATATATATATATATATATATATATTGGAGTCTCTTCTCTCTTCTATCTATAAGAGACTTTTGGAGAGACAATCTTTGGTTCCACTTATATTTACATGGTATTAGAGCTCTGGTGTATAGCACCCCTGAGGCTTAACATATCCTTATTGATCCTGATCGGGCCTTTGACTTTGAAAGGAAATGTTAATGTATCCCACATCGGTGCCATACAGTCCAATTAATGCTTATATATGTTGGAGAACTCTATATATATCTACACTTATTAATATTTAAATGAAAGAATAGCTTGTGACAAGTCCCGAATAAAAATGGTCTAAGAGATTTTTCTCCAACCAGTTTTGAAACTTGCCTCCATAACGAGAGACCAACCATTAAGAAATTTCATCAATAAGGTTCAATCGTTTTCACCTTCAAAATATTGTTATTGTTTCGTTATTTACTCTCTATGTGATGGCTCAATATGCATAGGTCGTCTCGACGATGCAATTTCAATTTTTTTTTTTTATATCTTTCTTGAAAACGTGAATGTTTATGAAAATCGTAAAAAGTCTTTCTTTCGTTTCTAGCCAACACTAAAAGATATAATGTTAGAAACAAATTTAAATTTTGTTTCAAGCCAAAACTACTTAGAACTATTTTAAAGATTTATACCTTTTTTCTTCATTTTATCCTTATTTACTTCACTCTCTATGTTCTCTCAGCGACTTTTTTTTAAAGTATATTTAAGGTTAGGGAGAAATCAAAAGGGTACGTAGGGTAGAAAAGAGTATTTTATAATAAAAATCACACTCAACATATGTTGAATTCCCTTTTTATAATGAGTGCTGGATAAATCTTCACCGTTTGATCAATTTCAACTACTAATATCATCTAATCCAAAACTGATTAGTTTTTTTTCCTGGTCATTACTTAAATGTATAAATACCACAAATTTATCAATCTGTAATTGGATAAAAGATAAGAGAATATATAAATGGAATTGTTAGAAAGCAAATTTTTGTAACAAATGAATAGCTAAACGCTGGAAATACAAGTTTGAAAGAGAGAAAATGTTGATAACGAGAAAGATGCTAGAAAAATATCTGCTGAGATTTAGAAGAGGCAAGCTGCCAAAGACACGATGGCTGCAAGTAAAGCAGGAACCTGCAATGCCATTCCATCGCTCTGCATTGATGGGGAAGGTGCTGGTGCTCCCCCAAACTCCTGAGCCATCGTTCCAGAACTGTTGAAGGCCATGAGAACAATCATTGTAATGGTGAGTGCAGTGGCTAGCTTTTCACCTCCCATTTCGATGAGTGATCTTTGTTAATATGTAATTGTTGAGAAATATTGGTTTTAATTTTTAGTTTGTATGAGTGGCAAATAAGGGTAGTGGGATTGTTGGCTTTTATAGCTGTTTAGGGGGGATTAAATTTAATGGAGGAATCTAACAGCTAATGACATGGTAAATATTATTTTTAATGAAGGTGCATAATCATTTGACATAAAGTGGGCATCAAAGCAAACACTAATTAAAAATTCTCAACTCCATTTCTCCATTGTCTACCAGGCTGGTTAATCTTCATACCATGATACTGGCTGATAAATGAATTGGATTTTTTCTCTAGATTTTGATAAGAACCACTCCGTTCTTAGAGACAAATATTTTATAACTAAAGTAATACATAAGAACTGTTCCACCAGCCAACTTTTGTGATAGAAAGCCATAGTGCCAGTGTACATTTTGATGAGTTCGGACTGTTTGGTTTAATAATAGAACGTAACCGTTAACTAACTCTTTGTATTTAAGTTTGTTACTCACCTCAGTGCATCGGTTGTCATAGTCTGTTTTCAATAAATATTTACTTTGGTAAATTGTGTTTATTTTATATTTGATAATAAACTTTATTTGGAGTTCTAGATGTGTGAATGCTGTCTCACTTACACTAACCAAAGCTTCTTTTTAGTTTTTGAAAATATACTTCATTAAAATTTGAAACAGCAAGAATAGAGTATTTGGTGTTTGGAATAGTGTCATCATTGCACACTACAAAATTTTTGGTTAATAGCTTTTTTTTTTCTTATTCTTTCTCTTTCATTGATGGAAACTTTTAACATGTGACCCAAGTGGGCTTATCATTAATGTTTGTAGGACATGTAGGATGTATTAGAGACGGTGTGGTAGTATAATTCTGACGGTGTAACATCCGGATTTCCAGGTATTATGTTTGATCATTTATTCTTTTGAGTAAAAGAGAGGGGCTCGACGAGTTGAGGCTTAGACTCGTCGATTAGGATCACGTGTGCTGATTGGATTAATGAACAGACTCGACGAGTCGGAAAGGGTGGACTCGACGAGTCTGCACTGTGGATTGAAACCCTAATTCTCGGGGTCTGTGCCCTATTTAAAGGCCTTTATGGCCTCCATCTGCGACCACTTCACCCCTGAGAAACCCTAGAGAGCAGAGAGATCGTTTGTGGTGCAAGAGGAAGGCTAATTCACCATTTCTTGTGTGTTTTAGCAAGAAGGAAGGAGGTAGAACAAGCTAGGCGGGTTGAGGAGTTTGGATCCACTTCTATTTGATCAGAGGAGGTTGTTGGAGGTATCAATCTGTGCCATTCTCGTGTTTATAATAATTCTAGTGGAATCTAGGGTTTTCTTTATGCCTCTCTAGTTGAATCTGGAGTATGTGTGGTCCCAAGGCGAGATGGTTCATAGATCTGGACCTTAAGAGGTCCAGAGAGTCCTTACCACTATGCTTTATGCCATACATTTTGAGTTATGAGCCTAGGAGGCCATTTTAGAGGTTATTTCACCAAAAGAAGCTTTGGGTGTGTTGCATGTGTACCAAGATTCGACCTTTACGTGATTATTATGCTTGGGAAGGTCAGATCTATGGATTTGAGAAGTAGATCTGACCTCAGAAGATCATTTGAGTATGATCATGGAAGCAACTCGCCGAGTTCATAAGTGGACTCGACGAGTCGAGTCGGGGTTGCCCCGTGATTCGTGACAGGAGAAACCCTTCAAGTGGAAGGATGACTCGACGAGCCAAGAGAGGCTAGAAGGATTCAGAGGACCCGCATGGACTCGCCGAGTCACCCATGTGCACTCGACGAGTTGGGTCAAAGTTTGACCGTTGACTTTCGTTGACCTTAGGGTTCTGGTCAAGACTGATTCAAGAGAGTTCAGAGAAGGGTAGAATGGCCTTCTACCCAATCTTTAGAGATGAGACTATGAGAGAGTATTGATCGGGGATGTTATTTGAGTGATAGGAGGAGGCTAGGTCGGGACGTTGAGCACGAGAGTTTATCCGACTTCATTGAGGTGAGTCTTCTCACTATACTGTACCTGGAAGGGTACCTATGTGTGATCGGAAGGTCTTGTATGCTATGAGATGTATGTGCTATGTGGGGTTATGTGATATGTATGTTATGTATGGTAAGGACCGGAAGGTCCAGATGATATGGACCAGAAGGCCAAGATGACATGGACCGGAAGGTCAGGAGGTTATGGACCGGAAGGTCGATACGGGTAGGACCGGAAGGTCTACCGGGATTCGGGACGGAAGTCCCCTGAGACACTTGGACCGGAAGGTCCCACAGAGTTGTTTCCTGGGAAGGCGTATGTGTTGTATGTGGTATATTAGGGAACTCACTAAGCATTTATACTTAAAGTTGCTGTGTTATGTGTTTCAGGTACTAGCGAGGATCCCGAGAAGGCGCCGACATGATCCGTACACACTCATAGAGATTATGTTTTGAGATTCTGGGAGTTGTTTGTTATGATGACATTGGATACAATTTGTTTGATATTGTTTTTGATGATTGAAAATATGATTTAAAAACGAAAAATTGTTTTGAAAATTTGCGTTGTTACAAGTTGGTATCAGAGCCTTGGTTTGAGGGATTCGGGTGCATCTTCGGATGTATCCGAACTCAAACTGAGGATCTGAGAAAGTTTTTCATAAAATAAACAATTTTCTAAGAGAGTAAAAGATTTTGAGAAAGGCAGAACGGAGTAGTGTGTACGATCAGCCAGCGCCCGAACGGTGATTTCCTAAAATACCCTTACATTATATGTTATGAGATATTACGTGATATGTTATGCATGCTAGAGTAGGCTAGGTACTCATATTAGGACTAGAGTGGCCTGATTTGTGATGCCTTAGCCTAGGAAGATTTCTACTGCTATGAGATGCTTGAGAGCGGGTAGGTAGCAGTGAGGAGCCATGAGAGGTTTACCGAGGGGTAGCGTATGATAGCGAGATGTAGAGCACTTGTGACCTGCGATCCAAGGAGGAGGACTTGGGGTGAATGCTGATTCGGTGTGGACGATAGTAGAGGGCCCGTACTACTGAAGACACTGGAGCAGCGCGCACTCAAAGTAAGAATCCTTAGGGTACTAGGGAACAAGTTGTTGGGTTTTAAGCATTCTAACACTCCTAAGTGTACATGCAACCCTAAATACCTTGGATCTATGTTTTCTCTATTATATATGCAAATATGAACTTTCCAAGGTATTCGTCCTAACTAGCATAATAACATTGATTCATAAGTTAGAATTACATACCTCTTTGATGTAGAATGTCTTCATGAAGCTTGAGTGCCTAGTTCCCCAAGTGTGACACCTCAAATGGTTCACACAACACCAAATACACATAGAATGACTTGAGAGAAAAACCCCACTTCATGAAAATCGGCTAGCCCTTTCTCTTACACATAGTGGCCGATTTTCCCAAGAATATGATCTTTATATAGTGTCACAATTAGGGTAAACCCTAACTGTCATGGCTTTCCATTTCCTTGGATCCATGGGTTCAAATACACCATGGAGCATCCATGGAGCATCTTATGGGTTTTAGCCCAACTTGAAAATCCATGAAGCATTAGCCCACTATACAAGTATGGATGATTTACACAATCAACCCATATATTTAATTAGTCTTCTTTTTATCACTTAATTAATCCTAGATTAATTCTTGATCAATACTAATTAGATAATCTTATTAATATATTAGAACTTATAATATATTAACAAACCTTAAGTGTTATTTCTCTCATTATAGTCTATCCAAATGCATGCTGCCATGCAACCCAAATGGACCATGCTGGGCCGGGTCAAGTCTTACCAATTATAGTTATGGACTTAGACATTAATCCAACAGTCTCCCACTTGGATAAGTCTAAAACTATTATTGCAAGTATGAATTCCAGAACCGACTGACAATCGTAGCTCTCAAAAGCTTTTGTCGAACTCTGACCTTGCTGATGATCTATGACCTTTGTCAATGACTTGTCCATTAGATAAGGGATCATATATTCCTCCATTCTAGATATCATATGGACTAAGACATGGATTATAATCATTCTCTCTGTCCATTTGTTGTTTCCCGATTTATAACGAATGACTAATTGAACAAATCAAATCAGTCCTGGCCCGACCAAGAACTTACATTTTTCATCACCAAATCATCGAGGGGACCACAAATATCGCTTTTATCCCGAAGGTAAAAGGAATGGATAAACTTCGACTCATATGACTTGTTCTACTACTTGTTGAATCATACACAAAGGCACATTTTATAACATCGAGTTACCAATGCGTTTTCGTGCAATCAATGTATAACCAACTCATAGTAACAACTCATATCTCTAGGTTTGAAGAATATAAGATATTATTGTCTCATGATCACTCGTGATAAAATCCATGAAGTGATTCCAATGAGCGCGGGTTGAATTCAATACTCAGAACTTATGAGCACTCATGAGTGTTGTAGCACCACTTTGTCCAATATCTTAGACCTCTACAAGTCCAACCCATGACAGTCTTGATTCATATCTTCTTCCAACATATGACCGACTGTGGATGACTTGAATAACTTAGTCATTCAGGAAGAACGACCTAGTTATTCTGGAAGTCAAAACATGCAAAATGAAACACAATAATAATCGAATCCAATATGGTCTCAAAACTTATGAATATAAATAAAACACCTTTTATTTATCACCATATTATTACACATTATTCATTGTATACTGTTTCAGCTATCAACTTTATTCTTGAATTAAAACAATAGTTGTCCCATGCTCCAAGCATGTACACTATGTTTTTTCTAAACACTAGTCATGCCATACACCAAGTATGCATACTATGTTTGTCTATGATCTTTACTTTGTGAATTAGATCAATTGAACATAACTCCAATGATCCTCTTTTCACAGTCCCAAATCCTCACTGTGTGACAACCCGAAATTTAGTCCGTCACGATATTCCATTTCCGTTAGTAAAACCGTTCGTATTTCAATTTTTCCGTTAACTTTCGATTTAAATTAATTAAAGTGGGACTTTTATTATGACCTCATGAGTATCCAAACCCATTAGAAACACATGAAAACATCCTAAATTATTATTTAGAAATTTTTTAGTTACGACTACGTTGGGTTGCAACAATTAAATCGGGTACGACCAAAAGCCTTGTTTAACGTCGGTATCGGGTAGAATTCCACCGGGCCACAAACTCAACCCTATATAAGGGATTGAGTGACATCATTTTGAAGGTTTTTCTCTCTCTTAAAACACTTTCTCTCACTACTCTCTCTCTAAAATCCAATTTTGATCCAAAAACCCCCTTTCAAGCCTCAAATTGGTAAGCAATCTATCCTAACTTATTGTTTAACTCGATTGGTATGCAAATTCATGTTTAAATCACTCAAAACACCCATGAACAAGTGTTTGCGGTTGGGAACACCTCCCAAAACCGTGAACACCTCTAAAGAGGGTTTTGAAGCCCCAAAACCCCTCCAAACCACTTCTAGTGCTTAGTTATGACCTTTAGACTTGCAGGAATGGACTTAGAGCACAAAAATCTTACCATTTAGGGGGTAAACATGAGTTTACGGCCCAAGAACATGCTTGGACCGTAAACCCTCATTCATAGACCTTAAACACCTTTTAAAGTGTTAAATTGCCCCTTAAACACCTCCAAAAGCTTTTGTGAGCTTCCATGAGTGCACAGAACCTTATATTCCTTCATGAGATGCACCAAAACACACACAAATGATTCACACTTGATTTTACGGCCCAAGAACATTCTTGGACCGTAAACACCCATCCTTAGACCATAAACTCCTCCAAAGGGTGTTAAAGTGCCCTTAACACCTTGTTTGGCTTAAAATTGGACCTAGAACTTTCTATGCGTAACCTACAACCACCAAAACACATGATTCATGGATAAACATGAGTTTACGGTCGTAAACCCATGTGTTTAAGGTAGTAAACTCACCAAGAACATCTTCTTAGACCATAAACTCCTTTTCCTAAGTCAATTCAAGTCCTAATCACTTCCTAAGCCATGGAATCAACCCTAGAACCTTCCCTTGTGCATTGTAAGACCATTTAGCACCCAAGAACACTCCACCCATGAGTTTACGGCCGTAAACTCATGGGGATATGGTCATTAGGCCGTAAACTCCTCAAAGAGTTTACTCTTGAAGAGTAAACTCCATGCCTAAGCCACACACCCTTTTAGATGCCACCCGGGTCACTCCAAACACTTTAATTGAAATGTTTTCGCGTATAGAAGTGTTTATTCTTATTTAATTAATAGATCAAGGTCTAATTAGATACAAATTATGTATCTCTTCATATTACATAGGAACCTCGCATGTTTTCGAGCCCTGAACTGACAATTAGCATCCAACCGGCACATCTCTCGTCTGGTGAGTTCATACCCCTACGCCTTTTTCAATGATTTCTCAGGGGGGGGGGGGGGGGAATCCAAGAAAATTATAAATGTTTTCAAAACTTAAAACTGATTTAATTCTATAAATATCTTGCTAACTTTTAGATATCTTTACCCCTTATGTATTATGCGGAGCATAAGGGATGTTTTATTGAATATAATTACATGTATTTCAATTACGGTAAAGGAAACAATCAAACCAATCAAATTATTATGGGAATAATTGGGGATCTTCAATTCTCATTTTATGAATTCGGATTTCATGCAATGTTAATAGATAAACTATGTCTGATTCAGTTTATCTCTGTTTAAAGTAGAGTATTATGCCGGATAGTTTCTTTGTATTCAATTGTTTATACTTTATTATGTTTCAAAATGATTATGATATTCGATAGCGACCGAGTACACCGTGAATAATTTAATACTAGCTTGTGAGATTAGTCTTCAATATACCACTTAGGGTTATTATTAAATCCTCCCCGGAAGTATAATCAGAGTCTCCTGGAGGGAGAGCGTGAAATTTGTGAATAGATCTATTCGGGACTGACAATCCCACACCTTAATTGCTAGCTACAGTTAGGCGGGCACGCCTAGGGTGACAAATTCTAGATATCGTCCGACGCGTGAAGAACGTCAAGGAGGTCTCGGGTCTCATTAGCATGGTTATACGACTCACAATATGTATTAAAATATAGTTTATTCATGGATTTTATATTTATCTTTGATCTATAGTTTTTATATCTACTGTGATACGGGATGGTATTCCCATGGTTTTCAATCTATAGTTTTGTGTATTAAAACTACCTACTGTGATACGGGATGGTATTCCCATGGTTTTCAATCTATAGTTTTGTGTATTAAAACTACCTACTGTGATACAGGATGGTATTCGCATGCTTTTCAATCTATATTTTTATGTATTAAAAATATCTACTGTTGTACTGGATGGTATTCCCAGTGGTTTTTCAATATATAGTTTTATGTATTAAACTATCCACTGTTGTACCGAACGGAATTCAGAAGTTTAACTAAACTGTTTTTATAAGAAAATATGGGATTTTCTTGGATAACAACTTTTCAGAAAACCAAAGGAAATATGATCTTTTTTTTTTTTTTTTTTTTTTTTTTTTTTTTTTTTTTTAACTTAAGACAAACAGCTTATGAACTCACAAGCTTTATGCTGATTTTTAAACTGCTTGTATTCTCAGGTTCTCCTTAGACAGGTATCCCGCGTTCTTTTGCAGAAGACGGAGCGTATGGAAGTCTCGTCTTATTTTGATTAACTTATGTAACTACAAAACTTGTATTACTTTACTTTCAAACAAATGTAACGAATCTATGTAATGTAATGTTTTGTGTTTACTATGCTTACTATGTACATTGGTTGCGATAGTTCATGACGTCCTCCGCCTCGGAACGTTTCCGCCATAGGTTTCGGGGTGTGACAGATTGGTATCCGAGCCCTTGTTTATGGTGAACTTGTATACCAAACCTTACATGGTATAAGAATATAAACACTAAAGGGCCTAAGTGTTCTGAACTAAAAGTATACTAAAAAATATAAGTATTTTTGAAAAGTATATAAGTATACCTAACTGTCAGATTTCGTAATTACGAGTAGAACAAAACATAAGTAAATGGGTGTTGTACGCTGCGGTTAAACCTGGGCAGTTATGTAGTCGTGTCTAGGGTCAATATAGCCTAATCAACTATATTCATTCGAGGCACGACCAACATGTGCTTGGGAGTGACTGTGGTATGCAGCATGCCTAAAACTTACCCAATAGCCAAAACAACGAGCCGTCGTCGCAGCGAAACATAAAATACTATGGGAGTATTTTAGTCAAAGCCGAGTACGTTGTATAAATTCATTCCGAGTATTGCTACTCGTTCCTTCTTTAGCGATAGTTTATCTGCTTTGATAACTCTTTCCTGCTTATCGCTTATGGAACCTTATATCTGTCATAAAGAGATATCCCCTGTTTCATATCTCTTGATTCAATTCAGAGGACTTACCATCCTCTTTTTCCTAATCATTTTAGATCATCATGCCTCCAAAGAAAGGACCCAGCTCTAGGAACAATAACTCTCCGCCACCATATTCTCCTCCGTTCGGCCCTGTCTTATTTCAGACAGCTGTTACTGCTGTAGTGACGGCTGCAATGACGCTGTTGAACCCTAGCCGGTCCAGTGGACCAGGAAGTAACACCTACCCTCAAAACCATGAAAATGTTCAGGAGCATCAAAATGAGCGTAATGAGAGTAATAATGTTATCTGGAAAAAGCGAAAGGGTCTGAGTTCATAAGGACCCTCCAAGAGGCATGAAACTATGGCAGTTCAAGCTGCCACTACTCCTGTTGCTGCGTCTACAGCTCAAGCACCTATCACTGGGTATGCTGGTAACCTCCCTTGGTGCAACAGATGCAATTACCACCATCGTATCCCTGGTCCATGTCGTGAGAAATTATGCTAAAATTGTGGCCAAGAGGGTCACCTTACGCGAAGCTGTAAAACCCCAACCCAATCAACCAATCAAGCTTCTGGAGCGGGTATCAGTCAGGCCTGCTATGGTTGCGGCGAAGTCGGGCATTACAAGAGAAACTGCCCCAAAGCAGCAACAACTAGCAATGCTGAGATAGCTCTGGCTATAAAGCAGGAGGAGGCCGCCGCCGACCCCACCGACGTCGCGGGTACGTTTCTTCTCGAAATTTTTTATACTCGCATCCTTTTTGAATCTAGTGCCAAAGAAATTTTAGTAATCATTCATTCAAGCGTCTTCTTAAACATAGTCCTCGTCTAGTAACCGAACCAATTACCGTCGAGATAGCTAACGGTGAGAAAGAATACGTCAACGATAGATCCATAGGCTGTACCCTTATCCTGAACGATCATTCCTTTCCCATCGACCTAATGCCAGTTTCCATAGAGAGCTTTGATGTTATCATTGGCATAGATTGGTTGAGTTCCAATCATGCAAATATCCTTTGTTACGAAAAGCCATCCGTCTTAATCTCTCCTCTGGTCAGACTCTTATGATCTACAACAATAATCTTAGTTCAAATCTTCATATCATTTCTTACATCAAAGCTCAAAAACTCATGCGAAAGGAGTGTTATGCATTTCTAGCTCATGTAATCAACGAGAAACAGGAAGTTAAAGACCTCGAGAGCATCCCCGAAATCTGTAACTTTCCTGATGTCTTTCCCCGAAGAGTTTCCAGGAATTCCTCCCGAACGTCAAGTCGAGTTTCGCATCAACCTAATCCCTGGAGCAAGTCCTGTAGCCAAATCTTCCTATCGCTTAGCTCCACCAGAAATGTAGGAGTTATCTAGCCAGCTCAGTAAGCTATTTAGTAAAGGAATCATCAGACCGAGTTCCTCAACCTGGGGAGCCCCAGTATTGTTGTGAAGAAGAAAGATGGATCCTTTTGGATGAGTATAGACTACCATGAGTTGAACAAGTTAACCGTCAAAAATAGATATCCTCTTCCTCGAATAGATGACGTTTTCGACCAATTTCAAGGACCCAGTTACTTCTCGAAGATAGACCTCAGATCAGGGTACCATTAGATTCGAGTTCACGAGAATGATGTTTCCAAGACAGCATTCAGGACTCGATATGGACACTATGAGTTTGTAGTGATACCCTTCGACCTAATCACTTTCCTTGGTCACGTGGTAAGCAAGGAAGGCATACACGTGGAACCGTCCAAAATTCAAGGCGATAGAGAATTTGTCAGCACCAAAGACACGCACAGAAATCCATCAATTCTTGGGTTTCGCTGACTACTATCACAAGTCCATCCAAAAATTTCCTCTAGAATCACCAAACCCTTAACCGCTTTGACACAGAAAGACTTAAACATTAGACAACGGCGATGGGTAGAGATGCTTAGTGTTTATGAGTGTGAAATCCACTACCATCCCGGCAAAGCCAATGTGGTAGCAGGTGCCCTGAGCCAAAAGGAGAGTTCAAGTTGCAAGGTGAAGACATTAACGATGACCATCCATTCCCACTTATCCGCACAAATCCAAGAAGCCCAGTCAGAAACCCTCGGGTTTGCTCCAGCAGCCCGAGATACCCGAATGGAAATGGGAGATGATTATCATGGACTTAATCACCAAGTTACCCAGATCTCCGAGTGGGTGCGATACCATTTAAGTAAGTGTCGATCGTATGGTAAAATCCGCTTACTTCCTTCCGATTAAAGAATCAATTAAGATGGAAAGACTTACACGAACCTACACCCAACAGATAGTCTGACTGCACGGTGTACCTGTGTCCATTATCTCCGAAAGAGATGGCAGGTTTACCTCAAGGTTTTGGCAGTCCCTTCAGAAAGCCCTTGGAACTAAGCTGGATATAAGTACAACTTATCGTCCTCAGGCAGACTGACAGAGTGAGAGAACTATTCAGATCCCCTTTGTGCTGGGCTGAAGTAGGGGACACGCAGCTAGCCAAGAGTCAAATTCCCGACTGTACTCTCCCTAGTATCGAAATCATCCGCGAAACCACCGAGAGGATCATCCAAATCCGAGAACGATTGAAAGCTTCACGAGACCGACAGAAGGGTTACGATGATAAACGACGAAAAACATTTAGAATTCCAAGTAGGAGATCGTGTCCTGTTAAAGGTCTCTCCCCGGTAAAACATGATACGCTTTGGAAAATGTGGAAAACTTAACCTGAGGTACATAGGACCTTTCGAGATCCTCGTTAGGATCGATTCCGTAGCCTACAAACTCCGACTACCTTCAGAACTTAGCAACATCCATCTTGTATTCCACGCCTATATTCTTATGAAGTACCTACCCGATGAAACCCTAGTAATCCCTTTGATGAAATCGAGATCAACGAAAACCTGAACTTCATGGAAGAACCAATCGAAATCATGGATCGAGAGATCAAACGTACGAAACAAAGCCGCATCCCAATAGTGAAGGTTCGATGGAATGCCAAGCACGGACCCGAGTTCACTTGGGAGCGCGAAGACTCAATAAGACAAATACCCGCATCTCTTTCCAAGTCTGTAAGTTGTATCTTAATTTTTGAATTTCGGGACGAAATTCTCTTTAACGGGGGGATAATGTGACAACCCGAAATTTAGTCCGTCACGATATTCCATTTCCGTTAGTAAAACCGATCGTATTTCAATTTTTCCATTAACTTTCGATTTAAATTAATTAAAGTGGGACTTTTATTAGGACCTCATGAGTATCCAAACCCATTAGAAACACATGAAAGCATCCTAAATTATTATTTAGAAATTTTTTAGTTACGACTACGTTGGGTTGCAACAATTAAATCGGGTACGACCAAAAGCCTCGTTTAACGTCGGTATCGGGTAGAACTCCACCGGGCCACAAACTCAAACCCTATATAAGGGATTGAGTGACATCATTTTGAAGGTTTTTCTCTCTCTTAAAACACTTTCTCGCACTACTCTCTCTCTAAAATCCGATTTTGATCCAAAAACCCCCTTTCAAGCCTCAAATTGGTAAGCAATCTATCCTAACTTATTGTTTAACTCGATTGGTATGCAAATTCATGTTTGAATCACTCAAAACACCCATGAACAAGTGTTTATGGTTAGGAACACCTCCCAAAACCGTGAACACCTCTAAAGAGGGTTTTGAAGCCCCAAAACCCCTCCAAACCACTTCTAGTGCTTAGTTATGACCTTTGGACTTGCAGGAATGGACTTAGAGCACAAAAATCTTACCATTTAGGGGGTAAACATGATTTTACGTCCCAAGAACATGCTTGGACCGTAAACCCTCATTCATATACCTTAAACAGCTTTTAAAGTGTTAAATTGCCCCTGAAACACCTCCAAAAGCTTCTATGAGCTTCCATGAGTGCACAGAACCTTATATTCCTTCATGAGATGCACCAAAACACACACAAATGATTCAAACTTGATTTTACGGCCCAAGAACATTCTTGGACCGTAAACACCCCTCCTTAGACCATAAACTCCTCCAAAGGGTGTTAAAGTGCCCTTAACACCTTGTATGGCTTAAAATTGGACCTAGAACTTTGTATGCGTAATCTACAACCACCAAAACACATGATTCATGGACAAACATGAGTTTATGGTCGTAAACTCATGTGTTTAAGGTAGTAAACTCACCAAGAACATCTTCTTAGACCGTAAACTCCTTTTCCTAAGTCAATTCAAGTCCCAATCACTTCCTAAGCCATGGAATCAACCCTAGAACCTTCCCTTGTTCATTGTAAGACCATTTAGCACCCAAGAACACTCCACCCATGAGTTTACGGCCGTAAACTCCATGCCTAAGCCATACACCCCTTTAGATGCCAACCGGGTCACTCCAAACACTTGAATTGAAGTGTTTTCGTGTCTAGAAGTGTTTATTCTTATTCAATTAATAGATCAAGGTCTAATTAGATACAAATTATGTATCTCTTCATATTACATAGGAACCTCGCGTGTTTTCGAGCCCTGAACTGACAATTAGCATCCAACCAACACATCTCTCGTTTGGTGAGTTCATGCCCCTACGCTCCGTGGTTTTCAATGTTTTCAGGGGGTGGGGGGAGAATACAAGCAAATTATAAATGTTTTCAAAACTTAAAACTGATGTAATTCTATAAATATCTGGCTAACTTTTAGATATCTTTACCCCTTATGTATTATGCGGAGCATAAGGGATGTTTTATTGAATATAATTACATGGATTTCAATTACGGTAAAGGAAACAATCAAACCAATCAAATTAGTATGGGAATAATTTGGGATCTTCAATTCTCGTTTTATGAATTCGGATTTCATGCAATGTTAATAGATAAACTATGTCTGATTCATTTTATCTCTGTTTAAAGTAGAGTATTATGCCAGATAGTTTCTTTGTATTCAATTGTTTATACTTTATTATGTTTCAAAATGATTATGATATTCGATAGCGACCGAGTACACCGTGAATAATTTAATACTAGCTTGTGAGATTAGTCTTCAATATACCCCTTTGGGTTATCAGTAAATCCTCCCCAGAAGTATAATCAGAGTCTCCTGGAGGGAGAGCGTGGAATTTGTGAATAGATCTATTCGGGACTGACAATCCCACACCTTAACTGCTAGCTACAGTTAGGCGGGCACGCCTGGGGTGACAAATTCTGGATATCGTCCGACGCCTGAAGAACGTCAAGGAGGTCTCGGGTCTCATTAGCATGGTTATACGACTCACAATACGTATTAAAATATAGTTTATTCACGGATTTTATATTTATCTTTGATCTATAGTTTTTATATCTACTGTGATACGGGATGGTATTGATGGGTTTTGGTCATAAGACATCCTATGTGCTTATACAAACCCTAATGCTTGGATCTAGGTTTCTCTATTGTACATGCTTTGAATCCAAGACTATAAACCCTAATTCTAGCATATGGGAATCAATATTAACATATAATTAGGTTTATGGTATTACCTTGATTGTTATGTAGCAATAACAATCCCAATTCCTCCTTGAATTGACTTTGGAAGGCTTAGAGTCACAAGTGTCACTCCTCTAATGGCTTACAAACACCAAGAGCAAATAGAGAAGGTATAAGGAGAGAGGAGAGGTATAAGAATTCGTCTCTAGGACCTCTTGGGAAGGCATGGACGAATTCATGAGCCTTGGGGGGGTTTATATAGGTGTAGAGATTAGGTTTTCAGTCCTTATCCTTATCTAGTCACTTTCCTATCAAGCAACCATAAGATAAGCCTTGAAAATCCCTATCTCTTGGACCTAGAACGATTTTTAGGATATCCTTATCCTTGAATTCGTCCATCCTTTAACAAGGATAACCATTGCCCTATTTTGCAACTATCACATAATTACAATTCAGCCCCTCTAGTTTAATTAATTACACTTGATCACAAAATTAATTCTTAATTAATTATTGACCAATATTAATTAAACAAATATGATTTCTCCTTTAATATATTATTCTTATAACATATTAATAAATCATAATAACCTCTCTCTTTATTTATTTCTCCAATCAAGTTGCTTTGGTGAAGGCAACCCAAAAGGACCATGCACCATCGGGTCAAGCACATACCAAAATAGTTATGGACTTAGACACTAATCCAACAGTCTCCCACTTGGATAAGTCTAACAATTATTCTGCGTATGACTTCAGATCTTGATCTGCAATCGTAGCTTTCCAAAGCCGCTGTCAACTCTGATCATATCAAATACGTGTGTCCTTAGATAAGGGATCATATATTCCTCCATTCTAGATATCATATGAGATATGATTTCAAATCATTCTCTTTGTACTATATCTCGATTCCCGATTTATGACGACTGACTAATTGAACAAATCAAATTAGCCCTAGCCTGGCCGAGCATTTACGTTTGTCATCACAAAATCATCGAGGGGCCCAAAGATATCGCTTTTATCCTACCTTGGATAAAAGGAACGGATAAACTTTGATACAATGCTTGCTTGCACTTACTCACCGAACCACACACAATAATATGTTTTATAACACCAAGTTACTAGTGAGTTTACATATTATCAATGTGCAACCGATTTGCAAGATACAACTCACACATCTCGGTTTCAAGAATATAAGATGTTATCGTCTCACCAATCACTCGTGATACAATTCATGGAGTGATCCAAGTGAGCGTGGGTTTAATCCAATGCTCAAATTCTCATTCATAAGCACTCATGAACGTTGCAGAAAACATTTGCTTATGTCTAATACCTTATAGACAATCCACACACCAATTCATGACAGTCTTCATTCATATCTACTTCCAACTTATGAACGACTGTGGCCCATTTGAATAATTCGATTATTCTTAATAAACTCAATTATTCTGTAAGTCAAAACATGCAAATGTGAAACACAAGAATAATACTAATCCCATATGGCCTCAACCCTTTGAGCATAAATAAAACACCTTTTATTTATCACCATATTGATTACTCATTATTTGTCGTT